>NC_089839.1:217794033-218994033 GCF_035609145.1 Eleutherodactylus coqui
AAGGGCATTGTGATGTCACAATGGGGGAAAGGGCATTGTGATGTCGCAATGGGGAAAGGGCATTTTGATGTCGCAATGGGGGAAAAGTGCATTGTGATGTCACAATGGGGGAAAGTGGATTGTGATGTCACATTGGGGGAAAGGGCATTGTGATGTCACAATGGGGGAAAGGGCATTGTTATGTCACAATGGGGTAAAGGGCATTGTGATGTCACAATGGGGAAAAGGGCATTGTGATGTCACAATGGGGGAAAGGGCATTGTGATGTCACAATGGGGAAAACTGCATTGTGATGTCACAATGGGGGAAAGGGCATTGTGATGTCACAATGGGGAAAACTGCATTGTGATGTCACAATGGGGGAAAGGGCATTGTGATGTCACAATGGGGGAAAGGGCATTGTGATGTCACAATGGGGGAAAGTGCATTGTGATGTCACAATGGGGGAAAACTGCATTGTGATGTCACAATGGGGAAAGGGCATTGTGATTTCACAATGAGGGAAAGGGCATTGTGATGTCACAATGGGGGAAAGGGCATGGTTATGTCACAATGGGAAAAACTGCATTGTGATGTCACAATGGGGAAAAGGCCATTGTGATGTCACAATGGGGAAAGGGCATTGTGATGTCACAATGGGGAAAAGGCCATTGTGGTGTCACAATCGGGGAAAGGGCATTGTGATGTCACAATGGTGGAAAGTGCATTGTGATGTCACAATGGGGGAAAGGGCATTGTGATGTCACAATGGGGGAAAAGTGCATTGTGATGTCACAATGGGGAAAAGTGCATTGTGATGTCACAATGGGGGAAAAGTGCATTGTGATGTCACAATGGGGGAAAGTGAATTGTGATGTCACAATGGGGGAAAGGGCATTGTGATGACACAATGGGAAAAACTGCATTGTGATGTCACAATGGGGGAAAGGGCATTGTGATGTAACAATGGGGTAAAGGCCATTGTGATGTCACAATGGGGGAAAGGGCATTGTGATGTCACAATGGGGGAAAGGGCATTGTGATGTCACAATGGGGGAAAGGGCATTGTAATGTCACAATGGGGAAAGGGCATTGTGATGTCACAATGGGAAAAACTGCATTGTGATGTCACAATGGGGAAAACTGCATTGTGATGTCACAATAGGGAAAAGGGCAATGTGATGTCACAATTGGGGAAAGGGCATTGTGATGTCACAATGGGGGAAAGGGCATTGTGATGTCACAATGGGGAAAAGTGCATTGTGATGTCACAATGGGGAAAAGTGCATTGTGATGTCACAATGGGGGAAAGTGAATTGTGATGTCACAATGGGGAAAAGGGCATTGTGATGTCACAATGGGGGAAAGGGCATTGTGATATCACAATGGGGAAAAGGGCATTGTGATGTCATAATGGGGGAAAGGGCATTGTGATGTCACAATGGGGGAAAGGGTATTGTGATGTCACAATGGGAGAAAGGGCATTGTGATGTCACAATGGGGAAAACTGCATTGTGATGTCACAATGGGGGAAACTGCATTGTGATGTCACAATGGGGGAAACGGCATTGTGATGTCACAATGGGGAAAACTGCATTGTGATGTCACAATAGGAAAAGGGCATTGTGATGTCACAATGGGGGAAAGGGCATTGTGATGTCACAATGGGGAAAACTGCATTGTGATGTCACAATAGGAAAAGGGCATTGTGATGTCGCAATGGGGGAAAGGGCATTGTGATGTCGCAATGGGGAAAGGGCATTTTGATGTCACAATGGGGGAAAGGGCATTGTAATGTCACAATGGGGGAAAGGGCATTGTGATGTCACAGTGGGGGAAAACTGCATTGTGATGTCACAATGGGGGAAAGGGCATTGTGATTTCACAATGGGGGAAAGGGCATTGTGATGTCACAATGGGGGAAAGGGCATTGTTATGTCACAATGGGAAAAACTGCATTGTGATGTCACAATGGGGAAAAGGCCATTGTGATGTCACAATGGGGAAAACTGCATTGTGATGTCACAATGGGGGAAAGGGCATTGTGATGTCACAATGGGGGAAAGGGCATTGTGATGTCACAATGGGGGAAAGTGCATTGTGATGTCACAATGGGGGAAAGGGCATTGTGATGTCACAATGGGGGAAAGTGCATTGTGATGTCACAATGGGGGAAAACTGCATTGTGATGTCACAATGGGGGAAAGGGCATTGTGATTTCACAATGGGGGAAAGGGCATTGTGATGTCACAATGGGGGAAAGGGCATTGTTATGTCACAATGGGAAAAACTGCATTGTGATGTCACAATGGGGAAAAGGCCATTGTGATGTCACAATGGGGAAAGGGCATTGCTTTGTCACAATGGGAAAAACTGCATGGTGATGTCACAATGGGGAAAAGGCCATTGTGATGTCACAATGGGGGAAAGTGCATTGTGATGTCACAATGGGGGAAAGGGCATTGTGATGTCACAATGGGGGAAAGGGCATTGTGATGTCACAATGGGGGAAATGGCATTGTGATGTCGCAATGGGGGAAAGGGCATTGTGATGTCGCAATGGGGGAAAAGTGCATTGTGATGTCACAATGGGGGAAAGGGCATTGTAATGTCACAATGGGGAAAACTGCATTGTGATGTCACAATGGGGAAAAGTGCATTGTGATGTCACAATGGGGGAAAAGTGCATTGTGATGTCACAATGGGGAAAACTGCATTGTGATGTCACAATGGGGGAAACGGCATTGTGATGTAACAATGGGGGAAAGGGCATTGTGATGTCACAATGGGGGAAAGGGCATTGTAATGTCACAATGGGGGAAAGGGCATTGTGATGTCACAATGGGGGAATGGGCATTGTGATGTCACAATGGGGAAAACTGCATTGTGATGTCACAATGGGGGAAACGGCATTGCGATGTCACATTGCGGGAAAGGGCATTGTGATGTCACAATGGGGGAAAGGGCATTGTGATGTCACAATGGGAAAAAGGCCATTGTGATGTCACAATGGGGGAAAGTGCATTGTGATGTCACAATGGGAGTAAGTGCATTGTGATGTCACAATGGGGGAAAGGGTATTGTGATGTCACAATGGGAGAAAGGGCATTGTGATGTCACAATGGGGAAAACTGCATTGTGTTGTCACAATGGGGGAAACTGCATTGTGATGTCACAATGGGGGAAACGGCATTGTGATGTCACAATGGGGAAAACTGCATTGTGATGTCACAATAGGAAAAGGGCATTGTGATGTCACAATGGGGGAAAGGGCATTGTGATGTCACAATGGGGAAAACTGCATTGTGATGTCACAATAGGAAAAGGGCATTGTGATGTCACAATGGGGGAAAGGGCATTGTGATGTCGCAATGGGGAAAGGGCATTTTGATGTCACAATGGGGGAAAAGTGCATTGTGATGTCACAATGGGGGAAAGTGGATTGTGATGTCACATTGGGGGAAAGGGCATTGTGATGTCACAATGGGGGAAAGGGCATTGTGATGTCACAATGGGGAAAGGGCATTGTGATGTCACAATGGGGGAAAGGGCATTGTGATGTCACAATGGGGAAAAGGGCATTGTGATGTCACAATGGGGGAAAGGGCATTGTGATGTCACAATGGGGAAAACTGCATTGTGATGTCACAATGGGGGAAAGGGCATTGTGATGTCACAATGGGGGAAAGGGCATTGTGATGTCACAATGGGGGAAAGTGCATTGTGATGTCACAATGGGGGAAAACTGCATTGTGATGTCACAATGGGGGAAAGGGCATTGTGATTTCACAATGGGGGAAAGGGCATTGTGATGTCACAATGGGGGAAACGGCATTGTGATGTCACAATGGGGAAAACTGCATTGTGATGTCACAATAGGAAAAGGGCATTGTGATGTCACAATGGGGGAAAGGGCATTGTGATGTCACAATGGGGAAAACTGCATTGTGATGTCACAATAGGAAAAGGGCATTGTGATGTCACAATGGGGGAAAGGGCATTGTGATGTCGCAATGGGGAAAGGGCATTTTGATGTCACAATGGGGGAAAGGGCATTGTAATGTCACAATGGGGGAAAGGGCATTGTGATGTCACAGTGGGGGAAAACTGCATTGTGATGTCACAATGGGGGAAAGGGCATTGTGATTTCACAATGGGGGAAAGGGCATTGTGATGTCACAATGGGGGAAAGGGCATTGTTATGTCACAATGGGAAAAACTGCATTTTGATGTCACAATGGGGAAAAGGCCATTGTGATGTCACAATGGGGAAAACTGCATTGTGATGTCACAATGGGGGAAAGGGCATTGTGATGTCACAATGGGGGAAAGGGCATTGTGATGTCACAATGGGGGAAAGTGCATTGTGATGTCACAATGGGGGAAAACTGCATTGTGATGTCACAATGGGGGAAAGGGCATTGTGATTTCACAATGGGGGAAAGGGCATTGTGATGTCACAATGGGGGAAAGGGCATTGTTATGTCACAATGGGAAAAACTGCATTGTGATATCACAATGGGGAAAAGGCCATTGTGATGTCACAATGGGGAAAGGGCATTGCTTTGTCACAATGGGAAAAACTGCATTGTGATGTCACAATGGGGAAAAGGCCATTGTGATGTCACAATGGGGGAAAGTGCATTGTGATGTCACAATGGGGGAAAGGGCATTGTGATGTCACAATGGGGGAAAGGGCATTGTGATGTCACAATGGGGGAAATGGCATTGTGATGTCACAATGGGGGAAAGGGCATTGTGATGTCGCAATGGGGGAAAAGTGCATTGTGATGTCACAATGGGGGAAAGGGCATTGTAATGTCACAATGGGGAAAACTGCATTGTGATGTCACAATGGGGAAAAGTGCATTGTGATGTCACAATGGGGGAAAAGTGCATTGTGATGTCACAATGGGGGAAAGTGAATTGTGATGTCACAATGGGGGAAAGGGCATTGTGATGTCACAATGGGAAAAACTGCATTGTGATGTCACAATGGGGGAAAGGGCATTGTGATGTCACAATGGGGAAAACTGCATTGTGATGTCACAATGGGGGAAAGGGCATTGTGATGTAACAATGGGGGAAAGGGCATTGTGATGTCACAATGGGGGAAAGGGCATTGTAATGTCACAATGGGGGAAAGGGCATTGTGATGTCACAATGGGGGAATGGGCATTGTGATGTCACAATGGGGAAAACTGCATTGTGATGTCACAATGGGGGAAACGGCATTGCGATGTCACATTGCGGGAAAGGGCATTGTGATGTCACAATGGGGGAAAGGGCATTGTGATGTCACAATGGGGGAAAGGGCATTGTGATGTCACAATGGGGAAAAGTGCATTGTGATGTCACAATGGGGAAAAGTGCATTGTGATGTCACAATGGGGGAAAGTGAATTGTGATGTCACAATGGGGAAAAGGGCATTGTGATGTCACAATGGGGGAAAGGGCATTGTGATATCACAATGGGGAAAAGGGCATTGTGATGTCATAATGGGGGAAAGGGCATTGTGATGTCACAATGGGGGAAAGGGTATTGTGATGTCACAATGGGAGAAAGGGCATTGTGATGTCACAATGGGGAAAACTGCATTGTGATGTCACAATGGGGGAAACTGCATTGTGATGTCACAATGGGGGAAACGGCATTGTGATGTCACAATGGGGAAAACTGCATTGTGATGTCACAATAGGAAAAGGGCATTGTGATGTCACAATGGGGGAAAGGGCATTGTGATGTCACAATGGGGAAAACTGCATTGTGATGTCACAATAGGAAAAGGGCATTGTGATGTCACAATGGGGGAAAGGGCATTGTGATGTCGCAATGGGGAAAGGGCATTTTGATGTCACAATGGGGGAAAGGGCATTGTAATGTCACAATGGGGGAAAGGGCATTGTGATGTCACAGTGGGGGAAAACTGCATTGTGATGTCACAATGGGGGAAAGGGCATTGTGATTTCACAATGGGGGAAAGGGCATTGTGATGTCACAATGGGGGAAAGGGCATTGTTATGTCACAATGGGAAAAACTGCATTGTGATGTCACAATGGGGAAAAGGCCATTGTGATGTCACAATGGGGAAAACTGCATTGTGATGTCACAATGGGGGAAAGGGCATTGTGATGTCACAATGGGGGAAAGGGCATTGTGATGTCACAATGGGGGAAAGTGCATTGTGATGTCACAATGGGGGAAAGGGCATTGTGATGTCACAATGGGGGAAAGTGCATTGTGATGTCACAATGGGGGAAAACTGCATTGTGATGTCACAATGGGGGAAAGGGCATTGTGATTTCACAATGGGGGAAAGGGCATTGTGATGTCACAATGGGGGAAAGGGCATTGTTATGTCACAATGGGAAAAACTGCATTGTGATGTCACAATGGGGAAAAGGCCATTGTGATGTCACAATGGGGAAAGGGCATTGCTTTGTCACAATGGGAAAAACTGCATGGTGATGTCACAATGGGGAAAAGGCCATTGTGATGTCACAATGGGGGAAAGTGCATTGTGATGTCACAATGTGGGAAAGGGCATTGTGATGTCACAATGGGGGAAAGGGCATTGTGATGTCACAATGGGGGAAATGGCATTGTGATGTCGCAATGGGGGAAAGGGCATTGTGATGTCGCAATGGGGGAAAAGTGCATTGTGATGTCACAATGGGGGAAAGGGCATTGTAATGTCACAATGGGGAAAACTGCATTGTGATGTCACAATGGGGAAAAGTGCATTGTGATGTCACAATGGGGGAAAAGTGCATTGTGATGTCACAATGGGGAAAACTGCATTGTGATGTCACAATGGGGGAAACGGCATTGTGATGTAACAATGGGGGAAAGGGCATTGTGATGTCACAATGGGGGAAAGGGCATTGTAATGTCACAATGGGGGAAAGGGCATTGTGATGTCACAATGGGGGAATGGGCATTGTGATGTCACAATGGGGAAAACTGCATTGTGATGTCACAATGGGGGAAACGGCATTGCGATGTCACATTGCGGGAAAGGGCATTGTGATGTCACAATGGGGGAAAGGGCATTGTGATGTCACAATGGGAAAAAGGCCATTGTGATGTCACAATGGGGGAAAGTGCATTGTGATGTCACAATGGGAGTAAGTGCATTGTGATGTCACAATGGGGGAAAGGGTATTGTGATGTCACAATGGGAGAAAGGGCATTGTGATGTCACAATGGGGAAAACTGCATTGTGTTGTCACAATGGGGGAAACTGCATTGTGATGTCACAATGGGGGAAACGGCATTGTGATGTCACAATGGGGAAAACTGCATTGTGATGTCACAATAGGAAAAGGGCATTGTGATGTCACAATGGGGGAAAGGGCATTGTGATGTCACAATGGGGAAAACTGCATTGTGATGTCACAATAGGAAAAGGGCATTGTGATGTCACAATGGGGGAAAGGGCATTGTGATGTCGCAATGGGGAAAGGGCATTTTGATGTCACAATGGGGGAAAAGTGCATTGTGATGTCACAATGGGGGAAAGTGGATTGTGATGTCACATTGGGGGAAAGGGCATTGTGATGTCACAATGGGGGAAAGGGCATTGTGATGTCACAATGGGGAAAGGGCATTGTGATGTCACAATGGGGGAAAGGGCATTGTGATGTCACAATGGGGAAAAGGGCATTGTGATGTCACAATGGGGGAAAGGGCATTGTGATGTCACAATGGGGAAAACTGCATTGTGATGTCACAATGGGGGAAAGGGCATTGTGATGTCACAATGGGGGAAAGGGCATTGTGATGTCACAATGGGGGAAAGTGCATTGTGATGTCACAATGGGGGAAAACTGCATTGTGATGTCACAATGGGGGAAAGGGCATTGTGATTTCACAATGGGGGAAAGGGCATTGTGATGTCACAATGGGGGAAACGGCATTGTGATGTCACAATGGGGAAAACTGCATTGTGATGTCACAATAGGAAAAGGGCATTGTGATGTCACAATGGGGGAAAGGGCATTGTGATGTCACAATGGGGAAAACTGCATTGTGATGTCACAATAGGAAAAGGGCATTGTGATGTCACAATGGGGGAAAGGGCATTGTGATGTCGCAATGGGGAAAGGGCATTTTGATGTCACAATGGGGGAAAGGGCATTGTAATGTCACAATGGGGGAAAGGGCATTGTGATGTCACAGTGGGGGAAAACTGCATTGTGATGTCACAATGGGGGAAAGGGCATTGTGATTTCACAATGGGGGAAAGGGCATTGTGATGTCACAATGGGGGAAAGGGCATTGTTATGTCACAATGGGAAAAACTGCATTTTGATGTCACAATGGGGAAAAGGCCATTGTGATGTCACAATGGGGAAAACTGCATTGTGATGTCACAATGTTGGAAAGGGCATTGTGATGTCACAATGGGGGAAAGGGCATTGTGATGTCACAATGGGGGAAAGTGCATTGTGATGTCACAATGGGGGAAAACTGCATTGTGATGTCACAATGGGGGAAAGGGCATTGTGATTTCACAATGGGGGAAAGGGCATTGTGATGTCACAATGGGGGAAAGGGCATTGTTATGTCACAATGGGAAAAACTGCATTGTGATATCACAATGGGGAAAAGGCCATTGTGATGTCACAATGGGGAAAGGGCATTGCTTTGTCACAATGGGAAAAACTGCATTGTGATGTCACAATGGGGAAAAGGCCATTGTGATGTCACAATGGGGGAAAGTGCATTGTGATGTCACAATGGGGGAAAGGGCATTGTGATGTCACAATGGGGGAAAGGGCATTGTGATGTCACAATGGGGGAAATGGCATTGTGATGTCACAATGGGGGAAAGGGCATTGTGATGTCGCAATGGGGGAAAAGTGCATTGTGATGTCACAATGGGGGAAAGGGCATTGTAATGTCACAATGGGGAAAACTGCATTGTGATGTCACAATGGGGAAAAGTGCATTGTGATGTCACAATGGGGGAAAAGTGCATTGTGATGTCACAATGGGGGAAAGTGAATTGTGATGTCACAATGGGGGAAAGGGCATTGTGATGTCACAATGGGAAAAACTGCATTGTGATGTCACAATGGGGGAAAGGGCATTGTGATGTCACAATGGGGAAAACTGCATTGTGATGTCACAATGGGGGAAAGGGCATTGTGATGTAACAATGGGGGAAAGGGCATTGTGATGTCACAATGGGGGAAAGGGCATTGTAATGTCACAATGGGGGAAAGGGCATTGTGATGTCACAATGGGGGAATGGGCATTGTGATGTCACAATGGGGAAAACTGCATTGTGATGTCACAATGGGGGAAACGGCATTGCGATGTCACATTGCGGGAAAGGGCATTGTGATGTCACAATGGGGGAAAGGGCATTGTGATGTCACAATGGGAAAAAGGCCATTGTGATGTCACAATGGGGGAAAGTGCATTGTGATGTCACAATGGGAGTAAGTGCATTGTGATGTCACAATGGGGGAAAGGGTATTGTGATGTCACAATGGGAGAAAGGGCATTGTGATGTCACAATGGGGAAAACTGCATTGTGATGTCACAATGGGGGAAACTGCATTGTGATGTCACAATGGGGGAAACGGCATTGTGATGTCACAATGGGGAAAACTGCATTGTGATGTCACAATAGGAAAAGGGCATTGTGATGTCACAATGGGGGAAAGGGCATTGTGATGTCACAATGGGGAAAACTGCATTGTGATGTCACAATAGGAAAAGGGCATTGTGATGTCACAATGGGGGAAAGGGCATTGTGATGTCGCAATGGGGGAAAGTGGATTGTGATGTCACATTGGGGGAAAGGGCATTGTGATGTCACAATGGGGGAAAGGGCATTGTGATGTCACAATGGGGAAAGGGCATTGTGATGTCACAATGGGGGAAAGGGCATTGTGATGTCACAATGGGGAAAAGGGCATTGTGATGTCACAATGGGGGGAAGGGCATTGTGATGTCACAATGGGGAAAACTGCATTGTGATGTCACAATGGGGGAAAGGGCATTGTGATGTCACAATGGGGGAAAGGGCATTGTGATGTCACAATGGGGGAAAGTGCATTGTGATGTCACAATGGGGGAAAACTGCATTGTGATGTCACAATGGGGGAAAGGGCATTGTGATTTCACAATGGGGGAAAGGGCATTGTGATGTCACAATGGGGGAAAGGGCATTGTTATGTCACAATGGGAAAAACTGCATTGTGATGTCACAATGTTGAAAAGGCCATTGTGATGTCACAATGGGGAAAGGGCATTGTTATGTCACAATGGGAAAAACTGCATTGTGATGTCACAATGGGGAAAAGGCCATTGTGGTGTCACAATCGGGGAAAGGGCATTGTGATGTCACAATGGGGGAAAGTGCATTGTGATGTCACAATGGGGGAAAGGGCATTGTGATGTCACAATGGGGGAAAGGGCATTGTGATGTCACAATGGGGGAAATGGCATTGTGATGTCACAATGGGGGAAAGGGCATTGCGATGTCACAATGGGGGAAAGGGCATTGTGATGTCACAATGGGGGAAAGGGCATTGTGATGTCACAATGGGAAAAAGGCCATTGTGATCTCACAATGGGGGAAAGGGCATTGTGATGTCACAATGGGGGAAAAGTGCATTGTGATTTCACAATGGGGGAAAGGGCATTGTGATGTCACAATGGGGAAAAGTGCATTGTGATGTCGCAATGGGGGAAAAGTGCATTGTGATGTCACAATGGGGAAAAGTGCATTGTGATGTCACAATGGGGGAAAAGTGCATTGTGATGTCACAATGGGGGAAAGTGAATTGTGATGTCACAATGGGGGAAAGGGCATTGTGATGACACAATGGGAAAAACTGCATTGTGATGTCACAATGGGGGAAAGGGCATTGTGATGTAACAATGGGGTAAAGGCCATTGTGATGTCACAATGGGGGAAAGGGCATTGTGATGTCACAATGGGGGAAAGGGCATTGTGATGTCACAATGGGGGAAAGGGCATTGTAATGTCACAATGGGGGAAAGGGCATTGTGATGTCACAATGGGAAAAACTGCATTGTGATGTCACAATGGGGAAAACTGCATTGTGATGTCACAATAGGGAAAAGGGCATTGTGATGTCACAATTGGGGAAAGGGCATTGTGATGTCACAATGGGGGAAAGGGCATTGTGATGTCACAATGGGGAAAAGTGCATTGTGATGTCACAATGGGGAAAACTGCATTGTGATGTCACAATGGGGGAAACTGCATTGTGATGTCACAATGGGGGAAAGGGCATTGTGATGTCACAATGGGAAAAACTGCATTGTGATGTCACAATGGGGGAAAGGGCATTGTGATGTCACAATGGGGAAAACTGCATTGTGATGTCACAATGGGGGAAAGGGCATTGTGATGTAACAATGGGGGAAAGGGCATTGTGATGTCACAATGGGGGAAAGGGCATTGTAATGTCACAATGGGGGAAAGGGCATTGTGATGTCACAATGGGGGAATGGGCATTGTGATGTCACAATGGGGAAAACTGCACTGTGATGTCACAATGGGGGAAACGGCATTGCGATGTCACATTGCGGGAAAGGGCATTGTGATGTCACAATGGGGGAAAGGGCATTGTGATGTCACAATGGGAAAAAGGCCATTGTGATGTCACAATGGGGGAAAGTGCATTGTGATGTCACAATGGGAGTAAGTGCATTGTGATGTCACAATGGGGGAAAGGGTATTGTGATGTCACAATGGGAGAAAGGGCATTGTGATGTCACAATGGGGAAAACTGCATTGTGATGTCACAATGGGGGAAACTGCATTGTGATGTCACAATGGGGGAAACGGCATTGTGATGTCACAATGGGGAAAACTGCATTGTGATGTCACAATAGGAAAAGGGCATTGTGATGTCACAATGGGGGAAAGGGCATTGTGATGTCACAATGGGGAAAACTGCATTGTGATGTCACAATAGGAAAAGGGCATTGTGATGTCACAATGGGGGAAAGGGCATTGTGATGTCGCAATGGGGAAAGGGCATTTTGATGTCACAATGGGGGAAAAGTGCATTGTGATGTCACAATGGGGGAAAGTGGATTGTGATGTCACATTGGGGGAAAGGGCATTGTGATGTCACAATGGGGGAAAGGGCATTGTGATGTCACAATGGGGAAAGGGCATTGTGATGTCACAATGGGGGAAAGGGCATTGTGATGTCACAATGGGGAAAAGGGCATTGTGATGTCACAATGGGGGAAAGGGCATTGTGATGTCACAATGGGGAAAACTGCATTGTGATGTCACAATGGGGGAAAGGGCATTGTGATGTCACAATGGGGGAAAGGGCATTGTGATGTCACAATGGGGGAAAGTGCATTGTGATGTCACAATGGGGGAAAACTGCATTGTGATGTCACAATGGGGGAAAGGGCATTGTGATTTCACAATGGGGGAAAGGGCATTGTGATGTCACAATGGGGGAAACGGCATTGTGATGTCACAATGGGGAAAACTGCATTGTGATGTCACAATAGGAAAAGGGCATTGTGATGTCACAATGGGGGAAAGGGCATTGTGATGTCACAATGGGGAAAACTGCATTGTGATGTCACAATAGGAAAAGGGCATTGTGATGTCACAATGGGGGAAAGGGCATTGTGATGTCGCAATGGGGAAAGGGCATTTTGATGTCACAATGGGGGAAAGGGCATTGTAATGTCACAATGGGGGAAAGGGCATTGTGATGTCACAGTGGGGGAAAACTGCATTGTGATGTCACAATGGGGGAAAGGGCATTGTGATTTCACAGTGGGGGAAAGGGCATTGTGATGTCACAATGGGGGAAAGGGCATTGTTATGTCACAATGGGAAAAACTGCATTGTGATGTCACAATGGGGAAAAGGCCATTGTGATGTCACAATGGGGAAAACTGCATTGTGATGTCACAATGGGGGAAAGGGCATTGTGATGTCACAATGGGGGAAAGTGCATTGTGATGTCACAATGGGGGAAAACTGCATTGTGATGTCACAATGGGGGAAAGGGCATTGTGATTTCACAATGGGGGAAAGGGCATTGTGATGTCACAATGGGGGAAAGGGCATTGTTATGTCACAATGGGAAAAACTGCATTGTGATGTCACAATGGGGAAAAGGCCATTGTGATGTCACAATGGGGAAAGGGCATTGCTTTGTCACAATGGGAAAAACTGCATTGTGATGTCACAATGGGGAAAAGGCCATTGTGATGTCACAATGGGGGAAAGTGCATTGTGATGTCACAATGGGGGAAAGGGCATTGTGATGTCACAATGGGGGAAAGGGCATTGTGATGTCACAATGGGGGAAATGGCATTGTGATGTCACAATGGGGGAAAGGGCATTGTGATGTCGCAATGGGGGGAAAGTGCATTGTGATGTCGCAATGGGGGAAAGGGCATTGTAATGTCACAATGGGGAAAACTGCATTGTGATGTCACAATGGGGAAAAGTGCATTGTGATGTCACAATGGGGGAAAAGTGCATTGTGATGTCACAATGGGGGAAAGTGAATTGTGATGTCACAATGGGGGAAAGGGCATTGTGATGTCACAATGGGAAAAACTGCATTGTGATGTCACAATGGGGGAAAGGGCATTGTGATGTCACAATGGGGAAAACTGCATTGTGATGTCACAATGGGGGAAACGGCATTGTGATGTCACAATGGGGAAAACTGCATTGTGATGTCACAATAGGAAAAGGGCATTGTGATGTCACAATGGGGGAAAGGGCATTGTGATGTCACAATGGGGAAAACTGCATTGTGATGTCACAATAGGAAAAGGACATTGTGATGTCACAATGGGGGAAAGGGCATTGTGATGTCGCAATGGGGAAAGGGCATTTTGATGTCACAATGGGGGAAAAGTGCATTGTGATGTCACAATGGGGGAAAGTGGATTGTGATGTCACATTGGGGGAAAGGGCATTGTGATGTCACAATGGGGGAAAGGGCATTGTGATGTCACAATGGGGAAAACTGCATTGTGATGTCACAATGGGGGAAAGGGCATTGTGATGTCACAATGGGGGAAAGGGCATTGTGATGTCACAATGGGGGAAAGTGCATTGTGATGTCACAATGGGGGAAAACTGCATTGTGATGTCACAATGGGGGAAAGGGCATTGTGATTTCACAATGGGGGAAAGGGCATTGTGATGTCACAATGGGGGAAAGGGCATTGTTATGTCACAATGGGAAAAACTGCATTGTGATGTCACAATGTTGAAAAGGCCATTGTGATGTCACAATGGGGAAAGGGCATTGTTATGTCACAATGGGAAAAACTGCATTGTGATGTCACAATGGGGAAAAGGCCATTGTGGTGTCACAATCGGGGAAAGGGCATTGTGATGTCACAATGGGGGAAAGTGCATTGTGATGTCACAATGGGGGAAAGGGCATTGTGATGTCACAATGGGGGAAATGGCATTGTGATGTCACAATGGGGGAAAGGGCATTGCGATGTCACAATGGGGGAAAGGGCATTGTGATGTCACAATGGGGGAAAGGGCATTGTGATGTCACAATGGGAAAAAGGCCATTGTGATCTCACAATGGGGGAAAGGGCATTGTGATGTCACAATGGGGGAAAAGTGCATTGTGATTTCACAATGGGGGAAAGGGCATTGTGATGTCACAATGGGGAAAAGTGCATTGTGATGTCGCAATGGGGGAAAAGTGCATTGTGATGTCACAATGGGGAAAAGTGCATTGTGATGTCACAATGGGGGAAAAGTGCATTGTGATGTCACAATGGGGGAAAGTGAATTGTGATGTCACAATGGGGGAAAGGGCATTGTGATGACACAATGGGAAAAACTGCATTGTGATGTCACAATGGGGGAAAGGGCATTGTGATGTAACAATGGGGTAAAGGCCATTGTGATGTCACAATGGGGGAAAGGGCATTGTGATGTCACAATGGGGGAAAGGGCATTGTAATGTCACAATGGGGGAAAGGGCATTGTGATGTCACAATGGGAAAAACTGCATTGTGATGTCACAATGGGTAAAACTGCATTGTGATGTCACAATAGGGAAAAGGGCATTGTGATGTCACAATTGGGGAAAGGGCATTGTGATGTCACAATGGGGGAAAGGGCATTGTGATGTCACAATGGGGAAAAGTGCATTGTGATGTCACAATGGGGAAAAGTGCATTGTGATGTCACAATGGGGGAAAGTGAATTGTGATGTCACAATGGGGAAAAGGGCATTGTGATGTCACAATGGGGGAAAGGGCATTGTGATGTCACATTGGGGAAAAGGGCATTGTGATATCACAATGGGGAAAAGGGCATTGTGATGTCATAATGGGGGAAAGGGCATTGTGATGTCACAATGGGGGAAAGTGTATTGTGATGTCACAATGGGAGAAAGGGCATTGTGATGTCACAATGGGGAAAACTGCATTGTGATGTCACAATGGGGGAAACTGCATTGTGATGTCACAATGGGGGAAACGGCATTGTGATGTCACAATGGGGAAAACTGCATTGTGATGTCACAATAGGAAAAGGGCATTGTGATGTCACAATGGGGGAAAGGGCATTGTGATGTCACAATGGGGAAAACTGCATTGTGATGTCACAATAGGAAAAGGGCATTGTGATGTCACAATGGGGGAAAGGGCATTGTGATGTCGCAATGGGGAAAGGGCATTTTGATGTCACAATGGGGGAAAGGGCATTGTAATGTCACAATGGGGGAAAGGGCATTGTGATGTCACAGTGGGGGAAAACTGCATTGTGATGTCACAATGGGGGAAAGGGCATTGTGATTTCACAATGGGGGAAAGGGCATTGTGATGTCACAATGGGGGAAAGGGCATTGTTATGTCACAATGGGAAAAACTGCATTGTGATGTCACAATGGGGAAAAGGCCATTGTGATGTCACAATGGGGAAAACTGCATTGTGATGTCACAATGGGGGAAAGGGCATTGTGATGTCACAATGGGGGAAAGGGCATTGTGATGTCACAATGGGGGAAAGTGCATTGTGATGTCACAATGGGGGAAAACTGCATTGTGATGTCACAATGGGGGAAAGGGCATTGTGATTTCACAATGGGGGAAAGGGCATTGTGATGTCACAATGGGGGAACGGGCATTGTTATGTCACAATGGGAAAAACTGCATTGTGATGTCACAATGGGGAAAAGGCCATTGTGATGTCACAATGGGGAAAGGGCATTGCTTTGTCACAATGGGAAAAACTGCATTGTGATGTCACAATGGGGAAAAGGCCATTGTGATGTCACAATGGGGGAAAGTGCATTGTGATGTCACAATGGGGGAAAGGGCATTGTGATGTCACAATGGGGGAAAGGGCATTGTGATGTCACAATGGGGGAAAATTGCATTGTGATGTCACAATGGGGGAAAGTGAATTGTGATGTCACAATGGGGGAAAGGGCATTGTGATGACACAATGGGAAAAACTGCATTGTGATGTCACAATGGGGGAAAGGGCATTGTGATGTCACAATGGGGAAAGGGCATTGTTATGTCACAATGGGAAAAACTGCATTGTGATGTCACAATGGGAAAAAGGCCATTGTGATGTCACAATGGGGGAAAGGGCATTGTGATGTCACAATGGGGGAAAGTGCATTGTGATGTCACAATGGGGGAAAGGGCATTGTGATGTCACAATGGGGGAAAGGGCATTGTGATGTCACAATGGGGGAAAGGGCATTGTGATGTCGCAATGGGGAAAAGTGCATTGTGATGTCACAATGGGGGAAAGGGCATTGTGATGTCACAATGGGGAAAAGTGCATTGTGATGTCACAATGGGGAAAAGTGCATTGTGATGTCACAATGGGGGAAAAGTGCATTGTGATGTCACAATGGGGGAAAGTGAATTGTGATGTCACAATGGGGGAAAGGGCATTGTGATGACACAATGGGAAAAACTGCATTGTGATGTCACAATGGGGGAAAGGGCATTGTGATGTCACAATGGGGAAAACTGCATTGTGATGTCACAATGGGGGAAAGGGCATTGTGATGTCACAATGGGAAAAACTGCATTGTGATGTCACAATGGGGAAAACTGCATTGTGATGTCACAATAGGGAAAAGGGCATTGTGATGTCACAATTGGGGAAAGGGCATTGTGATGTCACAATGGGGGAAAGGGCATTGTGATGTCACAATGGGGAAAAGTGCATTGTGATGTCACAATGGGGGAAAAGTGCATTGTGATGTCACAATGGGGGAAAGTGAATTGTGATGTCACAATGGGGGAAAGGGCATTGTGATGTCACAATGGGGGAATGGGCATTGTGATGTCACATTGGGGAAAAGGGCATTGTGATATCACAATGGGGAAAAGGGCATTGTGATGTCATAATGGGGGAAAGGGCATTGTGATGTCACAATGGGAAAAACTGCATTGTGATGTCATAATGGGGAAAAGGGCATTGTGATGTCACAATGGGGAAAAGGGCATTGTGATGTCACAATGGGGGAAAGGGCATTGTGATGTCAGAATGGGAAAAACTGCATTGTGATGTCACAATGGGAAAAACTGCATTGTGATGTCACAATGGGTTAAACTGCATTGTGATGTCACAATGGGTTAGACTGCATTGTGATGTCCCAATGGGGGAAACGGCATTGTGATGTCACAATGGGGAAAACTGCATTGTGATGTCACAATGGGGAAAAGGGCATTGTGATGTCACAATGGGGGAAAGGGCATTGTGATGTCACAATGGGGGAAAAGTGCATTGTGATGTCACAATGGGGGAGAGGGCATTGTGATGTCACAATGGGGGAAAGGGAATTGTGATGCCACAATGCGGTAAAGGGCATTGTGATGTCACAATAGGAAAAAGGGCATTGTGATGTCACAATGGGGGAAAGGGCATTGTGATATCACAATGGGGGAAAAGGCATTGTGATGTCACAATGGGGGAAAAGGGCATTGTGATGTCACAATGGGGGAAAGGGCATTGTGATGTCACAATGGGAAAAACTGCATTGTGATGTCACAATGGGGAAAACTGCATTGTGATGTCACAATGGGGGAATGGGCATTGTGATGTCACAATGGGGAAAACTGCATTGTGATGTCACAATGGGGGAAAGGGCATTGCGATGTCACAATGGGGGAAAGGGCATTGTGATGTCACAATGGGGGAAAGGGCATTGTGATGTCACAATGGGAAAAAGGCCATTGTGATGTCACAATGGGGGAAAGGGCATTGTGATGTCACAATGGGGGAAAAGTGCATTGTGATTTCACAATGGGGGAAAGGGCATTGTGATGTCACAATGGGGAAAAGTGCATTGTGATGTCACAATGGGGGAAAAGTGCATTGTGATGTCACAATGGGGGAAAGTGCATTGTGATGTCACAATGGGAGTAAGTGCATTGTGATGTCACAATGGGGGAAAGGGTATTGTGATGTCACAATGGGAGAAAGGGCATTGTGATGTCACAATGGGGAAAACTGCATTGTGATGTCACAATGGGGGAAACTGCATTGTGATGTCACAATGGGGGAAACGGCATTGTGATGTCACAATGGGGAAAACTGCATTGTGATGTCACAATAGGAAAAGGGCATTGTGATGTCACAATGGGGGAAAGGGCATTGTGATGTCGCAATGGGGAAAGGGCATTTTGATGTCGCAATGGGGGAAAAGTGCATTGTGATGTCACAATGGGGGAAAGTGGATTGTGATGTCACATTGGGGGAAAGGGCATTGTGATGTCACAATGGGGGAAAGGGCATTGTTATGTCACAATGGGGTAAAGGGCATTGTGATGTCACAATGGGGAAAAGGGCATTGTGATGTCACAATGGGGGAAAGGGCATTGTGATGTCACAATGGGGAAAACTGCATTGTGATGTCACAATGGGGGAAAGGGCATTGTGATGTCACAATGGGGAAAACTGCATTGTGATGTCACAATGGGGGAAAGGGCATTGTGATGTCACAATGGGGGAAAGGGCATTGTGATGTCACAATGGGGGAAAGTGCATTGTGATGTCACAATGGGGGAAAACTGCATTGTGATGTCACAATGGGGAAAGGGCATTGTGATTTCACAATGAGGGAAAGGGCATTGTGATGTCACAATGGGGGAAAGGGCATGGTTATGTCACAATGGGAAAAACTGCATTGTGATGTCACAATGGGGAAAAGGCCATTGTGATGTCACAATGGGGAAAGGGCATTGTGATGTCACAATGGGGAAAAGGCCATTGTGGTGTCACAATCGGGGAAAGGGCATTGTGATGTCACAATGGTGGAAAGTGCATTGTGATGTCACAATGGGGGAAAGGGCATTGTGATGTCACAATGGGGGAAAAGTGCATTGTGATGTCACAATGGGGAAAAGTGCATTGTGATGTCACAATGGGGGAAAAGTGCATTGTGATGTCACAATGGGGGAAAGTGAATTGTGATGTCACAATGGGGGAAAGGGCATTGTGATGACACAATGGGAAAAACTGCATTGTGATGTCACAATGGGGGAAAGGGCATTGTGATGTAACAATGGGGTAAAGGCCATTGTGATGTCACAATGGGGGAAAGGGCATTGTGATGTCACAATGGGGGAAAGGGCATTGTGATGTCACAATGGGGGAAAGGGCATTGTAATGTCACAATGGGGGAAAGGGCATTGTGATGTCACAATGGGAAAAACTGCATTGTGATGTCACAATTGGGAAAACTGCATTGTGATGTCACAATAGGGAAAAGGGCAATGTGATGTCACAATTGGGGAAAGGGCATTGTGATGTCACAATGGGGGAAAGGGCATTGTGATGTCACAATGGGGAAAAGTGCATTGTGATGTCACAATGGGGAAAAGTGCATTGTGATGTCACAATGGGGGAAAGTGAATTGTGATGTCACAATGGGGAAAAGGGCATTGTGATGTCACAATGGGGGAAAGGGCATTGTGATATCACAATGGGGAAAAGGGCATTGTGATGTCATAATGGGGGAAAGGGCATTGTGATGTCACAATGGGGGAAAGGGTATTGTGATGTCACAATGGGAGAAAGGGCATTGTGATGTCACAATGGGGAAAACTGCATTGTGATGTCACAATGGGGGAAACTGCATTGTGATGTCACAATGGGGGAAACGGCATTGTGATGTCACAATGGGGAAAACTGCATTGTGATGTCACAATAGGAAAAGGGCATTGTGATGTCACAATGGGGGAAAGGGCATTGTGATGTCACAATGGGGAAAACTGCATTGTGATGTCACAATAGGAAAAGGGCATTGTGATGTCGCAATGGGGGAAAGGGCATTGTGATGTCGCAATGGGGAAAGGGCATTTTGATGTCACAATGGGGGAAAGGGCATTGTAATGTCACAATGGGGGAAAGGGCATTGTGATGTCACAGTGGGGGAAAACTGCATTGTGATGTCACAATGGGGGAAAGGGCATTGTGATTTCACAATGGGGGAAAGGGCATTGTGATGTCACAATGGGGGAAAGGGCATTGTTATGTCACAATGGGAAAAACTGCATTGTGATGTCACAATGGGGAAAAGGCCATTGTGATGTCACAATGGGGAAAACTGCATTGTGATGTCACAATGGGGGAAAGGGCATTGTGATGTCACAATGGGGGAAAGGGCATTGTGATGTCACAATGGGGGAAAGTGCATTGTGATGTCACAATGGGGGAAAGGGCATTGTGATGTCACAATGGGGGAAAGTGCATTGTGATGTCACAATGGGGGAAAACTGCATTGTGATGTCACAATGGGGGAAAGGGCATTGTGATTTCACAATGGGGGAAAGGGCATTGTGATGTCACAATGGGGGAAAGGGCATTGTTATGTCACAATGGGAAAAACTGCATTGTGATGTCACAATGGGGAAAAGGCCATTGTGATGTCACAATGGGGAAAGGGCATTGCTTTGTCACAATGGGAAAAACTGCATGGTGATGTCACAATGGGGAAAAGGCCATTGTGATGTCACAATGGGGGAAAGTGCATTGTGATGTCACAATGGGGGAAAGGGCATTGTGATGTCACAATGGGGGAAAGGGCATTGTGATGTCACAATGGGGGAAATGGCATTGTGATGTCGCAATGGGGGAAAGGGCATTGTGATGTCGCAATGGGGGAAAAGTGCATTGTGATGTCACAATGGGGGAAAGGGCATTGTAATGTCACAATGGGGAAAACTGCATTGTGATGTCACATTGGGGAAAAGTGCATTGTGATGTCACAATGGGGGAAAAGTGCATTGTGATGTCACAATGGGGAAAACTGCATTGTGATGTCACAATGGGGGAAACGGCATTGTGATGTAACAATGGGGGAAAGGGCATTGTGATGTCACAATGGGGGAAAGGGCATTGTAATGTCACAATGGGGGAAAGGGCATTGTGATGTCACAATGGGGGAATGGGCATTGTGATGTCACAATGGGGAAAACTGCATTGTGATGTCACAATGGGGGAAACGGCATTGCGATGTCACATTGCGGGAAAGGGCATTGTGATGTCACAATGGGGGAAAGGGCATTGTGATGTCACAATGGGAAAAAGGCCATTGTGATGTCACAATGGGGGAAAGTGCATTGTGATGTCACAATGGGAGTAAGTGCATTGTGATGTCACAATGGGGGAAAGGGTATTGTGATGTCACAATGGGAGAAAGGGCATTGTGATGTCACAATGGGGAAAACTGCATTGTGTTGTCACAATGGGGGAAACTGCATTGTGATGTCACAATGGGGGAAACGGCATTGTGATGTCACAATGGGGAAAACTGCATTGTGATGTCACAATAGGAAAAGGGCATTGTGATGTCACAATGGGGGAAAGGGCATTGTGATGTCACAATGGGGAAAACTGCATTGTGATGTCACAATAGGAAAAGGGCATTGTGATGTCACAATGGGGGAAAGGGCATTGTGATGTCGCAATGGGGAAAGGGCATTTTGATGTCACAATGGGGGAAAAGTGCATTGTGATGTCACAATGGGGGAAAGTGGATTGTGATGTCACATTGGGGGAAAGGGCATTGTGATGTCACAATGGGGGAAAGGGCATTGTGATGTCACAATGGGGAAAGGGCATTGTGATGTCACAATGGGGGAAAGGGCATTGTGATGTCACAATGGGGAAAAGGGCATTGTGATGTCACAATGGGGGAAAGGGCATTGTGATGTCACAATGGGGAAAACTGCATTGTGATGTCACAATGGGGGAAAGGGCATTGTGATGTCACAATGGGGGAAAGGGCATTGTGATGTCACAATGGGGGAAAGTGCATTGTGATGTCACAATGGGGGAAAACTGCATTGTGATGTCACAATGGGGGAAAGGGCATTGTGATTTCACAATGGGGGAAAGGGCATTGTGATGTCACAATGGGGGAAACGGCATTGTGATGTCACAATGGGGAAAACTGCATTGTGATGTCACAATAGGAAAAGGGCATTGTGATGTCACAATGGGGGAAAGGGCATTGTGATGTCACAATGGGGAAAACTGCATTGTGATGTCACAATAGGAAAAGGGCATTGTGATGTCACAATGGGGGAAAGGGCATTGTGATGTCGCAATGGGGAAAGGGCATTTTGATGTCACAATGGGGGAAAGGGCATTGTAATGTCACAATGGGGGAAAGGGCATTGTGATGTCACAGTGGGGGAAAACTGCATTGTGATGTCACAATGGGGGAAAGGGCATTGTGATTTCACAATGGGGGAAAGGGCATTGTGATGTCACAATGGGGGAAAGGGCATTGTTATGTCACAATGGGAAAAACTGCATTTTGATGTCACAATGGGGAAAAGGCCATTGTGATGTCACAATGGGGAAAACTGCATTGTGATGTCACAATGGGGGAAAGGGCATTGTGATGTCACAATGGGGGAAAGGGCATTGTGATGTCACAATGGGGGAAAGTGCATTGTGATGTCACAATGGGGGAAAACTGCATTGTGATGTCACAATGGGGGAAAGGGCATTGTGATTTCACAATGGGGGAAAGGGCATTGTGATGTCACAATGGGGGAAAGGGCATTGTTATGTCACAATGGGAAAAACTGCATTGTGATATCACAATGGGGAAAAGGCCATTGTGATGTCACAATGGGGAAAGGGCATTGCTTTGTCACAATGGGAAAAACTGCATTGTGATGTCACAATGGGGAAAAGGCCATTGTGATGTCACAATGGGGGAAAGTGCATTGTGATGTCACAATGGGGGAAAGGGCATTGTGATGTCACAATGGGGGAAAGGGCATTGTGATGTCACAATGGGGGAAATGGCATTGTGATGTCACAATGGGGGAAAGGGCATTGTGATGTCGCAATGGGGGAAAAGTGCATTGTGATGTCACAATGGGGGAAAGGGCATTGTAATGTCACAATGGGGAAAACTGCATTGTGATGTCACAATGGGGAAAAGTGCATTGTGATGTCACAATGGGGGAAAAGTGCATTGTGATGTCACAATGGGGGAAAGTGAATTGTGATGTCACAATGGGGGAAAGGGCATTGTGATGTCACAATGGGAAAAACTGCATTGTGATGTCACAATGGGGGAAAGGGCATTGTGATGTCACAATGGGGAAAACTGCATTGTGATGTCACAATGGGGGAAAGGGCATTGTGATGTAACAATGGGGGAAAGGGCATTGTGATGTCACAATGGGGGAAAGGGCATTGTAATGTCACAATGGGGGAAAGGGCATTGTGATGTCACAATGGGGGAATGGGCATTGTGATGTCACAATGGGGAAAACTGCATTGTGATGTCACAATGGGGGAAACGGCATTGCGATGTCACATTGCGGGAAAGGGCATTGTGATGTCACAATGGGGGAAAGGGCATTGTGATGTCACAATGGGGGAAAGGGCATTGTGATGTCACAATGGGGAAAAGTGCATTGTGATGTCACAATGGGGAAAAGTGCATTGTGATGTCACAATGGGGGAAAGTGAATTGTGATGTCACAATGGGGAAAAGGGCATTGTGATGTCACAATGGGGGAAAGGGCATTGTGATATCACAATGGGGAAAAGGGCATTGTGATGTCATAATGGGGGAAAGGGCATTGTGATGTCACAATGGGGGAAAGGGTATTGTGATGTCACAATGGGAGAAAGGGCATTGTGATGTCACAATGGGGAAAACTGCATTGTGATGTCACAATGGGGGAAACTGCATTGTGATGTCACAATGGGGGAAACGGCATTGTGATGTCACAATGGGGAAAACTGCATTGTGATGTCACAATAGGAAAAGGGCATTGTGATGTCACAATGGGGGAAAGGGCATTGTGATGTCACAATGGGGAAAACTGCATTGTGATGTCACAATAGGAAAAGGGCATTGTGATGTCACAATGGGGGAAAGGGCATTGTGATGTCGCAATGGGGAAAGGGCATTTTGATGTCACAATGGGGGAAAGGGCATTGTAATGTCACAATGGGGGAAAGGGCATTGTGATGTCACAGTGGGGGAAAACTGCATTGTGATGTCACAATGGGGGAAAGGGCATTGTGATTTCACAATGGGGGAAAGGGCATTGTGATGTCACAATGGGGGAAAGGGCATTGTTATGTCACAATGGGAAAAACTGCATTGTGATGTCACAATGGGGAAAAGGCCATTGTGATGTCACAATGGGGAAAACTGCATTGTGATGTCACAATGGGGGAAAGGGCATTGTGATGTCACAATGGGGGAAAGGGCATTGTGATGTCACAATGGGGGAAAGTGCATTGTGATGTCACAATGGGGGAAAGGGCATTGTGATGTCACAATGGGGGAAAGTGCATTGTGATGTCACAATGGGGGAAAACTGCATTGTGATGTCACAATGGGGGAAAGGGCATTGTGATTTCACAATGGGGGAAAGGGCATTGTGATGTCACAATGGGGGAAAGGGCATTGTTATGTCACAATGGGAAAAACTGCATTGTGATGTCACAATGGGGAAAAGGCCATTGTGATGTCACAATGGGGAAAGGGCATTGCTTTGTCACAATGGGAAAAACTGCATGGTGATGTCACAATGGGGAAAAGGCCATTGTGATGTCACAATGGGGGAAAGTGCATTGTGATGTCACAATGTGGGAAAGGGCATTGTGATGTCACAATGGGGGAAAGGGCATTGTGATGTCACAATGGGGGAAATGGCATTGTGATGTCGCAATGGGGGAAAGGGCATTGTGATGTCGCAATGGGGGAAAAGTGCATTGTGATGTCACAATGGGGGAAAGGGCATTGTAATGTCACAATGGGGAAAACTGCATTGTGATGTCACAATGGGGAAAAGTGCATTGTGATGTCACAATGGGGGAAAAGTGCATTGTGATGTCACAATGGGGAAAACTGCATTGTGATGTCACAATGGGGGAAACGGCATTGTGATGTAACAATGGGGGAAAGGGCATTGTGATGTCACAATGGGGGAAAGGGCATTGTAATGTCACAATGGGGGAAAGGGCATTGTGATGTCACAATGGGGGAATGGGCATTGTGATGTCACAATGGGGAAAACTGCATTGTGATGTCACAATGGGGGAAACGGCATTGCGATGTCACATTGCGGGAAAGGGCATTGTGATGTCACAATGGGGGAAAGGGCATTGTGATGTCACAATGGGAAAAAGGCCATTGTGATGTCACAATGGGGGAAAGTGCATTGTGATGTCACAATGGGAGTAAGTGCATTGTGATGTCACAATGGGGGAAAGGGTATTGTGATGTCACAATGGGAGAAAGGGCATTGTGATGTCACAATGGGGAAAACTGCATTGTGTTGTCACAATGGGGGAAACTGCATTGTGATGTCACAATGGGGGAAACGGCATTGTGATGTCACAATGGGGAAAACTGCATTGTGATGTCACAATAGGAAAAGGGCATTGTGATGTCACAATGGGGGAAAGGGCATTGTGATGTCACAATGGGGAAAACTGCATTGTGATGTCACAATAGGAAAAGGGCATTGTGATGTCACAATGGGGGAAAGGGCATTGTGATGTCGCAATGGGGAAAGGGCATTTTGATGTCACAATGGGGGAAAAGTGCATTGTGATGTCACAATGGGGGAAAGTGGATTGTGATGTCACATTGGGGGAAAGGGCATTGTGATGTCACAATGGGGGAAAGGGCATTGTGATGTCACAATGGGGAAAGGGCATTGTGATGTCACAATGGGGGAAAGGGCATTGTGATGTCACAATGGGGAAAAGGGCATTGTGATGTCACAATGGGGGAAAGGGCATTGTGATGTCACAATGGGGAAAACTGCATTGTGATGTCACAATGGGGGAAAGGGCATTGTGATGTCACAATGGGGGAAAGGGCATTGTGATGTCACAATGGGGGAAAGTGCATTGTGATGTCACAATGGGGGAAAACTGCATTGTGATGTCACAATGGGGGAAAGGGCATTGTGATTTCACAATGGGGGAAAGGGCATTGTGATGTCACAATGGGGGAAACGGCATTGTGATGTCACAATGGGGAAAACTGCATTGTGATGTCACAATAGGAAAAGGGCATTGTGATGTCACAATGGGGGAAAGGGCATTGTGATGTCACAATGGGGAAAACTGCATTGTGATGTCACAATAGGAAAAGGGCATTGTGATGTCACAATGGGGGAAAGGGCATTGTGATGTCGCAATGGGGAAAGGGCATTTTGATGTCACAATGGGGGAAAGGGCATTGTAATGTCACAATGGGGGAAAGGGCATTGTGATGTCACAGTGGGGGAAAACTGCATTGTGATGTCACAATGGGGGAAAGGGCATTGTGATTTCACAATGGGGGAAAGGGCATTGTGATGTCACAATGGGGGAAAGGGCATTGTTATGTCACAATGGGAAAAACTGCATTTTGATGTCACAATGGGGAAAAGGCCATTGTGATGTCACAATGGGGAAAACTGCATTGTGATGTCACAATGGGGGAAAGGGCATTGTGATGTCACAATGGGGGAAAGGGCATTGTGATGTCACAATGGGGGAAAGTGCATTGTGATGTCACAATGGGGGAAAACTGCATTGTGATGTCACAATGGGGGAAAGGGCATTGTGATTTCACAATGGGGGAAAGGGCATTGTGATGTCACAATGGGGGAAAGGGCATTGTTATGTCACAATGGGAAAAACTGCATTGTGATATCACAATGGGGAAAAGGCCATTGTGATGTCACAATGGGGAAAGGGCATTGCTTTGTCACAATGGGAAAAACTGCATTGTGATGTCACAATGGGGAAAAGGCCATTGTGATGTCACAATGGGGGAAAGTGCATTGTGATGTCACAATGGGGGAAAGGGCATTGTGATGTCACAATGGGGGAAAGGGCATTGTGATGTCACAATGGGGGAAATGGCATTGTGATGTCACAATGGGGGAAAGGGCATTGTGATGTCGCAATGGGGGAAAAGTGCATTGTGATGTCACAATGGGGGAAAGGGCATTGTAATGTCACAATGGGGAAAACTGCATTGTGATGTCACAATGGGGAAAAGTGCATTGTGATGTCACAATGGGGGAAAAGTGCATTGTGATGTCACAATGGGGGAAAGTGAATTGTGATGTCACAATGGGGGAAAGGGCATTGTGATGTCACAATGGGAAAAACTGCATTGTGATGTCACAATGGGGGAAAGGGCATTGTGATGTCACAATGGGGAAAACTGCATTGTGATGTCACAATGGGGGAAAGGGCATTGTGATGTAACAATGGGGGAAAGGGCATTGTGATGTCACAATGGGGGAAAGGGCATTGTAATGTCACAATGGGGGAAAGGGCATTGTGATGTCACAATGGGGGAATGGGCATTGTGATGTCACAATGGGGAAAACTGCATTGTGATGTCACAATGGGGGAAACGGCATTGCGATGTCACATTGCGGGAAAGGGCATTGTGATGTCACAATGGGGGAAAGGGCATTGTGATGTCACAATGGGAAAAAGGCCATTGTGATGTCACAATGGGGGAAAGTGCATTGTGATGTCACAATGGGAGTAAGTGCATTGTGATGTCACAATGGGGGAAAGGGTATTGTGATGTCACAATGGGAGAAAGGGCATTGTGATGTCACAATGGGGAAAACTGCATTGTGATGTCACAATGGGGGAAACTGCATTGTGATGTCACAATGGGGGAAACGGCATTGTGATGTCACAATGGGGAAAACTGCATTGTGATGTCACAATAGGAAAAGGGCATTGTGATGTCACAATGGGGGAAAGGGCATTGTGATGTCACAATGGGGAAAACTGCATTGTGATGTCACAATAGGAAAAGGGCATTGTGATGTCACAATGGGGGAAAGGGCATTGTGATGTCGCAATGGGGGAAAGTGGATTGTGATGTCACATTGGGGGAAAGGGCATTGTGATGTCACAATGGGGGAAAGGGCATTGTGATGTCACAATGGGGAAAGGGCATTGTGATGTCACAATGGGGGAAAGGGCATTGTGATGTCACAATGGGGAAAAGGGCATTGTGATGTCACAATGGGGGGAAGGGCATTGTGATGTCACAATGGGGAAAACTGCATTGTGATGTCACAATGGGGGAAAGGGCATTGTGATGTCACAATGGGGGAAAGGGCATTGTGATGTCACAATGGGGGAAAGTGCATTGTGATGTCACAATGGGGGAAAACTGCATTGTGATGTCACAATGGGGGAAAGGGCATTGTGATTTCACAATGGGGGAAAGGGCATTGTGATGTCACAATGGGGGAAAGGGCATTGTTATGTCACAATGGGAAAAACTGCATTGTGATGTCACAATGTTGAAAAGGCCATTGTGATGTCACAATGGGGAAAGGGCATTGTTATGTCACAATGGGAAAAACTGCATTGTGATGTCACAATGGGGAAAAGGCCATTGTGGTGTCACAATCGGGGAAAGGGCATTGTGATGTCACAATGGGGGAAAGTGCATTGTGATGTCACAATGGGGGAAAGGGCATTGTGATGTCACAATGGGGGAAAGGGCATTGTGATGTCACAATGGGGGAAATGGCATTGTGATGTCACAATGGGGGAAAGGGCATTGCGATGTCACAATGGGGGAAAGGGCATTGTGATGTCACAATGGGGGAAAGGGCATTGTGATGTCACAATGGGAAAAAGGCCATTGTGATCTCACAATGGGGGAAAGGGCATTGTGATGTCACAATGGGGGAAAAGTGCATTGTGATTTCACAATGGGGGAAAGGGCATTGTGATGTCACAATGGGGAAAAGTGCATTGTGATGTCGCAATGGGGGAAAAGTGCATTGTGATGTCACAATGGGGAAAAGTGCATTGTGATGTCACAATGGGGGAAAAGTGCATTGTGATGTCACAATGGGGGAAAGTGAATTGTGATGTCACAATGGGGGAAAGGGCATTGTGATGACACAATGGGAAAAACTGCATTGTGATGTCACAATGGGGGAAAGGGCATTGTGATGTAACAATGGGGTAAAGGCCATTGTGATGTCACAATGGGGGAAAGGGCATTGTGATGTCACAATGGGGGAAAGGGCATTGTGATGTCACAATGGGGGAAAGGGCATTGTAATGTCACAATGGGGGAAAGGGCATTGTGATGTCACAATGGGAAAAACTGCATTGTGATGTCACAATGGGGAAAACTGCATTGTGATGTCACAATAGGGAAAAGGGCATTGTGATGTCACAATTGGGGAAAGGGCATTGTGATGTCACAATGGGGGAAAGGGCATTGTGATGTCACAATGGGGAAAAGTGCATTGTGATGTCACAATGGGGAAAAGTGCATTGTGATGTCACAATGGGGGAAAGTGAATTGTGATGTCACAATGGGGAAAAGGGCATTGTGATGTCACAATGGGGGAAAGGGCATTGTGATGTCACATTGGGGAAAAGGGCATTGTGATATCACAATGGGGAAAAGGGCATTGTGATGTCATAATGGGGGAAAGGGCATTGTGATGTCACAATGGGGGAAAGGGTATTGTGATGTCACAATGGGAGAAAGGGCATTGTGATGTCACAATGGGGAAAACTGCATTGTGATGTCACAATGGGGGAAACTGCATTGTGATGTCACAATGGGGAACGGCATTGTGATGTCACAATGGGGAAAACTGCATTGTGATGTCACAATAGGAAAAGGGCATTGTGATGTCACAATGGGGGAAAGGGCATTGTGATGTCACAATGGGGAAAACTGCATTGTGATGTCACAATAGGAAAAGGGCATTGTGATGTCACAATGGGGGAAAGGGCATTGTGATGTCGCAATGGGGAAAGGGCATTTTGATGTCACAATGGGGGAAATGGCATTGTGATGTCACAATGGGGGAAAGGGCATTGTGATGTCGCAATGGGGGAAAAGTGCATTGTGATGTCACAATGGGGGAAAGGGCATTGTGATGTCACAGTGGGGGAAAACTGCATTGTGATGTCACAATGGGGGAAAGGGCATTGTGATTTCACAATGGGGGAAAGGGCATTGTGATGTCACAATGGGGGAAAGGGCATTGTTATGTCACAATGGGAAAAACTGCATTGTGATGTCACAATGGGGAAAAGGCCATTGTGATGTCACAATGGGGAAAACTGCATTGTGATGTAACAATGGGGGAAAGGGCATTGTGATGTCACAATGGGGGAAAGGGCATTGTGATGTCACAATGGGGGAAAGTGCATTGTGATGTCACAATGGGGGAAAACTGCATTGTGATGTCACAATGGGGGAAAGGGCATTGTGATTTCACAATGGGGGAAAGGGCATTGTGATGTCACAATGGGGGAAAGGGCATTGTTATGTCACAATGGGAAAAACTGCATTGTGATGTCACAATGGGGAAAAGGCCATTGTGATGTCACAATGGGGAAAGGGCATTGCTTTGTCACAATGGGAAAAACTGCATTGTGATGTCACAATGGGGAAAAGGCCATTGTGATGTCACAATGGGGGAAAGTGCATTGTGATGTCACAATGGGGGAAAGGGCATTGTGATGTCACAATGGGGGAAAGGGCATTGTGATGTCACAATGGGGGAAATGGCATTGTGATGTCACAATGGGGGAAAGGGCATTGTGATGTCGCAATGGGGGAAAAGTGCATTGTGATGTCACAATGGGGGAAAGGGCATTGTAATGTCACAATGGGGAAAACTGCATTGTGATGTCACAATGGGGGAAAGGGCATTGTGATGTCACAATGGGGAAAACTGCATTGTGATGTCACAATGGGGGAAAGGGCATTGTGATGTAACAATGGGGGAAAGGGCATTGTGATGTCACAATGGGGGAAAGGGCATTGTAATGTCACAATGGGGGAAAGGGCATTGTGATGTCACAATGGGGGAATGGGCATTGTGATGTCACAATGGGGAAAACTGCATTGTGATGTCACAATGGGGGAAACGGCATTGCGATGTCACATTGCGGGAAAGGGCATTGTGATGTCACAATGGGGGAAAGGGCATTGTGATGTCACAATGGGGGAAAGTGCATTGTGATGTCACAATGGGAGTAAGTGCATTGTGATGTCACAATGGGGGAAAGGGTATTGTGATGTCACAATGGGAGAAAGGGCATTGTGATGTCACAATGGGGGAAACGGCATTGTGATGTCACAATGGGGAAAACTGCATTGTGATGTCACAATAGGAAAAGGGCATTGTGATGTCACAATGGGGGAAAGGGCATTGTGATGTCACAATGGGGGAAAGGGCATTGTGATGTCGCAATGGGGAAAGGGCATTTTGATGTCACAATGGGGGAAAAGTGCATTGTGATGTCACAATGGGGGAAAGTGGATTGTGATGTCACATTGGGGGAAAGGGCATTGTGATGTCACAATGGGGGAAAGGGCATTGTGATGTCACAATGGGGAAAGGGCATTGTGATGTCACAATGGGGGAAAGGGCATTGTGATGTCACAATGGGGAAAAGGGCATTGTGATGTCACAATGGGGGAAAGGGCATTGTGATGTCACAATGGGGAAAACTGCATTGTGATGTCACAATGGGGGAAAGGGCATTGTGATGTCGCAATGGGGGAAAGGGCATTGTGATGTCACAATGGGGGAAAGTGCATTGTGATGTCACACTGGGGGAAAACTGCATTGTGATGTCACAATGGGGGAAAGGGCATTGTGATTTCACAATGGGGGAAAGGGCATTGTGATGTCACAATGGGGGAAAGGGCATTGTTATGTCACAATGGGAAAAACTGCATTGTGATGTCACAATGTTGAAAAGGCCATTGTGATGTCACAATGGGGAAAGGGCATTGTTATGTCACAATGGGAAAAACTGCATTGTGATGTCACAATGGGGAAAAGGCCATTGTGGTGTCACAATCGGGGAAAGGGCATTGTGATGTCACAATGGGGGAAAGTGCATTGTGATGTCACAATGGGGGAAAGGGCATTGTGATGTCACAATGGGGGAAAGGGCATTGTGATGTCACAATGGGGGAAATGGCATTGTGATGTCACAATGGGGGAAAGGGCATTGCGATGTCACAATGGGGGAAAGGGCATTGTGATGTCACAATGGGGGAAAGGGCATTGTGATGTCATAATGGGAAAAAGGCCATTGTGATCTCACAATGGGGGAAAGGGCATTGTGATGTCACAATGGGGGAAAAGTGCATTGTGATTTCACAATGGGGGAAAGTGCATTGTGATGTCACAATAGGGGTAAGTGCATTGTGATGTCACAATGGGGGAATGGGCATTGTGATGTCACAATGGGAGAAAGGGCATTGTGATGTCACAATGGGGAAAACTGCATTGTGATGTCACAATGGGGGAAACTGCATTGTGATGTCACAAAGGGGAAACGGCATTGTGATGTCACAATGGGGAAAACTGCATTGTGATGTCACAATAGGAAAAGGGCATTGTGATGTCACAATGGGGGAAAGGGCATTGTGATGTCGCAATGGGGAAAGGGCATTTTGATGTCACAATGGGGGAAAAGTGCATTGTGATGTCACAATGGGGGAAAGTGCATTGTGATGTCACATTGGGGGAAAGGGCATTGTGATGTCACAATGGGGGAAAGGGCATTGTTATGTCACAATGGGAAAAACTGCATTGTGATGTCACAATGTTGAAAAGGCCATTGTGATGTCACAATGGGGAAAGGGCATTGTTATGTCACAATGGGAAAAACTGCATTGTGATGTCACAATGGGGAAAAGGCCATTGTGGTGTCACAATCGGGGAAAGGGCATTGTGATGTCACAATGGGGGAAAGTGCATTGTGATGTCACAATGGGGGAAAGGGCATTGTGATGTCACAATGGGGGAAAGGGCATTGTGATGTCACAATGGGGGAAAGGGCATTGTGATGTCACAATGGGGGAAATGGCATTGTGATGTCACAATGGGGGAAAGGGCATTGCGATGTCACAATGGGGGAAAGGGCATTGTTATGTCACAATGGGAAAAACTGCATTGTGATGTCACAATGTTGAAAAGGCCATTGTGATGTCACAATGGGGAAAGGGCATTGTTATGTCACAATGGGAAAAACTGCATTGTGATGTCACAATGGGGAAAAGGCCATTGTGGTGTCACAATCGGGGAAAGGGCATTGTGATGTCACAATGGGGGAAAGTGCATTGTGATGTCACAATGGGGGAAAGGGCATTGTGATGTCACAATGGGGGAAAGGGCATTGTGATGTCACAATGGGGGAAATGGCATTGTGATGTCACAATGGGGGAAAGGGCATTGCGATGTCACAATGGGGGAAAGGGCATTGTGATGTCACAATGGGAAAAAGGCCATTGTGATCTCACAATGGGGGAAAGGGCATTGTGATGTCACAATGGGGGAAAAGTGCATTGTGATGTCACAATGGGGAAAAGTGCATTGTGATGTCACAATGGGGGAAAAGTGCATTGTGATGTCACAATGGGGGAAAGTGAAATGTGATGTCACAATGGGGGAAAGGGCATTGTGATGACACAATGGGAAAAACTGCATTGTGATGTCACAATGGGGGAAAGGGCATTGTGATGTAACAATGGGGTAAAGGCCATTGTGATGTCACAATGGGGGAAAGGGCATTGTGATGTCACAATGGGGGAAAGGGCATTGTGATGTCACAATGGGGGAAAGGGCATTGTAATGTCACAATGGGGGAAAGAGCATTGTGATGTCACAATGGGAAAAACTGCATTGTGATGTCACAATGGGGAAAACTGCATTGTGATGTCACAATAGGGAAAAGTGCATTGTGATGTCACAATTGGGGAAAGGGCATTGTGATGTCACAATGGGGGAAAGGGCATTGTGATGTCACAATGGGGAAAAGTGCATTGTGATGTCACAATGGGGAAAAGTGCATTGTGATGTCACAATGGGGGAAAGTGAATTGTGATGTCACAATGGGGAAAAGGGCATTGTGATGTCACAATGGGGGAAAGGGCATTGTGATGTCACATTGGGGAAAAGGGCATTGTGATATCACAATGGGGAAAAGGGCATTGTGATGTCATAATGGGGGAAAGGGCATTGTGATGTCACAATGGGGGAAAGGGTATTGTGATGTCACAATGGGAGAAAGGGCATTGTGATGTCACAATGGGGAAAACTGCATTGTGATGTCACAATGGGGGAAACTGCATCGTGATGTCACAATGGGGGAAACGGCATTGTGATGTCACAATGGGGAAAACTGCATTGTGATGTCACAATAGGAAAAGGGCATTGTGATGTCACAATGGGGGAAAGGGCATTGTGATGTCACAATGGGCAAAACTGCATTGTGATGTCACAATAGGAAAAGGGCATTGTGATGTCACAATGGGGGAAAGGGCATTGTGATGTCGCAATGGGGAAAGGGCATTTTGATGTCACAATGGGGGAAAGGGCATTGTAATGTCACAATGGGGGAAAGGGCATTGTGATGTCACAGTGGGGGAAAACTGCATTGTGATGTCACAATGGGGGAAAGGGCATTGTGATTTCACAATGGGGGAAAGGGCATTGTGATGTCACAATGGGGGAAAGGGCATTGTTATGTCACAATGGGAAAAACTGCATTGTGATGTCACAATGGGGAAAAGGCCATTGTGATGTCACAATGGGGAAAACTGCATTGTGATGTCACAATGGGGGAAAGGGCATTGTGATGTCACAATGGGGGAAAGGGCATTGTGATGTCACAATGGGGGAAAGTGCATTGTGATGTCACAATGGGGGAAAACTGCATTGTGATGTCACAATGGGGGAAAGGGCATTGTGATTTCACAATGGGGGAAAGGGCATTGTGATGTCACAATGGGGGAAAGGGCATTGTTATGTCACAATGGGAAAAACTGCATTGTGATGTCACAATGGGGAAAAGGCCATTGTGATGTCACAATGGGGAAAGGGCATTGCTTTGTCACAATGGGAAAAACTGCATTGTGATGTCACAATGGGGAAAAGGCCATTGTGATGTCACAATGGGGGAAAGTGCATTGTGATGTCACAATGGGGGAAAGGGCATTGTGATGTCACAATGGGGGAAATGGCATTGTGATGTCACAATGGGGGAAAGGGCATTGTGATGTCGCAATGGGGGAAAAGTGCATTGTGATGTCACAATGGGGGAAAGGGCATTGTAATGTCACAATGGGGAAAACTGCATTGTGATGTCACAATGGGGAAAAGTGCATTGTGATGTCACAATGGGGGAAAAGTGCATTGTGATGTCACAATGGGGGAAAGTGAATTGTGATGTCACAATGGGGGAAAGAGCATTGTGATGTCACAATGGGAAAAACTGCATTGTGATGTCACAATGGGGAAAAGTGCATTGTGATGTCACAATGGGGGAAAAGTGCATTGTGATGTCACAATGGGGGAAAGGGCATTGTAATGTCACAATGGGGGAAAGAGCATTGTGATGTCACAATGGGAAAAACTGCATTGTGATGTCACAATGGGGAAAAGTGCATTGTGATGTCACAATAGGGAAAAGTGCATTGTGATGTCACAATTGGGGAAAGGGCATTGTGATGTCACAATGGGGGAAAGGGCATTGTGATGTCACAATGGGGAAAAGTGCATTGTGATGTCACAATGGGGAAAAGTGCATTGTGATGTCACAATGGGGGAAAGTGAATTGTGATGTCACAATGGGGAAAAGGGCATTGTGATGTCACAATGGGGGAAAGGGCATTGTGATGTCACATTGGGGAAAAGGGCATTGTGATATCACAATGGGGAAAAGGGCATTGTGATGTCATAATGGGGGAAAGGGCATTGTGATGTCACAATGGGGGAAAGGGTATTGTGATGTCACAATGGGAGAAAGGGCATTGTGATGTCACAATGGGGAAAACTGCATTGTGATGTCACAATGGGGGAAACTGCATTGTGATGTCACAATGGGGGAAACGGCATTGTGATGTCACAATGGGGAAAACTGCATTGTGATGTCACAATAGGAAAAGGGCATTGTGATGTCACAATGGGGGAAAGGGCATTGTGATGTCACAATGGGCAAAACTGCATTGTGATGTCACAATAGGAAAAGGGCATTGTGATGTCACAATGGGGGAAAGGGCATTGTGATGTCGCAATGGGGAAAGGGCATTTTGATGTCACAATGGGGGAAAGGGCATTGTGATGTCACAGTGGGGGAAAACTGCATTGTGATGTCACAATGGGGGAAAGGGCATTGTGATTTCACAATGGGGGAAAGGGCATTGTGATGTCACAATGGGGGAAAGGGCATTGTTATGTCACAATGGGAAAAACTGCATTGTGATGTCACAATGGGGAAAAGGCCATTGTGATGTCACAATGGGGAAAACTGCATTGTGATGTCACAATGGGGGAAAGGGCATTGTGATGTCACAATGGGGGAAAGGGCATTGTGATGTCACAATGGGGGAAAGTGCATTGTGATGTCACAATGGGGGAAAACTGCATTGTGATGTCACAATGGGGGAAAGGGCATTGTGATTTCACAATGGGGGAAAGGGCATTGTGATGTCACAATGGGGGAAAGGGCATTGTTATGTCACAATGGGAAAAACTGCATTGTGATGTCACAATGGGGAAAAGGCCATTGTGATGTCACAATGGGGAAAGGGCATTGCTTTGTCACAATGGGAAAAACTGCATTGTGATGTCACAATGGGGAAAAGGCCATTGTGATGTCACAATGGGGGAAAGTGCATTGTGATGTCACAATGGGGGAAAGGGCATTGTGATGTCACAATGGGGGAAAGGGCATTGTGATTTCACAATGGGGGAAATGGCATTGTGATGTCACAATGGGGGAAAGGGCATTGTGATGTCGCAATGGGGGAAAAGTGCATTGTGATGTCACAATGGGGGAAAGGGCATTGTAATGTCACAATGGGGAAAACTGCATTGTGATGTCACAATGGGGAAAAGTGCATTGTGATGTCACAATTGGGGAAAAGTGCATTGTGATGTCACAATGGGGGAAAGTGAATTGTGATGTCACAATGGGAAAAACTGCATTGTGATGTCACAATGGGGGGAAGGGCATTGTGATGTCACAATGGGGAAAACTGCATTGTGATGTCACAATGGGGGAAAGGGCATTGTGATGTAACAATGGGGGAAAGGGCATTGTGATGTCACAATGGGGGAAAGGGCATTGTAATGTCACAATGGGGGAAAGGGCATTGTGATGTCACAATGGGGGAATGGGCATTGTGATGTCACAATGGGGAAAACTGCATTGTGATGTCACAATGGGGGAAACGGCATTGCGATGTCACATTGCGGGAAAGGGCATTGTGATGTCACAATGGGGGAAAGGGCATTGTGATGTCACAATGGGAAAAAGGCCATTGTGATGTCACAATGGGGGAAAGTGCATTGTGATGTCACAATGGGAGTAAGTGCATTGTGATGTCACAATGGGGGAAAGGGTATTGTGATGTCACAATGGGAGAAAGGGCATTGTGATGTCACAATGGGGAAAACTGCATTGTGATGTCACAATGGGGGAAACTGCATTGTGATGTCACAATGGGGGAAACGGCATTGTGATGTCACAATGGGGAAAACTGCATTGTGATGTCACAATAGGAAAAGGGCATTGTGATGTCACAATGGGGGAAAGGGCATTGTGATGTCACAATGGGGAAAACTGCATTGTGATGTCACAATTGGAAAAGGGCATTGTGATGTCACAATGGGGGAAAGGGCATTGTGATGTCGCAATGGGGAAAGGGCATTTTGATGTCACAATGGGGGAAAAGTGCATTGTGATGTCACAATGGGGGAAAGTGGATTGTGATGTCACATTGGGGGAAAGGGCATTGTGATGTCACAATGGGGGAAAGGGCATTGTGATGTCACAATGGGGAAAGGGCATTGTGATGTCACAATGGGGGAAAGGGCATTGTGATGTCACAATGGGGAAAAGGGCATTGTGATGTCACAATGGGGGAAAGGGCATTGTGATGTCACAATGGGGAAAACTGCATTGTGATGTCACAATGGGGGAAAGGGCATTGTGATGTCACAATGGGGGAAAGGGCATTGTGATGTCACAATGGGGGAAAGTGCATTGTGATGTCACAATGGGGGAAAACTGCATTGTGATGTCACAATGGGGGAAAGGGCATTGTGATTTCACAATGGGGAAAGGGCATTGTGATGTCACAATGGGGGAAAGGGCATTGTTATGTCACAATGGGAAAAACTGCATTGTGATGTCACAATGTTGAAAAGGCCATTGTGATGTCACAATGGGGAAAGGGCATTGTTATGTCACAATGGGAAAAACTGCATTGTGATGTCACAATGGGGAAAAGGCCATTGTGGTGTCACAATCGGGGAAAGGGCATTGTGATGTCACAATGGGGGAAAGTGCATTGTGATGTCACAATGGGGGAAAGGGCATTGTGATGTCATAATGGGAAAAAGGCCATTGTGATCTCACAATGGGGGAAAGGGCATTGTGATGTCACAATGGGGGAAAAGTGCATTGTGATTTCACAATGGGGGAAAGGGCATTGTGAAGTCACAATGGGGAAAAGTGCATTGTGATGTCACAATGGGGGAAAGTGCATTGTGATGTCACAATAGGGGTAAGTGTATTGTGATGTCACAATGGGGGAATGGGCATTGTGATGTCACAATGGGAGAAAGGGCATTGTGATGTCACAATGGGGAAAACTACATTGTGATGTCACAATGGGGGAAACTGCATTGTGATGTCACAAAGGGGAAACGGCATTGTGATGTCACAATGGGGAAAACTGCATTGTGATGTCACAATAGGAAAAGGGCATTGTGATGTCACAATGGGGGAAAGGGCATTGTGATGTCGCATTGGGGAAAGGGCATTTTGATGTCACAATGGGGGAAAAGTGCATTGTGATGTCACAATGGGGGAAAGTGCATTGTGATGTCACATTGGGGGAAAGGGCATTGTGATGTCACAATGGGGGAAAGGGCATTGTTATGTCACAATGGGGTAAAGGGCATTGTGATGTCACAATGGGGAAAAGGGCATTATGATGTCACAATGGGGGAAAGGGCATTGTGATGTCACAATGGGGAAAACTGCATTGTGATGTCACAATGTGGGAAAGGGCATTGTGATGTCACAATGGGGAAAACTGCATTGTGATGTCACAATGGGGGAAAGGGCATTGTGATGTCACAATGGGGGAAAGTGCATTGTGATGTCACAATGGGGGAAAACTGCATTGTGATGTCACAATGGGGGAAAGGGCATAGTGATTTCACAATGGGGGAAAGGGCATTGTGATGTCACAATGGGGGAAAGGGCATTGTTGTGTCACAATGGGAAAAACTGCATTGTGATGTCACAATGGGGAAAAGGCCATTGTGATGTCACAATGGGGAAAGGGCATTGCTTTGTCACAATGGGAAAAACTGCATTGTGATGTCACAATGGGGAAAAGACCATTGTGATGTCACAATGGGGGAAAGTGCATTGTGATGTCACAATGGGGGAAAGGGCATTGTGATGTCACAATGGGGGAAAGGGCATTGTGATGTCACAATGGGGGAAACGGCATTGTGATGTCACAATGGGGAAAACTGCATTGTGATGTCACAATGGGGAAAAGGGCATTGTGATGTCACAATGGGGGAAAGGGCATTGTGATGTTACAATGGGGGAGAGGGCATTGTGATGTCACAATGGGGGAAAGGGCATTGTGATGCCACAATGGGGGAAAGGGCATTGTGATTTCACAATGGGGGAAAGGGCATTGTGATGTCACAATGGGGGAAAGGGCATTGTTATGTCACAATGGGAAAAACTGCATTGTGATGTCACAATGGGGAAAAGGCCATTGTGATGTCACAATGGGGAAAGGGCATTGTTATGTCACAATGGGAAAAACTGCATTGTGATGTCACAATGGGGAAAAGGCCATTGTGATGTCACAATGGGGGAAAGGGCATTGTGATGTCACAATGGGGGAAAGTGCATTGTGATGCCACAATGGGGGAAAGTGCATTGTGATGTCACAATGGGGGAAAGGGCATTGTGATGTCACAATGGGGGAAAGGGCATTGTGATGTCACAATGGGGGAAATGGCAATGTGATGCCACAATGGGATAAAGGGCATTGTGATGTCGCAATGGGGGAAAAGTGCATTGTGATGTCACAATGGGGGAAAGGGCATTGTGATGTCACAATGGGGAAAACTGCATTGTGATGTCACAATGGGGGAAAGGGCATAGTGATTTCACAATGGGGGAAAGGGCATTGTGATGTCACAATGGGGGAAAGGGCATTGTTGTGTCACAATGGGAAAAACTGCATTGTGATGTCACAATGGGGAAAAGGCCATTGTGATGTCACAATGGGGAAAGGGCATTGCTTTGTCACAATGGGAAAAACTGCATTGTGATGTCACAATGGGGAAAAGACCATTGTGATGTCACAATGGGGGAAAGTGCATTGTGATGTCACAATGGGGGAAAGGGCATTGTGATGTCACAATGGGGGAAAGGGCATTGTGATGTCACAATGGGGGAAACGGCATTGTGATGTCACAATGGGGAAAACTGCATTGTGATGTCACAATGGGGAAAAGGGCATTGTGATGTCACAATGGGGGAAAGGGCATTGTGATGTTACAATGGGGGAGAGGGCATTGTGATGTCACAATGGGGGAAAGGGCATTGTGATGCCACAATGGGGGAAAGGGCATTGTGATTTCACAATGGGGGAAAGGGCATTGTGATGTCACAATGGGGGAAAGGGCATTGTTATGTCACAATGGGAAAAACTGCATTGTGATGTCACAATGGGGAAAAGGCCATTGTGATGTCACAATGGGGAAAGGGCATTGTTATGTCACAATGGGAAAAACTGCATTGTGATGTCACAATGGGGAAAAGGCCATTGTGATGTCACAATGGGGGAAAGGGCATTGTGATGTCACAATGGGGGAAAGTGCATTGTGATGTCACAATGGGGGAAAGTGCATTGTGATGTCACAATGGGGGAAAGGGCATTGTGATGTCACAATGGGGGAAAGGGCATTGTGATGTCACAATGGGGGAAATGGCAATGTGATGCCACAATGGGATAAAGGGCATTGTGATGTCGCAATGGGGGAAAAGTGCATTGTGATGTCACAATGGGGGAAAGGGCATTGTGATGTCACAATGGGGAAAACTGCATTGTGATGTCACAATGGGGAAAAGTGCATTGTGATGTCACAATGGGGGAAAAGTGCATTGTGATGTCACAATGGGGGAAAGTGAATTGTGATGTCACAATGGGGGAAAGGGCATTGTGATGACACAATGGGAAAAACTGCATTGTGATGTCACAATGGGGGAAAGGGCATTGTGATGTCACAATGGGGAAAACTGCATTGTGATGTCACAATGGGGGAAAGGGTATTGTGATGTAACAATGGGGGAAAGGGCATTGTGATGTCACAATGGGGGAAAGGGCATTGTGATGTCACAATGGGGGAAAGGGCATTGTGATGTCACAATTGGGAAAGGGCATTGTAATGTCACAATGGGGGAAAGGGCATTGTGATGTCACAGTGGGGGAAAACTGCATTGTGATGTCACAATGGGGGAAAGGGCATTGTGATTTCACAATGGGGGAAAGGGCATTGTGATGTCACAATGGGGGAAAGGGCATTGTTATGTCACAATGGGAAAAACTGCATTGTGATGTCACAATGGGGGAAAGGGCATTGTTATGTCACAATGGGGTAAAGGGCATTGTGATGTCACAATGGGGAAAAGGGCATTATGATGTCACAATGGGGGAAAGGGCATTGTGATGTCACAATGGGGAAAACTGCATTGTGATGTCACAATGTGGGAAAGGGCATTGTGATGTCACAATGGGGAAAACTGCATTGTGATGTCACAATGGGGGAAAGGGCATTGTGATGTCACAATGGGGGAAAGTGCATTGTGATGTCACAATGGGGGAAAACTGCATTGTGATGTCACAATGGGGGAAAGGGCATTGTGATTTCACAATGGGGGAAAGGGCATTGTGATGTCACAATGGGGGAAAGGGCATTGTTGTGTCACAATGGGAAAAACTGCATTGTGATGTCACAATGGGGAAAAGGCCATTGTGATGTCACAATGGGGAAAGGGCATTGCTTTGTCACAATGGGAAAAACTGCATTGTGATGTCACAATGGGGAAAAGGCCATTGTGATGTCACAATGGGGGAAAGTGCATTGTGATGTCACAATGGGGGAAAGGGCATTGTGATGTCACAATGGGGGAAAGGGCATTGTGATGTCACAATGGGGGAAACGGCATTGTGATGTCACAATGGGGAAAACTGCATTGTGATGTCACAATGGGGAAAAGGGCATTGTGATGTCACAATGGGGGAAAGGGCATTGTGATGTTACAATGGGGGAGAGGGCATTGTGATGTCACAATGGGGGAAAGGGCATTGTGATGCCACAATGGGGGAAAGGGCATTGTGATTTCACAATGGGGGAAAGGGCATTGTGATGTCACAATGGGGGAAAGGGCATTGTTATGTCACAATGGGAAAAACTGCATTGTGATGTCACAATGGGGAAAAGGCCATTGTGATGTCACAATGGGGAAAGGGCATTGTTATGTCACAATGGGAAAAACTGCATTGTGATGTCACAATGGGGAAAAGGCCATTGTGATGTCACAATGGGGGAAAGGGCATTGTGATGTCACAATGGGGGAAAGTGCATTGTGATGTCACAATGGGGGAAAGTGCATTGTGATGTCACAATGGGGGAAAGGGCATTGTGATGTCACAATGGGGGAAAGGGCATTGTGATGTCACAATGGGGGAAAGGGCATTGTGATGTCACAATGGGGGAAATGGCAATGTGATGCCACAATGGGATAAAGGGCATTGTGATGTCGCAATGGGGGAAAAGTGCATTGTGATGTCACAATGGGGGAAAGGGCATTGTGATGTCACAATGGGGAAAACTGCATTGTGATGTCACAATGGGGAAAAGTGCATTGTGATGTCACAATGGGGGAAAAGTGCATTGTGATGTCACAATGGGGGAAAGTGAATTGTGATGTCACAATGGGGGAAAGGGCATTGTGATGACACAATGGGAAAAACTGCATTGTGATGTCACAATGGGGGAAAGGGCATTGTGATTTCACAATGGGGAAAACTGCATTGTGATGTCACAATGGGGGAAAGGGTATTGTGATGTAACAATGGGGGAAAGGGCATTGTGATGTCACAATGGGGGAAAGGGCATTGTGATGTCACAATGGGGGAAAGGGCATTGTGATGTCACAATGGGGGAAAGGGCATTGTAATGTCACAATGGGGGAAAGGGCATTGTGATGTCACAGTGGGGGAAAACTGCATTGTGATGTCACAATGGGGGAAAGGGCATTGTGATTTCACAATGGGGGAAAGGGCATTGTGATGTCACAATAGGGGAAAGGGCATTGTTATGTCACAATGGGAAAAACTGCATTGTGATGTCACAATGGGGAAAAGGCCATTGTGATGTCACAATGGGGAAAACTGCATTGTGATGTCACAATGGGGGAAAGGGCATTGTGATGTCACAATGGGGGAAAGGGCATTGTGATGTCACAATGGGGGAAAGTGCATTGTGATGTCACAATGGGGGAAAACTGCATTGTGATGTCACAATGGGGGAAAGGGCATTGTGATTTCACAATGGGGGAAAGGGCATTGTGATGTCACAATGGGGAAAGGGCATTGCTTTGTCACAATGGGAAAAACTGCATTGTGATGTCACAATGGGGAAAAGGCCATTGTGATGTCACAATGGGGGAAAGTGCATTGTGATGTCACAATGGGGGAAAGGGCATTGTGATGTCACAATGGGGGAAAGGGCATTGTGATGTCACAATGGGGGAAATGGCATTGTGATGTCACAATGGGGGAAAGGGCATTGTGATGTTGCAATGGGGGAAAAGTGCATTGTGATGTCACAATGGGGGAAAGGGCATTGTAATGTCACAATGGGGAAAACTGCATTGTGATGTCACAATGGGGAAAAGTGCATTGTGATGTCACAATGGGGGAAAAGTGCATTGTGATGTCACAATGGGGGAAAGTGAATTGTGATGTCACAATGGGGGAAAGGGCATTGTGATGTCACAATGGGAAAAACTGCATTGTGATGTCACAATGGGGGAAAGGGCATTGTGATGTCACAATGGGGAAAACTGCATTGTGATGTCACAATGGGGGAAAGGGCATTGTGATGTAACAATGGGGGAAAGGGCAATGTTATGTCACAATGGGGGAAAGGGCATTGTAATGTCACAATGGGGGAAAGGGCATTGTGATGTCACAATGGGAAAAACTGCATTGTTATGTCACAATGGGGAAAACTGCATTGTGATGTCACAATAGGGAAAAGGGCATTGTGATGTCACAATTGGGGAAAGTGCATTGTGATGTCACAATGGGGAAAGGGCATTGTTATGTCACAATGGGAAAAACTGCATTGTGATGTCACAATGGGGAAAAGGCCATTGTGATGTCACAATGGGGGAAAGGGCATTGTGATGTCACAATGGGGGAAAGTGCATTGTGATGTCACAATGGGGGAAAGTGCATTGTGATGTCACAATGGGGGAAAGGGCATTGTGATGTCACAATGGGGGAAAGGGCATTGTGATGTCACAATGGGGGAAAGGGCATTGTGATGTCACAATGGGGGAAATGGCAATGTGATGCCACAATGGGATAAAGGGCATTGTGATGTCGCAATGGGGGAAAAGTGCATTGTGATGTCACAATGGGGGAAAGGGCATTGTGATGTCACAATGGGGAAAACTGCATTGTGATGTCACAATGGGGAAAAGTGCATTGTGATGTCACAATGGGGGAAAAGTGCATTGTGATGTCACAATGGGGGAAAGTGAATTGTGATGTCACAATGGGGGAAAGGGCATTGTGATGACACAATGGGAAAAACTGCATTGTGATGTCACAATGGGGGAAAGGGCATTGTGATTTCACAATGGGGAAAACTGCATTGTGATGTCACAATGGGGGAAAGGGTATTGTGATGTAACAATGGGGGAAAGGGCATTGTGATGTCACAATGGGGGAAAGGGCATTGTGATGTCACAATGGGGGAAAGGGCATTGTGATGTCACAATGGGGGAAAGGGCATTGTAATGTCACAATGGGGGAAAGGGCATTGTGATGTCACAGTGGGGGAAAACTGCATTGTGATGTCACAATGGGGGAAAGGGCATTGTGATTTCACAATGGGGGAAAGGGCATTGTGATGTCACAATAGGGGAAAGGGCATTGTTATGTCACAATGGGAAAAACTGCATTGTGATGTCACAATGGGGAAAAGGCCATTGTGATGTCACAATGGGGAAAACTGCATTGTGATGTCACAATGGGGGAAAGGGCATTGTGATGTCACAATGGGGGAAGGGGCATTGTGATGTCACAATGGGGGAAAGTGCATTGTGATGTCACAATGGGGGAAAACTGCATTGTGATGTCACAATGGGGGAAAGGGCATTGTGATTTCACAATGGGGGAAAGGGCATTGTGATGTCACAATGGGGGAAAGGGCATTGTTATGTCACAATGGGAAAAACTGCATTGTGATGTCACAATGGGGAAAAGGCCATTGTGATGTCACAATGGGGAAAGGGCATTGCTTTGTCACAATGGGAAAAACTGCATTGTGATGTCACAATGGGGAAAAGGCCATTGTGATGTCACAATGGGGGAAAGTGCATTGTGATGTCACAATGGGGGAAAGGGCATTGTGATGTCACAATGGGGGAAAGGGCATTGTGATGTCACAATGGGGGAAATGGCATTGTGATGTCACAATGGGGGAAAGGGCATTGTGATGTTGCAATGGGGGAAAAGTGCATTGTGATGTCACAATGGGGGAAAGGGCATTGTAATGTCACAATGGGGAAAACTGCATTGTGATGTCACAATGGGGAAAAGTGCATTGTGATGTCACAATGGGGGAAAAGTGCATTGTGATGTCACAATGGGGGAAAGTGAATTGTGATGTCACAATGGGGGAAAGGGCATTGTGATGTCACAATGGGAAAAACTGCATTGTGATGTCACAATGGGGGAAAGGGCATTGTGATGTCACAATGGGGAAAACTGCATTGTGATGTCACAATGGGGGAAAGGGCATTGTGATGTAACAATGGGGGAAAGGGCAATGTTATGTCACAATGGGGGAAAGGGCATTGTAATGTCACAATGGGGGAAAGGGCATTGTGATGTCACAATGGGAAAAACTGCATTGTTATGTCACAATGGGGAAAACTGCATTGTGATGTCACAATAGGGAAAAGGGCATTGTGATGTCACAATTGGGGAAAGTGCATTGTTATGTCACAATGGGGGAAAGGGCATTGTGATGTCACAATGGGGAAAAGGGCATTGTGATGTCACAATAGGGGAAAGGGCATTGTGATGTCACAATGGGGAAAAGGGCATTGTGATGTCACAATGGGGGAAAGGGCATTGTGATGTCACAATGGGGAAAACTGCATTATGAAGTCACAATGGGGAAAGGGCATTGTGATGTCACAATGGGGGAAATGGCATTGTGATGTCACAATGGGGGAAAGTACATTGTGATGTCACAATGGGGGTAACTGCATTGTGATGTCACAATGGGGGAAAGGGCATTGTGATTTCACAATGGGGGAAAGGGCATTGTGATGTCACAATGGGAAAAACTGCATTGTGATGTCACAATGGGAAAAACTGCATTGTGATGTCACAATGGGGAAAAGGCCATTGTGATGTCACAATGGGGAAAGGGCATTGTTATGTCACAATGGGAAAAACTGCATTGTGATGTCACAATGGGGGAAAGGGCATTGTGATGTCACAATGGGGGAAAGTGCATTGTGATGTCACAATGGGGGAAAGGGCATTGTGATGTCACAATGGGGGAAAGGGCATTGTGATGTCACAATGGGGGAAAGGGCATTGTGATGTCACAATGGGGGAAATGGCATTGTGATGTCACAATGGGATAAAGGGCATTGTGATGTCGCAATGGGGGAAAAGTGCATTGTGATGTCACAATGGGGGAAAGGGCATTGTGATGTCACAATGGGGAAAAGTGCATTGTGATGTCACAATGGGGAAAAGTGCATTGTGATGTCACAATGGGGGAAAAGTGCATTGTGATGTCACAATGGGGGAAAGGGCATTGTGATGACACAATGGGAAAAACTGCATTGTGATGTCACAATGGGGGAAAGGGCATTGTGATGTCACAATGGGGGAAATGGCATTGTGATGTAACAATGGGGGAAAGGGCATTGTGATGTCACAATGGGGGAAAGGGCATTGTGACATCACAATGGGGGAAAGGGCATTGTGATGTCACAATGGGGGAAAGGGCATTGTAATGTCACAATGGGGGAAAGGGCATTGTGATGTCACAATGGGAAAAACTGCATTGTGATGTCACAATGGGGAAAACTGCATTGTGATGTCACAATAGGGAAAAGGGCATTGTGATGTCACAATTGGGGAAAGGGCATTGTGATGTCACAATGGCGGAAAGGGCATTGTGATGTCACAATGGGGAAAAGTGCATTGTGATGTCACAATGGGGGAAAAGTGCATTGTGATGTCACAATGGGGGAAAGGGCATTGTGATGTCACAATGGGGGAAAGGGCATTGTGATGTCACATTGGGGAAAAGGGCATTGTGATATCACAATGGGGAAAAGGGCATTGTGATGTCATAATGGGGGAAAGGGCATTGTGATGTCACAATCTGAAAAACTGCATTTTGATGTCATAATGGGGAAAAGGGCATTGTGATGTCACAATGGGGAAAAGGGCATTGTGATGTCACAATGGGGAAAGGGCATTGTGATGTCACAATGGGGGAAAGGGCATTGTGATGTCAGAATGTAAAAAACTGCATTGTGATGTCACAATGGGAAAAACTGCATTGTGATGTCACAATGGGTTAAACTGCATTGTGATGTCACAATGGGTTAAACTGCATTGTGATGTCACAATGGGAAAAACTGCATTGTGATGTCACAATGGGTTAAACTGCATTGTGATGTCACAATGGGTTAAACTGCATTGTGATGTCCCAATGGGGGAAACGGCATTGTGATGTCACAATGGGGAAGACTGCATTGTGATGTCACAATGGGGAAAAGGGCATTGTGATGTCACAATGGGGGAGAGGGCATTGTGATGTCACAATGGGGGAAAGGGAATTGTGATGCCACAATGGGGTAAAGGGCATTGTGATGTCACAATAGGGAAAAGGGCATTGTGATGTCACAATGGGGGAAAAGTGCATTGTGATGTCACAATGGGGGAAAGTGCATTGTGATATCACAATGGGGGAAAAGGCATTGTGATGTCACAATGGGGGAAAAGGGCATTGTGATGTCACAATGGGGGAAAGGGCATTGTGATGTCACAATGGGAAAAACTGCATTGTGATGTCACAATGGGGAAAACTGCATTGTGATGTCACAATGGGGGAATGGGCATTGTGATGTCACAATGGGGAAAACTGCATTGTGATGTCACAATGGGGGAAAGGGCATTGCGATGTCACAATGGGGGAAAGGGCATTGTGATGTCACAATGGGAAAAAGGCCATTGTGATGTCACAATGGGGGAAAGGGCATTGTGATGTCATAATGGGGGAAAATTGCATTGTGATGTCACAATGGGGGAAAGTGAATTGTGATGTCACAATGGGGGAAAGGGCATTGTGATGACACAATGGGAAAAACTGCATTGTGATGTCACAATGGGGGAAAGGGCATTGTGATGTCACAATGGGGAAAGGGCATTGTTATGTCACAATGGGAAAAACTGCATTGTGATGTCACAATGGGAAAAAGGCCATTGTGATGTCACAATGGGGGAAAGGGCATTGTGATGTCACAATGGGGGAAAGTGCATTGTGATGTCACAATGGGGGAAAGGGCATTGTGATGTCACAATGGGGGAAAGGGCATTGTGATGTCACAATGGGGGAAAGGGCATTGTGATGTCGCAATGGGGAAAAGTGCATTGTGATGTCACAATGGGGGAAAGGGCATTGTGATGTCACAATGGGGAAAAGTGCATTGTGATGTCACAATGGGGAAAAGTGCATTGTGATGTCACAATGGGGGAAAAGTGCATTGTGATGTCACAATGGGGGAAAGTGAATTGTGATGTCACAATGGGGGAAAGGGCATTGTGATGACACAATGGGAAAAACTGCATTGTGAAGTCACAATGGGGGAAAGGGCATTGTGATGTCACAATGGGGAAAACTGCATTGTGATGTCACAATGGGGGAAAGGGCATTGTGATGTAACAATGGGGTAAAGGGCATTGTGATGTCACAATGGGGGAAAGGGCATTGTGATGTCACAATGGGGGAAAGGGCATTGTGATGTCACAATGGGGGAAAGGGCATTGTAATGTCACAATGGGGGAAAGGGCATTGTGATGTCACAATGGGAAAAACTGCATTGTGATGTCACAATGGGGAAAACTGCATTGTGATGTCACAATATGGAAAAGGGCATTGTGATGTCACAATTGGGGAAAGGGCATTGTGATGTCACAATGGGGGAAAGGGCATTGTGATGTCACAATGGGGAAAAGTGCATTGTGATGTCACAATGGGGGAAAAGTGCATTGTGATGTCACAATGGGGGAAAGTGAATTGTGATGTCACAATGGGGGAAAGGGCATTGTGATGTCACAATGGGGGAATGGGCATTGTGATGTCACATTGGGGAAAAGGGCATTGTGATATCACAATGGGGAAAAGGGCATTGTGATGTCATAATGGGGGAAAGGGCATTGTGATGTCACAATGGGAAAAACTGCATTGTGATGTCATAATGGGGAAAAGGGCATTGTGATGTCACAATGGGGAAAAGGGCATTGTGATGTCACAATGGGGGAAAGGGCATTGTGATGTCAGAATGGGAAAAACTGCATTGTGATGTCACAATGGGAAAAACTGCATTGTGATGTCACAATGGGTTAAACTGCATTGTGATGTCACAATGGGTTAGACTGCATTGTGATGTCCCAATGGGGGAAACGGCATTGTGATGTCACAATGGGGAAAACTGCATTGTGATGTCACAATGGGGAAAAGGGCATTGTGATGTCACAATGGGGGAAAGGGCATTGTGATGTCACAATGGGGGAAAAGTGCATTGTGATGTCACAATGGGGGAGAGGGCATTGTGATGTCACAATGGGGGAAAGGGAATTGTGATGCCACAATGCGGTAAAGGGCATTGTGATGTTACAATAGGAAAAAGGGCATTGTGATGTCACAATGGGGGAAAGGGCATTGTGATGTCGCAATGGGGGAAAAGTGCATTGTGATGTCACAATGGGGGAAAGTGCATTGTGATATCACAATGGGGGAAAAGGCATTGTGATGTCACAATGGGGGAAAAGGGCATTGTGATGTCACAATGGGGGAAAGGGCATTGTGATGTCACAATGGGAAAAACTGCATTGTGATGTCACAATGGGGGAAAGGGCATTGTGATGTAACAATGGGGGAAAGGGCATTGTTATGTCACAATGGGGGAAAGGGCATTGTAATGTCACAATGGGGGAAAGGGCATTGTGATGTCACAATGGGAAAAACTGCATTGTGATGTCACAATGGGGAAAACTGCATTGTGATGTCACAATAGGGAAAAGGGCATTGTGATGTCACAATTGGGGAAAGTGCATTGTTATGTCACAATGGGGGAAAGGGCATTGTGATGTCACAATGGGGAAAAGGGCATTGTGATGTCACAATGGGGGAAAGGGCATTGTGATGTCACAATGGGGAAAAGGGCATTGTGATGTCACAATGGGGGAAAGGGCATTGTGATGTCGCAATGGGGAAAACTGCATTATGAAGTCACAATGGGGAAAGGGCATTGTGATGTCACAATGGGGGAAATGGCATTGTGATGTCACAATGGGGGAAAGTACATTGTGATGTCACAATGGGGGTAACTGCATTGTGATGTCACAATGGGGGAAAGGGCATTGTGACTTCACAATGGGGGAAAGGGCATTGTGATGTCACAATGGGAAAAACTGCATTGTGATGTCACAATGGGAAAAACTGCATTGTGATGTCACAATGGGGAAAAGGCCATTGTGATGTCACAATGGGGAAAGGGCATTGTTATGTCACAATGGGAAAAACTGCATTGTGATGTCACAATGGGGAAAAGGCCATTGTGATGTCACAATGGGGGAAAGGGCATTGTGATGTCACAATGGGGGAAAGTGCATTGTGATGTCACAATGGGGGAAAGGGCATTGTGATGTCACAATGGGGGAAAGGGCATTGTGATGTCACAATGGGGGAAAGGGCATTGTGATGTCACAATGGGGGAAATGGCATTGTGATGTCACAATGGGATAAAGGGCATTGTGATGTCGCAATGGGGGAAAAGTGCATTGTGATGTCACAATGGGGGAAAGGGCATTGTGATGTCACAATGGGGAAAAGTGCATTGTGATGTCACAATGGGGAAAAGTGCATTGTGATGTCACAATGGGGGAAAAGTGCATTGTGATGTCACAATGGGGGAAAGTGAATTGTGATGTCACAATGGGGGAAAGGGCATTGTGATGACACAATGGGAAAAACTGCATTGTGATGTCACAATGGGGGAAAGGGCATTGTGATGTCACAATGGGGGAAATGGCATTGTGATGTAACAATGGGGGAAAGGGCATTGTGATGTCACAATGGGGGAAAGGGCATTGTGATGTCACAATGGGGGAAAGGGCATTGTGATGTCACAATGGGGGAAAGGGCATTGTAATGTCACAATGGGGGAAAGGGCATTGTGATGTCACAATGGGAAAAACTGCATTGTGATGTCACAATGGGGAAAACTGCATTGTGATGTCACAATAGGGAAAAGGGCATTGTGATGTCACAATTGGGGAAAGGGCATTGTGATGTCACAATGGCGGAAAGGGCATTGTGATGTCACAATGGGGAAAAGTGCATTGTGATGTCACAATGGGGGAAAAGTGCATTGTGATGTCACAATGGGGGAAAGTGAATTGTGATGTCACAATGGGGGAAAGGGCATTGTGATGTCACAATGGGGGAAAGGGCATTGTGATGTCACATTGGGGAAAAGGGCATTGTGATATCACAATGGGGAAAAGGGCATTGTGATGTCATAATGGGGAAAAGGGCATTGTGATGTCACAATGGGGAAAAGGGCATTGTGATGTCACAATGGGGAAAAGGGCATTGTGATGTCACAATGGGGAAAGGGCATTGTGATGTCACAATGGGGGAAAGGGCATTGTGATGTCAGAATGTAAAAAACTGCATTGTGATGTCACAATGGGAAAAACTGCATTGTGATGTCACAATGGGTTAAACTGCAGTGTGATATCACAATGGGTTAAACTGCATTGTGATGTCCCAATGGGGAAAACGGCATTGTGATGTCACAATGGGGAAGACTGCATTGTGATGTCACAATGGGGAAAAGGGCATTGTGATGTCACAATGGGGGAAAGGGCATTGTGATGTCACAATGGGGGAAAAGTGCATTGTGATGTCACAATGGGGGAGAGGGCATTGTGATGTCACAATGGGGGAAAGGGAATTGTGATGCCACAATGGGGTAAAGGGCATTGTGATGTCACAATAGGGAAAAGGGCATTGTGATGTCACAATGGGGGAAAAGTGCATTGTGATGTCACAATGGGGGAAAGTGCATTGTGATATCACAATGGGGGAAAAGGCATTGTGATGTCACAATGGGGGAAAAGGGCATTGTGATGTCACAATGGGGGAAAGGGCATTGTGATGTCACAATGGGAAAAACTGCATTGTGATGTTACAATGGGGAAAACCGCATTGTGATGTCACAATGGGGGAATGGGCATTGTGATGTCACAATGGGGAAAACTGCATTGTGATGTCACAATGGGGGAAAGGGCATTGCGATGTCACAATGGGGGAAAGGGCATTGTGATGTCACAATGGGGTAAAATTGCATTGTGATGTCACAATGGGGGAAAGTGAATTGTGATGTCACAATGGGGGAAAGGGCATTGTGATGACACAATGGGAAAAACTGCATTGTGATGTCACAATGGGGGAAAGGGCATTGTGATGTCACAATGGGGAAAGGGCATTGTTATGTCACAATGGGAAAAACTGCATTGTGATGTCACAATGGGAAAAAGGCCATTGTGATGTCACAATGGGGGAAAGGGCATTGTGATGTCACAATGGGGGAAAGTGCATTGTGATGTCACAATGGGGGAAAGGGCATTGTGATGTCACAATGGGGGAAAGGGCATTGTGAAGTCACAATGGGGGAAAGGGCATTGTGATGTCGCAATGGGGAAAAGTGCATTGTGATGTCACAATGGGGGAAAGGGCATTGTGATGTCACAATGGGGAAAAGTGCATTGTGATGTCACAATGGGGAAAAGTGCATTGTGATATCACAATGGGGGAAAAGTGCATTGTGATGTCACAATGGGGGAAAGTGAATTGTGATGTCACAATGGGGGAAAGGGCATTGTGATGACACAATGGGAAAAACTGCATTGTGATGTCACAATGGGGGAAAGGGCATTGTGATGTCACAATGGGGAAAACTGCATTGTGATGTCACAATGGGGGAAAGGGCATTGTGATGTAACAATGGGGTAAAGGGCATTGTGATGTTACAATGGGGGAAAGGGCATTGTGATGTCACAATGGGGGAAAGGGCATTGTGATGTCACAATGGGGGAAAGGGCATTGTAATGTCACAATGGGGGAAAGGGCATTGTGATGTCACAATGGGAAAAACTGCATTGTGATGTCACAATGGGGAAAACTGCATTGTGATGTCACAATAGGGAAAAGGGCATTGTGATGTCACAATTGGGGAAAGGGCATTGTGATGTCACAATGGGGGAAAGGGCATTGTGATGTCACAATGGGGAAAAGTGCATTGTGATGTCACAATGGGAAAAAGGCCATTGTGATGTCACAATGGGGGAAAGGGCATTGTGATGTCACAATGGGGGAAAGTGCATTGTGATGTCACAATGGGGGAAAGGGCATTGTGATGTCACAATGGGGGAAAGGGCATTGTGAAGTCACAATGGGGGAAAGGGCATTGTGATGTCGCAATGGGGAAAAGTGCATTGTGATGTCACAATGGGGGAAAGGGCATTGTGATGTCACAATGGGGAAAAGTGCATTGTGATGTCACAATGGGGAAAAGTGCATTGTGATGTCACAATGGGGGAAAAGTGCATTGTGATGTCACAATGGGGGAAAGTGAATTGTGATGTCACAATGGGGGAAAGGGCATTGTGATGACACAATGGGAAAAACTGCATTGTGATGTCACAATGGGGGAAAGGGCATTGTGATGTCACAATGGGGAAAACTGCATTGTGATGTCACAATGGGGGAAAGGGCATTGTGATGTAACAATGGGGTAAAGGGCATTGTGATGTTACAATGGGGGAAAGGGCATTGTGATGTCACAATGGGGGAAAGGGCATTGTGATGTCACAATGGGGGAAAGGGCATTGTAATGTCACAATGGGGGAAAGGGCATTGTGATGTCACAATGGGAAAAACTGCATTGTGATGTCACAATGGGGAAAACTGCATTGTGATGTCACAATAGGGAAAAGGGCATTGTGATGTCACAATTGGGGAAAGGGCATTGTGATGTCACAATGGGGGAAAGGGCATTGTGATGTCACAATGGGGAAAAGTGCATTGTGATGTCACAATGGGGGAAAAGTGCATTGTGATGTCACAATGGGGGAAAGTGAATTGTGATGTCACAATGGGGGAAAGGGCATTGTGATGTCACAATGGGGGAATGGGCATTGTGATGTCACATTGGGGAAAAGGGCATTGTGATATCACAATGGGGAAAAGGGCATTGTGATGTCATAATGGGGGAAAGGGCATTGTGATGTCACAATGGGAAAAACTGCATTGTGATGTCATAATGGGGAAAAGGGCATTGTGATGTCACAATGGGGAAAAGGGCATTGTGATGTCACAATGGGGGAAAGGGCATTGTGATGTCACAATGGGTTAAACTGCATTGTGATGTCACAATGGGTTAGACTGCATTGTGATGTCCCAATGGGGGAAACGGCATTGTGATGTCACAATGGGGAAAACTGCATTGTGATGTCACAATGGGGAAAAGGGCATTGTGATGTCACAATGGGGGGAAAGGGCATTGTGATGTCACAATGGGGGAAAAGTGCATTGTGATGTCACAATGGGGGAGAGGGCATTGTGATGTCACAATGGGGGAAAGGGAATTGTGATGCCACAATGCGGTAAAGGGCATTGTGATGTCACAATAGGAAAAAGGGCATTGTGATGTCACAATGGGGGAAAGGGCATTGTGATGTCGCAATGGGGGAAAAGTGCATTGTGATGTCACAATGGGGGAAAGTGCATTGTGATATCACAATGGGGGAAAAGGCATTGTGATGTCACAATGGGGGAAAAGGGCATTGTGATGTCACAATGGGGGAAAGGGCATTGTGATGTCACAATGGGAAAAACTGCATTGTGATGTCACAATGGGGAAAACTGCATTGTGATGTCACAATGGGGGAATGGGCATTGTGATGTCACAATGGGGAAAACTGCATTGTGATGTCACAATGGGGGAAAGGGCATTGCGATGTCACAATGGGGGAAAGGGCATTGTGATGTCACAATGGGGGGAAGGGCATTGTGATGTCACAATGGGGGAAAAGTGCATTGTGATTTCACAATGGGGGAAAGGGCATTGTGATGTCACAATGGGGAAAAGTGCATTGTGATGTCACAATGAGGGAAAAGTGCATTGTGATGTCACAATGGGGGAAAGTGCATTGTGATGTCACAATGGGAGTAAGTGCATTGTGATGTCACAATGGGGGAAAGGGTATTGTGATGTCACAATGGGAGAAAGGGCATTGTGATGTCACAATGGGGAAAACTGCATTGTGATGTCACAATGGGGGAAACTGCATTGTGATGTCACAATGGGGGAAACGGCATTGTGATGTCACAATGGGGAAAACTGCATTGTGATGTCACAATAGGAAAAGGGTATTGTGATGTCACAATGGGGGAAAGGGCATTGTGATGTCGCAATGGGGAAAGGGCATTTTGATGTCGCAATGGGGGAAAAGTGCATTGTGATGTCACAATGGGGGAAAGTGGATTGTGATGTCACATTGGGGGAAAGGGCATTGTGATGTCACAATGGGGGAAAGGGCATTGTTATGTCACAATGGGGTAAAGGGCATTGTGATGTCACAATGGGGAAAAGGGCATTGTGATGTCACAATGGGGGAAAGGGCATTGTGATGTCACAATGGGGAAAACTGCATTGTGATGTCACAATGGGGGAAAGGGCATTGTGATGTCACAATGGGGAAAACTGCATTGTGATGTCACAATGGGGGAAAGGGCATTGTGATGTCACAATGGGGGAAAGGGCATTGTGATGTCACAATGGGGGAAAGTGCATTGTGATGTCACAATGGGGGAAAACTGCATTGTGATGTCACAATGGGGAAAGGGCATTGTGATTTCACAATGGGGGAAAGGGCATTGTGATGTCACAATGGGGGAAAGGGCATTGTTATGTCACAATGGGAAAAACTGCATTGTGATGTCACAATGGGGAAAAGGCCATTGTGATGTCACAATGGGGAAAGGGCATTGTGATGTCACAATGGGGAAAAGGCCATTGTGGTGTCACAATCGGGGAAAGGGCATTGTGATGTCACAATGGTGGAAAGTGCATTGTGATGTCACAATGGGGGAAAGGGCATTGTGATGTCACAATGGGGGAAAGGGCATTGTGATGTCACAATGGGGGAAATGGCATTGTGATGTCACAATGGGGGAAAGGGCATTGCGATGTCACAATGGGGGAAAGGGCATTGTGATGTCACAATGGGGGAAAGGGCATTGTGATGTCACAATGGGAAAAAGGCCATTGTGATCTCACAATGGGGGAAAGGGCATTGTGATGTCACAATGGGGGAAAAGTGCATTGTGATTTCACAATGGGGGAAAGGGCATTGTGATGTCACAATGGGGAAAAGTGCATTGTGATGTCGCAATGGGGGAAAAGTGCATTGTGATGTCACAATGGGGAAAAGTGCATTGTGATGTCACAATGGGGGAAAAGTGCATTGTGATGTCACAATGGGGGAAAGTGAATTGTGATGTCACAATGGGGGAAAGGGCATTGTGATGACACAATGGGAAAAACTGCATTGTGATGTCACAATGGGGGAAAGGGCATTGTGATGTAACAATGGGGTAAAGGCCATTGTGATGTCACAGTGGGGGAAAGGGCATTGTGATGTCACAATGGGGGAAAGGGCATTGTGATGTCACAATGGGGGAAAGGGCATTGTAATGTCACAATGGGGGAAAGGGCATTGTGATGTCACAATGGGAAAAACTGCATTGTGATGTCACAATGGGGAAAACTGCATTGTGATGTCACAATAGGGAACAGGGCATTGTGATGTCACAATGGGGGAAAGGGCATTGTGATGTCAGAATGGGAAAAACTGCATTGTGATGTCACAATGGGTTAAACTGCATTGTGATGTCACAATGGGTCAGACTGCATTGTGATGTCCCAATGGGGGAAACGGCATTGTGATGTCACAATGGGGAAAAGGGCATTGTGATGTCACAATGGGGGAAAGGGCATTGTGATGTCACAATGGGGGAAAAGTGCATTGTGATGTCACAATGGGGGAGAGGGCATTGTGATGTCACAATGGGGGAAAGGGAATTGTGATGCCACAATGGGGTAAAGGGCATTGTGATGTCACAATAGGGAAAAGGGCATTGTGATGTCACAATGGGGGAAAGGGCATTGTGATGTCGCAATGGGGGAAAAGTGCATTGTGATGTCACAATGGGGGAAAGTGCATTGTGATATCACAATGGGGGAAAAGGCATTGTGATGTCACAATGGGGGAAAAGGGCATTGTGATGTCACAATGGGGGAAAGGGCATTGTGATGTCACAATGGGAAAAACTGCATTGTGATGTCACAATGGGGAAAACTGCATTGTGATGTCACAATGGGGGAATGGGCATTGTGATGTCACAATGGGGAAAACTGCATTGTGATGTCACAATGGGGGAAAGGGCATTGCGATGTCACAATGGGGGAAAGGGCATTGTGATGTCACAATGGGGGAAAGGGCATTGTGATGTCACAATGGGAAAAAGGCCATTGTGATGTCACAATGGGGGAAAAGTGCATTGTGATTTCACAATGGGGGAAAGGGCATTGTGATGTCACAATGGGGAAAAGGGCATTGTGATGTCACAATGGGGGAAAGGGCATTGTGATGTCGCAATGGGGGAAAAGTGCATTGTGATGTCACAATGGGGGAAAGTGCATTGTGATGTCACAATGGGGGAAAAGGGCATTGTGATGTCACAATGGGGGAAAGGGCATTGTGATGTCACAATGGGAAAAACTGCATTGTGATGTCACAATGGGGAAAACTGCATTGTGATGTCACAATGGGGGAATGGGCATTGTGATGTCACAATGGGGAAAACTGCATTGTGATGTCACAATGGGGGAAAGGGCATTGCGATGTCACAATGGGGGAAAGGGCATTGTGATGTCACAATGGGGGAAAGGGCATTGTGATGTCACAATGGGGGAAAAGTGCATTGTGATTTCACAATGGGGGAAAGGGCATTGTGATGTCACAATGGGGAAAAGTGCATTGTGATGTCACAATGAGGGAAAAGTGCATTGTGATGTCACAATGGGGGAAAGTGCATTGTGATGTCACAATGGGAGTAAGTGCATTGTGATGTCACAATGGGGGAAAGGGTATTGTGATGTCACAATGGGAGAAAGGGCATTGTGATGTCACAATGGGGAAAACTGCATTGTGATGTCACAATGGGGGAAACTGCATTGTGATGTCACAATGGGGGAAACGGCATTGTGATGTCACAATGGGGAAAACTGCATTGTGATGTCACAATAGGAAAAGGGTATTGTGATGTCACAATGGGGGAAAGGGCATTGTGATGTCGCAATGGGGAAAGGGCATTTTGATGTCGCAATGGGGGAAAAGTGCATTGTGATGTCACAATGGGGGAAAGTGGATTGTGATGTCACATTGGGGGAAAGGGCATTGTGATGTCACAATGGGGGAAAGGGCATTGTTATGTCACAATGGGGTAAAGGGCATTGTGATGTCACAATGGGGAAAAGGGCATTGTGATGTCACAATGGGGGAAAGGGCATTGTGATGTCACAATGGGGAAAACTGCATTGTGATGTCACAATGGGGGAAAGGGCATTGTGATGTCACAATGGGGAAAACTGCATTGTGATGTCACAATGGGGGAAAGGGCATTGTGATGTCACAATGGGGGAAAGGGCATTGTGATGTCACAATGGGGGAAAGTGCATTGTGATGTCACAATGGGGGAAAACTGCATTGTGATGTCACAATGGGGAAAGGGCATTGTGATTTCACAATGGGGGAAAGGGCATTGTGATGTCACAATGGGGGAAAGGGCATTGTTATGTCACAATGGGAAAAACTGCATTGTGATGTCACAATGGGGAAAAGGCCATTGTGATGTCACAATGGGGAAAGGGCATTGTGATGTCACAATGGGGAAAAGGCCATTGTGGTGTCACAATCGGGGAAAGGGCATTGTGATGTCACAATGGTGGAAAGTGCATTGTGATGTCACAATGGGGGAAAGGGCATTGTGATGTCACAATGGGGGAAAGGGCATTGTGATGTCACAATGGGGGAAATGGCATTGTGATGTCACAATGGGGGAAAGGGCATTGCGATGTCACAATGGGGGAAAGGGCATTGTGATGTCACAATGGGGGAAAGGGCATTGTGATGTCACAATGGGAAAAAGGCCATTGTGATCTCACAATGGGGGAAAGGGCATTGTGATATCACAATGGGGGAAAAGTGCATTGTGATTTCACAATGGGGGAAAGGGCATTGTGATGTCACAATGGGGAAAAGTGCATTGTGATGTCGCAATGGGGGAAAAGTGCATTGTGATGTCACAATGGGGAAAAGTGCATTGTGATGTCACAATGGGGGAAAAGTGCATTGTGATGTCACAATGGGGGAAAGTGAATTGTGATGTCACAATGGGGGAAAGGGCATTGTGATGACACAATGGGAAAAACTGCATTGTGATGTCACAATGGGGGAAAGGGCATTGTGATGTAACAATGGGGTAAAGGCCATTGTGATGTCACAGTGGGGGAAAGGGCATTGTGATGTCACAATGGGGGAAAGGGCATTGTGATGTCACAATGGGGGAAAGGGCATTGTAATGTCACAATGGGGGAAAGGGCATTGTGATGTCACAATGGGAAAAACTGCATTGTGATGTCACAATGGGGAAAACTGCATTGTGATGTCACAATAGGGAACAGGGCATTGTGATGTCACAATGGGGGAAAGGGCATTGTGATGTCAGAATGGGAAAAACTGCATTGTGATGTCACAATGGGAAAAACTGCATTGTGATGTCACAATGGGTTAAACTGCATTGTGATCTCACAATGGGTCAGACTGCATTGTGATGTCCCAATGGGGGAAACGGCATTGTGATGTCACAATGGGGAAAACTGCATTGTGATGTCACAATGGGGAAAAGGGCATTGTGATGTCACAATGGGGGAAAGGGCATTGTGATGTCACAATGGGGGAAAAGTGCATTGTGATGTCACAATGGGGGAGAGGGCATTGTGATGTCACAATGGGGGAAAGGGAATTGTGATGCCACAATGGGGTAAAGGGCATTGTGATGTCACAATAGGGAAAAGGGCATTGTGATGTCACAATGGGGGAAAAGTGCATTGTGATGTCACAATGGGGGAAAGTGCATTGTGATATCACAATGGGGGAAAAGGCATTGTGATGTCACAATGGGGGAAAAGGGCATTGTGATGTCACAATGGGGGAAAGGGCATTGTGATGTCACAATGGGAAAAACTGCATTGTGATGTTACAATGGGGAAAACCGCATTGTGATGTCACAATGGGGGAATGGGCATTGTGATGTCACAATGGGGAAAACTGCATTGTGATGTCACAATGGGGGAAAGGGCATTGCGATGTCACAATGGGGGAAAGGGCATTGTGATGTCACAATGGGGGAAAATTGCATTGTGATGTCACAATGGGGGAAAGTGAATTGTGATGTCACAATGGGGGAAAGGGCATTGTGATGACACAATGGGAAAAACTGCATTGTGATGTCACAATGGGGGAAAGGGCATTGTGATGTCACAATGGGGAAAGGGCATTGTTATGTCACAATGGGAAAAACTGCATTGTGATGTCACAATGGGAAAAAGGCCATTGTGATGTCACAATGGGGGAAAAGTGCATTGTGATTTCACAATGGGGGAAAGGGCATTGTGATGTCACAATGGGGAAAAGGGCATTGTGATGTCACAATGGGGGAAAGGGCATTGTGATGTCGCAATGGGGGAAAAGTGCATTGTGATGTCACAATGGGGGAAAGGGCATTGTGATGTCACAATGGGGAAAAGGGCATTGTGATGTCACAATGGGGGAAAGGGCATTGTGATGTCACAATGGGAAAAACTGCATTGTGATGTCACAATGGGGAAAACTGCATTGTGATGTCACAATGGGGGAATGGGCATTGTGATGTCACAATGGGGAAAACTGCATTGTGATGTCACAATGGGGGAAAGGGCATTGCGATGTCACAATGGGGGAAAGGGCATTGTGATGTCACAATGGGGGAAAGGGCATTGTGATGTCACAATGGGAAAAAGGCCATTGTGATGTCACAATGGGGGAAAAGTGCATTGTGATTTCACAATGGGGGAAAGGGCATTGTGATGTCACAATGGGGAAAAGGGCATTGTGATGTCACAATGGGGGAAAGGGCATTGTGATGTCGCAATGGGGGAAAAGTGCATTGTGATGTCACAATGGGGGAAAGTGCATTGTGATATCACAATGGGGGAAAAGGCATTGTGATGTCACAATGGGGGAAAAGGGCATTGTGATGTCACAATGGGGGAAAGGGCATTGTGATGTCACAATGGGAAAAACTGCATTGTGATGTCACAATGGGGAAAACTGCATTGTGATGTCACAATGGGGAAAACTGCATTGTGATGTCACAATGGGGGAATGGGCATTGTGATGTCACAATGGGGAAAACTGCATTGTGATGTCACAATGGGGGAAAGGGCATTGCGATGTCACAATGGGGGAAAGGGCATTGTGATGTCACAATGGGGGAAAGGGCATTGTGATGTCACAATGGGAAAAAGGCCATTGTGATGTCACAATGGGGGAAAGGGCATTGTGATGTCACAATGGGGGAAAAGTGCATTGTGATTTCACAATGGGGAAAGGGCATTGTGATGTCACAATGGGGAAAAGTGCATTGTGATGTCACAATGGGGGAAAAGTGCATTGTGATGTCACAATGGGGGAAAGTGCATTGTGATGTCACAATGGGAGTAAGTGCATTGTGATGTCACAATGGGGGAAAGGGTATTGTGATGTCACAATGGGAGAAAGGGCATTGTGATGTCACAATGGGGAAAACTGCATTGTGATGTCACAATGGAGGAAACTGCATTGTGATGTCACAATGGGGGAAACGGCATTGTGATGTCACAATGGGGAAAACTGCATTGTGATGTCACAATAGGAAAAGGGCATTGTGATGTCACAATGGGGGAAAGGGCATTGTGATGTCGCAATGGGGAAAGGGCATTGTGATGTCACAATGGGGGAAAGGGCATTGTGATGTCACAATGGGGGAAAGGGCATTGTTATGTCACAATGGGGTAAAGGGCATTGTGATGTCACAATGGGGAAAAGGGCATTGTGATGTCACAATGGGGGAAAGGGCATTGTGATGTCACAATGGGGAAAACTGCATTGTGATGTCACAATGGGGGAAAGGGCATTGTGATGTCACAATGGGGAAAACTGCATTGTGATGTCACAATGGGGGAAAGGGCATTGTGATGTCACAATGGGGGAAAGGGCATTGTGATGTCACAATGGGGGAAAGGGCATTGTGATGTCACAATGGGGGAAAGGGCATTGTTATGTCACAATGGGGTAAAGGGCATTGTGATGTCACAATGGGGAAAAGGGCATTGTGATGTCACAATGGGGGAAAGGGCATTGTGATGTCACAATGGGGGAAAACTGCATTGTGATGTCACAATGGGGAAAGGGCATTGTGATTTCACAATGGGGGAAAGGGCATTGTGATGTCACAATGGGGGAAAGGGCATTGTTATGTCACAATGGGAAAAACTGCATTGTGATGTCACAATGGGGAAAAGGCCATTGTGATGTCACAATGGGGAAAGGGCATTGTGATGTCACAATGGGGAAAAGGCCATTGTGGTGTCACAATCGGGGAAAGGGCATTGTGATGTCACAATGGTGGAAAGTGCATTGTGATGTCACAATGGGGGAAAGGGCATTGTGATGTCACAATGGGGGAAAGGGCATTGTGATGTCACAATGGGGGAAATGGCATTGTGATGTCACAATGGGGGAAAGGGCATTGCGATGTCACAATGGGGGAAAGGGCATTGTGATGTCACAATGGGGGAAAGGGCATTGTGATGTCACAATGGGAAAAAGGCCATTGTGATCTCACAATGGGGGAAAGGGCATTGTGATGTCACAATGGGGGAAAAGTGCATTGTGATTTCACAATGGGGGAAAGGGCATTGTGATGTCACAATGGGGAAAAGTGCATTGTGATGTCGCAATGGGGGAAAAGTGCATTGTGATGTCACAATGGGGAAAAGTGCATTGTGATGTCACAATGGGGGAAAAGTGCATTGTGATGTCACAATGGGGGAAAGTGAATTGTGATGTCACAATGGGGGAAAGGGCATTGTGATGACACAATGGGAAAAACTGCATTGTGATGTCACAATGGGGGAAAGGGCATTGTGATGTAACAATGGGGTAAAGGGCATTGTGATGTCACAATGGGGGAAAGGGCATTGTGATGTCACAATGGGGGAAAGGGCATTGTGATGTCACAATGGGGGAAAGGGCATTGTAATGTCACAATGGGGGAAAGGGCATTGTGATGTCACAATGGGAAAAACTGCATTGTGATGTCACAATGGGGAAAACTGCATTGTGATGTCACAATAGGGAAAAGGGCATTGTGATGTCACAATGGGGGAAAGGGCATTGTGATGTCACAATGGGGAAAAGTGCATTGTGATGTCACAATGGGGGAAAAGTGCATTGTGATGTCACAATGGGGGAAAGTGAATTGTGATGTCACAATGGGGGAAAGGGCATTGTGATGTCACAATGGGGGAAAGGGCATTGTGATGTCACATTGGGGAAAAGGGCATTGTGATATCACAATGGGGAAAAGGGCATTGTGATGTCATAATGGGGGAAAGGGCATTGTGATGTCACAATGGGAAAAACTGCATTGTGATGTCATAATGGGGAAAAGGGCATTGTGATGTCACAATGGGGAAAAGGGCATTGTGATGTCACAATGGGGGAAAGGGCATTGTGATGTCAGAATGGGAAAAACTGCATTGTGATGTCAGAATGGGAAAAACTGCATTGTGATGTCACAATGGGTTAAACTGCATTGTGATGTCACAATGGGTTAGACTGCATTGTGATGTCCCAATGGGGGAAACGGCATTGTGATGTCACAATGGGGAAAACTGCATTGTGATGTCACAATGGGGAAAAGGGCATTGTGATGTCACAATGGGGGAAAGGGCATTGTGATGTCACAATGGGGGAAAAGTGCATTGTGATGTCACAATGGGGGAGAGGGCATTGTGATGTCACAATGGGGGAAAGGGAATTGTGATGCCACAATGGGGTAAAGGGCATTGTGATGTCACAATAGGGAAAAGGGCATTGTGATGTCACAATGGGGGAAAGGGCATTGTGATGTCGCAATGGGGGAAAAGTGCATTGTGATGTCACAATGGGGGAAAGTGCATTGTGATATCACAATGGGGGAAAAGGCATTGTGATGTCACAATGGGGGAAAAGGGCATTGTGATGTCACAATGGGGGAAAGGGCATTGTGATGTCACAATGGGAAAAACTGCATTGTGATGTCACAATGGGGAAAACTGCATTGTGATGTCACAATGGGGGAATGGGCATTGTGATGTCACAATGGGGAAAACTGCATTGTGATGTCACAATGGGGGAAAGGGCATTGCGATGTCACAATGGGGGAAAGGGCATTGTGATGTCACAATGGGGGAAAGGGCATTGTGATGTCACAATGGGAAAAAGGCCATTGTGATGTCACAATGGGGGAAAGGGCATTGTGATGTCACAATGGGGGAAAAGTGCATTGTGATTTCACAATGGGGGAAAGGGCATTGTGATGTCACAATGGGAAAAAGTGCATTGTGATGTCACAATGGGGGAAAGTGCATTGTGATGTCACAATGGGAGTAAGTGCATTGTGATGTCACAATGGGGGAAAGGGTATTGTGATGTCACAATGGGAGAAAGGACATTGTGATGTCACAATGGGGAAAACTGCATTGTGATGTCACAATGGGGGAAACTGCATTGTGATGTCACAATGGGGGAAACGGCATTGTGATGTCACAATGGGGAAAACTGCATTGTGATGTCACAATGGGGGAAAGGGCATTGTGATGTAACAATGGGGTAAAGGGCATTGTGATGTCACAATGGGGGAAAGGGCATTGTGATGTCACAATGGGGGAAAGGGCATTGTGATGTCACAATGGGGGAAAGGGCATTGTAATGTCACAATGGGGGAAAGGGCATTGTGATGTCACAATGGGAAAAACTGCATTGTGATGTCACAATGGGGAAAACTGCATTGTGATGTCACAATAGGGAAAAGGGCATTGTGATGTCACAATTGGGGAAAGGGCATTGTGATGTCACAATGGGGGAAAGGGCATTGTGATGTCACAATGGGGAAAAGTGCATTGTGATGTCACAATGGGGGAAAAGTGCATTGTGATGTCACAATGGGGGAAAGTGAATTGTGATGTCACAATGGGGGAAAGTGCATTGTGATGTCACAATGGGGGAAAGGGCATTGTGATGTCACATTGGGGAAAAGGGCATTGTGATATCACAATGGGGAAAAGGGCATTGTGATGTCATAATGGGGGAAAGGGCATTGTGATGTCACAATGGGAAAAACTGCATTGTGATGTCATAATGGGGAAAAGGGCATTGTGATGTCACAATGGGGAAAAGGGCATTGTGATGTCACAATGGGGGAAAGGGCATTGTGATGTCAGAATGGGAAAAACTGCATTGTGATGTCAGAATGGGAAAAACTGCATTGTGATGTCACAATGGGTTAAACTGCATTGTGATGTCACAATGGGTTAGACTGCATTGTGATGTCCCAATGGGGGAAACGGCATTGTGATGTCACAATGGGGAAAACTGCATTGTGATGTCACAATGGGGAAAAGGGCATTGTGATGTCACAATGGGGGAAAGGGCATTGTGATGTCACAATGGGGGAAAAGTGCATTGTGATGTCACAATGGGGGAGAGGGCATTGTGATGTCACAATGGGGGAAAGGGAATTGTGATGCCACAATGGGGTAAAGGGCATTGTGATGTCACAATAGGGAAAAGGGCATTGTGATGTCACAATGGGGGAAAGGGCATTGTGATGTCGCAATGGGGGAAAAGTGCATTGTGATGTCACAATGGGGGAAAGTGCATTGTGATATCACAATGGGGGAAAAGGCATTGTGATGTCACAATGGGGGAAAAGGGCATTGTGATGTCACAATGGGGGAAAGGGCATTGTGATGTCACAATGGGAAAAACTGCATTGTGATGTCACAATGGGGAAAACTGCATTGTGATGTCACAATGGGGGAATGGGCATTGTGATGTCACAATGGGGAAAACTGCATTGTGATGTCACAATGGGGGAAAGGGCATTGCGATGTCACAATGGGGGAAAGGGCATTGTGATGTCACAATGGGGGAAAGGGCATTGTGATGTCACAATGGGAAAAAGGCCATTGTGATGTCACAATGGGGGAAAGGGCATTGTGATGTCACAATGGGGGAAAAGTGCATTGTGATTTCACAATGGGGGAAAGGGCATTGTGATGTCACAATGGGGAAAAGTGCATTGTGATGTCACAATGGGGGAAAGTGCATTGTGCTGTCACAATGGGAGTAAGTGCATTGTGATGTCACAATGGGGGAAAGGGTATTGTGATGTCACAATGGGAGAAAGGGCATTGTGATGTCACAATGGGGAAAACTGCATTGTGATGTCACAATGGGGGAAACTGCATTGTGATGTCACAATGGGGGAAACGGCATTGTGATGTCACAATGGGGAAAACTGCATTGTGATGTCACAATGGGGGAAAGGGCATTGTGATGTAACAATGGGGTAAAGGGCATTGTGATGTCACAATGGGGGAAAGGGCATTGTGATGTCACAATGGGGGAAAGGGCATTGTGATGTCACAATGGGGGAAAGGGCATTGTAATGTCACAATGGGGGAAAGGGCATTGTGATGTCACAATGGGGAAAAGTGCATTGTGATGTCACAATGGGGAAAACTGCATTGTGATGTCACAATAGGGAAAAGGGCATTGTGATGTCACAATTGGGGAAAGGGCATTGTGATGTCACAATGGGGGAAAGGGCATTGTGATGTCACAATGGGGAAAAGTGCATTGTGATGTCACAATGGGGGAAAAGTGCATTGTGATGTCACAATGGGGGAAAGTGAATTGTGATGTCACAATGGGGGAAAGTGCATTGTGATGTCACAATGGGGGAAAGGGCATTGTGATGTCACATTGGGGAAAAGGGCATTGTGATATCACAATGGGGAAAAGGGCATTGTGATGTCATAATGGGGGAAAGGGCATTGTGATGTCACAATGGGAAAAACTGCATTGTGATGTCATAATGGGGAAAAGGGCATTGTGATGTCACAATGGGGAAAAGGGCATTGTGATGTCACAATGGGGGAAAGGGCATTGTGATGTCAGAATGGGAAAAACTGCATTGTGATGTCAGAATGGGAAAAACTGCATTGTGATGTCACAATGGGTTAAACTGCATTGTGATGTCACAATGGGTTAGACTGCATTGTGATGTCCCAATGGGGGAAACGGCATTGTGATGTCACAATGGGGAAAACTGCATTGTGATGTCACAATGGGGAAAAGGGCATTGTGATGTCACAATGGGGGAAAGGGCATTGTGATGTCACAATGGGGGAAAAGTGCATTGTGATGTCACAATGGGGGAGAGGGCATTGTGATGTCACAATGGGGGAAAGGGAATTGTGATGCCACAATGGGGTAAAGGGCATTGTGATGTCACAATAGGGAAAAGGGCATTGTGATGTCACAATGGGGGAAAGGGCATTGTGATGTCGCAATGGGGGAAAAGTGCATTGTGATGTCACAATGGGGGAAAGTGCATTGTGATATCACAATGGGGGAAAAGGCATTGTGATGTCACAATGGGGGAAAAGGGCATTGTGATGTCACAATGGGGGAAAGGGCATTGTGATGTCACAATGGGAAAAACTGCATTGTGATGTCACAATGGGGAAAACTGCATTGTGATGTCACAATGGGGAAATGGGCATTGTGATGTCACAATGGGGAAAACTGCATTGTGATGTCACAATGGGGGAAAGGGCATTGCGATGTCACAATGGGGGAAAGGGCATTGTGATGTCACAATGGGGGAAAGGGCATTGTGATGTCACAATGGGAAAAAGGCCATTGTGATGTCACAATGGGGGAAAGGGCATTGTGATGTCACAATGGGGGAAAAGTGCATTGTGATTTCACAATGGGGGAAAGGGCATTGTGATGTCACAATGGGGAAAAGTGCATTGTGATGTCACAATGGGGGAAAAGTGCATTGTGATGTCACAATGGGGGAAAGTGCATTGTGATGTCACAATGGGAGTAAGTGCATTGTGATGTCACAATGGGGGAAAGGGTATTGTGATGTCACAATGGGAGAAAGGGCATTGTGATGTCACAATGGGGAAAACTGCATTGTGATGTCACAATGGGGGAAACTGCATTGTGATGTCACACTGGGGGAAACGGCATTGTGATGTCACAATGGGGAAAACTGCATTGTGATGTCACAATAGGAAAAGGGCATTGTGATGTCACAATGGGGGAAAGGGCATTGTGATGTCGCAATGGGGAAAGGGCATTTTGATGTCGCAATGGGGGAAAAGTGCATTGTGATGTCACAATGGGGGAAAGTGGATTGTGATGTCACATTGGGGGAAAGGGCATTGTGATGTCACAATGGGGGAAAGGGCATTGTTATGTCACAATGGGGTAAAGGGCATTGTGATGTCACAATGGGGAAAAGGGCATTGTGATGTCACAATGGGAGAAAGGGCATTGTGATGTCACAATGGGGAAAACTGCATTGTGATGTCACAATGGGGGAAAGGGCATTGTGATGTCACAATGGGGAAAAGTGCATTGTGATGTCACAATGGGGTAAAGGGCATTGTGATGTCACAATGGGGAAAGGGCATTGTGATGTCACAATGGGGGAAAGGGCATTGTGATGTCACAATGGGGGAAAACTGCATTGTGATGTCACAATGGGGAAAGGGCATTGTGATTTCACAATGGGGGAAAGGGCATTGTGATGTCACAATGGGGGAAAGGGCATTGTTATGTCACAATGGGAAAAACTGCATTGTGATGTCACAATGGGGAAAAGGCCATTGTGATGTCACAATGGGGAAAGGGCATTGTGATGTCACAATGGGGAAAAGGCCATTGTGGTGTCACAATCGGGGAAAGGGCATTGTGATGTCACAATGGTGGAAAGTGCATTGTGATGTCACAATGGGGGAAAGGGCATTGTGATGTCACAATGGGGGAAAGGGCATTGTGATGTCACAATGGGGGAAATGGCATTGTGAAGTCACAATGGGGGAAAGGGCATTGCGATGTCACAATGGGGGAAAGGGCATTGTGATGTCACAATGGGGGAAAGGGCATTGTGATGTCACAATGGGAAAAAGGCCATTGTGATCTCACAATGGGGGAAAGGGCATTGTGATGTCACAATGGGGGAAAAGTGCATTGTGATTTCACAATGGGGGAAAGGGCATTGTGATGTCACAATGGGGAAAAGTGCATTGTGATGTCGCAATGGGGGAAAAGTGCATTGTGATGTCACAATGGGGAAAAGTGCATTGTGATGTCACAATGGGGGAAAAGTGCATTGTGATGTCACAATGGGGGAAAGTGAATTGTGATGTCACAATGGGGGAAAGGGCATTGTGATGACACAATGGGAAAAACTGCATTGTGATGTCACAATGGGGGAAAGGGCATTGTGATGTAACAATGGGGTAAAGGGCATTGTGATGTCACAATGGGGGAAAGGGCATTGTGATGTCACAATGGGGGAAAGGGCATTGTGATGTCACAATGGGGGAAAGGGCATTGTAATGTCACAATGGGGGAAAGGGCATTGTGATGTCACAATGGGAAAAACTGCATTGTGATGTCACAATGGGGAAAACTGCATTGTGATGTCACAATAGGGAAAAGGGCATTGTGATGTCACAATTGGGGAAAGGGCATTGTGATGTCACAATGGGGGAAAGGGCATTGTGATGTCACAATGGGGAAAAGTGCATTGTGATGTCACAATGGGGGAAAAGTGCATTGTGATGTCACAATGGGGGAAAGTGAATTGTGATGTCACAATGGGGGAAAGGGCATTGTGATGTCACAATGGGGGAAAGGGCATTGTGATGTCACATTGGGGAAAAGGGCATTGTGATATCACAATGGGGAAAAGGGCATTGTGATGTCATAATGGGGGAAAGGGCATTGTGATGTCACAATGGGAAAAACTGCATTGTGATGTCATAATGGGGAAAAGGGCATTGTGATGTCACAATGGGGAAAAGGGCATTGTGATGTCACAATGGGGGAAAGGGCATTGTGATGTCAGAATGGGAAAAACTGCATTGTGATGTCAGAATGGGAAAAACTGCATTGTGATGTCACAATGGGTTAAACTGCATTGTGATGTCACAATGGGTTAGACTGCATTGTGATGTCCCAATGGGGGAAACGGCATTGTGATGTCACAATGGGGAAAACTGCATTGTGATGTCACAATGGGGAAAAGGGCATTGTGATGTCACAATGGGGGAAAGGGCATTGTGATGTCACAATGGGGGAAAAGTGCATTGTGATGTCACAATGGGGGAGAGGGCATTGTGATGTCACAATGGGGGAGAGGGCATTGTGATGTCACAATGGGGTAAAGGGAATTGTGATGCCACAATGGGGTAAAGGGCATTGTGATGTCACAATAGGGAAAAGGGCATTGTGATGTCACAATGGGGGAAAGGGCATTGTGATGTCGCAATGGGGGAAAAGTGCATTGTGATGTCACAATGGGGGAAAGTGCATTGTGATATCACAATGGGGGAAAAGGCATTGTGATGTCACAATGGGGGAAAAGGGCATTGTGATGTCACAATGGGGGAAAGGGCATTGTGATGTCACAATGGGAAAAACTGCATTGTGATGTCACAATGGGGAAAACTGCATTGTGATGTCACAATGGGGGAATGGGCATTGTGATGTCACAATGGGGAAAACTGCATTGTGATGTCACAATGGGGGAAAGGGCATTGCGATGTCACAATGGGGGAAAGGGCATTGTGATGTCACAATGGGGGAAAGGGCATTGTGATGTCACAATGGGAAAAAGGCCATTGTGATGTCACAATGGGGGAAAGGGCATTGTGATGTCACAATGGGGGAAAAGTGCATTGTGATTTCACAATGGGGGAAAGGGCATTGTGATGTCACAATGGGGAAAAGTGCATTGTGATGTCACAATGGGGGAAAGTGCATTGTGATGTCACAATGGGAGTAAGTGCATTGTGATGTCACAATGGGGGAAAGGGTATTGTGATGTCACAATGGGAGAAAGGGCATTGTGATGTCACAATGGGGAAAACTGCATTGTGATGTCACAATGGGGGAAACTGCATTGTGATGTCACAATGGGGGAAACGGCATTGTGATGTCACAATGGGGAAAACTGCATTGTGATGTCACAATGGGGGAAAGGGCATTGTGATGTAACAATGGGGTAAAGGGCATTGTGATGTCACAATGGGGGAAAGGGCATTGTGATGTCACAATGGGGGAAAGGGCATTGTGATGTCACAATGGGGGAAAGGGCATTGTAATGTCACAATGGGGGAAAGGGCATTGTGATGTCACAATGGGAAAAACTGCATTGTGATGTCACAATGGGGAAAACTGCATTGTGATGTCACAATAGGGAAAAGGGCATTGTGATGTCACAATTGGGGAAAGGGCATTGTGATGTCACAATGGGGGAAAGGGCATTGTGATGTCACAATGGGGAAAAGTGCATTGTGATGTCACAATGGGGGAAAAGTGCATTGTGATGTCACAATGGGGGAAAGTGAATTGTGATGTCACAATGGGGGAAAGTGCATTGTGATGTCACAATGGGGGAAAGGGCATTGTGATGTCACATTGGGGAAAAGGGCATTGTGATATCACAATGGGGAAAAGGGCATTGTGATGTCATAATGGGGGAAAGGGCATTGTGATGTCACAATGGGAAAAACTGCATTGTGATGTCATAATGGGGAAAAGGGCATTGTGATGTCACAATGGGGAAAAGGGCATTGTGATGTCACAATGGGGGAAAGGGCATTGTGATGTCAGAATGGGAAAAACTGCATTGTGATGTCAGAATGGGAAAAACTGCATTGTGATGTCACAATGGGTTAAACTGCATTGTGATGTCACAATGGGTTAGACTGCATTGTGATGTCCCAATGGGGGAAACGGCATTGTGATGTCACAATGGGGAAAACTGCATTGTGATGTCACAATGGGGAAAAGGGCATTGTGATGTCACAATGGGGGAAAGGGCATTGTGATGTCACAATGGGGGAAAAGTGCATTGTGATGTCACAATGGGGGAGAGGGCATTGTGATGTCACAATGGGGGAAAGGGAATTGTGATGCCACAATGGGGTAAAGGGCATTGTGATGTCACAATAGGGAAAAGGGCATTGTGATGTCACAATGGGGGAAAGGGCATTGTGATGTCGCAATGGGGGAAAAGTGCATTGTGATGTCACAATGGGGGAAAGTGCATTGTGATATCACAATGGGGGAAAAGGCATTGTGATGTCACAATGGGGGAAAAGGGCATTGTGATGTCACAATGGGGGAAAGGGCATTGTGATGTCACAATGGGAAAAACTGCATTGTGATGTCACAATGGGGAAAACTGCATTGTGATGTCACAATGGGGGAATGGGCATTGTGATGTCACAATGGGGAAAACTGCATTGTGATGTCACAATGGGGGAAAGGGCATTGCGATGTCACAATGGGGGAAAGGGCATTGTGATGTCACAATGGGGGAAAGGGCATTGTGATGTCACAATGGGAAAAAGGCCATTGTGATGTCACAATGGGGGAAAGGGCATTGTGATGTCACAATGGGGGAAAAGTGCATTGTGATTTCACAATGGGGGAAAGGGCATTGTGATGTCACAATGGGGAAAAGTGCATTGTGATGTCACAATGGGGGAAAGTGCATTGTGATGTCACAATGGGAGTAAGTGCATTGTGATGTCACAATGGGGGAAAGGGTATTGTGATGTCACAATGGGAGAAAGGGCATTGTGATGTCACAATGGGGAAAACTGCATTGTGATGTCACAATGGGGGAAACTGCATTGTGATGTCACAATGGGGGAAACGGCATTGTGATGTCACAATGGGGAAAACTGCATTGTGATGTCACAATGGGGGAAAGGGCATTGTGATGTAACAATGGGGTAAAGGGCATTGTGATGTCACAATGGGGGAAAGGGCATTGTGATGTCACAATGGGGGAAAGGGCATTGTGATGTCACAATGGGGGAAAGGGCATTGTAATGTCACAATGGGGGAAAGGGCATTGTGATGTCACAATGGGAAAAACTGCATTGTGATGTCACAATGGGGAAAACTGCATTGTGATGTCACAATAGGGAAAAGGGCATTGTGATGTCACAATTGGGGAAAGGGCATTGTGATGTCACAATGGGGGAAAGGGCATTGTGATGTCACAATGGGGAAAAGTGCATTGTGATGTCACAATGGGGGAAAAGTGCATTGTGATGTCACAATGGGGGAAAGTGAATTGTGATGTCACAATGGGGGAAAGTGCATTGTGATGTCACAATGGGGGAAAGGGCATTGTGATGTCACATTGGGGAAAAGGGCATTGTGATATCACAATGGGGAAAAGGGCATTGTGATGTCATAATGGGGGAAAGGGCATTGTGATGTCACAATGGGAAAAACTGCATTGTGATGTCATAATGGGGAAAAGGGCATTGTGATGTCACAATGGGGAAAAGGGCATTGTGATGTCACAATGGGGGAAAGGGCATTGTGATGTCAGAATGGGAAAAACTGCATTGTGATGTCAGAATGGGAAAAACTGCATTGTGATGTCACAATGGGTTAAACTGCATTGTGATGTCACAATGGGTTAGACTGCATTGTGATGTCCCAATGGGGGAAACGGCATTGTGATGTCACAATGGGGAAAACTGCATTGTGATGTCACAATGGGGAAAAGGGCATTGTGATGTCACAATGGGGGAAAGGGCATTGTGATGTCACAATGGGGGAAAAGTGCATTGTGATGTCACAATGGGGGAGAGGGCATTGTGATGTCACAATGGGGGAAAGGGAATTGTGATGCCACAATGGGGTAAAGGGCATTGTGATGTCACAATAGGGAAAAGGGCATTGTGATGTCACAATGGGGGAAAGGGCATTGTGATGTCGCAATGGGGGAAAAGTGCATTGTGATGTCACAATGGGGGAAAGTGCATTGTGATATCACAATGGGGGAAAAGGCATTGTGATGTCACAATGGGGGAAAAGGGCATTGTGATGTCACAATGGGGGAAAGGGCATTGTGATGTCACAATGGGAAAAACTGCATTGTGATGTCACAATGGGGAAAACTGCATTGTGATGTCACAATGGGGGAATGGGCATTGTGATGTCACAATGGGGAAAACTGCATTGTGATGTCACAATGGGGGAAAGGGCATTGCGATGTCACAATGGGGGAAAGGGCATTGTGATGTCACAATGGGGGAAAGGGCATTGTGATGTCACAATGGGAAAAAGGCCATTGTGATGTCACAATGGGGGAAAGGGCATTGTGATGTCACAATGGGGGAAAAGTGCATTGTGATTTCACAATGGGGGAAAGGGCATTGTGATGTCACAATGGGGAAAAGTGCATTGTGATGTCACAATGGGGGAAAGTGCATTGTGATGTCACAATGGGAGTAAGTGCATTGTGATGTCACAATGGGGGAAAGGGTATTGTGATGTCACAATGGGAGAAAGGGCATTGTGATGTCACAATGGGGAAAACTGCATTGTGATGTCACAATGGGGGAAACTGCATTGTGATGTCACAATGGGGGAAACGGCATTGTGATGTCACAATGGGGAAAACTGCATTGTGATGTCACAATGGGGGAAAGGGCATTGTGATGTAACAATGGGGTAAAGGGCATTGTGATGTCACAATGGGGGAAAGGGCATTGTGATGTCACAATGGGGGAAAGGGCATTGTGATGTCACAATGGGGGAAAGGGCATTGTAATGTCACAATGGGGGAAAGGGCATTGTGATGTCACAATGGGAAAAACTGCATTGTGATGTCACAATGGGGAAAACTGCATTGTGATGTCACAATAGGGAAAAGGGCATTGTGATGTCACAATTGGGGAAAGGGCATTGTGATGTCACAATGGGGGAAAGGGCATTGTGATGTCACAATGGGGAAAAGTGCATTGTGATGTCACAATGGGGGAAAAGTGCATTGTGATGTCACAATGGGGGAAAGTGAATTGTGATGTCACAATGGGGGAAAGTGCATTGTGATGTCACAATGGGGGAAAGGGCATTGTGATGTCACATTGGGGAAAAGGGCATTGTGATATCACAATGGGGAAAAGGGCATTGTGATGTCATAATGGGGGAAAGGGCATTGTGATGTCACAATGGGAAAAACTGCATTGTGATGTCATAATGGGGAAAAGGGCATTGTGATGTCACAATGGGGAAAAGGGCATTGTGATGTCACAATGGGGGAAAGGGCATTGTGATGTCAGAATGGGAAAAACTGCATTGTGATGTCACAATGGGAAAAACTGCATTGTGATGTCACAATGGGTTAAACTGCATTGTGATGTCACAATGGGTTAGACTGCATTGTGATGTCCCAATGGGGGAAACGGCATTGTGATGTCACAATGGGGAAAACTGCATTGTGATGTCACAATGGGGAAAAGGGCATTGTGATGTCACAATGGGGGAAAGGGCATTGTGATGTCACAATGGGGGAAAAGTGCATTGTGATGTCACAATGGGGGAGAGGGCATTGTGATGTCACAATGGGGGAAAGGGAATTGTGATGCCACAATGGGGTAAAGGGCATTGTGATGTCACAATAGGGAAAAGGGCATTGTGATGTCACAATGGGGGAAAGGGCATTGTGATGTCGCAATGGGGGAAAAGTGCATTGTGATGTCACAATGGGGGAAAGTGCATTGTGATATCACAATGGGGGAAAAGGCATTGTGATGTCACAATGGGGGAAAAGGGCATTGTGATGTCACAATGGGGGAAAGGGCATTGTGATGTCACAATGGGAAAAACTGCATTGTGATGTCACAATGGGGAAAACTGCATTGTGATGTCACAATGGGGAAATGGGCATTGTGATGTCACAATGGGGAAAACTGCATTGTGATGTCACAATGGGGGAAAGGGCATTGCGATGTCACAATGGGGGAAAGGGCATTGTGATGTCACAATGGGGGAAAGGGCATTGTGATGTCACAATGGGAAAAAGGCCATTGTGATGTCACAATGGGGGAAAGGGCATTGTGATGTCACAATGGGGGAAAAGTGCATTGTGATTTCACAATGGGGGAAAGGGCATTGTGATGTCACAATGGGGAAAAGTGCATTGTGATGTCACAATGGGGGAAAAGTGCATTGTGATGTCACAATGGGGGAAAGTGCATTGTGATGTCACAATGGGAGTAAGTGCATTGTGATGTCACAATGGGGGAAAGGGTATTGTGATGTCACAATGGGAGAAAGGGCATTGTGATGTCACAATGGGGAAAACTGCATTGTGATGTCACAATGGGGGAAACTGCATTGTGATGTCACACTGGGGGAAACGGCATTGTGATGTCACAATGGGGAAAACTGCATTGTGATGTCACAATAGGAAAAGGGCATTGTGATGTCACAATGGGGGAAAGGGCATTGTGATGTCGCAATGGGGAAAGGGCATTTTGATGTCGCAATGGGGGAAAAGTGCATTGTGATGTCACAATGGGGGAAAGTGGATTGTGATGTCACATTGGGGGAAAGGGCATTGTGATGTCACAATGGGGGAAAGGGCATTGTTATGTCACAATGGGGTAAAGGGCATTGTGATGTCACAATGGGGAAAAGGGCATTGTGATGTCACAATGGGAGAAAGGGCATTGTGATGTCACAATGGGGAAAACTGCATTGTGATGTCACAATGGGGGAAAGGGCATTGTGATGTCACAATGGGGAAAACTGCATTGTGATGTCACAATGGGGGAAAGGGCATTGTGATGTCACAATGGGGGAAAGGGCATTGTGATGTCACAATGGGGGAAAGTGCATTGTGATGTCACAATGGGGGAAAACTGCATTGTGATGTCACAATGGGGAAAGGGCATTGTGATTTCACAATGGGGGAAAGGGCATTGTGATGTCACAATGGGGGAAAGGGCATTGTTATGTCACAATGGGAAAAACTGCATTGTGATGTCACAATGGGGAAAAGGCCATTGTGATGTCACAATGGGGAAAGGGCATTGTGATGTCACAATGGGGAAAAGGCCATTGTGGTGTCACAATCGGGGAAAGGGCATTGTGATGTCACAATGGTGGAAAGTGCATTGTGATGTCACAATGGGGGAAAGGGCATTGTGATGTCACAATGGGGGAAAGGGCATTGTGATGTCACAATGGGGGAAACGGCATTGTGATGTCACAATGGGGGAAACGGCATTGTGATGTCACAATGGGGAAAACTGCATTGTGATGTCACAATAGGAAAAGGGCATTGTGATGTCACAATGGGGGAAAGGGCATTGTGATGTCGCAATGGGGAAAGGGCATTTTGATGTCACAATGGGGGAAAAGTGCATTGTGATGTCACAATGGGGGAAAGTGGATTGTGATGTCACATTGGGGGAAAGGGCATTGTGATGTCACAATGGGGGAAAGGGCATTGTTATGTCACAATGGGGTAAAGGGCATTGTGATGTCACAATGGGGAAAAGGGCATTGTGATGTCACAATGGGGGAAAGGGCATTGTGATGTCACAATGGGGAAAACTGCATTGTGATGTCACAATGGGGGAAAGGGCATTGTGATGTCACAATGGGGAAAACTGCATTGTGATGTCACAATGGGGGAAAGGGCATTGTGATGTCACAATGGGGAAAACTGCATTGTGATGTCACAATGGGGGAAAGGGCATTGTGATGTCACAATGGGGGAAAGGGCATTGTGATGTCACAATGGGGGAAAGTGCATTGTGATGTCACAATGGGGGAAAGGGCATTGTGATGTCACAATGGGGGAAAGGGCATTGTTATGTCACAATGGGAAAAACTGCATTGTGATGTCACAATGGGGAAAAGGCCATTGTGATGTCACAATGGGGAAAGGGCATTGTGATGTCACAATGGAGAAAAGGCCATTGTGGTGTCACAATCGGGGAAAGGGCATTGTGATGTCACAATGGTGGAAAGTGCATTGTGATGTCACAATGGGGGAAAGGGCATTGTGATGTCACAATGGGGGAAAGGGCATTGTGATGTCACAATGGGGGAAATGGCATTGTGATGTCACAATGGGGGAAAGGGCATTGCGATGTCACAATGGGGGAAAGGGCATTGTGATGTCACAATGGGGGAAAGGGCATTGTGATGTCACAATGGGAAAAAGGCCATTGTGATCTCACAATGGGGGAAAGGGCATTGTGATGTCACAATGGGGGAAAAGTGCATTGTGATTTCACAATGGGGGAAAGGGCATTGTGATGTCACAATGGGGAAAAGTGCATTGTGATGTCGCAATGGGGGAAAAGTGCATTGTGATGTCACAATGGGGAAAAGTGCATTGTGATGTCACAATGGGGGAAAAGTGCATTGTGATGTCACAATGGGGGAAAGTGAATTGTGATGTCACAATGGGGGAAAGGGCATTGTGATGACACAATGGGAAAAACTGCATTGTGATGTCACAATGGGGGAAAGGGCATTGTGATGTAACAATGGGGTAAAGGGCATTGTGATGTCACAATGGGGGAAAGGGCATTGTGATGTCACAATGGGGGAAAGGGCATTGTGATGTCACAATGGGGGAAAGGGCATTGTAATGTCACAATGGGGGAAAGGGCATTGTGATGTCACAATGGGAAAAACTGCATTGTGATGTCACAATGGGGAAAACTGCATTGTGATGTCACAATAGGGAAAAGGGCATTGTGATGTCACAATTGGGGAAAGGGCATTGTGATGTCACAATGGGGGAAAGGGCATTGTGATGTCACAATGGGGAAAAGTGCATTGTGATGTCACAATGGGGGAAAAGTGCATTGTGATGTCACAATGGGGGAAAGTGAATTGTGATGTCACAATGGGGGAAAGGGCATTGTGATGTCACAATGGGGGAAAGGGCATTGTGATGTCACATTGGGGAAAAGGGCATTGTGATATCACAATGGGGAAAAGGGCATTGTGATGTCATAATGGGGGAAAGGGCATTGTGATGTCACAATGGGAAAAACTGCATTGTGATGTCATAATGGGGAAAAGGGCATTGTGATGTCACAATGGGGAAAAGGGCATTGTGATGTCACAATGGGGGAAAGGGCATTGTGATGTCAGAATGGGAAAAACTGCATTGTGATGTCACAATGGGAAAAACTGCATTGTGATGTCACAATGGGTTAAACTGCATTGTGATGTCACAATGGGTTAGACTGCATTGTGATGTCCCAATGGGGGAAACGGCATTGTGATGTCACAATGGGGAAAACTGCATTGTGATGTCACAATGGGGAAAAGGGCATTGTGATGTCACAATGGGGGAAATGGCATTGTGATGTCACAATGGGGGAAAGGGCATTGCGATGTCACAATGGGGGAAAGGGCATTGTGATGTCACAATGGGGGAAAGGGCATTGTGATGTCACAATGGGAAAAAGGCCATTGTGATCTCACAATGGGGGAAAGGGCATTGTGATGTCACAATGGGGGAAAAGTGCATTGTGATTTCACAATGGGGGAAAGGGCATTGTGATGTCACAATGGGGAAAAGTGCATTGTGATGTCGCAATGGGGGAAAAGTGCATTGTGATGTCACAATGGGGAAAAGTGCATTGTGATGTCACAATGGGGGAAAAGTGCATTGTGATGTCACAATGGGGGAAAGTGAATTGTGATGTCGCAATGGGGGAAAGGGCATTGTGATGACACAATGGGAAAAACTGCATTGTGATGTCACAATGGGGGAAAGGGCATTGTGATGTAACAATGGGGTAAAGGGCATTGTGATGTCACAATGGGGGAAAGGGCATTGTGATGTCACAATGGGGGAAAGGGCATTGTGATGTCACAATGGGGGAAAGGGCATTGTAATGTCACAATGGGGGAAAGGGCATTGTGATGTCACAATGGGAAAAACTGCATTGTGATGTCACAATGGGGAAAACTGCATTGTGATGTCACAATAGGGAAAAGGGCATTGTGATGTCACAATTGGGGAAAGGGCATTGTGATGTCACAATGGGGGAAAGGGCATTGTGATGTCACAATGGGGAAAAGTGCATTGTGATGTCACAATGGGGGAAAAGTGCATTGTGATGTCACAATGGGGGAAAGTGAATTGTGATGTCACAATGGGGGAAAGGGCATTGTGATGTCACAATGGGGGAAAGGGCATTGTGATGTCACATTGGGGAAAAGGGCATTGTGATATCACAATGGGGAAAAGGGCATTGTGATGTCATAATGGGGGAAAGGGCATTGTGATGTCACAATGGGAAAAACTGCATTGTGATGTCATAATGGGGAAAAGGGCATTGTGATGTCACAATGGGGAAAAGGGCATTGTGATGTCACAATGGGGGAAAGGGCATTGTGATGTCAGAATGGGAAAAACTGCATTGTGATGTCAGAATGGGAAAAACTGCATTGTGATGTCACAATGGGTTAAACTGCATTGTGATGTCACAATGGGTTAGACTGCATTGTGATGTCCCAATGGGGGAAACGGCATTGTGATGTCACAATGGGGAAAACTGCATTGTGATGTCACAATGGGGAAAAGGGCATTGTGATGTCACAATGGGGGAAAGGGCATTGTGATGTCACAATGGGGGAAAAGTGCATTGTGATGTCACAATGGGGGAGAGGGCATTGTGATGTCACAATGGGGGAAAGGGAATTGTGATGCCACAATGGGGTAAAGGGCATTGTGATGTCACAATAGGGAAAAGGGCATTGTGATGTCACAATGGGGGAAAGGGCATTGTGATGTCGCAATGGGGGAAAAGTGCATTGTGATGTCACAATGGGGGAAAGTGCATTGTGATATCACAATGGGGGAAAAGGCATTGTGATGTCACAATGGGGGAAAAGGGCATTGTGATGTCACAATGGGGGAAAGGGCATTGTGATGTCACAATGGGAAAAACTGCATTGTGATGTCACAATGGGGAAAACTGCATTGTGATGTCACAATGGGGGAATGGGCATTGTGATGTCACAATGGGGAAAACTGCATTGTGATGTCACAATGGGGGAAAGGGCATTGCGATGTCACAATGGGGGAAAGGGCATTGTGATGTCACAATGGGGGAAAGGGCATTGTGATGTCACAATGGGAAAAAGGCCATTGTGATGTCACAATGGGGGAAAGGGCATTGTGATGTCACAATGGGGGAAAAGTGCATTGTGATTTCACAATGGGGGAAAGGGCATTGTGATGTCACAATGGGGAAAAGTGCATTGTGATGTCACAATGGGGGAAAGTGCATTGTGATGTCACAATGGGAGTAAGTGCATTGTGATGTCACAATGGGGGAAAGGGTATTGTGATGTCACAATGGGAGAAAGGGCATTGTGATGTCACAATGGGGAAAACTGCATTGTGATGTCACAATGGGGGAAACTGCATTGTGATGTCACAATGGGGGAAACGGCATTGTGATGTCACAATGGGGAAAACTGCATTGTGATGTCACAATGGGGGAAAGGGCATTGTGATGTAACAATGGGGTAAAGGGCATTGTGATGTCACAATGGGGGAAAGGGCATTGTGATGTCACAATGGGGGAAAGGGCATTGTGATGTCACAATGGGGGAAAGGGCATTGTAATGTCACAATGGGGGAAAGGGCATTGTGATGTCACAATGGGAAAAACTGCATTGTGATGTCACAATGGGGAAAACTGCATTGTGATGTCACAATAGGGAAAAGGGCATTGTGATGTCACAATTGGGGAAAGGGCATTGTGATGTCACAATGGGGGAAAGGGCATTGTGATGTCACAATGGGGAAAAGTGCATTGTGATGTCACAATGGGGGAAAAGTGCATTGTGATGTCACAATGGGGGAAAGTGAATTGTGATGTCACAATGGGGGAAAGTGCATTGTGATGTCACAATGGGGAAAAGTGCATTGTGATGTCACAATGGGGGAGAGGGCATTGTGATGTCACAATGGGGGAAAGGGAATTGTGATGCCACAATGGGGTAAAGGGCATTGTGATGTCACAATAGGGAAAAGGGCATTGTGATGTCACAATGGGGGAAAGGGCATTGTGATGTCGCAATGGGGGAAAAGTGCATTGTGATGTCACAATGGGGGAAAGTGCATTGTGATATCACAATGGGGGAAAAGGCATTGTGATGTCACAATGGGGGAAAAGGGCATTGTGATGTCACAATGGGGGAAAGGGCATTGTGATGTCACAATGGGAAAAACTGCATTGTGATGTCACAATGGGGAAAACTGCATTGTGATGTCACAATGGGGGAATGGGCATTGTGATGTCACAATGGGGAAAACTGCATTGTGATGTCACAATGGGGGAAAGGGCATTGCGATGTCACAATGGGGGAAAGGGCATTGTGATGTCACAATGGGGGAAAGGGCATTGTGATGTCACAATGGGAAAAAGGCCATTGTGATGTCACAATGGGGGAAAGGGCATTGTGATGTCACAATGGGGGAAAAGTGCATTGTGATTTCACAATGGGGGAAAGGGCATTGTGATGTCACAATGGGGAAAAGTGCATTGTGATGTCACAATGGGGGAAAGTGCATTGTGATGTCACAATGGGAGTAAGTGCATTGTGATGTCACAATGGGGGAAAGGGTATTGTGATGTCACAATGGGAGAAAGGGCATTGTGATGTCACAATGGGGAAAACTGCATTGTGATGTCACAATGGGGGAAACTGCATTGTGATGTCACAATGGGGGAAACGGCATTGTGATGTCACAATGGGGAAAACTGCATTGTGATGTCACAATGGGGGAAAGGGCATTGTGATGTAACAATGGGGTAAAGGGCATTGTGATGTCACAATGGGGGAAAGGGCATTGTGATGTCACAATGGGGGAAAGGGCATTGTGATGTCACAATGGGGGAAAGGGCATTGTAATGTCACAATGGGGGAAAGGGCATTGTGATGTCACAATGGGAAAAACTGCATTGTGATGTCACAATGGGGAAAACTGCATTGTGATGTCACAATAGGGAAAAGGGCATTGTGATGTCACAATTGGGGAAAGGGCATTGTGATGTCACAATGGGGGAAAGGGCATTGTGATGTCACAATGGGGAAAAGTGCATTGTGATATCACAATGGGGGAAAAGTGCATTGTGATGTCACAATGGGGGAAAGTGAATTGTGATGTCACAATGGGGGAAAGTGCATTGTGATGTCACAATGGGGGAAAGGGCATTGTGATGTCACATTGGGGAAAAGGGCATTGTGATATCACAATGGGGAAAAGGGCATTGTGATGTCATAATGGGGGAAAGGGCATTGTGATGTCACAATGGGAAAAACTGCATTGTGATGTCATAATGGGGAAAAGGGCATTGTGATGTCACAATGGGGAAAAGGGCATTGTGATGTCACAATGGGGGAAAGGGCATTGTGATGTCAGAATGGGAAAAACTGCATTGTGATGTCAGAATGGGAAAAACTGCATTGTGATGTCACAATGGGTTAAACTGCATTGTGATGTCACAATGGGTTAGACTGCATTGTGATGTCCCAATGGGGGAAACGGCATTGTGATGTCACAATGGGGAAAACTGCATTGTGATGTCACAATGGGGAAAAGGGCATTGTGATGTCACAATGGGGGAAAGGGCATTGTGATGTCACAATGGGGGAAAAGTGCATTGTGATGTCACAATGGGGGAGAGGGCATTGTGATGTCACAATGGGGGAAAGGGAATTGTGATGCCACAATGGGGTAAAGGGCATTGTGATGTCACAATAGGGAAAAGGGCATTGTGATGTCACAATGGGGGAAAGGGCATTGTGATGTCGCAATGGGGGAAAAGTGCATTGTGATGTCACAATGGGGGAAAGTGCATTGTGATATCACAATGGGGGAAAAGGCATTGTGATGTCACAATGGGGGAAAAGGGCATTGTGATGTCACAATGGGGGAAAGGGCATTGTGATGTCACAATGGGAAAAACTGCATTGTGATGTCACAATGGGGAAAACTGCATTGTGATGTCACAATGGGGGAATGGGCATTGTGATGTCACAATGGGGAAAACTGCATTGTGATGTCACAATGGGGGAAAGGGCATTGCGATGTCACAATGGGGGAAAGGGCATTGTGATGTCACAATGGGGGAAAGGGCATTGTGATGTCACAATGGGAAAAAGGCCATTGTGATGTCACAATGGGGGAAAGGGCATTGTGATGTCACAATGGGGGAAAAGTGCATTGTGATTTCACAATGGGGGAAAGGGCATTGTGATGTCACAATGGGGAAAAGTGCATTGTGATGTCACAATGGGGGAAAGTGCATTGTGATGTCACAATGGGAGTAAGTGCATTGTGATGTCACAATGGGGGAAAGGGTATTGTGATGTCACAATGGGAGAAAGGGCATTGTGATGTCACAATGGGGAAAACTGCATTGTGATGTCACAATGGGGGAAACTGCATTGTGATGTCACAATGGGGGAAACGGCATTGTGATGTCACAATGGGGAAAACTGCATTGTGATGTCACAATGGGGGAAAGGGCATTGTGATGTAACAATGGTGTAAAGGGCATTGTGATGTCACAATGGGGGAAAGGGCATTGTGATGTCACAATGGGGGAAAGGGCATTGTGATGTCACAATGGGGGAAAGGGCATTGTAATGTCACAATGGGGGAAAGGGCATTGTGATGTCACAATGGGAAAAACTGCATTGTGATGTCACAATGGGGAAAACTGCATTGTGATGTCACAATAGGGAAAAGGGCATTGTGATGTCACAATTGGGGAAAGGGCATTGTGATGTCACAATGGGGGAAAGGGCATTGTGATGTCACAATGGGGAAAAGTGCATTGTGATGTCACAATGGGGGAAAAGTGCATTGTGATGTCACAATGGGGGAAAGTGAATTGTGATGTCACAATGGGGGAAAGTGCATTGTGATGTCACAATGGGGGAAAGGGCATTGTGATGTCACATTGGGGAAAAGGGCATTGTGATATCACAATGGGGAAAAGGGCATTGTGATGTCATAATGGGGAAAAGGGCATTGTGATGTCACAATGGGGAAAAGGGCATTGTGATGTCACAATGGGGGAAAGGGCATTGTGATGTCACAATGGGAAAAACTGCATTGTGATGTCACAATGGGAAAAACTGCATTGTGATGTCACAATGGGTTAAACTGCATTGTGATGTCACAATGGGTTAGACTGCATTGTGATGTCCCAATGGGGGAAACGGCATTGTGATGTCACAATGGGGAAAACTGCATTGTGATGTCACAATGGGGAAAAGGGCATTGTGATGTCACAATGGGGGAAAGGGCATTGTGATGTCACAATGGGGGAAAAGTGCATTGTGATGTCACAATGGGGGAGAGGGCATTGTGATGTCACAATGGGGGAAAGGGAATTGTGATGCCACAATGGGGTAAAGGGCATTGTGATGTCACAATAGGGAAAAGGGCATTGTGATGTCACAATGGGGGAAAGGGCATTGTGATGTCGCAATGGGGGAAAAGTGCATTGTGATGTCACAATGGGGGAAAGTGCATTGTGATATCACAATGGGGGAAAAGGCATTGTGATGTCACAATGGGGGAAAAGGGCATTGTGATGTCACAATGCGGGAAAGGGCATTGTGATGTCACAATGGGAAAAACTGCATTGTGATGTCACAATGGGGAAAACTGCATTGTGATGTCACAATGGGGAAATGGGCATTGTGATGTCACAATGGGGAAAACTGCATTGTGATGTCACAATGGGGGAAAGGGCATTGCGATGTCACAATGGGGGAAAGGGCATTGTGATGTCACAATGGGGGAAAGGGCATTGTGATGTCACAATGGGAAAAAGGCCATTGTGATGTCACAATGGGGGAAAGGGCATTGTGATGTCACAATGGGGGAAAAGTGCATTGTGATTTCACAATGGGGGAAAGGGCATTGTGATGTCACAATGGGGAAAAGTGCATTGTGATGTCACAATGGGGGAAAAGTGCATTGTGATGTCACAATGGGGGAAAGTGCATTGTGATGTCACAATGGGAGTAAGTGCATTGTGATGTCACAATGGGGGAAAGGGTATTGTGATGTCACAATGGGAGAAAGGGCATTGTGATGTCACAATGGGGAAAACTGCATTGTGATGTCACAATGGGGGAAACTGCATTGTGATGTCACACTGGGGGAAACGGCATTGTGATGTCACAATGGGGAAAACTGCATTGTGATGTCACAATAGGAAAAGGGCATTGTGATGTCACAATGGGGGAAAGGGCATTGTGATGTCGCAATGGGGAAAGGGCATTTTGATGTCGCAATGGGGGAAAAGTGCATTGTGATGTCACAATGGGGGAAAGTGGATTGTGATGTCACATTGGGGGAAAGGGCATTGTGATGTCACAATGGGGGAAAGGGCATTGTTATGTCACAATGGGGTAAAGGGCATTGTGATGTCACAATGGGGAAAAGGGCATTGTGATGTCAGAATGGGAGAAAGGGCATTGTGATGTCACAATGGGGAAAACTGCATTGTGATGTCACAATGGGGGAAAGGGCATTGTGATGTCACAATGGGGAAAACTGCATTGTGATGTCACAATGGGGGAAAGGGCATTGTGATGTCACAATGGGGGAAAGGGCATTGTGATGTCACAATGGGGGAAAGTGCATTGTGATGTCACAATGGGGGAAAACTGCATTGTGATGTCACAATGGGGAAAGTGCATTGTGATGTCACAATGGGGGAAAGGGCATTGTGATGTCACAATGGGGGAAAGGGCATTGTGATGTCACAATGGGGGAAACGGCATTGTGATGTCACAATGGGGGAAACGGCATTGTGATGTCACAATGGGGAAAACTGCATTGTGATGTCACAATAGGAAAAGGGCATTGTGATGTCACAATGGGGGAAAGGGCATTGTGATGTCGCAATGGGGAAAGGGCATTTTGATGTCACAATGGGGGAAAAGTGCATTGTGATGTCACAATGGGGGAAAGTGGATTGTGATGTCACATTGGGGGAAAGGGCATTGTGATGTCACAATGGGGGAAAGGGCATTGTTATGTCACAATGGGGTAAAGGGCATTGTGATGTCACAATGGGGAAAAGGGCATTGTGATGTCACAATGGGGGAAAGGGCATTGTGATGTCACAATGGGGAAAACTGCATTGTGATGTCACAATGGGGGAAAGGGCATTGTGATGTCACAATGGGGAAAACTGCATTGTGATGTCACAATGGGGGAAAGGGCATTGTGATGTCACAATGGGGAAAACTGCATTGTGATGTCACAATGGGGGAAAGGGCATTGTGATGTCACAATGGGGGAAAGGGCATTGTGATGTCACAATGGGGGAAAGTGCATTGTGATGTCACAATGGGGGAAAGGGCATTGTGATGTCACAATGGGGGAAAGGGCATTGTTATGTCACAATGGGAAAAACTGCATTGTGATGTCACAATGGGGAAAAGGCCATTGTGATGTCACAATGGGGAAAGGGCATTGTGATGTCACAATGGGGAAAAGGCCATTGTGGTGTCACAATCGGGGAAAGGGCATTGTGATGTCACAATGGTGGAAAGTGCATTGTGATGTCACAATGGGGGAAAGGGCATTGTGATGTCACAATGGGGGAAAGGGCATTGTGATGTCACAATGGGGGAAATGGCATTGTGATGTCACAATGGGGGAAAGGGCATTGCGATGTCACAATGGGGGAAAGGGCATTGTGATGTCACAATGGGGGAAAGGGCATTGTGATGTCACAATGGGAAAAAGGCCATTGTGATCTCACAATGGGGGAAAGGGCATTGTGATGTCACAATGGGGGAAAAGTGCATTGTGATTTCACAATGGGGGAAAGGGCATTGTGATGTCACAATGGGGAAAAGTGCATTGTGATGTCGCAATGGGGGAAAAGTGCATTGTGATGTCACAATGGGGGAAAAGTGCATTGTGATGTCACAATGGGGGAAAGTGAATTGTGATGTCACAATGGGGGAAAGGGCATTGTGATGACACAATGGGAAAAACTGCATTGTGATGTCACAATGGGGGAAAGGGCATTGTGATGTAACAATGGGGTAAAGGGCATTGTGATGTCACAATGGGGGAAAGGGCATTGTGATGTCACAATGGGGGAAAGGGCATTGTGATGTCACAATGGGGGAAAGGGCATTGTAATGTCACAATGGGGGAAAGGGCATTGTGATGTCACAATGGGAAAAACTGCATTGTGATGTCACAATGGGGAAAACTGCATTGTGATGTCACAATAGGGAAAAGGGCATTGTGATGTCACAATTGGGGAAAGGGCATTGTGATGTCACAATGGGGGAAAGGGCATTGTGATGTCACAATGGGGAAAAGTGCATTGTGATGTCACAATGGGGGAAAAGTGCATTGTGATGTCACAATGGGGGAAAGTGAATTGTGATGTCACAATGGGGGAAAGGGCATTGTGATGTCACAATGGGGGAAAGGGCATTGTGATGTCACATTGGGGAAAAGGGCATTGTGATATCACAATGGGGAAAAGGGCATTGTGATGTCATAATGGGGGAAAGGGCATTGTGATGTCACAATGGGAAAAACTGCATTGTGATGTCATAATGGGGAAAAGGGCATTGTGATGTCACAATGGGGAAAAGGGCATTGTGATGTCACAATGGGGGAAAGGGCATTGTGATGTCAGAATGGGAAAAACTGCATTGTGATGTCACAATGGGAAAAACTGCATTGTGATGTCACAATGGGTTAAACTGCATTGTGATGTCACAATGGGTTAGACTGCATTGTGATGTCCCAATGGGGGAAACGGCATTGTGATGTCACAATGGGGAAAACTGCATTGTGATGTCACAATGGGGAAAAGGGCATTGTGATGTCACAATGGGGGAAAGGGCATTGTGATGTCACAATGGGGGAAAAGTGCATTGTGATGTCACAATGGGGGAGAGGGCATTGTGATGTCACAATGGGGGAAAGGGAATTGTGATGCCACAATGGGGTAAAGGGCATTGTGATGTCACAATAGGGAAAAGGGCATTGTGATGTCACAATGGGGGAAAGGGCATTGTGATGTCGCAATGGGGGAAAAGTGCATTGTGATGTCACAATGGGGGAAAGTGCATTGTGATATCACAATGGGGGAAAAGGCATTGTGATGTCACAATGGGGGAAAAGGGCATTGTGATGTCACAATGGGGGAAAGGGCATTGTGATGTCACAATGGGAAAAACTGCATTGTGATGTCACAATGGGGAAAACTGCATTGTGATGTCACAATGGGGGAATGGGCATTGTGATGTCACAATGGGGAAAACTGCATTGTGATGTCACAATGGGGGAAAGGGCATTGCGATGTCACAATGGGGGAAAGGGCATTGTGATGTCACAATGGGGGAAAGGGCATTGTGATGTCACAATGGGAAAAAGGCCATTGTGATGTCACAATGGGGGAAAGGGCATTGTGATGTCACAATGGGGGAAAAGTGCATTGTGATTTCACAATGGGGGAAAGGGCATTGTGATGTCACAATGGGGAAAAGTGCATTGTGATGTCACAATGGGGGAAAGTGCATTGTGATGTCACAATGGGAGTAAGTGCATTGTGATGTCACAATGGGGGAAAGGGTATTGTGATGTCACAATGGGAGAAAGGGCATTGTGATGTCACAATGGGGAAAACTGCATTGTGATGTCACAATGGGGGAAACTGCATTGTGATGTCACAATGGGGGAAACGGCATTGTGATGTCACAATGGGGAAAACTGCATTGTGATGTCACAATGGGGGAAAGGGCATTGTGATGTAACAATGGGGTAAAGGGCATTGTGATGTCACAATGGGGGAAAGGGCATTGTGATGTCACAATGGGGGAAAGGGCATTGTGATGTCACAATGGGGGAAAGGGCATTGTAATGTCACAATGGGGGAAAGGGCATTGTGATGTCACAATGGGAAAAACTGCATTGTGATGTCACAATGGGGAAAACTGCATTGTGATGTCACAATAGGGAAAAGGGCATTGTGATGTCACAATTGGGGAAAGGGCATTGTGATGTCACAATGGGGGAAAGGGCATTGTGATGTCACAATGGGGAAAAGTGCATTGTGATGTCACAATGGGGGAAAAGTGCATTGTGATGTCACAATGGGGGAAAGTGAATTGTGATGTCACAATGGGGGAAAGTGCATTGTGATGTCACAATGGGGGAAAGGGCATTGTGATGTCACATTGGGGAAAAGGGCATTGTGATATCACAATGGGGAAAAGGGCATTGTGATGTCATAATGGGGGAAAGGGCATTGTGATGTCACAATGGGAAAAACTGCATTGTGATGTCATAATGGGGAAAAGGGCATTGTGATGTCACAATGGGGAAAAGGGCATTGTGATGTCACAATGGGGGAAAGGGCATTGTGATGTCAGAATGGGAAAAACTGCATTGTGATGTCACAATGGGAAAAACTGCATTGTGATGTCACAATGGGTTAAACTGCATTGTGATGTCACAATGGGTTAGACTGCATTGTGATGTCCCAATGGGGGAAACGGCATTGTGATGTCACAATGGGGAAAACTGCATTGTGATGTCACAATGGGGAAAAGGGCATTGTGATGTCACAATGGGGGAAAGGGCATTGTGATGTCACAATGGGGGAAAAGTGCATTGTGATGTCACAATGGGGGAGAGGGCATTGTGATGTCACAATGGGGGAAAGGGAATTGTGATGCCACAATGGGGTAAAGGGCATTGTGATGTCACAATAGGGAAAAGGGCATTGTGATGTCACAATGGGGGAAAGGGCATTGTGATGTCGCAATGGGGGAAAAGTGCATTGTGATGTCACAATGGGGGAAAGTGCATTGTGATATCACAATGGGGGAAAAGGCATTGTGATGTCACAATGGGGGAAAAGGGCATTGTGATGTCACAATGGGGGAAAGGGCATTGTGATGTCACAATGGGAAAAACTGCATTGTGATGTCACAATGGGGAAAACTGCATTGTGATGTCACAATGGGGAAATGGGCATTGTGATGTCACAATGGGGAAAACTGCATTGTGATGTCACAATGGGGGAAAGGGCATTGCGATGTCACAATGGGGGAAAGGGCATTGTGATGTCACAATGGGGGAAAGGGCATTGTGATGTCACAATGGGAAAAAGGCCATTGTGATGTCACAATGGGGGAAAGGGCATTGTGATGTCACAATGGGGGAAAAGTGCATTGTGATTTCACAATGGGGGAAAGGGCATTGTGATGTCACAATGGGGAAAAGTGCATTGTGATGTCACAATGGGGGAAAAGTGCATTGTGATGTCACAATGGGGGAAAGTGCATTGTGATGTCACAATGGGAGTAAGTGCATTGTGATGTCACAATGGGGGAAAGGGTATTGTGATGTCACAATGGGAGAAAGGGCATTGTGATGTCACAATGGGGAAAACTGCATTGTGATGTCACAATGGGGGAAACTGCATTGTGATGTCACACTGGGGGAAACGGCACTGTGATGTCACAATGGGGAAAACTGCATTGTGATGTCACAATAGGAAAAGGGCATTGTGATGTCACAATGGGGGAAAGGGCATTGTGATGTCGCAATGGGGAAAGGGCATTTTGATGTCGCAATGGGGGAAAAGTGCATTGTGATGTCACAATGGGGGAAAGTGGATTGTGATGTCACATTGGGGGAAAGGGCATTGTGATGTCACAATGGGGGAAAGGGCATTGTTATGTCACAATGGGGTAAAGGGCATTGTGATGTCACAATGGGGAAAAGGGCATTGTGATGTCACAATGGGAGAAAGGGCATTGTGATGTCACAATGGGGAAAACTGCATTGTGATGTCACAATGGGGGAAAGGGCATTGTGATGTCACAATGGGGAAAACTGCATTGTGATGTCACAATGGGGGAAAGGGCATTGTGATGTCACAATGGGGGAAAGGGCATTGTGATGTCACAATGGGGGAAAGTGCATTGTGATGTCACAATGGGGGAAAACTGCATTGTGATGTCACAATGGGGAAAGGGCATTGTGATTTCACAATGGGGGAAAGGGCATTGTGATGTCACAATGGGGGAAAGGGCATTGTTATGTCACAATGGGAAAAACTGCATTGTGATGTCACAATGGGGAAAAGGCCAATGTGATGTCACAATGGGGAAAGGGCATTGTGATGTCACAATGGGGAAAAGGCCATTGTGGTGTCACAATCGGGGAAAGGGCATTGTGATGTCACAATGGTGGAAAGTGCATTGTGATGTCACAATGGGGGAAAGGGCATTGTGATGTCACAATGGGGGAAAGGGCATTGTGATGTCACAATGGGGGAAACGGCATTGTGATGTCACAATGGGGGAAACGGCATTGTGATGTCACAATGGGGAAAACTGCATTGTGATGTCACAATAGGAAAAGGGCATTGTGATGTCACAATGGGGGAAAGGGCATTGTGATGTCGCAATGGGGAAAGGGCATTTTGATGTCACAATGGGGGAAAAGTGCATTGTGATGTCACAATGGAGGAAAGTGGATTGTGATGTCACATTGGGGGAAAGGGCATTGTGATGTCACAATGGGGGAAAGGGCATTGTTATGTCACAATGGGGTAAAGGGCATTGTGATGTCACAATGGGGAAAAGGGCATTGTGATGTCACAATGGGGGAAAGGGCATTGTGATGTCACAATGGGGAAAACTGCATTGTGATGTCACAATGGGGGAAAGGGCATTGTGATGTCACAATGGGGAAAACTGCATTGTGATGTCACAATGGGGGAAAGGGCATTGTGATGTCACAATGGGGGAAAGGGCATTGTGATGTCACAATGGGGGAAAGTGCATTGTGATGTCACAATGGGGGAAAACTGCATTGTGATGTCACAATGGGGAAAGGGCATTGTGATTTCACAATGGGGGAAAGGGCATTGTGATGTAACAATGGGGGAAAGGGTATTGTTATGTCACAATGGGAAAAACTGCATTGTGATGTCACAATGGGGAAAAGGCCATTGTGATGTCACAATGGGGAAAGGGCATTGTGATGTCACAATGGGGAAAAGGCCATTGTGGTGTCACAATCGGGGAAAGGGCATTGTGATGTCACAATGGTGGAAAGTGCATTGTGATGTCACAATGGGGGAAAACTGCATTGTGATGTCACAATGGGGAAAGGGCATTGTGATTTCACAATGGGGGAAAGGGCATTGTGATGTCACAATGGGGGAAAGGGCATTGTGATGTCACAATGGGAAAAAGGCCATTGTGATCTCACAATGGGGGAAAGGGCATTGTGATGTCACAATGGGGGAAAAGTGCATTGTGATTTCACAATGGGGGAAAGGGCATTGTGATGTCACAATGGGGAAAAGTGCATTGTGATGTCGCAATGGGGGAAAAGTGCATTGTGATGTCACAATGGGGAAAAGTGCATTGTGATGTCACAATGGGGGAAAAGTGCATTGTGATGTCACAATGGGGGAAAGTGAATTGTGATGTCACAATGGGGGAAAGGGCATTGTGATGACACAATGGGAAAAACTGCATTGTGATGTCACAATGGGGGAAAGGGCATTGTGATGTAACAATGGGGTAAAGGGCATTGTGATGTCACAATGGGGGAAAGGGCATTGTGATGTCACAATGGGGGAAAGGGCATTGTGATGTCACAATGGGGGAAAGGGCATTGTAATGTCACAATGGGGGAAAGGGCATTGTGATGTCACAATGGGAAAAACTGCATTGTGATGTCACAATGGGGAAAACTGCATTGTGATGTCACAATAGGGAAAAGGGCATTGTGATGTCACAATTGGGGAAAGGGCATTGTGATGTCACAATGGGGGAAAGGGCATTGTGATGTCACAATGGGGAAAAGTGCATTGTGATGTCACAATGGGGGAAAAGTGCATTGTGATGTCACAATGGGGGAAAGTGAATTGTGATGTCACAATGGGGGAAAGGGCATTGTGATGTCACAATGGGGGAAAGGGCATTGTGATGTCACATTGGGGAAAAGGGCATTGTGATATCACAATGGGGAAAAGGGCATTGTGATGTCATAATGGGGGAAAGGGCATTGTGATGTCACAATGGGAAAAACTGCATTGTGATGTCATAATGGGGAAAAGGGCATTGTGATGTCACAATGGGGAAAAGGGCATTGTGATGTCACAATGGGGGAAAGGGCATTGTGATGTCAGAATGGGAAAAACTGCATTGTGATGTCACAATGGGAAAAACTGCATTGTGATGTCACAATGGGTTAAACTGCATTGTGATGTCACAATGGGTTAGACTGCATTGTGATGTCCCAATGGGGGAAACGGCATTGTGATGTCACAATGGGGAAAACTGCATTGTGATGTCACAATGGGGAAAAGGGCATTGTGATGTCACAATGGGGGAAAGGGCATTGTGATGTCACAATGGGGGAAAAGTGCATTGTGATGTCACAATGGGGGAGAGGGCATTGTGATGTCACAATGGGGGAAAGGGAATTGTGATGCCACAATGGGGTAAAGGGCATTGTGATGTCACAATAGGGAAAAGGGCATTGTGATGTCACAATGGGGGAAAGGGCATAGTGATGTCGCAATGGGGGAAAAGTGCATTGTGATGTCACAATGGGGGAAAGTGCATTGTGATATCACAATGGGGGAAAAGGCATTGTGATGTCACAATGGGGGAAAAGGGCATTGTGATGTCACAATGGGGGAAAGGGCATTGTGATGTCACAATGGGAAAAACTGCATTGTGATGTCACAATGGGGAAAACTGCATTGTGATGTCACAATGGGGGAATGGGCATTGTGATGTCACAATGGGGAAAACTGCATTGTGATGTCACAATGGGGGAAAGGGCATTGCGATGTCACAATGGGGGAAAGGGCATTGTGATGTCACAATGGGGGAAAGGGCATTGTGATGTCACAATGGGAAAAAGGCCATTGTGATGTCACAATGGGGGAAAGGGCATTGTGATGTCACAATGGGGGAAAAGTGCATTGTGATTTCACAATGGGGGAAAGGGCATTGTGATGTCACAATGGGGAAAAGTGCATTGTGATGTCACAATGGAGGAAAGTGCATTGTGATGTCACAATGGGAGTAAGTGCATTGTGATGTCACAATGGGGGAAAGGGTATTGTGATGTCACAATGGGAGAAAGGGCATTGTGATGTCACAATGGGGAAAACTGCATTGTGATGTCACAATGGGGGAAACTGCATTGTGATGTCACAATGGGGGAAACGGCATTGTGATGTCACAATGGGGAAAACTGCATTGTGATGTCACAATGGGGGAAAGGGCATTGTGATGTAACAATGGGGTAAAGGGCATTGTGATGTCACAATGGGGGAAAGGGCATTGTGATGTCACAATGGGGGAAAGGGCATTGTGATGTCACAATGGGGGAAAGGGCATTGTAATGTCACAATGGGGGAAAGGGCATTGTGATGTCACAATGGGAAAAACTGCATTGTGATGTCACAATGGGGAAAACTGCATTGTGATGTCACAATAGGGAAAAGGGCATTGTGATGTCACAATTGGGGAAAGGGCATTGTGATGTCACAATGGGGGAAAGGGCATTGTGATGTCACAATGGGGAAAAGTGCATTGTGATGTCACAATGGGGGAAAAGTGCATTGTGATGTCACAATAGGGGAAAGTGAATTGTGATGTCACAATGGGGGAAAGGGCATTGTGATGTCACAATGGGGGAAAGGGCATTGTGATGTCACATTGGGGAAAAGGGCATTGTGATATCACAATGGGGAAAAGGGCATTGTGATGTCATAATGGGGGAAAGGGCATTGTGATGTCACAATGGGAAAAACTGCATTGTGATGTCATAATGGGGAAAAGGGCATTGTGATGTCACAATGGGGAAAAGGGCATTGTGATGTCACAATGGGGGAAAGGGCATTGTGATGTCAGAATGGGAAAAACTGCATTGTGATGTCACAATGGGAAAAACTGCATTGTGATGTCACAATGGGTTAAACTGCATTGTGATGTCACAATGGGTTAGACTGCATTGTGATGTCCCAATGGGGGAAACGGCATTGTGATGTCACAATGGGGAAAACTGCATTGTGATGTCACAATGGGGAAAAGGGCATTGTGATGTCACAATGGGGGAAAGGGCATTGTGATGTCACAATGGGGGAGAGGGCATTGTGATGTCACAATGGGGGAAAGGGAATTGTGATGCCACAATGGGGTAAAGGGCATTGTGATGTCACAATAGGGAAAAGGGCATTGTGATGTCACAATGGGGGAAAGGGCATTGTGATGTCGCAATGGGGGAAAAGTGCATTGTGATGTCACAATGGGGGAAAGTGCATTGTGATATCACAATGGGGGAAAAGGCATTGTGATGTCACAATGGGGGAAAAGGGCATTGTGATGTCACAATGGGGGAAAGGGCATTGTGATGTCACAATGGGAAAAACTGCATTGTGATGTCACAATGGGGAAAACTGCATTGTGATGTCACAATGGGGGAATGGGCATTGTGATGTCACAATGGGGAAAACTGCATTGTGATGTCACAATGGGGGAAAGGGCATTGCGATGTCACAATGGGGGAAAGGGCATTGTGATGTCACAATGGGAAAAAGGCCATTGTGATGTCACAATGGGGGAAAGGGCATTGTGATGTCACAATGGGGGAAAAGTGCATTGTGATTTCACAATGGGGGAAAGGGCATTGTGATGTCACAATGGGGAAAAGTGCATTGTGATGTCACAATGGGGGAAAAGTGCATTGTGATGTCACAATGGGGGAAAGTGCATTGTGATGTCACAATGGGAGTAAGTGCATTGTGATGTCACAATGGGGGAAAGGGTATTGTGATGTCACAATGGGAGAAAGGGCATTGTGATGTCACAATGGGGAAAACTGCATTGTGATGTCACAATGGGGGAAACTGCATTGTGATGTCACAATGGGGGAAACGGCATTGTGATGTCACAATGGGGAAAACTGCATTGTGATGTCACAATAGGAAAAGGGCATTGTGATGTCACAATGGGGGAAAGGGCATTGTGATGTCGCAATGGGGAAAGGGCATTTTGATGTCACAATGGGGGAAAAGTGCATTGTGATGTCACAATGGGGGAAAGGGCATTGTGATGTCACAATGGGGAAAACTGCATTGTGATGTCACAATGGGGGAAAGGGCATTGTGATGTCACAATAAGGGAAAGGGCATTGTGATGTCACAATGGGGGAAAGTGCATTGTGATGTCACAATGGGGGAAAGGGCATTGTGATGTCACAATGGGGAAAACTGCATTGTGATGTCACAATGGGGGAAAGGGCATTGTGATGTCACAATGGGGGAAAGGGCATTGTGATGTCACAATGGGGGAAAGTGCATTGTGATGTCACAATGGGGGAAAAGTGCATTGTGATGTCACAATGGGGGAAAGTGAATTGTGATGTCACAATGGGGGAAAGGGCATTGTGATGTCACAATGGGGGAAAGGGCATTGTGATGTCACATTGGGGAAAAGGGCATTGTGATATCACAATGGGGAAAAGGGCATTGTGATGTCATAATGGGGGAAAGGGCATTGTGATGTCACAATGGGAAAAACTGCATTGTGATGTCATAATGGGGAAAAGGGCATTGTGATGTCACAATGGGGAAAAGGGCATTGTGATGTCACAATGGGGGAAAGGGCATTGTGATGTCAGAATGGGAAAAACTGCATTGTGATGTCACAATGGGAAAAACTGCATTGTGATGTCACAATGGGTTAAACTGCATTGTGATGTCACAATGGGTTAGACTGCATTGTGATGTCCCAATGGGGGAAACGGCATTGTGATGTCACAATGGGGAAAACTGCATTGTGATGTCACAATGGGGAAAAGGGCATTGTGATGTCACAATGGGGGAAAGGGCATTGTGATGTCACAATGGGGGAAAAGTGCATTGTGATGTCACAATGGGGGAGAGGGCATTGTGATGTCACAATGGGGGAAAGGGAATTGTGATGCCACAATGGGGTAAAGGGCATTGTGATGTCACAATAGGGAAAAGGGCATTGTGATGTCACAATGGGGGAAAGGGCATTGTGATGTCGCAATGGGGGAAAAGTGCATTGTGATGTCACAATGGGGGAAAGTGCATTGTGATATCACAATGGGGGAAAAGGCATTGTGATGTCACAATGGGGGAAAAGGGCATTGTGATGTCACAATGGGGGAAAGGGCATTGTGATGTCACAATGGGAAAAACTGCATTGTGATGTCACAATGGGGAAAACTGCATTGTGATGTCACAATGGGGGAATGGGCATTGTGATGTCACAATGGGGAAAACTGCATTGTGATGTCACAATGGGGGAAAGGGCATTGCGATGTCACAATGGGGGAAAGGGCATTGTGATGTCACAATGGGGGAAAGGGCATTGTGATGTCACAATAGGAAAAAGGCCATTGTGATGTCACAATGGGGGAAAGGGCATTGTGATGTCACAATGGGGGAAAAGTGCATTGTGATTTCACAATGGGGGAAAGGGCATTGTGATGTCACAATGGGGAAAAGTGCATTGTGATGTCACAATGGAGGAAAGTGCATTGTGATGTCACAATGGGAGTAAGTGCATTGTGATGTCACAATGGGGGAAAGGGTATTGTGATGTCACAATGGGAGAAAGGGCATTGTGATGTCACAATGGGGAAAACTGCATTGTGATGTCACAATGGGGGAAACTGCATTGTGATGTCACAATGGGGGAAACGGCATTGTGATGTCACAATGGGGAAAACTGCATTGTGATGTCACAATGGGGGAAAGGGCATTGTGATGTCACAATGGGGTAAAGGGCATTGTGATGTCACAATGGGGGAAAGGGCATTGTGATGTCACAATGGGGGAAAGGGCATTGTGATGTCACAATGGGGGAAAGGGCATTGTAATGTCACAATGGGGGAAAGGGCATTGTGATGTCACAATGGGAAAAACTGCATTGTGATGTCACAATGGGGAAAACTGCATTGTGATGTCACAATAGGGAAAAGGGCATTGTGATGTCACAATTGGGGAAAGGGCATTGTGATGTCACAATGGGGGAAAGGGCATTGTGATGTCACAATGGGGAAAAGTGCATTGTGATGTCACAATGGGGGAAAAGTGCATTGTGATGTCACAATGGGGGAAAGTGAATTGTGATGTCACAATGGGGGAAAGGGCATTGTGATGTCACAATGGGGGAAAGGGCATTGTGATGTCACATTGGGGAAAAGGGCATTGTGATATCACAATGGGGAAAAGGGCATTGTGATGTCATAATGGGGGAAAGGGCATTGTGATGTCACAATGGGAAAAACTGCATTGTGATGTCATAATGGGGAAAAGGGCATTGTGATGTCACAATGGGGAAAAGGGCATTGTGATGTCACAATGGGGGAAAGGGCATTGTGATGTCAGAATGGGAAAAACTGCATTGTGATGTCACAATGGGAAAAACTGCATTGTGATGTCACAATGGGTTAAACTGCATTGTGATGTCACAATGGGTTAGACTGCATTGTGATGTCCCAATGGGGGAAACGGCATTGTGATGTCACAATGGGGAAAACTGCATTGTGATGTCACAATGGGGAAAAGGGCATTGTGATGTCACAATGGGGGAAAGGGCATTGTGATGTCACAATGGGGGAGAGGGCATTGTGATGTCACAATGGGGGAAAGGGAATTGTGATGCCACAATGGGGTAAAGGGCATTGTGATGTCACAATAGGGAAAAGGGCATTGTGATGTCACAATGGGGGAAAGGGCATTGTGATGTCGCTATGGGGGAAAAGTGCATTGTGATGTCACAATGGGGGAAAGTGCATTGTGATATCACAATGGGGGAAAAGGCATTGTGATGTCACAATGGGGGAAAAGGGCATTGTGATGTCACAATGGGGGAAAGGGCATTGTGATGTCACAATGGGAAAAACTGCATTGTGATGTCACAATGGGGAAAACTGCATTGTGATGTCACAATGGGGGAATGGGCATTGTGATGTCACAATGGGGAAAACTGCATTGTGATGTCACAATGGGGGAAAGGGCATTGCGATGTCACAATGGGGGAAAGGGCATTGTGATGTCACAATGGGAAAAAGGCCATTGTGATGTCACAATGGGGGAAAGGGCATTGTGATGTCACAATGGGGGAAAAGTGCATTGTGATTTCACAATGGGGGAAAGGGCATTGTGATGTCACAATGGGGAAAAGTGCATTGTGATGTCACAATGGGGGAAAAGTGCATTGTGATGTCACAATGGGGGAAAGTGCATTGTGATGTCACAATGGGAGTAAGTGCATTGTGATGTCACAATGGGGGAAAGGGTATTGTGATGTCACAATGGGAGAAAGGGCATTGTGATGTCACAATGGGGAAAACTGCATTGTGATGTCACAATGGGGGAAACTGCATTGTGATGTCACAATGGGGGAAACGGCATTGTGATGTCACAATGGGGAAAACTGCATTGTGATGTCACAATAGGAAAAGGGCATTGTGATGTCACAATGGGGGAAAGGGCATTGTGATGTCGCAATGGGGAAAGGGCATTTTGATGTCACAATGGGGGAAAAGTGCATTGTGATGTCACAATGGGGGAAAGGGCATTGTGATGTCACAATGGGGAAAACTGCATTGTGATGTCACAATGGGGGAAAGGGCATTGTGATGTCACAATAAGGGAAAGGGCATTGTGATGTCACAATGGGGGAAAGTGCATTGTGATGTCACAATGGGGGAAAGGGCATTGTGATGTCACAATGGGGAAAACTGCATTGTGATGTCACAATGGGGGAAAGGGCATTGTGATGTCACAATGGGGGAAAGGGCATTGTGATGTCACAATGGGGGAAAGTGCATTGTGATGTCACAATGGGGGAAAAGTGCATTGTGATGTCACAATGGGGGAAAGTGAATTGTGATGTCACAATGGGGGAAAGGGCATTGTGATGTCACAATGGGGGAAAGGGCATTGTGATGTCACATTGGGGAAAAGGGCATTGTGATATCACAATGGGGAAAAGGGCATTGTGATGTCATAATGGGGGAAAGGGCATTGTGATGTCACAATGGGAAAAACTGCATTGTGATGTCATAATGGGGAAAAGGGCATTGTGATGTCACAATGGGGAAAAGGGCATTGTGATGTCACAATGGGGGAAAGGGCATTGTGATGTCAGAATGGGAAAAACTGCATTGTGATGTCACAATGGGAAAAACTGCATTGTGATGTCACAATGGGTTAAACTGCATTGTGATGTCACAATGGGTTAGACTGCATTGTGATGTCCCAATGGGGGAAACGGCATTGTGATGTCACAATGGGGAAAACTGCATTGTGATGTCACAATGGGGAAAAGGGCATTGTGATGTCACAATGGGGGAAAGGGCATTGTGATGTCACAATGGGGGAAAAGTGCATTGTGATGTCACAATGGGGGAGAGGGCATTGTGATGTCACAATGGGGGAAAGGGAATTGTGATGGCACAATGGGGTAAAGGGCATTGTGATGTCACAATAGGGAAAAGGGCATTGTGATGTCACAATGGGGGAAAGGGCATTGTGATGTCGCAATGGGGGAAAAGTGCATTGTGATGTCACAATGGGGGAAAGTGCATTGTGATATCACAATGGGGGAAAAGGCATTGTGATGTCACAATGGGGGAAAAGGGCATTGTGATGTCACAATGGGGGAAAGGGCATTGTGATGTCACAATGGGAAAAACTGCATTGTGATGTCACAATGGGGAAAACTGCATTGTGATGTCACAATGGGGGAATGGGCATTGTGATGTCACAATGGGGAAAACTGCATTGTGATGTCACAATGGGGGAAAGGGCATTGCGATGTCACAATGGGGGAAAGGGCATTGTGATGTCACAATGGGGGAAAGGGCATTGTGATGTCACAATAGGAAAAAGGCCATTGTGATGTCACAATGGGGGAAAGGGCATTGTGATGTCACAATGGGGGAAAAGTGCATTGTGATTTCACAATGGGGGAAAGGGCATTGTGATGTCACAATGGGGAAAAGTGCATTGTGATGTCACAATGGAGGAAAGTGCATTGTGATGTCACAATGGGAGTAAGTGCATTGTGATGTCACAATGGGGGAAAGGGTATTGTGATGTCACAATGGGAGAAAGGGCATTGTGATGTCACAATGGGGAAAACTGCATTGTGATGTCACAATGGGGGAAACTGCATTGTGATGTCACAATGGGGGAAACGGCATTGTGATGTCACAATGGGGAAAACTGCATTGTGATGTCACAATGGGGGAAAGGGCATTGTGATGTAACAATGGGGTAAAGGGCATTGTGATGTCACAATGGGGGAAAGGGCATTGTGATGTCACAATGGGGGAAAGGGCATTGTGATGTCACAATGGGGGAAAGGGCATTGTAATGTCACAATGGGGGAAAGGGCATTGTGATGTCACAATGGGAAAAACTGCATTGTGATGTCACAATGGGGAAAACTGCATTGTGATGTCACAATAGGGAAAAGGGCATTGTGATGTCACAATTGGGGAAAGGGCATTGTGATGTCACAATGGGGGAAAGGGCATTGTGATGTCACAATGGGGAAAAGTGCATTGTGATGTCACAATGGGGGAAAAGTGCATTGTGATGTCACAATGGGGGAAAGTGAATTGTGATGTCACAATGGGGGAAAGGGCATTGTGATGTCACAATGGGGGAAAGGGCATTGTGATGTCACATTGGGGAAAAGGGCATTGTGATATCACAATGGGGAAAAGGGCATTGTGATGTCATAATGGGGGAAAGGGCATTGTGATGTCACAATGGGAAAAACTGCATTGTGATGTCATAATGGGGAAAAGGGCATTGTGATGTCACAATGGGGAAAAGGGCATTGTGATGTCACAATGGGGGAAAGGGCATTGTGATGTCAGAATGGGAAAAACTGCATTGTGATGTCACAATGGGAAAAACTGCATTGTGATGTCACAATGGGTTAAACTGCATTGTGATGTCACAATGGGTTAGACTGCATTGTGATGTCCCAATGGGGGAAACGGCATTGTGATGTCACAATGGGGAAAACTGCATTGTGATGTCACAATGGGGAAAAGGGCATTGTGATGTCACAATGGGGGAAAGGGCATTGTGATGTCACAATGGGGGAGAGGGCATTGTGATGTCACAATGGGGGAAAGGGAATTGTGATGCCACAATGGGGTAAAGGGCATTGTGATGTCACAATAGGGAAAAGGGCATTGTGATGTCACAATGGGGGAAAGGGCATTGTGATGTCGCTATGGGGGAAAAGTGCATTGTGATGTCACAATGGGGGAAAGTGCATTGTGATATCACAATGGGGGAAAAGGCATTGTGATGTCACAATGGGGGAAAAGGGCATTGTGATGTCACAATGGGGGAAAGGGCATTGTGATGTCACAATGGGAAAAACTGCATTGTGATGTCACAATGGGGAAAACTGCATTGTGATGTCACAATGGGGGAATGGGCATTGTGATGTCACAATGGGGAAAACTGCATTGTGATGTCACAATGGGGGAAAGGGCATTGCGATGTCACAATGGGGGAAAGGGCATTGTGATGTCACAATGGGAAAAAGGCCATTGTGATGTCACAATGGGGGAAAGGGCATTGTGATGTCACAATGGGGGAAAAGTGCATTGTGATTTCACAATGGGGGAAAGGGCATTGTGATGTCACAATGGGGAAAAGTGCATTGTGATGTCACAATGGGGGAAAAGTGCATTGTGATGTCACAATGGGGGAAAGTGCATTGTGATGTCACAATGGGAGTAAGTGCATTGTGATGTCACAATGGGGGAAAGGGTATTGTGATGTCACAATGGGAGATAGGGCATTGTGATGTCACAATGGGGAAAACTGCATTGTGATGTCACAATGGGGGAAACTGCATTGTGATGTCACAATGGGGGAAACGGCATTGTGATGTCACAATGGGGAAAACTGCATTGTGATGTCACAATAGGAAAAGGGCATTGTGATGTCACAATGGGGGAAAGGGCATTGTGATGTCGCAATGGGGAAAGGGCATTTTGATGTCACAATGGGGGAAAAGTGCATTGTGATGTCACAATGGGGGAAAGGGCATTGTGATGTCACAATGGGGAAAACTGCATTGTGATGTCACAATGGGGGAAAGGGCATTGTGATGTCACAATAAGGGAAAGGGCATTGTGATGTCACAATGGGGGAAAGTGCATTGTGATGTCACAATGGGGGAAAGGGCATTGTGATGTCACAATGGGGAAAACTGCATTGTGATGTCACAATGGGGGAAAGGGCATTGTGATGTCACAATGGGGGAAAGGGCATTGTGATGTCACAATGGGGGAAAGTGCATTGTGATGTCACAATGGGGGAAAAGTGCATTGTGATGTCACAATGGGGGAAAGTGAATTGTGATGTCACAATGGGGGAAAGGGCATTGTGATGTCACAATGGGGGAAAGGGCATTGTGATGTCACATTGGGGAAAAGGGCATTGTGATATCACAATGGGGAAAAGGGCATTGTGATGTCATAATGGGGGAAAGGGCATTGTGATGTCACAATGGGAAAAACTGCATTGTGATGTCATAATGGGGAAAAGGGCATTGTGATGTCACAATGGGGAAAAGGGCATTGTGATGTCACAATGGGGGAAAGGGCATTGTGATGTCAGAATGGGAAAAACTGCATTGTGATGTCACAATGGGAAAAACTGCATTGTGATGTCACAATGGGTTAAACTGCATTGTGATGTCACAATGGGTTAGACTGCATTGTGATGTCCCAATGGGGGAAACGGCATTGTGATGTCACAATGGGGAAAACTGCATTGTGATGTCACAATGGGGAAAAGGGCATTGTGATGTCACAATGGGGGAAAGGGCATTGTGATGTCACAATGGGGGAAAAGTGCATTGTGATGTCACAATGGGGGAGAGGGCATTGTGATGTCACAATGGGGGAAAGGGAATTGTGATGCCACAATGGGGTAAAGGGCATTGTGATGTCACAATAGGGAAAAGGGCATTGTGATGTCACAATGGGGGAAAGGGCATTGTGATGTCGCAATGGGGGAAAAGTGCATTGTGATGTCACAATGGGGGAAAGTGCATTGTGATATCACAATGGGGGAAAAGGCATTGTGATGTCACAATGGGGGAAAAGGGCATTGTGATGTCACAATGGGGGAAAGGGCATTGTGATGTCACAATGGGAAAAACTGCATTGTGATGTCACAATGGGGAAAACTGCATTGTGATGTCACAATGGGGGAATGGGCATTGTGATGTCACAATGGGGAAAACTGCATTGTGATGTCACAATGGGGGAAAGGGCATTGCGATGTCACAATGGGGGAAAGGGCATTGTGATGTCACAATGGGGGAAAGGGCATTGTGATGTCACAATAGGAAAAAGGCCATTGTGATGTCACAATGGGGGAAAGGGCATTGTGATGTCACAATGGGGGAAAAGTGCATTGTGATTTCACAATGGGGGAAAGGGCATTGTGATGTCACAATGGGGAAAAGTGCATTGTGATGTCACAATGGAGGAAAGTGCATTGTGATGTCACAATGGGAGTAAGTGCATTGTGATGTCACAATGGGGGAAAGGGTATTGTGATGTCACAATGGGAGAAAGGGCATTGTGATGTCACAATGGGGAAAACTGCATTGTGATGTCACAATGGGGGAAACTGCATTGTGATGTCACAATGGGGGAAACGGCATTGTGATGTCACAATGGGGAAAACTGCATTGTGATGTCACAATGGGGGAAAGGGCATTGTGATGTAACAATGGGGTAAAGGGCATTGTGATGTCACAATGGGGGAAAGGGCATTGTGATGTCACAATGGGGGAAAGGGCATTGTGATGTCACAATGGGGGAAAGGGCATTGTAATGTCACAATGGGGGAAAGGGCATTGTGATGTCACAATGGGAAAAACTGCATTGTGATGTCACAATGGGGAAAACTGCATTGTGATGTCACAATAGGGAAAAGGGCATTGTGATGTCACAATTGGGGAAAGGGCATTGTGATGTCACAATGGGGGAAAGGGCATTGTGATGTCACAATGGGGAAAAGTGCATTGTGATGTCACAATGGGGGAAAAGTGCATTGTGATGTCACAATGGGGGAAAGTGAATTGTGATGTCACAATGGGGGAAAGGGCATTGTGATGTCACAATGGGGGAAAGGGCATTGTGATGTCACATTGGGGAAAAGGGCATTGTGATATCACAATGGGGAAAAGGGCATTGTGATGTCATAATGGGGGAAAGGGCATTGTGATGTCACAATGGGAAAAACTGCATTGTGATGTCATAATGGGGAAAAGGGCATTGTGATGTCACAATGGGGAAAAGGGCATTGTGATGTCACAATGGGGGAAAGGGCATTGTGATGTCAGAATGGGAAAAACTGCATTGTGATGTCACAATGGGAAAAACTGCATTGTGATGTCACAATGGGTTAAACTGCATTGTGATGTCACAATGGGTTAGACTGCATTGTGATGTCCCAATGGGGGAAACGGCATTGTGATGTCACAATGGGGAAAACTGCATTGTGATGTCACAATGGGGAAAAGGGCATTGTGATGTCACAATGGGGGAAAGGGCATTGTGATGTCACAATGGGGGAGAGGGCATTGTGATGTCACAATGGGGGAAAGGGAATTGTGATGCCACAATGGGGTAAAGGGCATTGTGATGTCACAATAGGGAAAAGGGCATTGTGATGTCACAATGGGGGAAAGGGCATTGTGATGTCGCTATGGGGGAAAAGTGCATTGTGATGTCACAATGGGGGAAAGTGCATTGTGATATCACAATGGGGGAAAAGGCATTGTGATGTCACAATGGGGGAAAGTGCATTGTGATATCACAATGGGGGAAAAGGCATTGTGATGTCACAATGGGGGAAAAGGGCATTGTGATGTCACAATGGGGGAAAGGGCATTGTGATGTCACAATGGGAAAAACTGCATTGTGATGTCACAATGGGGAAAACTGCATTGTGATGTCACAATGGGGGAATGGGCATTGTGATGTCACAATGGGGAAAACTGCATTGTGATGTCACAATGGGGGAAAGTGCATTGTGATATCACAATGGGGGAAAAGGCATTGTGATGTCACAATGGGGGAAAGTGCATTGTGATATCACAATGGGGGAAAAGGCATTGTGATGTCACAATGGGGGAAAAGGGCATTGTGATGTCACAATGGGGGAAAGGGCATTGTGATGTCACAATGGGAAAAACTGCATTGTGATGTCACAATGGGGAAAACTGCATTGTGATGTCACAATGGGGGAATGGGCATTGTGATGTCACAATGGGGAAAACTGCATTGTGATGTCACAATGGGGGAAAGGGCATTGCGATGTCACAATGGGGGAAAGGGCATTGTGATGTCACAATGGGAAAAAGGCCATTGTGATGTCACAATGGGGGAAAGGGCATTGTGATGTCACAATGGGGGAAAAGTGCATTGTGATTTCACAATGGGGGAAAGGGCATTGTGATGTCACAATGGGGAAAAGTGCATTGTGATGTCACAATGGGGGAAAAGTGCATTGTGATGTCACAATGGGGGAAAGTGCATTGTGATGTCACAATGGGAGTAAGTGCATTGTGATGTCACAATGGGGGAAAGGGTATTGTGATGTCACAATGGGAGAAAGGGCATTGTGATGTCACAATGGGGAAAACTGCATTGTGATGTCACAATGGGGGAAACTGCATTGTGATGTCACAATGGGGGAAACGGCATTGTGATGTCACAATGGGGAAAACTGCATTGTGATGTCACAATAGGAAAAGGGCATTGTGATGTCACAATGGGGGAAAGGGCATTGTGATGTCGCAATGGGGAAAGGGCATTTTGATGTCGCAATGGGGGAAAAGTGCATTGTGATGTCACAATGGGGGAAAGGGCATTGTGATGTCACAATGGGGAAAACTGCATTGTGATGTCACAATGGGGGAAAGGGCATTGTGATGTCACAATGGGGGAAAGGGCATTGTGATGTCACAATGGGGGAAAGTGCATTGTGATGTCACAATGGGGGAAAGGGCATTGTGATGTCACAATGGGGAAAACTGCATTGTGATGTCACAATGGGGGAAAGGGCATTGTGATGTCACAATGGGGGAAAGGGCATTGTGATGTCACAATGGGGGAAAGTGCATTGTGATGTCACAATGGGGGAAAACTGCATTGTGATGTCACAATGGGGAAAGGGCATTGTGATTTCACAATGGGGGAAAGGGCATTGTGATGTCACAATGGGGGAAAGGGCATTGTTATGTCACAATGGGAAAAACTGCATTGTGATGTCACAATGGGGAAAAGGCCATTGTGATGTCACAATGGGGAAATGGCATTGTGATGTCACAATGGAGAAAAGGCCATTGTGGTGTCACAATCGGGGAAAGGGCATTGTGATGTCACAATGGTGGAAAGTGCATTGTGATGTCACAATGGGGGAAATGGCATTGTGATGTCACAATGGGGGAAAGGGAATTGCGATGTCACAATGGGGGAAAGGGCATTGTGATGTCACAATGGGGGAAAGGGCATTGTGATGTCACAATGGGAAAAAGGCCATTGTGATCTCACAATGGGGGAAAGGGCATTGTGATGTCACAATGGGGGAAAAGTGCATTGTGATTTCACAATGGGGGAAAGGGCATTGTGATGTCACAATGGGGAAAAGTGCATTGTGATGTCACAATGGGGGAAAAGTGCATTGTGATGTCACAATGGGGGAAAGTGCATTGTGATGTCACAATAGGGGTAAGTGCATTGTGATGTCACAATGGGGGAAAGGGCATTGTGATGTCACAATGGGAGAAAGGGCATTGTGATGTCACAATGGGGAAAACTGCATTGTGATGTCACAATGGGGGAAACTGCATTGTGATATCACAAAGGGGGAAACGGCATTGTGATGTCACAATGGGGAAAACTGCATTGTGATGTCACAATAGGAAAAGGGCATTGTGATGTCACAATGGGGGAAAGGGCATTGTGATGTCGCAATGGGGAAAGGGCATTTTGATGTCACAATGGGGGAAAAGTGCATTGTGATGTCACAATGGGGGAAAGTGCATTGTGATGTCACATTGGGGGAAAGGGCATTGTGATGTCACAATGGGGGAAAGGGCATTGTGATTTCGCAATGGGGGAAAAGTGCATTGTGATGTCACAATGGGGGAAAGTGCATTGTGATATCACAATGGGGGAAAAGGCATTGTGATGTCACAATGGGGGAAAAGGGCATTGTGATGTCACAATGGGGGAAAGGGCATTGTGATGTCACAATGGGAAAAACTGCATTGTGATGTCACAATGGGGAAAACTGCATTGTGATGTCACAATGGGGGAATGGGCATTGTGATGTCACAATGGGGAAAACTGCATTGTGATGTCACAATGGGGGAAAGGGCATTGCGATGTCACAATGGGGGAAAGGGCATTGTGATGTCACAATGGGGGAAAGGGCATTGTGATGTCACAATGGGAAAAAGGCCATTGTGATGTCACAATGGGGGAAAGGGCATTGTGATGTCACAATGGGGGAAAAGTGCATTGTGATTTCACAATGGGGGGAAGGGCATTGTGATGTCACAATGGGGAAAAGTGCATTGTGATGTCACAATGGGGGAAAAGTGCATTGTGATGTCACAATGGGGGAAAGTGCATTGTGATGTCACAATGGGGGAAAGGGTATTGTGATGTCACAATGGGAGAAAGGGCATTGTGATGTCACAATGGGGAAAACTGCATTGTGATGTCACAATGGGGGAAACTGCATTGTGATGTCACAATGGGGGAAACGGCATTGTGATGTCACAATGGGGAAAACTGCATTGTGATGTCACAATAGGAAAAGGGCATTGTGATGTCACAATGGGGGAAAGGGCATTGTGATGTCGCAATGGGGAAAGGGCATTTTGATGTCGCAATGGGGGAAAAGTGCATTGTGATGTCACAATGGGGGAAAGTGGATTGTGATGTCACATTGGGGGAAAGGGCATTGTGATGTCACAATGGGGGAAAGGGCATTGTGATGTCACAATGGGGGAAAGGGCATTGTGATGTCACAATGGGGAAAACTGCATTGTGATGTCACAATGGGGGAAAGGGCATTGTGATGTCACAATGGGGAAAACTGCATTGTGATGTCACAATGGGGGAAAGGGCATTGTGATGTCACAATGGGGAAAACTGCATTGTGATGTCACAATGGGGGAAAGGGCATTGTGATGTCACAATGGGGGAAAGTGCATTGTGATGTCACAATGGGGGAAAACTGCATTGTGATGTCACAATGGGGAAAGGGCATTGTGATTTCACAATGGGGGAAAGGGCATTGTGATGTCACAATGGGGGAACGGGCATTGTTATGTCACAATGGGAAAAACTGCATTGTGATGTCACAATGGGGAAAAGGCCATTGTGATGTCACAATGGGGAAAGGGCATTGTTATGTCACAATGGGAAAAACTGCATTGTGATGTCACAATGGGGAAAAGGCCATTGTGGTGTCACAATCGGGGAAAGGGCATTGTGATGTCACAATGGGGGAAAGTGCATTGTGATGTCACAATGGGGGAAAGGGCATTGTGATGTCACAATGGGGGAAAGGGCATTGTGATTTCACAATGGGGGAAATGGCATTGTGATGTCACAATGGGGGAAAGGGCATTGCGATGTCACAATGGGGGAAAGGGCATTGTGATGTCACAATGGGGGAAAGGGCATTGTGATGTCACAATGGGGGAAAGGGCATTGTAATGTCACAATGGGGAAAACTGCATTGTGATGTCACAATGGGGAAAAGTGCATTGTGATGTCACAATGGGGGAAAAGTGCATTGTGATGTCACAATGGGGGGAAGTGAATTGTGATGTCACAATGGGGGAAAGGGCATTGTGATGTCACAATGGGAAAAACTGCATTGTGATGTCACAATGGGGGAAAGGGCATTGTGATGTCACAATGGGGAAAACTGCATTGTGATGTCACAATGGGGGAAAGGGCATTGTGATGTAACAATGGGGGAAAGGGCATTGTGATGTCACAATGGGGGAAAGGGCATTGTAATGTCACAATGGGGGAAAGGGCATTGTGATGTCACAATGGGAAAAACTGCATTGTGATGTCACAATGGGGAAAACTGCATTGTGATGTCACAATAGGGAAAAGGGCATTGTGATGTCACAATTGGGGAAAGTGCATTGTTATTTCACAATGGGGGAAAGGGCATTGTGATGTCACAATGGGGAAAAGGGCATTGTGATGTCACAATGGGGGAAAGGGCATTGTGATGTCACAATGGGGAAAACTGCATTGTGATGTCACAATGGGGGAAAGGGCATTGTGATGTCACAATGGGTAAAACTGCATTATGAAGTCACAATGGGGGAAAGGGCATTGTGATGTCACAATGGGGGAAATGGCATTGTGATGTCACAATGGGGGAAAGTACATTGTGATGTCACAATGGGGGTAACTGCATTGTGATGTCACAATGGGGGAAAGGGCATTGTGATTTCACAATGGGGGAAAGGGCATTGTGATGTCACAATGGGAAAAACTGCATTGTGATGTCACAATGGGAAAAACTGCATTGTGATGTCACAATGGGGAAAAGGCCATTGTGATGTCACAATGGGGAAAGGGCATTGTTATGTCACAATGGGAAAAACTGCATTGTGATGTCACAATGGGGAAAAGGCCATTGTGATGTCACAATGGGGGAAAGGGCATTGTGATGTCACAATGGGGGAAAGTGCATTGTGATGTCACAATGGGGGAAAGGGCATTGTGATGTCACAATGGGGGAAAGGGCATTGTGATGTCACAATGGGGGAAAGGGCATTGTGATGTCACAATGGGGGAAATGGCATTGTGATGTCACAATGGGATAAAGGGCATTGTGATGTCGCAATGGGGGAAAAGTGCATTGTGATGTCACAATGGGGGAAAGGGCATTGTGATGTCACAATGGGGAAAAGTGCATTGTGATGTCACAATGGGGGAAAAGTGCATTGTGATTTCACAATGGGGGAAAGGGCATTGTGATGTCACAATGGGGAAAAGTGCATTGTGATGTCACAATGGGGGAAAAGTGCATTGTGATGTCACAATGGGGGAAAGTGCATTGTGATATCACAATGGGGGAAAAGGCATTGTGATGTCACAATGGGGGAAAAGGGCATTGTGATGTCACAATGGGGGAAAGGGCATTGTGATGTCACAATGGGAAAAACTGCATTGTGATGTCACAATGGGGAAAACTGCATTGTGATGTCACAATGGGGGAATGGGCATTGTGATGTCACAATGGGGAAAACTGCATTGTGATGTCACAATGGGGGAAAGGGCATTGCGATGTCACAATGGGGGAAAGGGCATTGTGATGTCACAATGGGAAAAAGGCCATTGTGATGTCACAATGGGGGAAAGGGCATTGTGATGTCACAATGGGGGAAAAGTGCATTGTGATTTCACAATGGGGGAAAGGGCATTGTGATGTCACAATGGGGAAAAGTGCATTGTGATGTCACAATGGGGGAAAAGTGCATTGTGATGTCACAATGGGGGAAAGTGCATTGTGATGTCACAATGGGAGTAAGTGCATTGTGATGTCACAATGGGGGAAAGGGTATTGTGATGTCACAATGGGAGAAAGGGCATTGTGATGTCACAATGGGGAAAACTGCATTGTGATGTCACAATGGGGGAAACTGCATTGTGATGTCACAATGGGGGAAACGGCATTGTGATGTCACAATGGGGAAAACTGCATTGTGATGTCACAATAGGAAAAGGGCATTGTGATGTCACAATGGGGGAAAGGGCATTGTGATGTCGCAATGGGGAAAGGGCATTTTGATGTCGCAATGGGGGAAAAGTGCATTGTGATGTCACAATGGGGGAAAGGGCATTGTGATGTCACAATGGGGAAAACTGCATTGTGATGTCACAATGGGGGAAAGGGCATTGTGATGTCACAATGGGGGAAAGGGCATTGTGATGTCACAATGGGGGAAAGTGCATTGTGATGTCACAATGGGGGAAAGGGCATTGTGATGTCACAATGGGGAAAACTGCATTGTGATGTCACAATGGGGGAAAGGGCATTGTGATGTCACAATGGGGGAAAGGGCATTGTGATGTCACAATGGGGGAAAGTGCATTGTGATGTCACAATGGGGGAAAACTGCATTGTGATGTCACAATGGGGAAAGGGCATTGTGATTTCACAATGGGGGAAAGGGCATTGTGATGTCACAATGGGGGAAAGGGCATTGTTATGTCACAATGGGAAAAACTGCATTGTGATGTCACAATGGGGAAAAGGCCATTGTGATGTCACAATGGGGGAAGGGCATTGTGATGTCACAATGGAGAAAAGGCCATTGTGGTGTCACAATCGGGGAAAGGGCATTGTGATGTCACAATGGTGGAAAGTGCATTGTGATGTCACAATGGGGGAAATGGCATTGTGATGTCACAATGGGGGAAAGGGCATTGCGATGTCACAATGGGGGAAAGGGCATTGTGATCTCACAATGGGGGAAAGGGCATTGTGATGTCACAATGGGGGAAAAGTGCATTGTGATTTCACAATGGGGGAAAGGGCATTGTGATGTCACAATGGGGAAAAGTGCATTGTGATGTCACAATGGGGGAAAAGTGCATTGTGATGTCACAATGGGGGAAAGTGCATTGTGATGTCACAATAGGGGTAAGTGCATTGTGATGTCACAATGGGGGAAAGGGCATTGTGATGTCACAATGGGAGAAAGGGCATTGTGATGTCACAATGGGGAAAACTGCATTGTGATGTCACAATGGGGGAAACTGCATTGTGATATCACAAAGGGGGAAACGGCATTGTGATGTCACAATGGGGAAAACTGCATTGTGATGTCACAATAGGAAAAGGGCATTGTGATGTCACAATGGGGGAAAGGGCATTGTGATGTCGCAATGGGGAAAGGGCATTTTGATGTCACAATGGGGGAAAAGTGCATTGTGATGTCACAATGGGGGAAAGTGCATTGTGATATCACAATGGGGGAAAAGGCATTGTGATGTCACAATGGGGGAAAAGGGCATTGTGATGTCACAATGGGGGAAAGGGCATTGTGATGTCACAATGGGAAAAACTGCATTGTGATGTCACAATGGGGAAAACTGCATTGTGATGTCACAATGGGGGAATGGGCATTGTGATGTCACAATGGGGAAAACTGCATTGTGATGTCACAATGGGGGAAAGGGCATTGCGATGTCACAATGGGGGAAAGGGCATTGTGATGTCACAATGGGGGAAAGGGCATTGTGATGTCACAATGGGAAAAAGGCCATTGTGATGTCACAATGGGGGAAAGGGCATTGTGATGTCACAATGGGGGAAAAGTGCATTGTGATTTCACAATGGGGGAAAGGGCATTGTGATGTCACAATGGGGAAAAGTGCATTGTGATGTCACAATGGGGGAAAAGTGCATTGTGATGTCACAATGGGGGAAAGTGCATTGTGATGTCACAATGGGGGAAAGGGTATTGTGATGTCACAATGGGAGAAAGGGCATTGTGATGTCACAATGGGGAAAACTGCATTGTGATGTCACAATGGGGGAAACTGCATTGTGATGTCACAATGGGGGAAACGGCATTGTGATGTCACAATGGGGAAAACTGCATTGTGATGTCACAATAGGAAAAGGGCATTGTGATGTCACAATGGGGGAAAGGGCATTGTGATGTCGCAATGGGGAAAGGGCATTTTGATGTCGCAAAGGGGGAAAAGTGCATTGTGATGTCACAATGGGGGAAAGTGGATTGTGATGTCACATTGGGGGAAAGGGCATTGTGATGTCACAATGGGGGAAAGGGCATTGTTATGTCACAATGGGGTAAAGGGCATTGTGATGTCACAATGGGGAAAAGGGCATTGTGATGTCACAATGGGGGAAAGGGCATTGTGATGTCACAATGGGGAAAACTGCATTGTGATGTCACAATGGGGGAAAGGGCATTGTGATGTCACAATGGGGAAAACTGCATTGTGATGTCACAATGGGGGAAAGGGCATTGTGATGTCACAATGGGGAAAACTGCATTGTGATGTCACAATGGGGGAAAGGGCATTGTGATGTCACAATGGGGGAAAGTGCATTGTGATGTCACAATGGGGGAAAACTGCATTGTGATGTCACAATGGGGAAAGGGCATTGTGATTTCACAATGGGGGAAAGGGCATTGTGATGTCACAATGGGGGAAAGGGCATTGTTATGTCACAATGGGAAAAACTGCATTGTGATGTCACAATGGGGAAAAGGCCATTGTGATGTCACAATGGGGAAAGGGCATTGTTATGTCACAATGGGAAAAACTGCATTGTGATGTCACAATGGGGAAAAGGCCATTGTGGTGTCACAATCGGGGAAAGGGCATTGTGATGTCACAATGGGGGAAAGTGCATTGTGATGTCACAATGGGGGAAAGGGCATTGTGATGTCACAATGGGGGAAAGGGCATTGTGATTTCACAATGGGGGAAATGGCATTGTGATGTCACAATGGGGGAAAGGGCATTGCGATGTCACAATGGGGGAAAGGGCATTGTGATGTCACAATGGGGGAAAGGGCATTGTGATGTCACAATGGGGGAAAGGGCATTGTAATGTCACAATGGGGAAAACTGCATTGTGATGTCACAATGGGGAAAAGTGCATTGTGATGTCACAATGGGGGAAAAGTGCATTGTGATGTCACAATGGGGGAAAGTGAATTGTGATGTCACAATGGGGGAAAGGGCATTGTGATGTCACAATGGGAAAAACTGCATTGTGATGTCACAATGGGGGAAAGGGCATTGTGATGTCACAATGGGGAAAACTGCATTGTGATGTCACAATGGGGGAAAGGGCATTGTGATGTAACAATGGGGGAAAGGGCATTGTGATGTCACAATGGGGGAAAGGGCATTGTAATGTCACAATGGGGGAAAGGGCATTGTGATGTCACAATGGGAAAAACTGCATTGTGATGTCACAATGGGGAAAACTGCATTGTGATGTCACAATAGGGAAAAGGGCATTGTGATGTCACAATTGGGTCAAGTGCATTGTTATGTCACAATGGGGGAAAGGGCATTGTGATGTCACAATGGGGAAAAGGGCATTGTGATGTCACAATGGGGGAAAGGGCATTGTGATGTCACAATGGGGAAAACTGCATTGTGATGTCACAATGGGGGAAAGGGCATTGTGATGTCACAATGGGGAAAACTGCATTATGAAGTCACAATGGGGGAAAGGGCATTGTGATGTCACAATGGGGGAAATGGCATTGTGATGTCACAATGGGGGAAAGTACATTGTGATGTCACAATGGGGGTAACTGCATTGTGATGTCACAATGGGGGAAAGGGCATTGTGATTTCACAATGGGGGAAAGGGCATTGTGATGTCACAATGGGAAAAACTGCATTGTGATGTCACAATGGGAAAAACTGCATTGTGATGTCACAATGGGGAAAAGGCCATTGTGATGTCACAATGGGGAAAGGGCATTGTTATGTCACAATGGGAAAAACTGCATTGTGATGTCACAATGGGGAAAAGGCCATTGTGATGTCACAATGGGGGAAAGGGCATTGTGATGTCACAATGGGGGAAAGTGCATTGTGATGTCACAATGGGGGAAAGGGCATTGTGATGTCACAATGGGGGAAAGGGCATTGTGATGTCACAATGGGGGAAAGGGCATTGTGATGTCACAATGGGGGAAATGGCATTGTGATGTCACAATGGGATAAAGGGCATTGTGATGTCGCAATGGGGGAAAAGTGCATTGTGATGTCACAATGGGGGAAAGGGCATTGTGATGTCACAATGGGGAAAAGTGCATTGTGATGTCACAATGGGGAAAAGTGCATTGTGATGTCACAATGGGGGAAAAGTGCATTGTGATGTCACAATGGGGGAAAGTGAATTGTGATGTCACAATGGGGGAAAGGGCATTGTGATGACACAATGGGAAAAACTGCATTGTGATGTCACAATGGGGGAAATGGCATTGTGATGTCACAATGGGGAAAACTGCATTGTGATGTCACAATGGGGGAAAGGGCATTGTGATGTAACAATGGGGGAAAGGGCATTGTGATGTCACAATGGGGGAAAGGGCATTGTGATGTCACAATGGGGGAAAGGGCATTGTGATGTCACAATGGGGGAAAGGGCATTGTAATGTCACAATGGGGGAAAGGGCATTGTGATGTCACAATGGGAAAAACTGCATTGTGATGTCACAATGGGGAAAACTGCATTGTGATGTCACAATAGGGAAAAGGGCATTGTGATGTCACAATTGGGGAAAGGGCATTGTGATGTCACAATGGCGGAAAGGGCATTGTAATGTCACAATGGGGAAAAGTGCATTGTGATGTCACAATGGGGGAAAAGTGCATTGTGATGTCACAATGGGGGAAAGTGAATTGTGATGTCACAATGGGGGAAAGGGCATTGTGATGTCACAATGGGGGAAAGGGCATTGTGATGTCACATTGGGGAAAAGGGCATTGCGATATCACAATGGGGAAAAGGGCATTGTGATGTCATAATGGGGGAAAGGGCATTGTGATGTCACAATCTGAAAAACTGCATTGTGATGTCATAATGGGGAAAAGGGCATTGTGATGTCACAATGGGGAAAAGGGCATTGTGATGTCACAATGGGGAAAGGGCATTGTGATGTCACAATGGGGGAAAGGGCATTGTGATGTCAGAATGTAAAAAACTGCATTGTGATGTCACAATGGGAAAAACTGCATTGTGATGTCACAATGGGTTAAACTGCATTGTGATGTCACAATGGGTTAAACTGCATGGTGATGTCCCAATGGGGGAAACGGCATTGTGATGTCACAATGGGGAAAACTGCATTGTGATGTCACAATGGGGAAAAGCGCATTGTGATGTCACAATGGGGGAAAGGGCATTGTGATGTCACAATGGGGGAAAAGTGCATTGTGATGTCACAATGGGGGAGAGGGCATTGTGATGTCACAATGGGGGAAAGGGAATTGTGATGCCACAATGGGGTAAAGGGCATTGTGATGTCACAATAGGGAAAAGGGCATTGTGATGTCACAATGGGGGAAAGGGCATTGTGATGTCGCAATGGGGGAAAAGTGCATTGTGATGTCACAATGGGGGAAAGTGCATTGTGATATCACAATGGGGGAAAAGGCATTGTGATGTCACAATGGGGGAAAAGGGCATTGTGATGTCACAATGGGGGAAAGGGCATTGTGATGTCACAATGGGAAAAACTGCATTGTGATGTCACAATGGGGAAAACTGCATTGTGATGTCACAATGGGGGAATGGGCATTGTGATGTCACAATGGGGAAAACTGCATTGTGATGTCACAATGGGGGAAAGGGCATTGCGATGTCACAATTGGGGAAAGGGCATTGTGATGTCACAATGGGGGAAAGGGCATTGTGATGTCACAATGGGAAAAAGGCCATTGTGATGTCACAATGGGGGAAAGGGCATTGTGATGTCACAATGGGGGAAAAGTGCATTGTGATGTCACTATGGGGGAAAGTGAATTGTGATGTCACAATGGGGGAAAGGGCATTGTGATGACACAATGGGAAAAACTGCATTGTGATGTCACAATGGGGGAAAGGCCATTGTGATGTCACAATGGGGAAAGGGCATTGTTATGTCACAATGGGAAAAACTGCATTGTGATGTCACAATGGGGAAAAGGCCATTGTGATGTCACAATGGGGGAAAGGGCATTGTGATGTCACAATGGGGGAAAGTGCATTGTGATGTCACAATGGGGGAAAGGGCATTGTGATGTCACAATGGGGGAAAGGGCATTGTGATGTCACAATGGGGGAAAGGGCATTGTGATGTCACAATGGGGGAAATGGCATTGTGATGTCACAATGGGATAAAGGGCATTGTGATGTCGCAATGGGGGAAAAGTGCATTGTGATGTCACAATGGGGGAAAGGGCATTGTGATGTCACAATGGGGAAAAGTGCATTGTGATGTTACAATGGGGAAAAGTGCATTGTGATGTCACAATGGGGAAAAAGTGCATTGTGATGTCACAATGGGGGAAAGTGAATTGTAATGTCACAATGGGGGAAAGGGCATTGTGATGACACAATGGGAAAAACTGCATTGTGATGTCACAATGGGGGAAAGGGCATTGTGATGTCACAATGGGGAAAACTGCATTGTGATGTCACAATGGGGGAAAGGGCATTGTGATGTAACAATGGGGGAAAGGGCATTGTGATGTCACAATGGGGGAAAGGGCATTGTGATGTCACAATGGGGGAAAGTGAATTGTGATGTCACAATGGGGGAAAGGGCATTGTGATGTCACAATGGGAAAAACTGCATTGTGATGTCACAATGGGGGAAAGGGCATTGTGATGTCACAATGGGGAAAACTGCATTGTGATGTCACAATGGGGGAAAGGGCATTGTGATGTAACAATGGGGGAAAGGGCATTGTGATGTCACAATGGGGGAAAGGGCATTGTAATGTCACAATGGGGGAAAGGGCATTGTGATGTCACAATGGGAAAAACTGCATTGTGATGTCACAATGGGGAAAACTGCATTGTGATGTCACAATAGGGAAAAGGGCATTGTGATGTCACAATTGGGGAAAGTGCATTGTTATGTCACAATGGGGGAAAGGGCATTGTGATGTCACAATGGGGAAAAGGGCATTGTGATGTCACAATGGGGGAAAGGGCATTGTGATGTCACAATGGGGAAAACTGCATTGTGATGTCACAATGGGGGAAAGGGCATTGTGATGTCACAATGGGGAAAACTGCATTATGAAGTCACAATGGGGGAAAGGGCATTGTGATGTCACAATGGGGGAAATGGCATTGTGATGTCACAATGGGGGAAAGTACATTGTGATGTCACAATGGGGGTAACTGCATTGTGATGTCACAATGGGGGAAAGGGCATTGTGATTTCACAATGGGGGAAAGGGCATTGTGATGTCACAATGGGAAAAACTGCATTGTGATGTCACAATGGGGAAAAGGCCATTGTGATGTCACAATGGGGAAAGGGCATTGTTATGTCACAATGGGAAAAACTGCATTGTGATGTCACAATGGGGAAAAGGCCATTGTGATGTCACAATGGGGGAAAGGGCATTGTGATGTCACAATGGGGGAAAGTGCATTGTGATGTCACAATGGGGGAAAGGGCATTGTGATGTCACAATGGGGGAAAGGGCATTGTGATGTCACAATGGGGGAAAGTGCATTGTGATGTCACAATGGGGGAAAGGGCATTGTGATGTCACAATGGGGGAAAGGGCATTGTGATATCACAATGGGGAAATGGGCATTGTGATGTCATAATGGGGGAAAGGGCATTGTGATGTCACAATCTGAAAAACTGCATTGTGATGTCATAATGGGGAAAAGGGCATTGTGATGTCACAATGGGGAAAAGGGCATTGTGATGTCACAATGAGGAAAGGGCATTGTGATGTCACAATGGGGGAAAGGGCATTGTGATGTCAGAATGTAAAAAACTGCATTGTGATGTCACAATGGGAAAAACTGCATTGTGATGTCACAATGGGTTAAACTGCATTGTGATGTCACAATGGGTTAAACTGCATTGTGATGTCCCAATGGGGGAAACGGCATTGTGATGTCACAATAGGGAAAACTGCATTGTGATGTCACAATGGGGAAAAGGGCATTGTGATGTCACAATGGGGGAAAGGGCATTGTGATGTCACAATGGGGAAAACTGCATTGTGATGTCACAATGGGGGAAAGGGCATTGCGATGTCACAATTGGGGAAAGGGCATTGTGATGTCACAATGGGGGAAAGGGCATTGTGATGTCACAATGGGAAAAAGGCCATTGTGATGTCACAATGGGGGAAAGGGCATTGTGATGTCACAATGGGGGAAAAGTGCATTGTGATGTCACTATGGGGGAAAGTGAATTGTGATGTCACAATGGGGGAAAGGGCATTGTGATGTCACAATGGGGGAAATGGCATTGTGATGTCACAATGGGATAAAGGGCATTGTGATGTCGCAATGGGGGAAAAGTGCATTGTGATGTCACAATGGGGGAAAGGGCATTGTGATGTCACAATGGGGAAAAGTGCATTGTGATGTTACAATGGGGAAAAGTGCATTGTGATGTCACAATGGGGAAAAAGTGCATTGTGATGTCACAATGGGGGAAAGTGAATTGTAATGTCACAATGGGGGAAAGGGCATTGTGATGACACAATGGGAAAAACTGCATTGTGATGTCACAATGGGGGAAAGGGCATTGTGATGTCACAATGGGGAAAACTGCATTGTGATGTCACAATGGGGGAAAGGGCATTGTGATGTAACAATGGGGGAAAGGGCATTGTGATGTCACAATGGGGGAAAGGGCATTGTGATGTCACAATGGGGGAAAGTGAATTGTGATGTCACAATGGGGGAAAGGGCATTGTGATGTCACAATGGGAAAAACTGCATTGTGATGTCACAATGGGGGAAAGGGCATTGTGATGTCACAATGGGGAAAACTGCATTGTGATGTCACAATGGGGGAAAGGGCATTGTGATGTAACAATGGGGGAAAGGGCATTGTGATGTCACAATGGGGGAAAGGGCATTGTAATGTCACAATGGGGGAAAGGGCATTGTGATGTCACAATGGGAAAAACTGCATTGTGATGTCACAATGGGGAAAACTGCATTGTGATGTCACAATAGGGAAAAGGGCATTGTGATGTCACAATTGGGGAAAGTGCATTGTTATGTCACAATGGGGGAAAGGGCATTGTGATGTCACAATGGGGAAAAGGGCATTGTGATGTCACAATGGGGGAAAGGGCATTGTGATGTCACAATGGGGAAAACTGCATTGTGATGTCACAATGGGGGAAAGGGCATTGTGATGTCACAATGGGGAAAACTGCATTATGAAGTCACAATGGGGGAAAGGGCATTGTGATGTCACAATGGGGGAAATGTCATTGTGATGTCACAATGGGGGAAAGTACATTGTGATGTCACAATGGGGGTAACTGCATTGTGATGTCACAATGGGGGAAAGGGCATTGTGATTTCACAATGGGGGAAAGGGCATTGTGATGTCACAATGGGAAAAACTGCATTGTGATGTCACAATGGGGAAAAGGCCATTGTGATGTCACAATGGGGAAAGGGCATTGTTATGTCACAATGGGAAAAACTGCATTGTGATGTCACAATGGGGAAAAGGCCATTGTGATGTCACAATGGGGGAAAGGGCATTGTGATGTCACAATGGGGGAAAGTGCATTGTGATGTCACAATGGGGGAAAGGGCATTGTGATGTCACAATGGGGGAAAGGGCATTGTGATGTCACAATGGGGGAAAGGGCATTGTGATGTCACAATGGGGGAAATGGCATTGTGATGTCACAATGGGATAAAGGGCATTGTGATGTCGCAATGGGGGAAAAGTGCATTGTGATGTCACAATGGGGGAAAGGGCATTGTGATGTCACAATGGGGAAAAGTGCATTGTGATGTCACAATGGGGAAAAGTGCATTGTGATGTCACAATGGGGGAAAAGTGCATTGTGATGTCACAATGGGGGAAAGTGAATTGTGATGTCACAATGGGGGAAAGGGCATTGTGATGACACAATGGGAAAAACTGCATTGTGATGTCACAATGGGGGAAAGGGCATTGTGATGTCACAATGGGGAAAACTGCATTGTGATGTCACAATGGGGGAAAGGGCATTGTGATGTAACAATGGGGGAAAGGGCATTGTGATGTCACAATGGGGGAAAGGGCATTGTGATGTCACAATGGGGGAAAGGGCATTGTGATGTCACAATGGGGGAAAGGGCATTGTAATGTCACAATGGGGGAAAGGGCATTGTGATGTCACAATGGGAAAAACTGCATTGTGATGTCACAATAGGGAAAAGGGCATTGTGATGTCACAATTGGGGAAAGGGCATTGTGATGTCACAATGGCAGAAAGGGCATTGTAATGTCACAATGGGGAAAAGTGCATTGTGATGTCACAATGGGGGAAAAGTGCATTGTGATGTCACAATGGGGGAAAGTGAATTGTGATGTCACAATGGGGGAAAGGGCATTGTGATGTCACAATGGGGGAAAGGGCATTGTGATGTCACATTGGGGAAAAGGGCATTGTGATATCACAATGGGGAAAAGGGCATTGTGATGTCATAATGGGGGAAAGGGCATTGTGATGTCACAATCTGAAAAACTGCATTGTGATGTCATAATGGGGAAAAGGGCATTGTGATGTCACAATGGGGAAAAGGGCATTGTGATGTCACAATGGGGAAAGGGCATTGTGATGTCACAATGGGGGAAAGGGCATTGTGATGTCAGAATGTAAAAAACTGCATTGTGATGTCACAATGGGAAAAACTGCATTGTGATGTCACAATGGGTTAAACTGCATTGTGATGTCACAATGGGTTAAACTGCATTGTGATGTCCCAATGGGGGAAACGGCATTGTGATGTCACAATGGGGAAAACTGCATTGTGATGTCACAATGGGGAAAAGCGCATTGTGATGTCACAATGGGGGAAAGGGCATTGTGATGTCACAATGGGGGAAAAGTGCATTGTGATGTCACAATGGGGGAGAGGGCATTGTGATGTCACAATGGGGGAAAGGGAATTGTGATGCCACAATGGGGTAAAGGGCATTGTGATGTCACAATAGGGAAAAGGGCATTGTGATGTCACAATGGGGGAAAGGGCATTGTGATGTCGCAATGGGGGAAAAGTGCATTGTGATGTCACAATGGGGGAAAGTGCATTGTGATATCACAATGGGGGAAAAGGCATTGTGATGTCACAATGGGGGAAAAGGGCATTGTGATGTCACAATGGGGGAAAGGGCATTGTGATGTCACAATGGGAAAAACTGCATTGTGATGTCACAATGGGGAAAACTGCATTGTGATGTCACAATGGGGGAATGGGCATTGTGATGTCACAATGGGGAAAACTGCATTGTGATGTCACAATGGGGGAAAGGGCATTGCGATGTCACAATTGGGGAAAGGGCATTGTGATGTCACAATGGGGGAAAGGGCATTGTGATGTCACAATGGGAAAAAGGCCATTGTGATGTCACAATGGGGGAAAGGGCATTGTGATGTCACAATGGGGGAAAAGTGCATTGTGATGTCACAATGGGGGAAAGTGAATTGTGATGTCACAATGGGGGAAAGGGCATTGTGATGACACAATGGGAAAAACTGCATTGTGATGTCACAATGGGGAAAAGGCCATTGTGATGTCACAATGGGGGAAAGGGCATTGTGATGTCACAATGGGGGAAAGTGCATTGTGATGTCACAATGGGGGAAAGGGCATTGTGATGTCACAATGGGGGAAAGGGCATTGTGATGTCACAATGGGGGAAAGGGCATTGTGATGTCACAATGGGGGAAATGGCATTGTGATGTCACAATGGGATAAAGGGCATTGTGATGTCGCAATGGGGGAAAAGTGCATTGTGATGTCACAATGGGGGAAAGGGCATTGTGATGTCACAATGGGGAAAAGTGCATTGTGATGTTACAATGGGGAAAAGTGCATTGTGATGTCACAATGGGGAAAAAGTGCATTGTGATGTCACAATGGGGGAAAGTGAATTGTGATGTCACAATGGGGGAAAGGGCATTGTGATGACACAATGGGAAAAACTGCATTGTGATGTCACAATGGGGGAAAGGGCATTGTGATGTCACAATGGGGAAAACTGCATTGTGATGTCACAATGGGGGAAAGGGCATTGTGATGTAACAATGGGGGAAAGGGCATTGTGATGTCACAATGGGGGAAAGGGCATTGTGATGTCACAATGGGGGAAAGGGCATTGTGATGTCACAATGGGGGAAAGGGCATTGTAATGTCACAATGGGGGAAAGGGCATTGTGATGTCACAATGGGAAAAACTGCATTGTGATGTCACAATGGGGAAAACTGCATTGTGATGTCACAATAGGGAATAGGGCATTGTGATGTCACAATTGGGGAAAGGGCATTGTGATGTCACAATGGGGGAAAGGGCATTGTGATGTCACAATGGGGGAAAGGGCATTGTGATGTCACATTGGGGAAAAGGGCATTGTGATATCACAATGGGGAAATGGGCATTGTGATGTCATAATGGGGGAAAGGGCATTGTGATGTCACAATCTGAAAAACTGCATTGTGATGTCATAATGGGGAAAAGGGCATTGTGATGTCACAATGGGGAAAAGGGCATTGTGATGTCACAATGGGGAAAGGGCATTGTGATGTCACAATGGGGGAAAGGGCATTGTGATGTCAGAATGTAAAAAACTGCATTGTGATGTCACAATGGGAAAAACTGCATTGTGATGTCACAATGGGTTAAACTGCATTGTGATGTCACAATGGGTTAAACTGCATTGTGATGTCCCAATGGGGGAAACGGCATTGTGATGTCACAATAGGGAAAACTGCATTGTGATGTCACAATGGGGAAAAGGGCATTGTGATGTCACAATGGGGGAAAGGGCATTGTGATGTCACAATGGGGGAAAAGTGCATTGTGATGTCACAATGGGGGAGAGGGCATTGTGATGTCACAATGGGGGAAAGGGAATTGTGATGCCACAATGGGGTAAAGGGCATTGTGATGTCACAATAGGGAAAAGGGCATTGTGATGTCACAATGGGGGAAAGGGCATTGTGATGTCGCAATGGGGGAAAAGTGCATTGTGATGTCACAATGGGGGAAAGTGCATTGTGATATCACAATGGGGGAAAAGGCATTGTGATGTCACAATGGGGGAAAAGGGCATCGTGATGTCACAATGGGGGAAAGGGCATTGTGATGTCACAATGGGAAAAACTGCATTGTGATGTCACAATGGGGAAAACTGCATTGTGATGTCACAATGGGGGAATGGGCATTGTGATGTCACAATGGGGAAAACTGCATTGTGATGTCACAATGGGGGAAAGGGCATTGCGATGTCACAATGGGGGAAAGGGCATTGTGATGTCACAATGGGGGAAAGGGCATTGTGATGTCACAATGGGAAAAAGGCCATTGTGAAGTCACAATGGGGGAAAGGGCATTGTGATGTCACAATGGGGGAAAAGTGCATTGTGATGTCACAATGGGGGAAAGTGAATTGTGATGTCACAATGGGGGAAAGGGCATTGTGATGACACAATGGGAAAAACTGCATTGTGATGTCACAATGGGGGAAAGGGCATTGTGATGTCACAATGGGGGAAAGTGCATTGTGATGTCACAATGGGGGAAAGGGCATTGTGATGTCACAATGGGGGAAAGGGCATTGTGATGTCACAATGGGGGAAAGGGCATTGTGATGTCACAATGGGGGACAGGGCATTGTGATGTCACAATGGGATAAAGGGCATTGTGATGTCGCAATGGGGGAAAAGTGCATTGTGATGTCACAATGGGGGAAAGGGCATTGTGATGTCACAATGGGGAAAAGTGCATTGTGATGTCACAATGGGGAAAAGTGCATTGTGATGTCACAATGGGGGAAAAGTGCATTGTGGTGTCACAATGGGGGAAAGTGAATTGTGATGTCACAATGGGGGAAAGGGCATTGTGATGACACAATGGGAAAAACTGCATTGTGATGTCACAATGGGGGAAAGGGCATTGTGATGTCACAATGGGGAAAACTGCATTGTGATGTCACAATGGGGGAAAGGGCATTGTGATGTAACAATGGGGTAAAGGGCATTGTGATGTCACAATGGGGGAAAGGGCATTGTGATGTCGCAATGGGGGAAAGGGCATTGTGATGTCACAATGGGGGAAAGGGCATTGTAATGTCACAATGGGGGAAAGGGCATTGTGATGTCACAATGGGAAAAACTGCATTGTGATGTCACAATGGGGAAAACTGCATTGTGATGTCACAATAGGGAAAAGGGCATTGTGATGTCACAATTGGGGAAAGGGCATTGTGATGTCACAATGGGGGAAAGGGCATTGTGATGTCACAATGGGGAAAAGTGCATTGTGATGTCACAATGGGGGAAAAGTGCATTGTGATGTCACAATGGGGGAAAGTGAATTGTGATGTCACAATGGGGGAAAGGGCATTGTGATGTCACAATGGGGGAAAGGGCATTGTGATGTCACATTGGGGAAAAGGGCATTGTGATATCACAATGGGGAAAAGGGCATTGTGATGTCATAATGGGGGAAAGGGCATTGTGATGTCACAATGGGAAAAACTGCATTGTGATGTCATAATGGGGAAAGGGCATTGTGATGTCACAATGGGGAAAAGGGCATTGTGATGTCACAATGGGGGAAAGGGCATTGTGATGTCAGAATGGGAAAAACTGCATTGTGATGTCACAATGGGAAAAACTGCATTGTGATGTCACAATGGGTTAAACTGCATTGTGATGTCACAATGGGTTAGACTGCATTGTGATGTCCCAATGGGGGAAACGGCATTGTGATGTCACAATGGGGAAAACTGCATTGTGATGTCACAATGGGGAAAAGGGCATTGTGATGTCACAATGGGGGAAAGGGCATTGTGATGTCACAATGGGGGAAAGGGGATTGTGATGTCACAATGGGGGAAAAGTGCATTGTGATGTCACAATGGGGGAGAGGGCATTGTGATGTAACAATGGGGGAAAGGGAATTGTGATGCCACAATGGGGTAAAGGGCATTGTGATGTCACAATAGGGAAAAGGGCATTGTGATGTCACAATGGGGGAAAGGGCATTGTGATGTCGCAATGGGGGAAAAGTGCATTGTGATGTCACAATGGGGGAAAGTGCATTGTGATATCACAATGGGGGAAAAGGCATTGTGATGTCACAATGGGGGAAAAGGGCATTGTGATGTCACAATGGGGGAAAGGGCATTGTGATGTCACAATGGGAAAAACTGCATTGTGATGTCACAATGGGGAAAACTGCATTGTGATGTCACAATGGGGGAATGGGCATTGTGATGTCACAATGGGGAAAACTGCATTGTGATGTCACAATGGGGGAAAGGGCATTGCGATGTCACAATGGGGGAAAGGGCATTGTGATGTCACAATGGGGGAAAGGGCATTGTGATGTCACAATGGGAAAAAGGCCATTGTGATGTCACAATGGGGGAAAGGGCATTGTGATGTCACAATGGGGGAAAAGTGCATTGTGATTTCACAATGGGGGAAAGGGCATTGTGATGTCACAATGGGGAAAAGTGCATTGTGATGTCACAATGGGGGGAAAGTGCATTGTGATGTCACAATGGGGGAAAGTGCATTGTGATGTCACAATGGGAGTAAGTGCATTGTGATGTCACAATGGGGGAAAGGGTATTGTGATGTCACAATGGGAGAAAGGGCATTGTGATGTCACAATGGGGAAAACTGCATTGTGATGTCACAATGGGGGAAACTGCATTGTGATGTCACAATGGGGGAAACGGCATTGTGATGTCACAATGGGGAAAACTGCATTGTGATGTCACAATAGGAAAAGGGCATTGTGATGTCACAATGGGGGAAAGGGCATTGTGATGTCGCAATGGGGAAAGGGCATTTTGATGTCGCAATGGGGGAAAAGTGCATTGTGATGTCACAATGGGGGAAAGTGGATTGTGATGTTACATTGGGGGAAAGGGCATTGTGATGTCACAATGGGGGAAAGGGCATTGTTATGTCACAATGGGGTAAAGGGCATTGTGATGTCACAATGGGGAAAAGGGCATTGTGATGTCAAAATGGGGGAAAGGGCATTGTGATGTCACAATGGGGAAAACTGCATTGTGATGTCACAATGGGGGAAAGGGCATTGTGATGTCACAATGGGGAAAACTGCATTGTGATGTCACAATGGGGGAAAGGGCATTGTGATGTCACAATGGGGGAAAGGGCATTGTGATGTCACAATGGGGGAAAGTGCATTGTGATGTCACAATGGGGGAAAACTGCATTGTGATGTCACAATGGGGAAAGGGCATTGTGATTTCACAATGGGGGAAAGGGCATTGTGATGTCACAATGGGGGAAAGGGCATTGTTATGTCACAATGGGAAAAACTGCATTGTGATGTCACAATGGGGAAAAGGCCATTGTGATGTCACAATGGGGAAAGGGCATTGTGATGTCACAATGGGGAAAAGGCCATTGTGGTGTCACAATCGGGGAAAGGGCATTGTGATGTCACAATGGTGGAAAGTGCATTGTGATGTCACAATGGGGGAAAGGGCATTGTGATGTCACAATGGGGGAAAGGGCATTGTGATGTCACAATGGGGGAAATGGCATTGTGATGTCACAATGGGGGAAAGGGCATTGCGAATTCACAATGGGGGAAAGGGCATTGTGATGTCACAATGGGGGAAAGGGCATTGTGATGTCACAATGGGAAAAAGGCCATTGTGATCTCACAATGGGGGAAAGGGCATTGTGATGTCACAATGGGGGAAAAGTGCATTGTGATTTCACAATGGGGGAAAGGGCATTGTGATGTCACAATGGGGAAAAGTGCATTGTGATGTCGCAATGGGGGAAAAGTGCATTGTGATGTCACAATGGGGAAAAGTGCATTGTGATGTCACAATGGGGGAAAAGTGCATTGTGATGTCACAATAGGGAATAGGGCATTGTGATGTCACAATTGGGGAAAGGGCATTGTGATGTCACAATGGCGGAAAGGGCATTGTGATGTCACAATGGGGAAAAGTGCATTGTGATGTCACAATGGGGGAAAAGTGCATTGTGATGTCACAATGGGGGAAAGTGAATTGTGATGTCACAATGGGGGAAAGGGCATTGTGATGTCACAATGGGGGAAAGGGCATTGTGATGTCACATTGGGGAAAAGGGCATTGTGATATCACAATGGGGAAATGGGCATTGTGATGTCATAATGGGGGAAAGGGCATTGTGATGTCACAATCTGAAAAACTGCATTGTGATGTCATAATGGGGAAAAGGGCATTGTGATGTCACAATGGGGAAAAGGGCATTGTGATGTCACAATGGGGAAAGGGCATTGTGATGTCACAATGGGGGAAAGGGCATTGTGATGTCAGAATGTAAAAAACTGCATTGTGATGTCACAATGGGAAAAACTGCATTGTGATGTCACAATGGGTTAAACTGCATTGTGATGTGACAATGGGTTAAACTGCATTGTGATGTCCCAATGGGGGAAACGGCATTGTGATGTCACAATAGGGAAAACTGCATTGTGATGTCACAATGGGGAAAAGGGCATTGTGATGTCACAATGGGGGAAAGGGCATTGTGATGTCACAATGGGGGAAAAGTGCATTGTGATGTCACAATGGGGGAGAGGGCATTGTGATGTCACAATGGGGGAAAGGGAATTGTGATGCCACAATGGGGTAAAGGGCATTGTGATGTCACAATAGGGAAAAGGGCATTGTGATGTCACAATGGGAAAAAGGCCATTGTGATGTCACAATGGGGGAAAGGGCATTGTGATGTCACAATGGGGGAAAGTGCATTGTGATGTCACAATGGGGGAAAGGGCATTGTGATGTCACAATGGGGGAAAGGGCATTGTGATGTCACAATGGGGGAAAGGGCATTGTGATGTCACAATGGGGGACAGGGCATTGTGATGTCGCAATGGGGGAAAAGTGCATTGTGATGTCACAATGGGGGAAAGTGCATTGTGATATCACAATGGGGGAAAAGGCATTGTGATGTCACAATGGGGGAAAAGGGCATCGTGATGTCACAATGGGGGAAAGGGCATTGTGATGTCACAATGGGAAAAACTGCATTGTGATGTCACAATGGGGAAAACTGCATTGTGATGTCACAATGGGGGAATGGGCATTGTGATGTCACAATGGGGAAAACTGCATTGTGATGTCACAATGGGGGAAAGGGCATTGCGATGTCACAATGGGGGAAAGGGCATTGTGATGTCACAATGGGGGAAAGGGCATTGTGATGTCACAATGGGAAAAAGGCCATTGTGAAGTCACAATGGGGGAAAGGGCATTGTGATGTCACAATGGGGGAAAAGTGCATTGTGATGTCACAATGGGGGAAAGTGAATTGTGATTTCACAATGGGGGAAAGGGCATTGTGATGACACAATGGGAAAAACTGCATTGTGATGTCACAATGGGGGAAAGGGCATTGTGATGTCACAATGGGGAAAGGGCATTGTTATGTCACAATGGGAAAAACTGCATTGTGATGTCACAATGGGAAAAAGGCCATTGTGATGTCACAATGGGGGAAAGGGCATTGTGATGTCACAATGGGGGAAAGTGCATTGTGATGTCACAATGGGGGAAAGGGCATTGTGATGTCACAATGGGGGAAAGGGCATTGTGATGTCACAATGGGGGAAAGGGCATTGTGATGTCACAATGGGGGACAGGGCATTGTGATGTCACAATGGGATAAAGGGCATTGTGATGTCGCAATGGGGGAAAAGTGCATTGTGATGTCACAATGGGGGAAAGGGCATTGTGATGTCACAATGGGGAAAAGTGCATTGTGATGTCACAATGGGGAAAAGTGCATTGTGATGTCACAATGGGGGAAAAGTGCATTGTGGTGTCACAATGGGGGAAAGTGAATTGTGATGTCACAATGGGGGAAAGGGCATTGTGATGACACAATGGGAAAAACTGCATTGTGATGTCACAATGGGGGAAAGGGCATTGTGATGTCACAATGGGGAAAACTGCATTGTGATGTCACAATGGGGGAAAGGGCATTGTGATGTAACAATGGGGTAAAGGGCATTGTGATGTCACAATGGGGGAAAGGGCATTGTGATGTCACAATGGGGGAAAGGGCATTGTGATGTCACAATGGGGGAAAGGGCATTGTAATGTCACAATGGGGGAAAGGGCATTGTGATGTCACAATGGGAAAAACTGCATTGTGATGTCACAATGGGGAAAACTGCATTGTGATGTCACAATAGGGAAAAGGGCATTGTGATGTCACAATTGGGGAAAGGGCATTGTGATGTCACAATGGGGGAAAGGGCATTGTGATGTCACAATGGGGAAAAGTGCATTGTGATGTCACAATGGGGGAAAAGTGCATTGTGATGTCACAATAGGGAATAGGGCATTGTGATGTCACAATTGGGGAAAGGGCATTGTGATGTCACAATGGCGGAAAGGACATTGTGATGTCACAATGGGGAAAAGTGCATTGTGATGTCACAATGGGGGAAAAGTGCATTGTGATGTCACAATGGGGGAAAGTGAATTGTGATGTCACAATGGGGGAAAGGGCATTGTGATGTCACAATGGGGGAAAGGGCATTGTGATGTCACATTGGGGAAAAGGGCATTGTGATATCACAATGGGGAAATGGGCATTGTGATGTCATAATGGGGGAAAGGGCATTGTGATGTCACAATCTGAAAAACTGCATTGTGATGTCATAATGGGGAAAAGGGCATTGTGATGTCACAATGGGGAAAAGGGCATTGTGATGTCACAATGGGGAAAGGGCATTGTGATGTCACAATGGGGGAAAGGGCATTGTGATGTCAGAATTTAAAAAACTGCATTGTGATGTCACAATGGGAAAAACTGCATTGTGATGTCACAATGGGTTAAACTGCATTGTGATGTCACAATGGGTTAAACTGCATTGTGATGTCCCAATGGGGGAAACGGCATTGTGATGTCACAATAGGGAAAACTGCATTGTGATGTCACAATGGGGAAAAGGGCATTGTGATGTCACAATGGGGGAAAGGGCATTGTGATGTCACAATGGGGGAAAAGTGCATTGTGATGTCACAATGGGGGAGAGGGCATTGTGATGTCACAATGGGGGAAAGGGAATTGTGATGCCACAATGGGGTAAAGGGCATTGTGATGTCACAATAGGGAAAAGGGCATTGTGATGTCACAATGGGGGAAAGGGCATTGTGATGTCGCAATGGGGGAAAAGTGCATTGTGATGTCACAATGGGGGAAAGTGCATTGTGATATCACAATGGGGGAAAAGGCATTGTGATGTCACAATGGGGGAAAAGGGCATCGTGATGTCACAATGGGGGAAAGGGCATTGTGATGTCACAATGGGAAAAACTGCATTGTGATGTCACAATGGGGAAAACTGCATTGTGATGTCACAATGGGGGAATGGGCATTGTGATGTCACAATGGGGAAAACTGCATTGTGATGTCACAATGGGGGAAAGGGCATTGCGATGTCACAATGGGGGAAAGGGCATTGTGATGTCACAATGGGGGAAAGGCCATTGTGAAGTCACAATGGGGGAAAGGGCATTGTGATGTCACAATGGGGGAAAAGTGCATTGTGATGTCACAATGGGGAAAAGTGCATTGTGATGTCACAATGGGGGAAAAGTGCATTGTGGTGTCACAATGGGGGAAAGTGAATTGTGATGTCACAATGGGGGAAAGGGCATTGTGATGACACAATGGGAAAAACTGCATTGTGATGTCACAATGGGGGAAAGGGCATTGTGATGTCACAATGGGGAAAACTGCATTGTGATGTCACAATGGGGGAAAGGGCATTGTGATGTAACAATGGGGTAAAGGGCATTGTGATGTCACAATGGGGGAAAGGGCATTGTGATGTCACAATGGGGGAAAGGGCATTGTGATGTCACAATGGGGGAAAGGGCATTGTAATGTCACAATGGGGGAAAGGGCATTGTGATGTCACAATGGGAAAAACTGCATTGTGATGTCACAATGGGGAAAACTGCATTGTGATGTCACAATAGGGAAAAGGGCATTGTGATGTCACAATTGGGGAAAGGGCATTGTGATGTCACAATGGGGGAAAGGGCATTGTGATGTCACAATGGGGAAAAGTGCATTGTGATGTCACAATGGGGGAAAAGTGCATTGTGATGTCACAATGGGGGAAAGTGAATTGTGATGTCACAATGGGGGAAAGGGCATTGTGATGTCACAATGGGGGAAAGGGCATTGTGATGTCACATTGGGGAAAAGGGCATTGTGATATCACAATGGGGAAAAGGGCATTGTGATGTCATAATGGGGGAAAGGGCATTGTGATGTCACAATGGGAAAAACTGCATTGTGATGTCATAATGGGGAAAAGGGCATTGTGATGTCACAATGGGGAAAAGGGCATTGTGATGTCACAATGGGGGAAAGGGCATTGTGATGTCAGAATGGGAAAAACTGCATTGTGATGTCAGAATGGGAAAAACTGCATTGTGATGTCACAATGGGTTAAACTGCATTGTGATGTCACAATGGGTTAGACTGCATTGTGATGTCCCAATGGGGGAAACGGCATTGTGATGTCACAATGGGGAAAACTGCATTGTGATGTCACAATGGGGAAAAGGGCATTGTGATGTCACAATGGGGGAAAGGGGATTGTGATGTCACAATGGGGGAAAAGTGCATTGTGATGTCACAATGGGGGAGAGGGCATTGTGATGTCACAATGGGGGAAATGGAATTGTGATGCCACAATGGGGTAAAGGGCATTGTGATGTCACAATAGGGAAAAGGGCATTGTGATGTCACAATGGGGGAAAGGGCATTGTGATGTCGCAATGGGGGAAAAGTGCATTGTGATGTCACAATGGGGGAAAGTGCATTGTGATATCACAATGGGGGAAAAGGCATTGTGATGTCACAATGGGGGAAAAGGGCATTGTGATGTCACAATGGGGGAAAGGGCATTGTGATGTCACAATGGGAAAAACTGCATTGTGATGTCACAATGGGGAAAACTGCATTGTGATGTCACAATGGGGGAATGGGCATTGTGATGTCACAATGGGGAAAACTGCATTGTGATGTCACAATGGGGGAAAGGGCATTGCGATGTCACAATGGGGGAAAGGGCATTGTGATGTCACAATGGGGGAAAGGGCATTGTGATGTCACAATGGGAAAAAGGCCATTGTGATGTCACAATGGGGGAAAGGGCATTGTGATGTCACAATGGGGGAAAAGTGCATTGTGATTTCACAATGGGGGAAAGGGCATTGTGATGTCACAATGGGGAAAAGTGCATTGTGATGTCACAATGGGGGAAAAGTGCATTGTGATGTCACAATGGGGGAAAGTGCATTGTGATGTCACAATGGGAGTAAGTGCATTGTGATGTCACAATGGGGGAAAGGGTATTGTGATGTCACAATGGGAGAAAGGGCATTGTGATGTCACAATGGGGAAAACTGCATTGTGATGTCACAATGGGGGAAACTGCATTGTGATGTCACAATGGGGGAAACGGCATTGTGATGTCACAATGGGGAAAACTGCATTGTGATGTCACAATAGGAAAAGGGCATTGTGATGTCACAATGGGGGAAAGGGCATTGTGATGTCACAATGGGGGAAAGGGCATTTTGATGTCGCAATGGGGGAAAAGTGCATTGTGATGTCACAATGGGGGAAAGTGGATTGTGATGTCACATTGGGGGAAAGGGCATTGTGATGTCACAATGGGGGAAAGGGCATTGTTATGTCACAATGGGGTAAAGGGCATTGTGATGTTACAATGGGGAAAAGGGCATTGTGATGTCACAATGGGGGAAAGGGCATTGTGATGTCACAATGGGGAAAACTGCATTGTGATGTCACAATGGGGGAAAGGGCATTGTGATGTCACAATGGGGAAAACTGCATTGTGATGTCACAATGGGGGAAAGGGCATTGTGATGTCACAATGGGGGAAAGGGCATTGTGATGTCACAATGGTGGAAAGTGCATTGTGATGTCACAATGGGGGAAAACTGCATTGTGATGTCACAATGGGGAAAGGGCATTGTGATTTCACAATGGGGGAAAGGGCATTGTGATGTCACAATGGGGGAAAGGGCATTGTTATGTCACAATGGGAAAAACTGCATTGTGATGTCACAATGGGGAAAAGGCCATTGTGATGTCACAATGGGGAAAGGGCATTGTGATGTCACAATGGGGAAAAGGCCATTGTGGTGTCACAATCGGGGAAAGGGCATTGTGATGTCACAATGGTGGAAAGTGCATTGTGATGTCACAATGGGGGAAAGGGCATTGTGATGTCACAATGGGGGAAAGGGCATTGTGATGTCACAATGGGGGAAATGGCATTGTGATGTCACAATGGGGGAAAGGGCATTGCGATGTCACAATGGGGGAAAGGGCATTGTGATGTCACAATGGGGGAAAGGGCATTGTGATGTCACAATGGGAAAAAGGCCATTGTGATCTCACAATGGGGGAAAGGGCATTGTGATGTCACAATGGGGGGAAAGTGCATTGTGATTTCACAATGGGGGAAAGGGCATTGTGATGTCACAATGGGGAAAAGTGCACTGTGATGTCGCAATGGGGGAAAAGTGCATTGTGATGTCACAATGGGGAAAAGTGCATTGTGATGTCACAATGGGGGAAAAGTGCATTGTGATGTCACAATGGGGGAAAGTGAATTGTGATGTCACAATGGGGGAAAGGGCATTGTGATGACACAATGGGAAAAACTGCATTGTGATGTCACAATGGGGGAAAGGGCATTGTGATGTCACAATGGGGGAAAGGGCATTGTGATGTCACAATGGGGGAAAGGGCATTGTGATGTCACAATGGGGGAAAGGGCATTGTAATGTCACAATGGGGGAAAGGGCATTGTGATGTCACAATGGGAAAAACTGCATTGTGATGTCACAATGGGGAAAACTGCATTGTGATGTCACAATAGGGAAAAGGGCATTGTGATGTCACAATTGGGGAAAGGGCATTGTGATGTCACAATGGGGGAAAGGGCATTGTGATGTCACAATGGGGAAAAGTGCATTGTGATGTCACAAAGGGGGAAAAGTGCATTGTGATGTCACAATGGGGGAAAGTGAATTGTGATGTCACAATGGGGGAAAGGGCATTGTGATGTCACAATGGGGGAAAGGGCATTGTGATATCACATTGGGGAAAAGGGCATTGTGATATCACAATGGGGAAAAGGGCATTGTGATGTCATAATGGGGGAAAGGGCATTGTGATGTCACAATGGGAAAAACTGCATTGTGATGTCATAATGGGGAAAAGGGCATTGTGATGTCACAATGGGGAAAAGGGCATTGTGATGTCACAATGGGGGAAAGGGCATTGTGATGTCACAATGGGAAAAACTGCATTGTGATGTCACAATGGGAAAAACTGCATTGTGATGTCACAATGGGTTAGACTGCATTGTGATGTCCCAATGGGGGAAACGGCATTGTGATGTCACAATGGGGAAAACTGCATTGTGATGTCACAATGGGGAAAAGGGCATTGTGATGTCACAATGGGGGAAAGGGCATTGTGATGTCACAATGGGGGAAAAGTGCATTGTGATGTCACAATGGGGGAGAGGGCATTGTGATGTCACAATGGGGGAAAGGGAATTGTGATGCCACAATGGGGTAAAGGGCATTGTGATGTCACAATAGGGAAAAGGGCATTGTGATGTCACAATGGGGGAAAGGGCATTGTGATGTCGCAATGGGGGAAAAGTGCATTGTGATGTCACAATGGGGGAAAGTGCATTGTGATATCACAATGGGGGAAAAGGCATTGTGATGTCACAATGGGGGAAAAGGGCATTGTGATGTCACAATGGGGGAAAGGGCATTGTGATGTCACAATGGGAAAAACTGCATTGTGATGTCACAATGGGGAAAACTGCATTGTGATGTCACAATGGGGGAATGGGCATTGTGATGTCACAATGGGGAAAACTGCATTGTGATGTCACAATGGGGGAAAGGGCATTGCGATGTCACAATGGGGGAAAGGGCATTGTGATGTCACAATGGGAAAAAGGCCATTGTGATGTCACAATGGGGGAAAGGGCATTGTGATGTCACAATGGGGGAAAAGTGCATTGTGATTTCACAATGGGGGAAAGGGCATTGTGATGTCACAATGGGGAAAAGTGCATTGTGATGTCACAATGGGGGAAAAGTGCATTGTGATGTCACAATGGGGGAAAGTGCATTGTGATGTCACAATGGGAGTAAGTGCATTGTGATGTCACAATGGGGGAAAGGGTATTGTGACGTCACAATGGGAGAAAGGGCATTGTGATGTCACAATGGGGAAAAGGGCATTGTGATATCACAATGGGGAAAAGGGCATTGTGATGTCATAATGGGGGAAAGGGCATTGTGATGTCACAATGGGAAAAACTGCATTGTGATGTCATAATGGGGAAAAGGGCATTGTGATGTCACAATGGGGAAAAGGGCATTGTGATGTCACAATGGGGGAAAGGGCATTGTGATGTCAGAATGGGAAAAACTGCATTGTGATGTCAGAATGGGAAAAACTGCATTGTGATGTCACAATGGGTTAAACTGCATTGTGATGTCACAATGGGTTAGACTGCATTGTGATGTCCCAATGGGGGAAACGGCATTGTGATGTCACAATGGGGAAAACTGCATTGTGATGTCACAATGGGGAAAAGGGCATTGTGATGTCACAATGGGGGAAAGGGGATTGTGATGTCACAATGGGGGAAAAGTGCATTGTGATGTCACAATGGGGGAGAGGGCATTGTGATGTCACAATGGGGGAAATGGAATTGTGATGCCACAATGGGGTAAAGGGCATTGTGATGTCACAATAGGGAAAAGGGCATTGTGATGTCACAATGGGGGAAAGGGCATTGTGATGTCGCAATGGGGGAAAAGTGCATTGTGATGTCACAATGGGGGAAAGTGCATTGTGATATCACAATGGGGGAAAAGGCATTGTGATGTCACAATGGGGGAAAAGGGCATTGTGATGTCACAATGGGGGAAAGGGCATTGTGATGTCACAATGGGAAAAACTGCATTGTGATGTCACAATGGGGAAAACTGCATTGTGATGTCACAATGGGGGAATGGGCATTGTGATGTCACAATGGGGAAAACTGCATTGTGATGTCACAATGGGGGAAAGGGCATTGCGATGTCACAATGGGGGAAAGGGCATTGTGATGTCACAATGGGGGAAAGGGCATTGTGATGTCACAATGGGAAAAAGGCCATTGTGATGTCACAATGGGGGAAAGGGCATTGTGATGTCACAATGGGGGAAAAGTGCATTGTGATTTCACAATGGGGGAAAGGCCATTGTGATGTCACAATGGGGGAAAGGGCATTGTGATGTCACAATGGGAAAAAGGCCATTGTGATGTCACAATGGGGGAAAGGGCATTGTGATGTCACAATGGGGGAAAAGTGCATTGTGATTTCACAATGGGGGAAAGGGCATTGTGATGTCACAATGGGGAAAAGTGCATTGTGATGTCACAATGGGGGAAAGGGCATTGTGATGTCACAATGGGGGAAAAGTGCATTGTGATGTCACAATGGGGGAGAGGGCATTGTGATGTCACAATGGGGGAAAGGGAATTGTGATGCCACAATGGGGTAAAGGGCATTGTGATGTCACAATAGGGAAAAGGGCATTGTGATGTCACAATGGGGGAAAGGGCATTGTGATGTCGCAATGGGGGAAAAGTGCATTGTGATGTCACAATGGGGGAAAGTGCATTGTGATATCACAATGGGGGAAAAGGCATTGTGATGTCACAATGGGGGAAAAGGGCATCGTGATGTCACAATGGGGGAAAGGGCATTGTGATGTCACAATGGGAAAAACTGCATTGTGATGTCACAATGGGGAAAACTGCATTGTGATGTCACAATGGGGGAATGGGCATTGTGATGTCACAATGGGGAAAACTGCATTGTGATGTCACAATGGGGGAAAGGGCATTGCGATGTCACAATGGGGGAAAGGGCATTGTGATGTCACAATGGGGGAAAGGCCATTGTGAAGTCACAATGGGGGAAAGGGCATTGTGATGTCACAATGGGGGAAAAGTGCATTGTGATGTCACAATGGGGAAAAGTGCATTGTGATGTCACAATGGGGGAAAAGTGCATTGTGGTGTCACAATGGGGGAAAGTGAATTGTGATGTCACAATGGGGGAAAGGGCATTGTGATGACACAATGGGAAAAACTGCATTGTGATGTCACAATGGGGGAAAGGGCATTGTGATGTCACAATGGGGAAAACTGCATTGTGATGTCACAATGGGGGAAAGGGCATTGTGATGTAACAATGGGGTAAAGGGCATTGTGATGTCACAATGGGGGAAAGGGCATTGTGATGTCACAATGGGGGAAAGGGCATTGTGATGTCACAATGGGGGAAAGGGCATTGTAATGTCACAATGGGGGAAAGGGCATTGTGATGTCACAATGGGAAAAACTGCATTGTGATGTCACAATGGGGAAAACTGCATTGTGATGTCACAATAGGGAAAAGGGCATTGTGATGTCACAATTGGGGAAAGGGCATTGTGATGTCACAATGGGGGAAAGGGCATTGTGATGTCACAATGGGGAAAAGTGCATTGTGATGTCACAATGGGGGAAAAGTGCATTGTGATGTCACAATGGGGGAAAGTGAATTGTGATGTCACAATGGGGGAAAGGGCATTGTGATGTCACAATGGGGGAAAGGGCATTGTGATGTCACATTGGGGAAAAGGGCATTGTGATATCACAATGGGGAAAAGGGCATTGTGATGTCATAATGGGGGAAAGGGCATTGTGATGTCACAATGGGAAAAACTGCATTGTGATGTCATAATGGGGAAAAGGGCATTGTGATGTCACAATGGGGAAAAGGGCATTGTGATGTCACAATGGGGGAAAGGGCATTGTGATGTCAGAATGGGAAAAACTGCATTGTGATGTCAGAATGGGAAAAACTGCATTGTGATGTCACAATGGGTTAAACTGCATTGTGATGTCACAATGGGTTAGACTGCATTGTGATGTCCCAATGGGGGAAACGGCATTGTGATGTCACAATGGGGAAAACTGCATTGTGATGTCACAATGGGGAAAAGGGCATTGTGATGTCACAATGGGGGAAAGGGGATTGTGATGTCACAATGGGGGAAAAGTGCATTGTGATGTCACAATGGGGGAGAGGGCATTGTGATGTCACAATGGGGGAAATGGAATTGTGATGCCACAATGGGGTAAAGGGCATTGTGATGTCACAATAGGGAAAAGGGCATTGTGATGTCACAATGGGGGAAAGGGCATTGTGATGTCGCAATGGGGGAAAAGTGCATTGTGATGTCACAATGGGGGAAAGTGCATTGTGATATCACAATGGGGGAAAAGGCATTGTGATGTCACAATGGGGGAAAAGGGCATTGTGATGTCACAATGGGGGAAAGGGCATTGTGATGTCACAATGGGAAAAACTGCATTGTGATGTCACAATGGGGAAAACTGCATTGTGATGTCACAATGGGGGAATGGGCATTGTGATGTCACAATGGGGAAAACTGCATTGTGATGTCACAATGGGGGAAAGGGCATTGCGATGTCACAATGGGGGAAAGGGCATTGTGATGTCACAATGGGGGAAAGGGCATTGTGATGTCACAATGGGAAAAAGGCCATTGTGATGTCACAATGGGGGAAAGGGCATTGTGATGTCACAATGGGGGAAAAGTGCATTGTGATTTCACAATGGGGGAAAGGGCATTGTGATGTCACAATGGGGAAAAGTGCATTGTGATGTCACAATGGGGGAAAAGTGCATTGTGATGTCACAATGGGGGAAAGTGCATTGTGATGTCACAATGGGAGTAAGTGCATTGTGATGTCACAATGGGGGAAAGGGTATTGTGATGTCACAATGGGAGAAAGGGCATTGTGATGTCACAATGGGGAAAACTGCATTGTGATGTCACAATGGGGGAAACTGCATTGTGATGTCACAATGGGGGAAACGGCATTGTGATGTCACAATGGGGAAAACTGCATTGTGATGTCACAATAGGAAAAGGGCATTGTGATGTCACAATGGGGGAAAGGGCATTGTGATGTCACAATGGGGGAAAGGGCATTTTGATGTCGCAATGGGGGAAAAGTGCATTGTGATGTCACAATGGGGGAAAGTGGATTGTGATGTCACATTGGGGGAAAGGGCATTGTGATGTCACAATGGGGGAAAGGGCATTGTTATGTCACAATGGGGTAAAGGGCATTGTGATGTCACAATGGGGAAAAGGGCATTGTGATGTCACAATGGGGGAAAGGGCATTGTGATGTCACAATGGGGAAAACTGCATTGTGATGTCACAATGGGGGAAAGGGCATTGTGATGTCACAATGGGGAAAACTGCATTGTGATGTCACAATGGGGGAAAGGGCATTGTGATGTCACAATGGGGGAAAGGGCATTGTGATGTCACAATGGTGGAAAGTGCATTGTGATGTCACAATGGGGGAAAACTGCATTGTGATGTCACAATGGGGAAAGGGCATTGTGATTTCACAATGGGGGAAAGGGCATTGTGATGTCACAATGGGGGAAAGGGCATTGTTATGTCACAATGGGAAAAACTGCATTGTGATGTCACAATGGGGAAAAGGCCATTGTGATGTCACAATGGGGAAAGGGCATTGTGATGTCACAATGGGGAAAAGGCCATTGTGGTGTCACAATCGGGGAAAGGGCATTGTGATGTCACAATGGTGGAAAGTGCATTGTGATGTCACAATGGGGGAAAGGGCATTGTGATGTCACAATGGGGGAAAGGGCATTGTGATGTCACAATGGGGGAAATGGCATTGTGATGTCACAATGGGGGAAAGGGCATTGCGATGTCACAATGGGGGAAAGGGCATTGTGATGTCACAATGGGGGAAAGGGCATTGTGATGTCACAATGGGAAAAAGGCCATTGTGATCTCACAATGGGGGAAAGGGCATTGTGATGTCACAATGGGGGGAAAGTGCATTGTGATTTCACAATGGGGGAAAGGGCATTGTGATGTCACAATGGGGAAAAGTGCACTGTGATGTCGCAATGGGGGAAAAGTGCATTGTGATGTCACAATGGGGAAAAGTGCATTGTGATGTCACAATGGGGGAAAAGTGCATTGTGATGTCACAATGGGGGAAAGTGAATTGTGATGTCACAATGGGGGAAAGGGCATTGTGATGACACAATGGGAAAAACTGCATTGTGATGTCACAATGGGGGAAAGGGCATTGTGATGTAACAATGGGGTAAAGGGCATTGTGATGTCACAATGGGGGAAAGGGCATTGTGATGTCACAATGGGGGAAAGGGCATTGTGATGTCACAATGGGGGAAAGGGCATTGTAATGTCACAATGGGGGAAAGGGCATTGTGATGTCACAATGGGAAAAACTGCATTGTGATGTCACAATGGGGAAAACTGCATTGTGATGTCACAATAGGGAAAAGGGCATTGTGATGTCACAATTGGGGAAAGGGCATTGTGATGTCACAATGGGGGAAAGGGCATTGTGATGTCACAATGGGGAAAAGTGCATTGTGATGTCACAAAGGGGGAAAAGTGCATTGTGATGTCACAATGGGGGAAAGTGAATTGTGATGTCACAATGGGGGAAAGGGCATTGTGATGTCACAATGGGGGAAAGGGCATTGTGATATCACATTGGGGAAAAGGGCATTGTGATATCACAATGGGGAAAAGGGCATTGTGATGTCATAATGGGGGAAAGGGCATTGTGATGTCACAATGGGAAAAACTGCATTGTGATGTCATAATGGGGAAAAGGGCATTGTGATGTCACAATGGGGAAAAGGGCATTGTGATGTCACAATGGGGGAAAGGGCATTGTGATGTCACAATGGGAAAAACTGCATTGTGATGTCACAATGGGAAAAACTGCATTGTGATGTCACAATGGGTTAGACTGCATTGTGATGTCCCAATGGGGGAAACGGCATTGTGATGTCACAATGGGGAAAACTGCATTGTGATGTCACAATGGGGAAAAGGGCATTGTGATGTCACAATGGGGGAAAGGGCATTGTGATGTCACAATGGGGGAAAAGTGCATTGTGATGTCACAATGGGGGAGAGGGCATTGTGATGTCACAATGGGGGAAAGGGAATTGTGATGCCACAATGGGGTAAAGGGCATTGTGATGTCACAATAGGGAAAAGGGCATTGTGATGTCACAATGGGGGAAAGGGCATTGTGATGTCGCAATGGGGGAAAAGTGCATTGTGATGTCACAATGGGGGAAAGTGCATTGTGATATCACAATGGGGGAAAAGGCATTGTGATGTCACAATGGGGGAAAAGGGCATTGTGATGTCACAATGGGGGAAAGGGCATTGTGATGTCACAATGGGAAAAACTGCATTGTGATGTCACAATGGGGAAAACTGCATTGTGATGTCACAATGGGGGAATGGGCATTGTGATGTCACAATGGGGAAAACTGCATTGTGATGTCACAATGGGGGAAAGGGCATTGCGATGTCACAATGGGGGAAAGGGCATTGTGATGTCACAATGGGAAAAAGGCCATTGTGATGTCACAATGGGGGAAAGGGCATTGTGATGTCACAATGGGGGAAAAGTGCATTGTGATTTCACAATGGGGGAAAGGGCATTGTGATGTCACAATGGGGAAAAGTGCATTGTGATGTCACAATGGGGGAAAAGTGCATTGTGATGTCACAATGGGGGAAAGTGCATTGTGATGTCACAATGGGAGTAAGTGCATTGTGATGTCACAATGGGGGAAAGGGTATTGTGACGTCACAATGGGAGAAAGGGCATTGTGATGTCACAATGGGGAAAACTGCATTGTGATGTCACAATGGGGGAAACTGCATTGTGATGTCACAATGGGGGAAACGGCATTGTGATGTCACAATGGGGAAAACTGCATTGTGATGTCACAATAGGAAAAGGGCATTGTGATGTCACAATGGGGGAAAGGGCATTGTGATGTCACAATGGGTTAGACTGCATTGTGATGTCCCAATGGGGGAAACGGCATTGTGATGTCACAATGGGGAAAACTGCATTGTGATGTCACAATGGGGAAAAGGGCATTGTGATGTCACAATGGGGGAAAGGGCATTGTGATGTCACAATGGGGGAAAAGTGCATTGTGATGTCACAATGGGGGAGAGGGCATTGTGATGTCACAATGGGGGAAAGGGAATTGTGATGCCACAATGGGGTAAAGGGCATTGTGATGTCACAATAGGGAAAAGGGCATTGTGATGTCACAATGGGGGAAAGGGCATTGTGATGTCGCAATGGGGGAAAAGTGCATTGTGATGTCACAATGGGGGAAAGTGCATTGTGATATCACAATGGGGGAAAAGGCATTGTGATGTCACAATGGGGGAAAAGGGCATTGTGATGTCACAATGGGGGAAAGGGCATTGTGATGTCACAATGGGAAAAACTGCATTGTGATGTCACAATGGGGAAAACTGCATTGTGATGTCACAATGGGGGAATGGGCATTGTGATGTCACAATGGGGAAAACTGCATTGTGATGTCACAATGGGGGAAAGGGCATTGCGATGTCACAATGGGGGAAAGGGCATTGTGATGTCACAATGGGGGAAAGGGCATTGTGATGTCACAATGGGAAAAAGGCCATTGTGATGTCACAATGGGGGAAAGGGCATTGTGATGTCACAATGGGGGAAAAGTGCATTGTGATTTCACAATGGGGGAAAGGGCATTGTGATGTCATAATGGGGAAAAGTGCATTGTGATGTCACAATGGGGGAAAAGTGCATTGTGATGTCACAATGGGGGAAAGTGCATTGTGATGTCACAATGGGAGTAAGTGCATTGTGATGTCACAATGGGGGAAAGGGTATTGTGATGTCACAATGGGAGAAAGGGCATTGTGATGTCACAATGGGGAAAACTGCATTGTGATGTCACAATGGGGGAAACTGCATTGTGATGTCACAATGGGGGAAACGGCATTGTGATGTCACAATGGGGAAAACTGCATTGTGATGTCACAATAGGAAAAGGGCATTGTGATGTCACAATGGGGGAAAGGGCATTGTGATGTCGCAATGGGGAAAGGGCATTTTGCTGTCGCAATGGGGGAAAAGTGCATTGTGATGTCACAATGGGGGAAAGTGGATTGTGATGTCACATTGGGGGAAAGGGCATTGTAATGTCACAATGGGGGAAAGGGCATTGTTATGTCACAATGGGGGAAAGGGCATTGTGATGTCACAATGGGGAAAAGGGCATTGTGATGTCACAATGGGGGAAAGGGCATTGTGATGTCACAATGGGGAAAACTGCATTGTGATGTCACAATGGGGGAAAGGGCATTGTGATGTCACAATGGGGAAAACTGCATTGTGATGTCACAATGGGGGAAAGGGCATTGTGATGTCACAATGGGGGAAAGGGCATTGTGATGTCACAATGGGGGAAAGTGCATTGTGATGTCACAATGGGGGAAAACTGCATTGTGATGTCACAATGGGGAAAGGGCATTGTGATTTTACAATGGGGGAAAGGGCATTGTGATGTCACAATGGGGGAAAGGGCATTGTTATGTCACAATGGGAAAAACTGCATTGTGATGTCACAATGGGGAAAAGGCCATTGTGATGTCACAATGGGGAAAGGGCATTGTGATGTCACAATGGGGAAAAGGCCATTGTGGTGTCACAATCGGGGAAAGGGCATTGTGATGTCACAATGGTGGAAAGTGCATTGTGATGTCACAATGGGGGAAAGGGCATTGTGATGTCACAATGGGGGAAAGGGCATTGTGATGTCACAATGGGGGAAATGGCATTGTGATGTCACAATGGGGGAAAGGGCATTGCGATGTCACAATGGGGGAAAGGGCATTGTGATGTCACAATGGGGGAAAGGGCATTGTGATGTCACATTGGGAAAAAGGCCATTGTGATCTCACAATGGGGGAAAGGGCATTGTGATGTCACAATGGGGGAAAAGTGCATTGTGATTTCACAATGGGGGAAAGGGCATTGTGATGTCACAATGGGGAAAAGTGCATTGTGATGTCACAATGGGGGAAAAGTGCATTGTGATGTCACAATGGGGGAAAGTGCATTGTGATGTCACAATAGGGGTAAGTGCATTGTGATGTCACAATGGGGAAAGGGCATTGTGATGTCACAATGGGAAAAACTGCATTGTGATGTCACAATGGGGAAAAGGCCATTGTGATGTCACAATGGGGGAAAGGGCATTGTGATGTCACAATGGGGGAAAGGGCATTGTGATGTCACAATGGGGGAAAGGGCATTGTGATGTCACAATGGGGGAAATGGCATTGTGATGTCACAATGGGGGAAAGGGCATTGTGATGTCGCAATGGGGGGAAAGTGCATTGTGATGTCACAATGGGGGAAAGGGCATTGTGATGTCACAATGGGGGAAAGTGCATTGTGATGTCACATTGGGGGAAAGGGCATTGTGATGTCACAATGGGGGAAAGGGCATTGTGATGTCGCAATGGGGGAAAAGTGCATTGTGATGTCACAATGGGGGAAAGTGCATTGTGATATCACAATGGGGGAAAAGGCATTGTGATGTCACAATGGGGGAAAAGGGCATTGTGATGTCACAATGGGGGAAAGGGCATTGTGATGTCACAATGGGAAAAACTGCATTGTGATGTCACAATGGGGAAAACTGCATTGTGATGTCACAATGGGGGAATGGGCATTGTGATGTCACAATGGGGAAAACTGCATTGTGATGTCACAATGGGGGAAAGGGCATTGCGATTTCACAATGGGGGAAAGGGCATTGTGATGTCACAATGGGGGAAAGGGCATTGTGATGTCACAATGGGAAAAAGGCCATTGTGATGTCACAATGGGGGAAAGGGCATTGTGATGTCACAATGGGGGAAAAGTGCATTGTGATTTCACAATGGGGGAAAGGGCATTGTGATGTCACAATGGGGAAAAGTGCATTGTGATGTCACAATGGGGGAAAAGTGCATTGTGATGTCACAATGGGGGAAAGTGCATTGTGATGTCACAATGGGAGTAAGTGCATTGTGATGTCACAATGGGGGAAAGGGTATTGTGATGTCACAATGGGAGAAAGGGCATTGTGATGTCACAATGGGGAAAAGGGCATTGTGATGTCACAATGGGGGAAAGGGCATTGTGATGTCACAATGGGTTAAACTGCATTGTGATGTCACAATGGGTTAGACTGCATTGTGATGTCCCAATGGGGGAAACGGCATTGTGATGTCACAATGGGGAAAACTGCATTGTGATGTCACAATGGGGAAAAGGGCATTGTGATGTCACAATGGGGGAAAGGGCATTGTGATGTCACAATGGGGGAAAAGTGCATTGTGATGTCACAATGGGGGAGAGGGCATTGTGATGTCACAATGGGGGAAAGGGAATTGTGATGCCACAATGGGGTAAAGGGCATTGTGATGTCACAATAGGGAAAAGGGCATTGTGATGTCACAATGGGGGAAAGGGCATTGTGATGTCACAATGGGAAAAACTGCATTGTGATGTCACAATGGGGAAAACTGCATTGTGATGTCACAATGGGGGAATGGGCATTGTGATGTCACAATGGGGAAAACTGCATTGTGATGTCACAATGGGGGAAAGGGCATTGCGATGTCACAATGGGGGAAAGGGCATTGTGATGTCACAATGGGAAAAAGGCCATTGTGATGTCACAATGGGGGAAAGGGCATTGTGATGTCACAATGGGGGAAAAGTGCATTGTGATTTCACAATGGGGGAAAGGGCATTGTGATGTCACAATGGGGAAAAGTGCATTGTGATGTCACAATGGGGGAAAAGTGCATTGTGATGTCACAATAGGGGAAAGTGCATTGTGATGTCACAATGGGAGTAAGTGCATTGTGATGTCACAATGGGGGAAAGGGTATTGTGATGTCACAATGGGAGAAAGGGCATTGTGATGTCACAATGGGGAAAACTGCATTGTGATGTCACAATGGGGGAAACTGCATTGTGATGTCACAATGGGGGAAACGGCATTGTGATGTCACAATGGGGAAAACTGCATTGTGATGTCACAATAGGAAAAGGGCATTGTGATGTCACAATGGGGGAAAGGGCATTGTGATGTCACAATGGGTTAGACTGCATTGTGATGTCCCAATGGGGGAAACGGCATTGTGATGTCACAATGGGGAAAACTGCATTGTGATGTCACAATGGGGAAAAGGGCATTGTGATGTCACAATGGGGGAAAGGGCATTGTGATGTCACAATGGGGGAAAAGTGCATTGTGATGTCACAATGGGGGAGAGGGCATTGTGATGTCACAATGGGGGAAAGGGAATTGTGATGCCACAATGGGGTAAAGGGCATTGTGATGTCACAATAGGGAAAAGGGCATTGTGATGTCACAATGGGGGAAAGGGCATTGTGATGTCGCAATGGGGGAAAAGTGCATTGTGATGTCACAATGGGGGAAAGTGCATTGTGATATCACAATGGGGGAAAAGGCATTGTGATGTCACAATGGGGGAAAAGGGCATTGTGATGTCACAATGGGGGAAAGGGCATTGTGATGTCACAATGGGAAAAACTGCATTGTGATGTCACAATGGGGAAAACTGCATTGTGATGTCACAATGGGGGAATGGGCATTGTGATGTCACAATGGGGAAAACTGCATTGTGATGTCACAATGGGGGAAAGGGCATTGCGATGTCACAATGGGGGAAAGGGCATTGTGATGTCACAATGGGGGAAAGGGCATTGTGATGTCACAATGGGAAAAAGGCCATTGTGATGTCACAATGGGGGAAAGGGCATTGTGATGTCACAATGGGGGAAAAGTGCATTGTGATTTCACAATGGGGGAAAGGGCATTGTGATGTCATAATGGGGAAAAGTGCATTGTGATGTCACAATGGGGGAAAAGTGCATTGTGATGTCACAATGGGGGAAAGTGCATTGTGATGTCACAATGGGAGTAAGTGCATTGTGATGTCACAATGGGGGAAAGGGTATTGTGATGTCACAATGGGAGAAAGGGCATTGTGATGTCACAATGGGGAAAACTGCATTGTGATGTCACAATGGGGGAAACTGCATTGTGATGTCACAATGGGGAAAACTGCATTGTGATGTCACAATGGGGGAAACTGCATTGTGATGTCACAATGGGGGAAACGGCATTGTGATGTCACAATGGGGAAAACTGCATTGTGATGTCACAATAGGAAAAGGGCATTGTGATGTCACAATGGGGGAAAGGGCATTGTGATGTCACAATGGGGAAAGGGCATTTTGCTGTCGCAATGGGGGAAAAGTGCATTGTGATGTCACAATGGGGGAAAGTGGATTGTGATGTCACATTGGGGGAAAGGGCATTGTAATGTCACAATGGGGGAAAGGGCATTGTTATGTCACAATGGGGGAAAGGGCATTGTGATGTCACAATGGGGAAAAGGGCATTGTGATGTCACAATGGGGGAAAGGGCATTGTGATGTCACAATGGGGAAAACTGCATTGTGATGTCACAATGGGGGAAAGGGCATTGTGATGTCACAATGGGGAAAACTGCATTGTGATGTCACAATGGGGGAAAGGGCATTGTGATGTCACAATGGGGGAAAGGGCATTGTGATGTCACAATGGGGGAAAGTGCATTGTGATGTCACAATGGGGGAAAACTGCATTGTGATGTCACAATGGGGAAAGGGCATTGTGATTTCACAATGGGGGAAAGGGCATTGTGATGTCACAATGGGGGAAAGGGCATTGTTATGTCACAATGGGAAAAACTGCATTGTGATGTCACAATGGGGAAAAGGCCATTGTGATGTCACAATGGGGAAAGGGCATTGTGATGTCACAATGGGGAAAAGGACATTGTGGTGTCACAATCGGGGAAAGGGCATTGTGATGTCACAATGGTGGAAAGTGCATTGTGATGTCACAATGGGGGAAAGGGCATTGTGATGTCACAATGGGGGAAAGGGCATTGTGATGTCACAATGGGGGAAATGGCATTGTGATGTCACAATGGGGGAAAGGGCATTGCGATGTCACAATGGGGGAAAGGGCATTGTGATGTCACAATGGGGGAAAGGGCATTGTGATGTCACAATGGGAAAAAGGCCATTGCGATCTCACAATGGGGGAAAGGGCATTGTGATGTCACAATGGGGGAAAAGTGCATTGTGATTTCACAATGGGGGAAAGGGCATTGTGATGTCACAATGGGGAAAAGTGCATTGTGATGTCACAATGGGGGAAAAGTGCATTGTGATGTCACAATGGGGGAAAGTGCATTGTGATGTCACAATAGGGGTAAGTGCATTGTGATGTCACAATGGGGAAAGGGCATTGTGATGTCACAATGGGAAAAACTGCATTGTGATGTCACAATGGGGAAAAGGCCATTGTGATGTCACAATGGGGGAAAGGGCATTGTGATGTCACAATGGGGGAAAGGGCATTGTGATGTCACAATGGGGGAAAGGGCATTGTGATGTCACAATGGGGGAAATGGCATTGTGATGTCACAATGGGGGAAAGGGCATTGTGATGTCGCAATGGGGGGAAAGTGCATTGTGATGTCACAATGGGGGAAAGGGCATTGTGATGTCACAATGGGGGAAAGTGCATTGTGATGTCACATTGGGGGAAAGGGCATTGTGATGTCACAATGGGGGAAAGGGCATTGTGATGTCGCAATGGGGGAAAAGTGCATTGTGATGTCACAATGGGGGAAAGTGCATTGTGATATCACAATGGGGGAAAAGGCATTGTGATGTCACAATGGGGGAAAAGGGCATTGTGATGTCACAATGGGGGAAAGGGCATTGTGATGTCACAATGGGAAAAACTGCATTGTGATGTCACAATGGGGAAAACTGCATTGTGATGTCACAATGGGGGAATGGGCATTGTGATGTCACAATGGGGAAAACTGCATTGTGATGTCACAATGGGGGAAAGGGCATTGCGATTTCACAATGGGGGAAAGGGCATTGTGATGTCACAATGGGGGAAAGGGCATTGTGATGTCACAATGGGAAAAAGGCCATTGTGATGTCACAATGGGGGAAAGGGCATTGTGATGTCACAATGGGGGAAAAGTGCATTGTGATTTCACAATGGGGGAAAGGGCATTGTGATGTCACAATGGGGAAAAGTGCATTGTGATGTCACAATGGGGGAAAAGTGCATTGTGATGTCACAATGGGAGTAAGTGCATTGTGATGTCACAATGGGGGAAAGGGTATTGTGATGTCACAATGGGAGAAAGGGCATTGTGATGTCACAATGGGGAAAAGGGCATTGTGATGTCACAATGGGGGAAAGGGCATTGTGATGTCACAATGGGAAAAACTGCATTGTGATGTCACAATGGGAAAAACTGCATTGTGATGTCACAATGGGTTAAACTGCATTGTGATGTCACAATGGGTTAGACTGCATTGTGATGTCCCAATGGGGGAAACGGCATTGTGATGTCACAATGGGGAAAACTGCATTGTGATGTCACAATGGGGAAAAGGGCATTGTGATGTCACAATGGGGGAAAGGGCATTGTGATGTCACAATGGGGGAAAAGTGCATTGTGATGTCACAATGGGGGAGAGGGCATTGTGATGTCACAATGGGGGAAAGGGAATTGTGATGCCACAATGGGGTAAAGGGCATTGTGATGTCACAATAGGGAAAAGGGCATTGTGATGTCACAATGGGGGAAAGGGCATTGTGATGTCACAATGGGAAAAACTGCATTGTGATGTCACAATGGGGAAAACTGCATTGTGATGTCACAATGGGGGAATGGGCATTGTGATGTCACAATGGGGAAAACTGCATTGTGATGTCACAATGGGGGAAAGGGCATTGCGATGTCACAATGGGGGAAAGGGCATTGTGATGTCACAATGGGAAAAAGGCCATTGTGATGTCACAATGGGGGAAAGGGCATTGTGATGTCACAATGGGGGAAAAGTGCATTGTGATTTCACAATGGGGAAAGGGCATTGTGATGTCACAATGGGGAAAAGTGCATTGTGATGTCACAATGGGGGAAAAGTGCATTGTGATGTCACAATGGGGGAAAGTGCATTGTGATGTCACAATGGGAGTAAGTGCATTGTGATGTCACAATGGGGGAAAGGGTATTGTGATGTCACAATGGGAGAAAGGGCATTGTGATGTCACAATGGGGAAAACTGCATTGTGATGTCACAATGGGGGAAACTGCATTGTGATGTCACAATGGGGGAAACGGCATTGTGATGTCACAATGGGGAAAACTGCATTGTGATGTCACAATAGGAAAAGGGCATTGTGATGTCACAATGGGGGAAAGGGCATTGTGATGTCACAATGGGTTAGACTGCATTGTGATGTCCCAATGGGGGAAACGGCATTGTGATGTCACAATGGGGAAAACTGCATTGTGATGTCACAATGGGGAAAAGGGCATTGTGATGTCACAATGGGGGAAAGGGCATTGTGATGTCACAATGGGGGAAAAGTGCATTGTGATGTCACAATGGGGGAGAGGGCATTGTGATGTCACAATGGGGGAAAGGGAATTGTGATGCCACAATGGGGTAAAGGGCATTGTGATGTCACAATAGGGAAAAGGGCATTGTGATGTCACAATGGGGGAAAGGGCATTGTGATGTTGCAATGGGGGAAAAGTGCATTGTGATGTCACAATGGGGGAAAGTGCATTGTGATATCACAATGGGGGAAAAGGCATTGTGATGTCACAATGGGGGAAAAGGGCATTGTGATGTCACAATGGGGGAAAGGGCATTGTGATGTCACAATGGGAAAAACTGCATTGTGATGTCACAATGGGGAAAACTGCATTGTGATGTCACAATGGGGGAATGGGCATTGTGATGTCACAATGGGGAAAACTGCATTGTGATGTCACAATGGGGGAAAGGGCATTGCGATGTCACAATGGGGGAAAGGGCATTGTGATGTCACAATGGGGGAAAGGGCATTGTGATGTCACAATGGGAAAAAGGCCATTGTGATGTCACAATGGGGGAAAGGGCATTGTGATGTCACAATGGGGGAAAAGTGCATTGTGATTTCACAATGGGGGAAAGGGCATTGTGATGTCATAATGGGGAAAAGTGCATTGTGATGTCACAATGGGGGAAAAGTGCATTGTGATGTCACAATGGGGGAAAGTGCATTGTGATGTCACAATGGGAGTAAGTGCATTGTGATGTCACAATGGGGGAAAGGGTATTGTGATGTCACAATGGGAGAAAGGGCATTGTGATGTCACAATGGGGAAAACTGCATTGTGATGTCACAATGGGGGAAACTGCATTGTGATGTCACAATGGGGGAAACGGCATTGTGATGTCACAATGGGGAAAACTGCATTGTGATGTCACAATAGGAAAAGGGCATTGTGATGTCACAATGGGGGAAAGGGCATTGTGATGTCGCAATGGGGAAAGGGCATTTTGCTGTCGCAATGGGGGAAAAGTGCATTGTGATGTCACAATGGGGGAAAGTGGATTGTGATGTCACATTGGGGGAAAGGGCATTGTAATGTCACAATGGGGGAAAGAGCATTGTTATGTCACAATGGGGTAAAGGGCATTGTGATGTCACAATGGGGAAAAGGGCATTGTGATGTCACAATGGGGGAAAGGGCATTGTGATGTCACAATGGGGAAAACTGCATTGTGATGTCACAATGGGGGAAAGGGCATTGTGATGTCACAATGGGGAAAACTGCATTGTGATGTCACAATGGGGGAAAGGGCATTGTGATGTCACAATGGGGGAAAGGGCATTGTGATGTCACAATGGGGGAAAGTGCATTGTGATGTCACAATGGGGGGAAACTGCATTGTGATGTCACAATGGGGAAAGGGCATTGTGATTTCACAATGGGGGAAAGGGCATTGTGATGTCACAATGGGGGAAAGGGCATTGTTATGTCACAATGGGAAAAAACTGCATTGTGATGTCACAATGGGGAAAAGGCCATTGTGATGTCACAATGGGGAAAGGGCATTGTGATGTCACAATGGGGAAAAGGCCATTGTGGTGTCACAATCGGGGAAAGGGCATTGTGATGTCACAATGGTGGAAAGTGCATTGTGATGTCACAATGGGGGAAAGGGCATTGTGATGTCACAATGGGGGAAAGGGCATTGTGATGTCACAATGGGGGAAATGGCATTGTGATGTCACAATGGGGGAAAGGGCATTGCGATGTCACAATGGGGGAAAGGGCATTGTGATGTCACAATGGGGGAAAGGGCATTGTGATGTCACAATGGGAAAAAGGCCATTGTGATCTCACAATGGGGGAAAGGGCATTGTGATGTCACAATGGGGGAAAAGTGCATTGTGATTTCACAATGGGGGAAAGGGCATTGTGATGTCACAATGGGGAAAAGTGCATTGTGATGTCACAATGGGGGAAAAGTGCATTGTGATGTCACAATGGGGGAAAGTGCATTGTGATGTCACAATAGGGGTAAGTGCATTGTGATGTCACAATGGGGAAAGGGCATTGTGATGTCACAATGGGAAAAACTGCATTGTGATGTCACAATGGGGAAAAGGCCATTGTGATGTCACAATGGGGGAAAGGGCATTGTGATGTCACAATGGGGGAAAGGGCATTGTGATGTCACAATGGGGGAAAGGGCATTGTGATGTCACAATGGGGGAAATGGCATTGTGATGTCACAATGGGGGAAAGGGCATTGTGATGTCGCAATGGGGGGAAAGTGCATTGTGATGTCACAATGGGGGAAAGGGCATTGTGATGTCACAATGGGGGAAAGTGCATTGTGATGTCACATTGGGGGAAAGGGCATTGTGATGTCACAATGGGGGAAAGGGCATTGTGATGTCGCAATGGGGGAAAAGTGCATTGTGATGTCACAATGGGGGAAAGTGCATTGTGATATCACAATGGGGGAAAAGGCATTGTGATGTCACAATGGGGGAAAAGGGCATTGTGATGTCACAATGGGGGAAAGGGCATTGTGATGTCACAATGGGAAAAACTGCATTGTGATGTCACAATGGGGAAAACTGCATTGTGATGTCACAATGGGGGAATGGGCATTGTGATGTCACAATGGGGAAAACTGCATTGTGATGTCACAATGGGGGAAAGGGCATTGCGATTTCACAATGGGGGAAAGGGCATTGTGATGTCACAATGGGGGAAAGGGCATTGTGATGTCACAATGGGAAAAAGGCCATTGTGATGTCACAATGGGGGAAAGGGCATTGTGATGTCACAATGGGGGAAAAGTGCATTGTGATTTCACAATGGGGGAAAGGGCATTGTGATGTCACAATGGGGAAAAGTGCATTGTGATGTCACAATGGGGGAAAAGTGCATTGTGATGTCACAATGGGGGAAAGTGCATTGTGATGTCACAATGGGAGTAAGTGCATTGTGATGTCACAATGGGGGAAAGGGTATTGTGATGTCACAATGGGAGAAAGGGCATTGTGATGTCACAATGGGGAAAACTGCATTGTGATGTCACAATGGGGGAAACTGCATTGTGATGTCACAATGGGGGAAACGGCATTGTGATGTCACAATAGGAAAAGGGCATTGTGATGTCACAATGGGGGAAAGGGCATTGTGATGTCGCAATGGGGAAAGGGCATTTTGATGTCGCAATGGGGGAAAAGTGCATTGTGATGTCACAATGGGGGAAAGTGGATTGTGATGTCACATTGGGGGAAAGGGCATTGTGATGTCACAATGGGGGAAAGGGCATTGTTATGTCACAATGGGGTAAAGGGCATTGTGATGACACAATGGGGAAAAGGGCATTGTGATGTCACAATGGGGGAAAGGGCATTGTGATGTCACAATGGGGAAAACTGCATTGTGATGTCACAATGGGGGAAAGGGCATTGTGATGTCACAATGGGGAAAACTGCATTGTGATGTCACAATGGGGGAAAGGGCATTGTGATGTCACAATGGGGGAAAGGGCATTGTGATGTCACAATGGGGGAAAGTGCATTGTGATGTCACAATGGGGGAAAACTGCATTGTGATGTCACAATGGGGAAAGGGCATTGTGATTTCACAATGGGGGAAAGGGCATTGTGATGTCACAATGGGGGAAAGGGCATTGTGTTGTCACAATGGGGGAAAGGGCATTGTAATGTCACAATGGGGGAAAGGGCATTGTGATGTCACAATGGGAAAAACTGCATTGTGATGTCACAATAGTGAAAAGGGCATTGTGATGTCACAATTGGGGAAAGGGCATTGTGATGTCACAATGGGGAAAGGGCATTGTGATGTTACAATGGGGAAAAGTGCATTGTGATGTCACAATGGGGGAAAAGTGCATTGTGATGTCACAATGGGGGAAAGTGAATTGTGATGTCACAATGGGGGAAAGGGCATTGTGATGTCACAATGGGGGAAAGGGCATTGTGATGTCACAATGGGGGAAAGGGCATTGTGATATCACAATGGGGAAAAGGGCATTGTGATGTCATAATGGGGGAAAGGGCATTGTGATGTCACAATGGGAAAAACTGCATTGTGATGGCATAATGGGGAAAAGGGTATTGTGATGTCAGAATGGGGGAAAAGGGCATTGTGATGTCACAATGGGGGAAAGGGCATTGTGATGTCACAATGGGAAAAACTGCATTGTGATGTCACAATGGGGAAAACTGCATTGTGATGTCACAATGGGGGAAAGGGCATTGTGATGTCACAATGGGGAAAAGTGCATTGTGATGTCACAATGGGGGAAAGGGCATTGTGATGTCACAATGGGGGTAATTGCATTGTGATGTCACAATGGGGGAAAGGGCATTGTGATGTCACAAGGGGGGAAAGGGCATTGTGATGTCACAATAGGAAAAACTGCATTGTGATGTCACAATGGGAAAACTGCATTGTGATGTCACAATGGGTTAAACTGCATTGTGATGTCCCAATGTGGGAAACGGCATTGTGATGTCACAATGGGGAAAACTGTATTGTGATGTCACAATGGGGAAAAGGGCATTGTGATGTCACAATGGGGGAAAGGGCATTGTGATGTCACAATGGGGAGAGGGCATTGTGATGTCACAATGGAGGAAAGGGCATTGTGATGCCACAATGGGGGAAAGGGCATTGTGATTTCACAATGGGGGAAAGGGCATTGTGATGTCACAATGGGGGAAAGGGCATTGTTATGTCACAATGGGAAAAACTGCATTGTGATGTCACAATGGGGAAAAGGCCATTGTGATGTCACAATGGGGAAAGGGCATTGTTATGTCACAATGGGAAAAACTGTATTGTGATGTCACAATGGGGAAAAGGCCATTGTGATGTCACAATGGGGGAAAGGGCATTGTGATGTCACAATGGGGGAAAGGGCATTGTGATGTCACAATGGGGGAAAGGGCATTGTGATGTCACAATGGGGGAAATGGCATTGTGATGTCACAATGGGGGAAAGGGCATTGTGATGTCGCAATGGGGGGAAAGTGCATTGTGATGTCACAATGTGGGAAAGGGCATTGTGATGTCACAATGGGGAAAACTGCATTGTGATGTCACAATGGGGAAAAGTGCATTGTGATGTCACAATGGGGGAAAAGTGCATTGTGATGTCACAATGGGGAAAACTGCATTGTGATGTCACAATAGGAAAAGGGCATTGTGATGTCACAATGGGGGAAAGGGCATTGTGATGTCGCAATGGGGAAAGGGCATTTTGATGTCACAATGGGGGAAAAGTGCATTGTGATGTCACAATGGGGGAAAGTGCATTGTGATGTCACATTGGGGGAAAGGGCATTGTGATGTCACAATGGGGGAAAGGGCATTGTGATGTCGCAATGGGGGAAAAGTGCATTGTGATGTCACAATGGGGGAAAGTGCATTGTGATATCACAATGGGGGAAAAGGCATTGTGATGTCACAATGGGGGAAAAGGGCATTGTGATGTCACAATGGGGGAAAGGGCATTGTGATGTCACAATGGGAAAAACTGCATTGTGATGTCACAATGGGGAAAACTGCATTGTGATGTCACAATGGGGGAAAGGGCATTGCGATTTCACAATGGGAAAAAGGCCATTGTGATGTCACAATGGGGGAAAGGGCATTGTGATGTCACAATGGGGGAAAGGGCATTGTGATGTCACAATGGGAAAAAGGCCATTGTGATGTCACAATGGGGGAAAGGGCATTGTGATGTCACAATGGGGGAAAAGTGCATTGTGATTTCACAATGGGGGAAAGGGCATTGTGATGTCACAATGGGGAAAAGTGCATTGTGATGTCACAATGGGGGAAAAGTGCATTGTGATGTCACAATGGGGGAAAGGCCATTGTGATGTCACAATGGGGAAAGGGCATTGCTTTGTCACAATGGGAAAAACTGCATTGTGAGGTCACAATGGGGAAAAGGCCATTGTGATGTCACAATGGGGGAAAGTGCATTGTGATGTCACAATGGGGGAAAGGGCATTGTGATGTCACAATGGGGGAAAGGGCATTGTGATGTCACAATGGGGGAAAGGGCATTGTGATGTCAAAATGGGGAAAACTGCATTGTGATGTCACAATGGGGAAAAGTGCATTGTGATGTCACAATGGGGGAAAAGTGCATTGTGATGTCACAATGGGGGAAAGTGAATTGTGATGTCACAATGGGGGAAAGGGCATTGTGATGTCACAATGGGAAAAACTGCATTGTGATGTCACAATGGGGGAAAGGGCATTGTGATGTCACAATGGGGAAAAGGGCATTGTGATGTCACAATGGGGAAAACTGCATTGTGATGTCACAATGGGGGAAAGGGCATTGTGATGTAACAATGGGGGAAAGGGCATTGTGATGTCACAATGGGGGAAAGGGCATTGCAATGTCACAATGGGGGAAAGTGCATTGTGATGTCACAATGGGGGAAAAGTGCATTGTGATTTCACAATGGGGGAAAGGGCATTGTGATGTCATAATGGGGAAAAGTGCATTGTGATGTCACAATGGGGGAAAAGTGCATTGTGATGTCACAATGGGGGAAAGTGCATTGTGATGTCACAATGGGGGAAAGGGTATTGTGATGTCACAATGGGAGAAAGGGCATTGTGATGTCACAATGGGGAAAACTGCATTGTGATGTCACAATGGGGGAAACTGCATTGTGATGTCACAATGGGGGAAACGGCATTGTGATGTCACAATGGGGAAAACTGCATTGTGATGTCACAGTAGGAAAAGGGCATTGTGATGTCACAATGGGGGAAAGGGCATTGTGATGTCGCAATGGGGAAAGGGCATTTTGCTGTCGCAATGGGGGAAAAGTGCATTGTGATGTCACAATGGGGGAAAGTGGATTGTGATGTCACATTGGGGGAAAGGGCATTGTAATGTCACAATGCGGGAAAGAGCATTGTTATGTCACAATGGGGTAAAGGGCATTGTGATGTCACAATGGGGAAAAGGGCATTGTGATGTCACAATGGGGGAAAGGGCATTGTGATGTCACAATGGGGAAAACTGCATTGTGATGTCACAATGGGGGAAAGGGCATTGTGATGTCACAATGGGGAAAACTGCATTGTGATGTCACAATGGGGGAAAGGGCATTGTGATGTCACAATGGGGGAAAGGGCATTGTGATGTCACAATGGGGGAAAGTGCATTGTGATGTCACAATGGGGGAAAACTGCATTGTGATGTCACAATGGGGAAAGGGCATTGTGATTTCACAATGGGGGAAAGGGCATTGTGATGTCACAATGGGGGAAAGGGCATTGTTATGTCACAATGGGAAAAACTGCATTGTGATGTCACAATGGGGAAAAGGCCATTGTGATGTCACAATGGGGAAAGGGCATTGTGATGTCACAATGGGGAAAAGGCCATTGTGGTGTCACAATCGGGGAAAGGGCATTGTGATGTCACAATGGTGGAAAGTGCATTGTGATGTCACAATGGGGGAAAGGGCATTGTGATGTCACAATGGGGGAAAGGGCATTGTGATGTCACAATGGGGGAAATGGCATTGTGATGTCACAATGGGGGAAAGGGCATTGCGATGTCACAATGGGGGAAAGGGCATTGTGATGTCACAATGGGGGAAAGGGCATTGTGATGTCACAATGGGAAAAAGGCCATTGTGATCTCACAATGGGGGAAAGGGCATTGTGATGTCACAATGGGGGAAAAGTGCATTGTGATTTCACAATGGGGGAAAGGGCATTGTGATGTCACAATGGGGAAAAGTGCATTGTGATGTCACAATGGGGGAAAAGTGCATTGTGATGTCACAATGGGGGAAAGTGCATTGTGATGTCACAATAGGGGTAAGTGCATTGTGATGTCACAATGGGGAAAGGGCATTGTGATGTCACAATGGGAAAAACTGCATTGTGATGTCACAATGGGGAAAAGGCCATTGTGATGTCACAATGGGGGAAAGGGCATTGTGATGTCACAATGGGGGAAAGGGCATTGTGATGTCACAATGGGGGAAAGGGCATTGTGATGTCACAATGGGGGAAATGGCATTGTGATGTCACAATGGGGGAAAGGGCATTGTGATGTCGCAATGGGGGGAAAGTGCATTGTGATGTCACAATGGGGGAAAGGGCATTGTGATGTCACAATGGGGGAAAGTGCATTGTGATGTCACATTGGGGGAAAGGGCATTGTGATGTCACAATGGGGGAAAGGGCATTGTGATGTCGCAATGGGGGAAAAGTGCATTGTGATGTCACAATGGGGGAAAGTGCATTGTGATATCACAATGGGGGAAAAGGCATTGTGATGTCACAATGGGGGAAAAGGGCATTGTGATGTCACAATGGGGGAAAGGGCATTGTGATGTCACAATGGGAAAAACTGCATTGTGATGTCACAATGGGGAAAACTGCATTGTGATGTCACAATGGGGGAATGGGCATTGTGATGTCACAATGGGGAAAACTGCATTGTGATGTCACAATGGGGGAAAGGGCATTGCGATTTCACAATGGGGGAAAGGGCATTGTGATGTCACAATGGGGGAAAGGGCATTGTGATGTCACAATGGGAAAAAGGCCATTGTGATGTCACAATGGGGGAAAGGGCATTGTGATGTCACAATGGGGGAAAAGTGCATTGTGATTTCACAATGGGGGAAAGGGCATTGTGATGTCACAATGGGGAAAAGTGCATTGTGATGTCACAATGGGGGAAAAGTGCATTGTGATGTCACAATGGGGGAAAGTGCATTGTGATGTCACAATGGGAGTAAGTGCATTGTGATGTCACAATGGGGGAAAGGGTATTGTGATGTCACAATGGGAGAAAGGGCATTGTGATGTCACAATGGGGAAAACTGCATTGTGATGTCACAATGGGGGAAACTGCATTGTGATGTCACAATGGGGGAAACGGCATTGTGATGTCACAATGGGGAAAACTGCATTGTGATGTCACAATAGGAAAAGGGCATTGTGATGTCACAATGGGGGAAAGGGCATTGTGATGTCGCAATGGGGAAAGGGCATTTTGATGTCGCAATGGGGGAAAAGTGCATTGTGATGTCACAATGGGGGAAAGTGGATTGTGATGTCACATTGGGGGAAAGGGCATTGTGATGTCACAATGGGGGAAAGGGCATTGTTATGTCACAATGGGGTAAAGGGCATTGTGATGACACAATGGGGAAAAGGGCATTGTGATGTCACAATGGGAAAAACTGCATTGTGATGTCACAATGGGGAAAACTGCATTGTGATGTCACAATGGGGGAATGGGCATTGTGATGTCACAATGGGGAAAACTGCATTGTGATGTCACAATGGGGGAAAGGGCATTGCGATTTCACAATGGGGGAAAGGGCATTGTGATGTCACAATGGGGGAAAGGGCATTGTGATGTCACAATGGGAAAAAGGCCATTGTGATGTCACAATGGGGGAAAGGGCATTGTGATGTCACAATGGGGGAAAAGTGCATTGTGATTTCACAATGGGGGAAAGGGCATTGTGATGTCACAATGGGGAAAAGTGCATTGTGATGTCACAATGGGGGAAAAGTGCATTGTGATGTCACAATGGGGGAAAGTGCATTGTGATGTCACAATGGGAGTAAGTGCATTGTGATGTCACAATGGGGGAAAGGGTATTGTGATGTCACAATGGGAGAAAGGGCATTGTGATGTCACAATGGGGAAAACTGCATTGTGATGTCACAATGGGGGAAACTGCATTGTGATGTCACAATGGGGGAAACGGCATTGTGATGTCACAATAGGAAAAGGGCATTGTGATGTCACAATGGGGGAAAGGGCATTGTGATGTCGCAATGGGGAAAGGGCATTTTGATGTCGCAATGGGGGAAAAGTGCATTGTGATGTCACAATGGGGGAAAGTGGATTGTGATGTCACATTGGGGGAAAGGGCATTGTGATGTCACAATGGGGGAAAGGGCATTGTTATGTCACAATGGGGTAAAGGGCATTGTGATGACACAATGGGGAAAAGGGCATTGTGATGTCACAATGGGAAAAACTGCATTGTGATGTCACAATGGGGAAAACTGCATTGTGATGTCACAATGGGGGAAAGGGCATTGTGATGTCACAATGGGGAAAAGTGCATTGTGATGTCACAATGGGGGAAAGGGCATTGTGATGTCACAATGGGGGTAATTGCATTGTGATGTCACAATGGGGGAAAGGGCATTGTGATGTCACAATGGGGGAAAGGGCATTGTGATGTCACAATAGGAAAAACTGCATTGTGATGTCACAATGGGAAAAACTGCATTGTGATGTCACAATGGGTTAAACTGCATTGTGATGTCCCAATGTGGGAAACGGCATTGTGATGTCACAATGGGGAAAACTGTATTGTGATGTCACAATGGGGAAAAGGGCATTGTGATGTCACAATGGGGGAAAGGGCATTGTGATGTCACAATGGGGAGAGGGCATTGTGATGTCACAATGGAGGAAAGGGCATTGTGATGCCACAATGGGGGAAAGGGCATTGTGATTTCACAATGGGGGAAAGGGCATTGTGATGTCACAATGGGGGAAAGGGCATTGTTATGTCACAATGGGAAAAACTGCATTGTGATGTCACAATGGGGAAAAGGCCATTGTGATGTCACAATGGGGATAGGGCATTGTTATGTCACAATGGGAAAAACTGCATTGTGATGTCACAATGGGGAAAAGGCCATTGTGATGTCACAATGGGGGAAAGGGCATTGTGATGTCACAATGGGGGAAAGGGCATTGTGATGTCACAATGGGGGAAAGGGCATTGTGATGTCACAATGGGGGAAATGGCATTGTGATGTCACAATGGGGGAAAGGGCATTGTGATGTCGCAATGGGGGGAAAGTGCATTGTGATGTCACAATGGGGGAAAGGGCATTGTGATGTCACAATGGGGAAAACTGCATTGTGATGTCACAATGGGGAAAAGTGCATTGTGATGTCACAATGGGGGAAAAGTGCATTGTGATGTCACAATGGGGAAAACTGCATTGTGATGTCACAATAGGAAAAGGGCATTGTGATGTCACAATGGGGGAAAGGGCATTGTGATGTCGCAATGGGGAAAGGGCATTTTGATGTCACAATGGGGGAAAAGTGCATTGTGATGTCACAATGGGGGAAAGTGCATTGTGATGTCACATTGGGGGAAAGGGCATTGTGATGTCACAATGGGGGAAAGGGCATTGTGATGTCGCAATGGGGGAAAAGTGCATTGTGATGTCACAATGGGGGAAAGTGCATTGTGATATCACAATGGGGGAAAAGGCATTGTGATGTCACAATGGGGGAAAAGGGCATTGTGATGTCACAATGGGGGAAAGGGCATTGTGATGTCACAATGGGAAAAACTGCATTGTGATGTCACAATGGGGAAAACTGCATTGTGATGTCACAATGGGGGAATGGGCATTGTGATGTCACAATGGGGAAAACTGCATTGTGATGTCACAATGGGGGAAAGGGCATTGCGATTTCACAATGGGGGAAAGGGCATTGTGATGTCACAATGGGGGAAAGGGCATTGTGATGTCACAATGGGAAAAAGGCCATTGTGATGTCACAATGGGGGAAAGGGCATTGTGATGTCACAATGGGGGAAAAGTGCATTGTGATTTCACAATGGGGGAAAGGGCATTGTGATGTCACAATGGGGAAAAGTGCATTGTGATGTCACAATGGGGGAAAAGTGCATTGTGATGTCACAATGGGGGAAAGGCCATTGTGATGTCACAATGGGGAAAGGGCATTGCTTTGTCACAATGGGGAAAAACTGCATTGTGAGGTCACAATGGGGAAAAGGCCATTGTGATGTCACAATGGGGGAAAGTGCATTGTGATGTCACAATGGGGGAAAGGGCATTGTGATGTCACAATGGGGGAAAGGGCATTGTGATGTCACAATGGGGGAAAGGGCATTGTGATGTCAAAATGGGGAAAACTGCATTGTGATGTCACAATGGGGAAAAGTGCATTGTGATGTCACAATGGGGGAAACGGCATTGTGATGTCACAATGGGGAAAACTGCATTGTGATGTCACAATAGGAAAAGGGCATTGTGATGTCACAATGGGGGAAAGGGCATTGTGATGTCGCAATGGGGAAAGGGCATTTTGATGTCGCAATGGGGGAAAAGTGCATTGTGATGTCACAATGGGGGAAAGTGGATTGTGATGTCACATTGGGGGAAAGGGCATTGTGATGTCACAATGGGGGAAAGGGCATTGTTATGTCACAATGGGGTAAAGGGCATTGTGATGACACAATGGGGAAAAGGGCATTGTGATGTCACAATGGGGGAAAGGGCATTGTGATGTCACAATGGGGAAAACTGCATTGTGATGTCACAATGGGGGAAAGGGCATTGTGATGTCACAATGGGGAAAACTGCATTGTGATGTCACAATGGGGGAAAGGGCATTGTGATGTCACAATGGGGGAAAGGGCATTGTGATGTCACAATGGGGGAAAGTGCATTGTGATGTCACAATGGGGGAAAACTGCATTGTGATGTCACAATGGGGAAAGGGCATTGTGATTTCACAATGGGGGAAAGGGCATTGTGATGTCACAATGGGGGAAAGGGCATTGTGTTGTCACAATGGGGGAAAGGGCATTGTAATGTCACAATGGGGGAAAGGGCATTGTGATGTCACAATGGGAAAAACTGCATTGTGATGTCACAATAGTGAAAAGGGCATTGTGATGTCACAATTGGGGAAAGGGCATTGTGATGTCACAATGGGGAAAGGGCATTGTGATGTTACAATGGGGAAAAGTGCATTGTGATGTCACAATGGGGGAAAAGTGCATTGTGATGTCACAATGGGGGAAAGTGAATTGTGATGTCACAATGGGGGAAAGGGCATTGTGATGTCACAATGGGGGAAAGGGCATTGTGATGTCACAATGGGGGAAAGGGCATTGTGATATCACAATGGGGAAAAGGGCATTGTGATGTCATAATGGGGGAAAGGGCATTGTGATGTCACAATGGGAAAAACTGCATTGTGATGGCATAATGGGGAAAAGGGTATTGTGATGTCAGAATGGGGGAAAAGGGCATTGTGATGTCACAATGGGGGAAAGGGCATTGTGATGTCACAATGGGAAAAACTGCATTGTGATGTCACAATGGGGAAAACTGCATTGTGATGTCACAATGGGGGAAAGGGCATTGTGATGTCACAATGGGGAAAAGTGCATTGTGATGTCACAATGGGGGAAAGGGCATTGTGATGTCACAATGGGGGTAATTGCATTGTGATGTCACAATGGGGGAAAGGGCATTGTGATGTCACAATGGGGGAAAGGGCATTGTGATGTCACAATAGGAAAAACTGCATTGTGATGTCACAATGGGAAAAACTGCATTGTGATGTCACAATGGGTTAAACTGCATTGTGATGTCCCAATGTGGGAAACGGCATTGTGATGTCACAATGGGGAAAACTGTATTGTGATGTCACAATGGGGAAAAGGGCATTGTGATGTCACAATGGGGGAAAGGGCATTGTGATGTCACAATGGGGAGAGGGCATTGTGATGTCACAATGGAGGAAAGGGCATTGTGATGCCACAATGGGGGAAAGGGCATTGTGATTTCACAATGGGGGAAAGGGCATTGTGATGTCACAATGGGGGAAAGGGCATTGTTATGTCACAATGGGAAAAACTGCATTGTGATGTCACAATGGGGAAAAGGCCATTGTGATGTCACAATGGGGATAGGGCATTGTTATGTCACAATGGGAAAAACTGCATTGTGATGTCACAATGGGGAAAAGGCCATTGTGATGTCACAATGGGGGAAAGGGCATTGTGATGTCACAATGGGGGAAAGGGCATTGTGATGTCACAATGGGGGAAAGGGCATTGTGATGTCACAATGGGGGAAATGGCATTGTGATGTCACAATGGGGGAAAGGGCATTGTGATGTCGCAATGGGGGGAAAGTGCATTGTGATGTCACAATGGGGGAAAGGGCATTGTGATGTCACAATGGGGAAAACTGCATTGTGATGTCACAATGGGGAAAAGTGCATTGTGATGTCACAATGGGGGAAAAGTGCATTGTGATGTCACAATGGGGAAAACTGCATTGTGATGTCACAATAGGAAAAGGGCATTGTGATGTCACAATGGGGGAAAGGGCATTGTGATGTCGCAATGGGGAAAGGGCATTTTGATGTCACAATGGGGGAAAAGTGCATTGTGATGTCACAATGGGGGAAAGTGCATTGTGATGTCACATTGGGGGAAAGGGCATTGTGATGTCACAATGGGGGAAAGGGCATTGTGATGTCGCAATGGGGGAAAAGTGCATTGTGATGTCACAATGGGGGAAAGTGCATTGTGATATCACAATGGGGGAAAAGGCATTGTGATGTCACAATGGGGGAAAAGGGCATTGTGATGTCACAATGGGGGAAAGGGCATTGTGATGTCACAATGGGAAAAACTGCATTGTGATGTCACAATGGGGAAAACTGCATTGTGATGTCACAATGGGGGAATGGGCATTGTGATGTCACAATGGGGAAAACTGCATTGTGATGTCACAATGGGGGAAAGGGCATTGCGATTTCACAATGGGGGAAAGGGCATTGTGATGTCACAATGGGGGAAAGGGCATTGTGATGTCACAATGGGAAAAAGGCCATTGTGATGTCACAATGGGGGAAAGGGCATTGTGATGTCACAATGGGGGAAAAGTGCATTGTGATTTCACAATGGGGGAAAGGGCATTGTGATGTCACAATGGGGAAAAGTGCATTGTGATGTCACAATGGGGGAAAAGTGCATTGTGATGTCACAATGGGGGAAAGGCCATTGTGATGTCACAATGGGGAAAGGGCATTGCTTTGTCACAATGGGGAAAAACTGCATTGTGAGGTCACAATGGGGAAAAGGCCATTGTGATGTCACAATGGGGGAAAGTGCATTGTGATGTCACAATGGGGGAAAGGGCATTGTGATGTCACAATGGGGGAAAGGGCATTGTGATGTCACAATGGGGGAAAGGGCATTGTGATGTCAAAATGGGGAAAACTGCATTGTGATGTCACAATGGGGAAAAGTGCATTGTGATGTCACAATGGGGGAAAAGTGCATTGTGATGTCACAATGGGGGAAAGTGAATTGTGATGTCACAATGGGGGAAAGGGCATTGTGATGTCACAATGGGAAAAACTGCATTGTGATGTCACAATGGGGGAAAGGGCATTGTGATGTCACAATGGGGAAAAGGGCATTGTGATGTCACAATGGGGAAAACTGCATTGTGATGTCACAATGGGGGAAAGGGCATTGTGATGTAACAATGGGGGAAAGGGCATTGTGATGTCACAATGGGGGAAAGGGCATTGCAATGTCACAATGGGGGAGAGGGCATTGTGATGTCACAATGGGAAAAACTGCATTGTGATGTCACAATGGGGAAAACCGCATTGTGATGTCGCAATGGGGAAAGTGCATTTTGATGTCGCAATGGGGGAAAAGTGCATTGTGATGTCACAATGTTGGAAAGTGGATTGTGATGTCACATTGGGGGAAAGGGCATTGTGATGTCACAATGGGGGAAAGGGCATTGTTATGTCACAATGGGGTAAAGGGCATTGTGATGTCACAATGGGGAAAAGGGCATTGTGATGTCACAATGGGGGAAAGGGCATTGTGATGTCACAATGGGGAAAACTGCATTGTGATGTCACAATGGGGGAAAGGGCATTGTGATGTCACAATGGGGAAAACTGCATTGTGATGTCACAATGGGGGAAAGGGCATTGTGATGTCACAATGGGGGAAAGGGCATTGTGATGTCACAATGGGGGAAAGTGCATTGTGATGTCACAATGGGGGAAAACTGCATTGTGATGTCACAATGGGGAAAGGGCATTGTGATTTCACAATGGGGGAAAGGGCATTGTGATGTCACAATGGGGGAAAGGGCATTGTTATGTCACAATGGGAAAAACTGCATTGTGATGTCACAATGGGGAAAGGGCATTGTTATGTCACAATGGGAAAAACTGCATTGTGATGTCACAATGGGGAAAAGGCCATTGTGGTGTCACAATCGGGGAAAGGGCATTGTGATGTCACAATGGGGGAAAGTGCATTGTGATGTCACAATGGGGGAAAGGGCATTGCGATGTCACAATGGGGGAAAGGGCATTGTGATGTCACAATGGGGGAAAGGGCATTGTGATGTCACAATGGGAAAAAGGCCATTGTGATCTCACAATGGGGGAAAGGGCATTGTGATGTCACAATGGGGGAAAAGTGCATTGTGATTTCACAATGGGGGAAAGGGCATTGTGATGTCACAATGGGGAAAAGTGCATTGTGATGTCACAATGGGGGAAAAGTGCATTGTGATGTCACAATGGGGGAAAGTGCATTGTGATGTCACAATAGGGGTAAGTGCATTGTGATGTCACAATGGGGGAAATGGCATTGTGATGTCACAATGGGAGAAAGGGCATTGTGATGTCACAATGGGGGAAACTGCATTGTGATGTCACAATGGGGGAAACTGCATTGTGATGTCACAAAGGGGGAAACGGCATTGTGATGTCACAATGGGGAAAACTGCATTGTGATGTCACAGTAGGAAAAGGGCATTGTGATGTCACAATGGGGGAAAGGGCATTGTGATGTCGCAATGGGGAAAGGGCATTTTGATGTCACAATGGGGGAAAAGTGCATTGTGATGTCACAATGGGGGAAAGTGCATTGTGATGTCACATTGGGGGAAAGGGCATTGTGATGTCACAATGGGGGAAAGGGCATTGTTATGTCACAATGGGGTAAAGGACATTGTGATGTCACAATGGGGAAAAGGGCATTATGATGTCACACTGGGGGAAAGGGCATTGTGATGTCACAATGGGGAAAACTGCATTGTGATGTCACAATGTGGGAAAGGGCATTGTGATGTCACAATGGGGAAAACTGCATTGTGATGTCACAATGGGAGAAAGGGCATTGTGATGTCACAATGGGGGAAAGGGCATTGTGATGTCACAATGGGGGAAAGTGCATTGTGATGTCACAATGGGGGAAAGGGCATTGTGATGTCACAATGGGGGAAAGGGCATTGTTGTGTCACAATGGGAAAAACTGCATTGTGATGTCACAATGGGGAAAAGGCCATTGTGATGTCACAATGGGGAAAGGGCATTGCTTTGTCACAATGGGAAAAACTGCATTGTGAGGTCACAATGGGGAAAAGGCCATTGTGATGTCACAATGGGGGAAAGTGCATTGTGATGTCACAATGGGGGAAAGGGCATTGTGATGTCACAATGGGGGAAAGGGCATTGTGATGTCACAATGGGGGAAAGGGCATTGTGATGTCACAATGGGGAAAACTGCATTGTGATGTCACAATGGGGAAAAGTGCATTGTGATGTCACAATGGGGGAAAAGTGCATTGTGATGTCACAATGGGGGAAAGTGAATTGTGATGTCACAATGGGGGAAAGGGCATTGTGATGTCACAATGGGAAAAACTGCATTGTGATGTCACAATGGGGGAAAGGGCATTGTGATGTCACAATGGGGAAAACTGCATTGTGATGTCACAATGGGGGAAAGGGCATTGTGATGTAACAATGGGGGAAAGGGCATTGTGATGTCATAATGGGGGAAAGGGCATTGCAATGTCACAATGGGGGAGAGGGCATTGTGATGTCACAATGGGAAAAACTGCATTGTGATGTCACAATGGGGAAAACCGCATTGTGATGTCACAATAGGGAAAAGGGCATTGTGATGTCACAATTGGGGAAAGGGCATTGTGATGTCACAATGGGGAAAACTGCATTGTGATGTCACAATGGGAAAAACTGCATTGTGATGTCACAATGGGTTAAACTGCATTGTGATGTCCCAATGTGGGAAACGGCATTGTGATGTCACAATGGGGAAAACTGTATTGTGATGTCACAATGGGGAAAAGGGCATTGTGATGTCACAATGGGGGAAAGTGCATTGTGATGTCACAATAGGGGTAAGTGCATTGTGATGTCACAATGGGGGAAAGGGCATTGTGATGTCACAATGGGAGAAAGGGCATTGTGATGTCACAATGGGGAAAACTGCATTGTGATGTCACAATGGGGGAAACTGCATTGTGATGTCACAAAGGGGGAAACGGCATTGTGATGTCACAATGGGGAAAACTGCATTGTGATGTCACAATAGGAAAAGGGCATTGTGATGTCACAATGGGGGAAAGGGCATTGTGATGTCGCAATGGGGAAAGGGCATTTTGATGTCACAATGGGGGAAAAGTGCATTGTGATGTCACAATGGGGGAAAGTGCATTGTGATGTCACATTGGGGGAAAGGGCATTGTGATGTCACAATGGGGGAAAGGGCATTGTTATGTCACAATGGGGTAAAGGGCATTGTGATGTCACAATGGGGAAAAGGGCATTATGATGTCACACTGGGGGAAAGGGCATTGTGATGTCACAATGGGGAAAACTGCATTGTGATGTCACAATGTGGGAAAGGGCATTGTGATGTCACAATGGGGAAAACTGCATTGTGATGTCACAATGGGAGAAAGTGCATTGTGATGTCACAATGGGGGAAAGGGCATTGTGATGTCACAATGGGGGAAAGTGCATTGTGATGTCACAATGGGGGAAAACTGCATTGTGATGTCACAATGGGGGAAAGGGCATTGTGATTTCACAATGGGGGAAAGGGCATTGTGATGTCACAATGGGGGAAAGGGCATTGTTGTGTCACAATGGGAAAAACTGCATTGTGATGTCACAATGGGGAAAAGGCCATTGTGATGTCACAATGGGGAAAGGGCATTGCTTTGTCACAATGGGAAAAACTGCATTGTGATGTCACAATGGGGAAAAGGCCATTGTGATGTCACAATGGGGGAAAGTGCATTGTGATGTCACAATAGGGGTAAGTGCATTGTGATGTCACAATGGGGGAAAGGGCATTGTGATGTCACAATGGGAGAAAGGGCATTGTGATGTCACAATGGGGAAAACTGCATTGTGATGTCACAATGGGGGAAACTGCATTGTGATGTCACAAAGGGGGACACGGCATTGTGATGTCACAATGGGGAAAACTGCATTGTGATGTCACAATAGGAAAAGGGCATTGTGATGTCACAATGGGGGAAAGGGCATTGTGATGTCGCAATGGGGAAAGCGCATTTTGATGTCACAATGGGGGAAAAGTGCATTGTGATGTCACAATGGGGGAAAGTGCATTGTGATGTCACATTGGGGGAAAGGGCATTGTGATGTCACACTGGGGGAAAGGGCATTGTGATGTCACAATGGGGAAAACTGCATTGTGATGTCACAATGTGGGAAAGGGCATTGTGATGTCACAATGGGGAAAACTGCATTGTGATGTCACAATGGGAGAAAGGGCATTGTGATGTCACAATGGGGGAAAGGGCATTGTGATGTCACAATGGGGGAAAGTGCATTGTGATTTCACAATGGGGGAAAACTGCATTGTGATGTCACAATGGGGGAAAGGGCATTGTGATTTCACAATGGGGGAAAGGGCATTGTGATGTCACAATGGGGGAAAGGGCATTGTTGTGTCACAATGGGAAAAACTGCATTGTGATGTCACAATGGGGAAAAGGCCATTGTGATGTCACAATGGGGAAAGGGCATTGCTTTGTCACAATGGGAAAAACTGCATTGTGAGGTCACAATGGGGAAAAGGCCATTGTGATGTCACAATGGGGGAAAGTGCATTGTGATGTCACAATGGGGGAAAGGGCATTGTGATGTCACAATGGGGGAAAGGGCATTGTGATGTCACAATGGGGGAAATGGCATTGTGATGTCACAATGGGGGAAAGTGCATTGTGATGTCACAATGGGGGAAAGGGCATTGTGATGTCACAATGGGGAAAACTGCATTGTGATGTCACAATGGGGAAAAGTGCATTGTGATGTCACAATGGGGGAAAAGTGCATTGTGATGTCACAATGGGGGAAAGTGAATTGTGATGTCACAATGGGGGAAAGGGCATTGTGATGTCACAATGGGAAAAACTGCATTGTGATGTCACAATGGGGGAAAGGGCATTGTGATGTCGCAATGGGGAAAACTGCATTGTGATGTCACAATGGGGGAAAGGGCATTGTGATGTAACAATGGGGGAAAGGGCATTGTGATGTCACAATGGGGGAAAGGGCATTGCAATGTCACAATGGGGGAAAGGGCATTGTGATGTCACAATGGGAAAAACTGCATTGTGATGTCACAATGGGGAAAACTGCATTGTGATGTCACAATAGGGAAAAGGGCATTGTGATGTCACAATTGGGGAAAGGGCATTGTGATGTCACAATGGGGGAAAGGGCATTGTGATGTCACAATGCGGAAAAGTTCATTGTGATGTCACAATGGGGGAAAAGTGCATTGTGATGTCACAATGGGGGAAAGTGAATTGTGACGTCACAATGGGGGAAAGGGCATTGTGATGTCACAATGTGGGAAAGGGCATTGTGATGTCACAATGGGGGAAAGGGCATTGTGATATCACAATGGGGAAAAGGGCATTGTGATGTCATAATGGGGGAAAGGGCATTGTGATGTCACAATAGGAAAAACTGCATTGTGATGTCATAATGGTGAAAAGGGCATTATGATGTCACAATGGGAAAAACTGCATTGTGATGTCACAATGGGGAAAACTGCATTGTGATGTCACAATGGGGGAAAGGGCATTGTGATGTCACAATGGGGAAAACTGCATTGTGATGTCACAATGGGGGAAAGGGCATTGTGATGTCACAATGGGGGTAATTGCATTGTGATGTCACAATGGGGGAAAGGGCATTGTGATGTCACAATGGGGGAAAGGGCATTGTGATGTCACAATGGGAAAAACTGCATTGTGATGTCACAATGGGAAAAACTGCATTGTGATGTCACAATGGGTTAAACTGCATTGTGATGTCACAATGGGGGAAACGGCATTGTGATGTCACAATGGGGGAAAGGGCATTGTGATGTCACAATGGGGGAAAGGGCATTGTGATGTCACAATGTGGGAAAAGTGCATTGTGATGTCACAATGGGGAAAAGTGCATTGTGATGTCACAATGGGGGAAAGGGCATTGTGATGTCACAATGGGGGAAAGGGCATTGTGATGTCACAATGGGGGAAAGGGCATTGTGATGTCACAATGGGGGAAAGGGCATTGTGTTGTCACAATGGGCGAAAGGGCATTGTAATGTCACAATGGGGGAAAGGGCATTGTGATGTCACAATGGGAAAAACTGCATTGTGATGTCACAATAGTGAAAAGGGCATTGTGATGTCACAATTGGGGAAAGGGCATTGTGATGTCACAATGGGGAAAGGGCATTGTGATGTTACAATGGGGAAAAGTGCATTGTGATGTCACAATGGGGGAAAAGTGCATTGTGATGTCACAATGGGGGAAAGTGAATTGTGATGTCACAATGGGGGAAAGGGCATTGTGATGTCACAATGGGGGAAAGGGCATTGTGATGTCACAATGGGGGAAAGGGCATTGTGATATCACAATGGGGAAAAGGGCATTGTGATGTCATAATGGGGGAAAGGGCATTGTGATGTCACAATGGGAAAAACTGCATTGTGATGGCATAATGGGGAAAAGGGTATTGTGATGTCAGAATGGGGGAAAAGGGCATTGTGATGTCACAATGGGGGAAAGGGCATTGTGATGTCACAATGGGAAAAACTGCATTGTGATGTCACAATGGGGAAAACTGCATTGTGATGTCACAATGGGGGAAAGGGCATTTTGATGTCACAATGGGGAAAAGTGCATTGTGATGTCACAATGGGGGAAAGGGCATTGTGATGTCACAATGGGGGTAATTGCATTGTGATGTCACAATGGGGGAAAGGGCATTGTGATGTCACAATGGGGGAAAGGGCATTGTGATGTCACAATGGGAAAAACTGCATTGTGATGTCACAATGGGGAAAACTGCATTGTGATGTCACAATGGGGGAAACTGCATTGTGATGTCACAATGGGGGAAACGGCATTGTGATGTCACAATGGGGAAAACTGCATTGTGATGTCACAATAGGAAAAGGGCATTGTGATGTCACAATGGGGGAAAGGGCATTGTGATGTCGCAATGGGGAAAGGGCATTTTGATGTCGCAATGGGGGAAAAGTGCATTGTGATGTCACAATGGGGGAAAGTGGATTGTGATGTCACATTGGGGGAAAGGGCATTGTGATGTCACAATGGGGGAAAGGGCATTGTTATGTCACAATGGGGTAAAGGGCATTGTGATGTCACAATGGGGAAAAGGGCATTGTGATGTCACAATGGGGGAAAGGGCATTGTGATGTCACAATGGGGAAAACTGCATTGTGATGTCACAATGGGGGAAAGGGCATTGTGATGTCACAATGGGGAAAACTGCATTGTGATGTCACAATGGGGGAAAGGGCATTGTGATGTCACAATGGGGGAAAGGGCATTGTGATGTCACAATGGTGGAAAGTGCATTGTGATGTCACAATGGGGGAAAACTGCATTGTGATGTCACAATGGGGAAAGGGCATTGTGATTTCACAATGGGGGAAAGGGCATTGTGATGTCACAATGGGGGAAAGGGCATTGTTATGTCACAATGGGAAAAACTGCATTGTGATGTCACAATGGGGAAAAGGCCATTGTGATGTCACAATGGGGAAAGGGCATTGTGATGTCACAATGGGGAAAAGGCCATTGTGGTGTCACAATCGGGGAAAGGGCATTGTGATGTCACAATGGTGGAAAGTGCATTGTGATGTCACAATGGGGGAAAGGGCATTGTGATGTCACAATGGGGGAAAGGGCATTGTGATGTCACAATGGGGGAAATGGCATTGTGATGTCACAATGGGGGAAAGGGCATTGCGATGTCACAATGGGGGAAAGGGCATTGTGATGTCACAATGGGGGAAAGGGCATTGTGATGTCACAATGGGAAAAAGGCCATTGTGATCTCACAATGGGGGAAAGGGCATTGTGATGTCACAATGGGGGAAAAGTGCATTGTGATTTCACAATGGGGGAAAGGGCATTGTGATGTCACAATGGGGAAAAGTGCACTGTGATGTCGCAATGGGGGAAAAGTGCATTGTGATGTCACAATGGGGAAAAGTGCATTGTGATGTCACAATGGGGGAAAAGTGCATTGTGATGTCACAATGGGGGAAAGTGAATTGTGATGTCACAATGGGGGAAAGGGCATTGTGATGACACAATGGGAAAAACTGCATTGTGATGTCACAATGGGGGAAAGGGCATTGTGATGTAACAATGGGGTAAAGGGCATTGTGATGTCACAATGGGGGAAAGGGCATTGTGATGTCACAATGGGGGAAAGGGCATTGTGATGTCACAATGGGGGAAAGGGCATTGTAATGTCACAATGGGGGAAAGGGCATTGTGATGTCACAATGGGAAAAACTGCATTGTGATGTCACAATGGGGAAAACTGCATTGTGATGTCACAATAGGGAAAAGGGCATTGTGATGTCACAATTGGGGAAAGGGCATTGTGATGTCACAATGGGGGAAAGGGCATTGTGATGTCACAATGGGGAAAAGTGCATTGTGATGTCACAAAGGGGGAAAAGTGCATTGTGATGTCACAATGGGGGAAAGTGAATTGTGATGTCACAATGGGGGAAAGGGCATTGTGATGTCACAATGGGGGAAAGGGCATTGTGATGTCACATTGGGGAAAAGGGCATTGTGATATCACAATGGGGAAAAGGGCATTGTGATGTCACAATGGGGGAAAGGGCATTGTGATGTCACAATGGGAAAAACTGCATTGTGATGTCACAATGGGAAAAACTGCATTGTGATGTCACAATGGGTTAGACTGCATTGTGATGTCCCAATGGGGGAAACGGCATTGTGATGTCACAATGGGGAAAACTGCATTGTGATGTCACAATGGGGAAAAGGGCATTGTGATGTCACAATGGGGGAAAGGGCATTGTGATGTCACAATGGGGGAAAAGTGCATTGTGATGTCACAATGGGGGAGAGGGAATTGTGATGCCACAATGGGGTAAAGGGCATTGTGATGTCACAATAGGGAAAAGGGCATTGTGATGTCACAATGGGGGAAAGGGCATTGTGATGTCGCAATGGGGGAAAAGTGCATTGTGATGTCACAATGGGGGAAAGTGCATTGTGACATCACAATGGGGGAAAAGGCATTGTGATGTCACAATGGGGGAAAAGGGCATTGTGATGTCACAATGGGGGAAAGGGCATTGTGATGTCACAATGGGAAAAACTGCATTGTGATGTCACAATGGGGAAAACTGCATTGTGATGTCACAATGGGGGAATGGGCATTGTGATGTCACAATGGGGAAAACTGCATTGTGATGTCACAATGGGGGAAAGGGCATTGCGATGTCACAATGGGGGAAAGGGCATTGTGATGTCACAATGGGAAAAAGGCCATTGTGATGTCACAATGGGGGAAAAGTGCATTGTGATTTCACAATGGGGGAAAGGGCATTGTGATGTCACAATGGGGGAAAGGGCATTGTGATGTCACAATGGGGGAAAAGTGCATTGTGATTTCACAATGGGGGAAAGGGCATTGTGATGTCACAATGGGGAAAAGTGCATTGTGATGTCACAATGGGGGAAAAGTGCATTGTGATGTCACAATGGGGGAAAGTGCATTGTGATGTCACAATGGGAGTAAGTGCATTGTGATGTCACAATGGGGGAAAGGGTATTGTGATGTCACAATGGGAGAAAGGGCATTGTGATGTCACAATGGGGAAAACTGCATTGTGATGTCACAATGGGGGAAACTGCATTGTGATGTCACAATGGGGGAAACGGCATTGTGATGTCACAATGGGGAAAACTGCATTGTGATGTCACAATAGGAAAAGGGCATTGTGATGTCACAATGGGGGAAAGGGCATTGTGATGTCACAATGGGTTAGACTGCATTGTGATGTCCCAATGGGGGAAACGGCATTGTGATGTCACAATGGGGAAAACTGCATTGTGATGTCACAATGGGGAAAAGGGCATTGTGATGTCACAATGGGGGAAAGGGCATTGTGATGTCACAATGGGGGAAAAGTGCATTGTGATGTCACAATGGGGGAGAGGGCATTGTGATGTCACAATGGGGGAAAGGGAATTGTGATGCCACAATGGGGTAAAGGGCATTGTGATGTCACAATAGGGAAAAGGGCATTGTGATGTCACAATGGGGGAAAGGGCATTGTGATGTCGCAATGGGGGAAAAGTGCATTGTGATGTCACAATGGGGGAAAGTGCATTGTGATATCACAATGGGGGAAAAGGCATTGTGATGTCACAATGGGGGAAAAGGGCATTGTGATGTCACAATGGGGGAAAGGGCATTGTGATGTCACAATGGGAAAAACTGCATTGTGATGTCACAATGGGGGAATGGGCATTGTGATGTCACAATGGGGAAAACTGCATTGTGATGTCACAATGGGGGAAAGGGCATTGCGATGTCACAATGGGGGAAAGGGCATTGTGATGTCACAATGGGGGAAAGGGCATTGTGATGTCACAATGGGAAAAAGGCCATTGTGATGTCACAATGGGGGAAAGGGCATTGTGATGTCACAATGGGGGAAAAGTGCATTGTGATTTCACAATGGGGGAAAGGGCATTGTGATGTCATAATGGGGAAAAGTGCATTGTGATGTCACAATGGGGGAAAAGTGCATTGTGATGTCACAATGGGGGAAAGTGCATTGTGATGTCACAATGGGAGTAAGTGCATTGTGATGTCACAATGGGGGAAAGGGTATTGTGATGTCACAATGGGAGAAAGGGCATTGTGATGTCACAATGGGGAAAACTGCATTGTGATGTCACAATGGGGGAAACTGCATTGTGATGTCACAATGGGGGAAACGGCATTGTGATGTCACAATGGGGAAAACTGCATTGTGATGTCACAATAGGAAAAGGGCATTGTGATGTCACAATGGGGGAAAGGGCATTGTGATGTCGCAATGGGGAAAGGGCATTTTGCTGTCGCAATGGGGGAAAAGTGCATTGTGATGTCACAATGGGGGAAAGTGGATTGTGATGTCACATTGGGGGAAAGGGCATTGTAATGTCACAATGGGGGAAAAGGCATTGTTATGTCACAATGGGGGAAAGGGCATTGTGATGTCACAATGGGGAAAAGGGCATTGTGATGTCACAATGGGGGAAAGGGCATTGTGATGTCACAATGGGGAAAACTGCATTGTGATGTCACAATGGGGGAAAGGGCATTGTGATGTCACAATGGGGAAAACTGCATTGTGATGTCACAATGGGGGAAAGGGCATTGTGATGTCACAATGGGGGAAAGGGCATTGTGATGTCACAATGGGGGAAAGTGCATTGTGATGTCACAATGGGGGAAAACTGCATTGTGATGTCACAATGGGGAAAGGGCATTGTGATTTTACAATGGGGGAAAGGGCATTGTGATGTCACAATGGGGGAAAGGGCATTGTTATGTCACAATGGGAAAAACTGCATTGTGATGTCACAATGGGGAAAAGGCCATTGTGATGTCACAATGGGGAAAGGGCATTGTGATGTCACAATGGGGAAAAGGCCATTGTGGTGTCACAATCGGGGAAAGGGCATTGTGATGTCACAATGGTGGAAAGTGCATTGTGATGTCACAATGGGGGAAAGGGCATTGTGATGTCACAATGGGGGAAAGGGCATTGTGATGTCACAATGGGGGAAATGGCATTGTGATGTCACAATGGGGGAAAGGGCATTGCGATGTCACAATGGGGGAAAGGGCATTGTGATGTCACAATGGGGGAAAGGGCATTGTGATGTCACATTGGGAAAAAGGCCATTGTGATCTCACAATGGGGGAAAGGGCATTGTGATGTCACAATGGGGGAAAAGTGCATTGTGATTTCACAATGGGGGAAAGGGCATTGTGATGTCACAATGGGGAAAAGTGCATTGTGATGTCACAATGGGGGAAAAGTGCATTGTGATGTCACAATGGGGGAAAGTGCATTGTGATGTCACAATAGGGGTAAGTGCATTGTGATGTCACAATGGGGAAAGGGCATTGTGATGTCACAATGGGAAAAACTGCATTGTGATGTCACAATGGGGAAAAGGCCATTGTGATGTCACAATGGGGGAAAGGGCATTGTGATGTCACAATGGGGGAAAGGGCATTGTGATGTCACAATGGGGGAAAGGGCATTGTGATGTCACAATGGGGGAAATGGCATTGTGATGTCACAATGGGGGAAAGGGCATTGTGATGTCGCAATGGGGGGAAAGTGCATTGTGATGTCACAATGGGGGAAAGGGCATTGTGATGTCACAATGGGGGAAAGTGCATTGTGATGTCACATTGGGGGAAAGGGCATTGTGATGTCACAATGGGGGAAAGGGCATTGTGATGTCGCAATGGGGGAAAAGTGCATTGTGATGTCACAATGGGGGAAAGTGCATTGTGATATAACAATGGGGGAAAAGGCATTGTGATGTCACAATGGGGGAAAAGGGCATTGTGATGTCACAATGGGGGAAAGGGCATTGTGATGTCACAATGGGAAAAACTGCATTGTGATGTCACAATGGGGAAAACTGCATTGTGATGTCACAATGGGGGAATGGGCATTGTGATGTCACAATGGGGAAAACTGCATTGTGATGTCACAATGGGGGAAAGGGCATTGCGATTTCACAATGGGGGAAAGGGCATTGTGATGTCACAATGGGGGAAAGGGCATTGTGATGTCACAATGGGAAAAAGGCCATTGTGATGTCACAATGGGGGAAAGGGCATTGTGATGTCACAATGGGGGAAAAGTGCATTGTGATTTCACAATGGGGGAAAGGGCATTGTGATGTCACAATGGGGAAAAGTGCATTGTGATGTCACAATGGGGGAAAAGTGCATTGTGATGTCACAATGGGGGAAAGTGCATTGTGATGTCACAATGGGAGTAAGTGCATTGTGATGTCACAATGGGGGAAAGGGTATTGTGATGTCACAATGGGAGAAAGGGCATTGTGATGTCACAATGGGGAAAAGGGCATTGTGATGTCACAATGGGGGAAAGGGCATTGTGATGTCACAATGGGAAAAACTGCATTGTGATGTCACAATGGGAAAAACTGCATTGTGATGTCACAATGGGTTAAACTGCATTGTGATGTCACAATGGGTTAGACTGCATTGTGATGTCCCAATGGGGGAAACGGCATTGTGATGTCACAATGGGGAAAACTGCATTGTGATGTCACAATGGGGAAAAGGGCATTGTGATGTCACAATGGGGGAAAGGGCATTGTGATGTCACAATGGGGGAAAAGTGCATTGTGATGTCACAATGGGGGAGAGGGCATTGTGATGTCACAATGGGGGAAAGGGAATTGTGATGCCACAATGGGGTAAAGGGCATTGTGATGTCACAATAGGGAAAAGGGCATTGTGATGTCACAATGGGGGAAAGGGCATTGTGATGTCACAATGGGAAAAACTGCATTGTGATGTCACAATGGGGAAAACTGCATTGTGATGTCACAATGGGGGAATGGGCATTGTGATGTCACAATGGGGAAAACTGCATTGTGATGTCACAATGGGGGAAAGGGCATTGCGATGTCACAATGGGGGAAAGGGCATTGTGATGTCACAATGGGAAAAAGGCCATTGTGATGTCACAATGGGGGAAAGGGCATTGTGATGTCACAATGGGTGAAAAGTGCATTGTGATTTCACAATGGGGGAAAGGGCATTGTGATGTCACAATGGGGAAAAGTGCATTGTGATGTCACAATGGGGGAAAAGTGCATTGTGATGTCACAATGGGGGAAAGTGCATTGTGATGTCACAATGGGAGTAAGTGCATTGTGATGTCACAATGGGGGAAAGGGTATTGTGATGTCACAATGGGAGAAAGGGCATTGTGATGTCACAATGGGGAAAACTGCATTGTGATGTCACAATGGGGGAAACTGCATTGTGATGTCACAATGGGGGAAACGGCATTGTGATGTCACAATGGGGAAAACTGCATTGTGATGTCACAATAGGAAAAGGGCATTGTGATGTCACAATGGGGGAAAGGGCATTGTGATGTCACAATGGGTTAGACTGCATTGTGATGTCCCAATGGGGGAAACGGCATTGTGATGTCACAATGGGGAAAACTGCATTGTGATGTCACAATGGGGAAAAGGGCATTGTGATGTCACAATGGGGGAAAGGGCATTGTGATGTCACAATGGGGGAAAAGTGCATTGTGATGTCACAATGGGGGAGAGGGCATTGTGATGTCACAATGGGGGAAAGGGAATTGTGATGCCACAATGGGGTAAAGGGCATTGTGATGTCACAATAGGGAAAAGGGCATTGTGATGTCACAATGGGGGAAAGGGCATTGTGATGTCGCAATGGGGGAAAAGTGCATTGTGATGTCACAATGGGGGAAAGTGCATTGTGATATCACAATGGGGGAAAAGGCATTGTGATGTCACAATGGGGGAAAAGGGCATTGTGATGTCACAATGGGGGAAAGGGCATTGTGATGTCACAATGGGAAAAACTGCATTGTGATGTCACAATGGGGAAAACTGCATTGTGATGTCACAATGGGGGAAAGGGCATTGTGATGTCGCAATGGGGGGAAAGTGCATTGTGATGTCACAATGGGGGAAAGGGCATTGTGATGTCACAATGGGGGAAAGTGCATTGTGATGTCACATTGGGGGAAAGGGCATTGTGATGTCACAATGGGGGAAAGGGCATTGTGATGTCGCAATGGGGGAAAAGTGCATTGTGATGTCACAATGGGGGAAAGTGCATTGTGATATCACAATGGGGGAAAAGGCATTGTGATGTCACAATGGGGGAAAAGGGCATTGTGATGTCACAATGGGGGAAAGGGCATTGTGATGTCACAATGGGAAAAACTGCATTGTGATGTCACAATGGGAAAAACTGCATTGTGATGTCACAATGGGGAAAACTGCATTGTGATGTCACAATGGGGGAATGGGCATTGTGATGTCACAATGGGGAAAACTGCATTGTGATGTCACAATGGGGGAAAGGGCATTGCGATTTCACAATGGGGGAAAGGGCATTGTGATGTCACAATGGGGGAAAGGGCATTGTGATGTCACAATGGGAAAAAGGCCATTGTGATGTCACAATGGGGGAAAGGGCATTGTGATGTCACAATGGGGGAAAAGTGCATTGTGATTTCACAATGGGGGAAAGGGCATTGTGATGTCACAATGGGGAAAAGTGCATTGTGATGTCACAATGGGGGAAAAGTGCATTGTGATGTCACAATGGGGGAAAGTGCATTGTGATGTCACAATGGGAGTAAGTGCATTGTGATGTCACAATGGGGGAAAGGGTATTGTGATGTCACAATGGGAGAAAGGGCATTGTGATGTCACAATGGGGAAAAGGGCATTGTGATGTCACAATGGGGGAAAGGGCATTGTGATGTCACAATGGGAAAAACTGCATTGTGATGTCACAATGGGAAAAACTGCATTGTGATGTCACAATGGGTTAAACTGCATTGTGATGTCACAATGGGTTAGACTGCATTGTGATGTCCCAATGGGGGAAACGGCATTGTGATGTCACAATGGGGAAAACTGCATTGTGATGTCACAATGGGGAAAAGGGCATTGTGATGTCACAATGGGGGAAAGGGCATTGTGATGTCACAATGGGGGAAAAGTGCATTGTGATGTCACAATGGGGGAGAGGGCATTGTGATGTCACAATGGGGGAAAGGGAATTGTGATGCCACAATGGGGTAAAGGGCATTGTGATGTCACAATAGGGAAAAGGGCATTGTGATGTCACAATGGGGGAAAGGGCATTGTGATGTCACAATGGGAAAAACTGCATTGTGATGTCACAATGGGGAAAACTGCATTGTGATGTCACAATGGGGGAATGGGCATTGTGATGTCACAATGGGGAAAACTGCATTGTGATGTCACAATGGGGGAAAGGGCATTGCGATGTCACAATGGGGGAAAGGGCATTGTGATGTCACAATGGGAAAAAGGCCATTGTGATGTCACAATGGGGGAAAGGGCATTGTGATGTCACAATGGGGGAAAAGTGCATTGTGATTTCACAATGGGGGAAAGGGCATTGTGATGTCACAATGGGGAAAAGTGCATTGTGATGTCACAATGGGGGAAAAGTGCATTGTGATGTCACAATGGGGGAAAGTGCATTGTGATGTCACAATGCGCGTAAGTGCATTGTGATGTCACAATGGGGGAAAGGGTATTGTGATGTCACAATGGGAGAAAGGGCATTGTGATGTCACAATGGGGAAAACTGCATTGTGATGTCACAATGGGGGAAACTGCATTGTGATGTCACAATGGGGGAAACGGCATTGTGATGTCACAATGGGGAAAACTGCATTGTGATGTCACAATAGGAAAAGGGCATTGTGATGTCACAATGGGGGAAAGGGCATTGTGATGTCACAATGGGTTAGACTGCATTGTGATGTCCCAATGGGGGAAACGGCATTGTGATGTCACAATGGGGAAAACTGCATTGTGATGTCACAATGGGGAAAAGGGCATTGTGATGTCACAATGGGGGAAAGGGCATTGTGATGTCACAATGGGGGAAAAGTGCATTGTGATGTCACAATGGGGGAGAGGGCATTGTGATGTCACAATGGGGGAAAGGGAATTGTGATGCCACAATGGGGTAAAGGGCATTGTGATGTCACAATAGGGAAAAGGGCATTGTGATGTCACAATGGGGGAAAGGGCATTGTGATGTCGCAATGGGGGAAAAGTGCATTGTGATGTCACAATGGGGGAAAGTGCATTGTGATATCACAATGGGGGAAAAGGCATTGTGATGTCACAATGGGGGAAAAGGGCATTGTGATGTCACAATGGGGGAAAGGGCATTGTGATATCACAATGGGAAAAACTGCATTGTGATGTCACAATGGGGAAAACTGCATTGTGATGTCACAATGGGGGAATGGGCATTGTGATGTCACAATGGGGAAAACTGCATTGTGATGTCACAATGGGGGAAAGGGCATTGCGATGTCACAATGGGGGAAAGGGCATTGTGATGTCACAATGGGGGAAAGGGCATTGTGATGTCACAATGGGAAAAAGGCCATTGTGATGTCACAATGGGGGAAAGGGCATTGTGATGTCACAATGGGGGAAAAGTGCATTGTGATTTCACAATGGGGGAAAGGGCATTGTGATGTCATAATGGGGAAAAGTGCATTGTGATGTCACAATGGGGGAAAAGTGCATTGTGATGTCACAATGGGGGAAAGTGCATTGTGATGTCACAATGGGAGTAAGTGCATTGTGATGTCACAATGGGGGAAAGGGTATTGTGATGTCACAATGGGAGAAAGGGCATTGTGATGTCACAATGGGGAAAACTGCATTGTGATGTCACAATGGGGGAAACTGCATTGTGATGTCACAATGGGGAAAACTGCATTGTGATGTCACAATGGGGGAAACTGCATTGTGATGTCACAATGGGGGAAACGGCATTGTGATGTCACAATGGGGAAAACTGCATTGTGATGTCACAATAGGAAAAGGGCATTGTGATGTCACAATGGGGGAAAGGGCATTGTGATGTCGCAATGGGGAAAGGGCATTTTGCTGTCGCAATGGGGGAAAAGTGCATTGTGATGTCACAATGGGGGAAAGTGGATTGTGATGTCACATTGGGGGAAAGGGCATTGTAATGTCACAATGGGGGAAAGGGCATTGTTATGTCACAATGGGGGAAAGGGCATTGTGATGTCACAATGGGGAAAAGGGCATTGTGATGTCACAATGGGGGAAAGGGCATTGTGATGTCACAATGGGGAAAACTGCATTGTGATGTCACAATGGGGGAAAGGGCATTGTGATGTCACAATGGGGAAAACTGCATTGTGATGTCACAATGGGGGAAAGGGCATTGTGATGTCACAATGGGGGAAAGGGCATTGTGATGTCACAATGGGGGAAAGTGCATTGTGATGTCACAATGGGGGAAAACTGCATTGTGATGTCACAATGGGGAAAGGGCATTGTGATTTCACAATGGGGGAAAGGGCATTGTGATGTCACAATGGGGGAAAGGGCATTGTTATGTCACAATGGGAAAAACTGCATTGTGATGTCACAATGGGGAAAAGGCCATTGTGATGTCACAATGGGGAAAGGGCATTGTGATGTCACAATGGGGAAAAGGACATTGTGGTGTCACAATCGGGGAAAGGGCATTGTGATGTCACAATGGTGGAAAGTGCATTGTGATGTCACAATGGGGGAAAGGGCATTGTGATGTCACAATGGGGGAAAGGGCATTGTGATGTCACAATGGGGGAAATGGCATTGTGATGTCACAATGGGGGAAAGGGCATTGCGATGTCACAATGGGGGAAAGGGCATTGTGATGTCACAATGGGGGAAAGGGCATTGTGATGTCACAATGGGAAAAAGGCCATTGTGATCTCACAATGGGGGAAAGGGCATTGTGATGTCACAATGGGGGAAAAGTGCATTGTGATTTCACAATGGGGGAAAGGGCATTGTGATGTCACAATGGGGAAAAGTGCATTGTGATGTCACAATGGGGGAAAAGTGCATTGTGATGTCACAATGGGGGAAAGTGCATTGTGATGTCACAATAGGGGTAAGTGCATTGTGATGTCACAATGGGGAAAGGGCATTGTGATGTCACAATGGGAAAAACTGCATTGTGATGTCACAATGGGGAAAAGGCCATTGTGATGTCACAATGGGGGAAAGGGCATTGTGATGTCACAATGGGGGAAAGGGCATTGTGATGTCACAATGGGGGAAAGGGCATTGTGATGTCACAATGGGGGAAATGGCATTGTGATGTCACAATGGGGGAAAGGGCATTGTGATGTCGCAATGGGGGGAAAGTGCATTGTGATGTCACAATGGGGGAAAGGGCATTGTGATGTCACAATGGGGGAAAGTGCATTGTGATGTCACATTGGGGGAAAGGGCATTGTGATGTCACAATGGGGGAAAGGGCATTGTGATGTCGCAATGGGGGAAAAGTGCATTGTGATGTCACAATGGGGGAAAGTGCATTGTGATATCACAATGGGGGAAAAGGCATTGTGATGTCACAATGGGGGAAAAGGGCATTGTGATGTCACAATGGGGGAAAGGGCATTGTGATGTCACAATGGGAAAAACTGCATTGTGATGTCACAATGGGGAAAACTGCATTGTGATGTCACAATGGGGGAATGGGCATTGTGATGTCACAATGGGGAAAACTGCATTGTGATGTCACAATGGGGGAAAGGGCATTGCGATTTCACAATGGGGGAAAGGGCATTGTGATGTCACAATGGGGGAAAGGGCATTGTGATGTCACAATGGGAAAAAGGCCATTGTGATGTCACAATGGGGGAAAGGGCATTGTGATGTCACAATGGGGGAAAAGTGCATTGTGATTTCACAATGGGGGAAAGGGCATTGTGATGTCACAATGGGGAAAAGTGCATTGTGATGTCACAATGGGGGAAAAGTGCATTGTGATGTCACAATGGGAGTAAGTGCATTGTGATGTCACAATGGGGGAAAGGGTATTGTGATGTCACAATGGGAGAAAGGGCATTGTGATGTCACAATGGGGAAAAGGGCATTGTGATGTCACAATGGGGGAAAGGGCATTGTGATGTCACAATGGGAAAAACTGCATTGTGATGTCACAATGGGAAAAACTGCATTGTGATGTCACAATGGGTTAAACTGCATTGTGATGTCACAATGGGTTAGACTGCATTGTGATGTCCCAATGGGGGAAACGGCATTGTGATGTCACAATGGGGAAAACTGCATTGTGATGTCACAATGGGGAAAAGGGCATTGTGATGTCACAATGGGGGAAAGGGCATTGTGATGTCACAATGGGGGAAAAGTGCATTGTGATGTCACAATGGGGGAGAGGGCATTGTGATGTCACAATGGGGGAAAGGGAATTGTGATGCCACAATGGGGTAAAGGGCATTGTGATGTCACAATAGGGAAAAGGGCATTGTGATGTCACAATGGGGGAAAGGGCATTGTGATGTCACAATGGGAAAAACTGCATTGTGATGTCACAATGGGGAAAACTGCATTGTGATGTCACAATGGGGGAATGGGCATTGTGATGTCACAATGGGGAAAACTGCATTGTGATGTCACAATGGGGGAAAGGGCATTGCGATGTCACAATGGGGGAAAGGGCATTGTGATGTCACAATGGGAAAAAGGCCATTGTGATGTCACAATGGGGGAAAGGGCATTGTGATGTCACAATGGGGGAAAAGTGCATTGTGATTTCACAATGGGGAAAGGGCATTGTGATGTCACAATGGGGAAAAGTGCATTGTGATGTCACAATGGGGGAAAAGTGCATTGTGATGTCACAATGGGGGAAAGTGCATTGTGATGTCACAATGGGAGTAAGTGCATTGTGATGTCACAATGGGGGAAAGGGTATTGTGATGTCACAATGGGAGAAAGGGCATTGTGATGTCACAATGGGGAAAACTGCATTGTGATGTCACAATGGGGGAAACTGCATTGTGATGTCACAATGGGGGAAACGGCATTGTGATGTCACAATGGGGAAAACTGCATTGTGATGTCACAATAGGAAAAGGGCATTGTGATGTCACAATGGGGGAAAGGGCATTGTGATGTCACAATGGGTTAGACTGCATTGTGATGTCCCAATGGGGGAAACGGCATTGTGATGTCACAATGGGGAAAACTGCATTGTGATGTCACAATGGGGAAAAGGGCATTGTGATGTCACAATGGGGGAAAGGGCATTGTGATGTCACAATGGGGGAAAAGTGCATTGTGATGTCACAATGGGGGAGAGGGCATTGTGATGTCACAATGGGGGAAAGGGAATTGTGATGCCACAATGGGGTAAAGGGCATTGTGATGTCACAATAGGGAAAAGGGCATTGTGATGTCACAATGGGGGAAAGGGCATTGTGATGTCGCAATGGGGGAAAAGTGCATTGTGATGTCACAATGGGGGAAAGTGCATTGTGATATCACAATGGGGGAAAAGGCATTGTGATGTCACAATGGGGGAAAAGGGCATTGTGATGTCACAATGGGGGAAAGGGCATTGTGATGTCACAATGGGAAAAACTGCATTGTGATGTCACAATGGGGAAAACTGCATTGTGATGTCACAATGGGGGAATGGGCATTGTGATGTCACAATGGGGAAAACTGCATTGCGATGTCACAATGGGGGAAAGGGCATTGCGATGTCACAATGGGGGAAAGGGCATTGTGATGTCACAATGGGGGAAAGGGCATTGTGATGTCACAATGGGAAAAAGGCCATTGTGATGTCACAATGGGGGAAAGGGCATTGTGATGTCACAATGGGGGAAAAGTGCATTGTGATTTCACAATGGGGGAAAGGGCATTGTGATGTCATAATGGGGAAAAGTGCATTGTGATGTCACAATGGGGGAAAAGTGCATTGTGATGTCACAATGGGGGAAAGTGCATTGTGATGTCACAATGGGAGTAAGTGCATTGTGATGTCACAATGGGGGAAAGGGTATTGTGATGTCACAATGGGAGAAAGGGCATTGTGATGTCACAATGGGGAAAACTGCATTGTGATGTCACAATGGGGGAAACTGCATTGTGATGTCACAATGGGGGAAACGGCATTGTGATGTCACAATGGGGAAAACTGCATTGTGATGTCACAATAGGAAAAGGGCATTGTGATGTCACAATGGGGGAAAGGGCATTGTGATGTCGCAATGGGGAAAGGGCATTTTGCTGTCGCAATGGGGGAAAAGTGCATTGTGATGTCACAATGGGGGAAAGTGGATTGTGATGTCACATTGGGGGAAAGGGCATTGTAATGTCACAATGGGGGAAAGAGCATTGTTATGTCACAATGGGGTAAAGGGCATTGTGATGTCACAATGGGGAAAAGGGCATTGTGATGTCACAATGGGGGAAAGGGCATTGTGATGTCACAATGGGGAAAACTGCATTGTGATGTCACAATGGGGGAAAGGGCATTGTGATGTCACAATGGGGAAAACTGCATTGTGATGTCACAATGGGGGAAAGGGCATTGTGATGTCACAATGGGGGAAAGGGCATTGTGATGTCACAATGGGGGAAAGTGCATTGTGATGTCACAATGGGGGAAAACTGCATTGTGATGTCACAATGGGGAAAGGGCATTGTGATTTCACAATGGGGGAAAGGGCATTGTGATGTCACAATGGGGGAAAGGGCATTGTTATGTCACAATGGGAAAAACTGCATTGTGATGTCACAATGGGGAAAAGGCCATTGTGATGTCACAATGGGGAAAGGGCATTGTGATGTCACAATGGGGAAAAGGCCATTGTGGTGTCACAATCGGGGAAAGGGCATTGTGATGTCACAATGGTGGAAAGTGCATTGTGATGTCACAATGGGGGAAAGGGCATTGTGATGTCACAATGGGGGAAAGGGCATTGTGATGTCACAATGGGGGAAATGGCATTGTGATGTCACAATGGGGGAAAGGGCATTGCGATGTCACAATGGGGGAAAGGGCATTGTGATGTCACAATGGGGAAAAGTGCATTGTGATGTCACAATGGGGAAAGGGCATTGTGATGTCACAATGGGAAAAACTGCATTGTGATGTCACAATGGGGAAAAGGCCATTGTGATGTCACAATGGGGGAAAGGGCATTGTGATGTCACAATGGGGGAAAGGGCATTGTGATGTCACAATGGGGAAAACTGCATTGTGATGTCACAATGGGGAAAAGGGCATTGTGATGTCACAATGGGGGAAAGGGCATTGTGATGTCACAATGGGGGAAAAGTGCATTGTGATGTCACAATGGGGGAGAGGGCTTTGTGATGTCACAATGGGGGAAAGGGAATTGTGATGCCACAATGGGGTAAAGGGCATTGTGATGTCACAATAGGGAAAAGGGCATTGTGATGTCACAATGGGGGAAAGGGCATTGTGATGTCACAATGGGAAAAACTGCATTGTGATGTCACAATGGGGAAAACTGCATTGTGATGTCACAATGGGGGAATGGGCATTGTGATGTCACAATGGGGAAAACTGCATTGTGATGTCACAATGGGGGAAAGGGCATTGCGATGTCACAATGGGGGAAAGGGCATTGTGATGTCACAATGGGAAAAAGGCCATTGTGATGTCACAATGGGGGAAAGGGCATTGTGATGTCACAATGGGGGAAAAGTGCATTGTGATTTCACAATGGGGAAAGGGCATTGTGATGTCACAATGGGGAAAAGTGCATTGTGATGTCACAATGGGGGAAAAGTGCATTGTGATGTCACAATGGGGGAAAGTGCATTGTGATGTCACAATGGGAGTAAGTGCATTGTGATGTCACAATGGGGGAAAGGGTATTGTGATGTCACAATGGGAGAAAGGGCATTGTGATGTCACAATGGGGAAAACTGCATTGTGATGTCACAATGGGGGAAACTGCATTGTGATGTCACAATGGGGGAAACGGCATTGTGATGTCACAATGGGGAAAACTGCATTGTGATGTCACAATAGGAAAAGGGCATTGTGATGTCACAATGGGGGAAAGGGCATTGTGATGTCACAATGGGTTAGACTGCATTGTGATGTCCCAATGGGGGAAACGGCATTGTGATGTCACAATGGGGAAAACTGCATTGTGATGTCACAATGGGGAAAAGGGCATTGTGATGTCACAATGGGGGAAAGGGCATTGTGATGTCACAATGGGGGAAAAGTGCATTGTGATGTCACAATGGGGGAGAGGGCATTGTGATGTCACAATGGGGGAAAGGGAATTGTGATGCCACAATGGGGTAAAGGGCATTGTGATGTCACAATAGGGAAAAGGGCATTGTGATGTCACAATGGGGGAAAGGGCATTGTGATGTCGCAATGGGGGAAAAGTGCATTGTGATGTCACAATGGGGGAAAGTGCATTGTGATATCACAATGGGGGAAAAGGCATTGTGATGTCACAATGGGGGAAAAGGGCATTGTGATGTCACAATGGGGGAAAGGGCATTGTGATGTCACAATGGGAAAAACTGCATTGTGATGTCACAATGGGGAAAACTGCATTGTGATGTCACAATGGGGGAATGGGCATTGTGATGTCACAATGGGGAAAACTGCATTGTGATGTCACAATGGGGGAAAGGGCATTGCGATGTCACAATGGGGGAAAGGGCATTGTGATGTCACAATGGGGGAAAGGGCATTGTGATGTCACAATGGGAAAAAGGCCATTGTGATGTCACAATGGGGGAAAGGGCATTGTGATGTCACAATGGGAAAAAGGCCATTGTGATGTCACAATGGGGGAAAGGGCATTGTGATGTCACAATGGGGGAAAAGTGCATTGTGATTTCACAATGGGGGAAAGGGCATTGTGATGTCATAATGGGGAAAAGTGCATTGTGATGTCACAATGGGGGAAAAGTGCATTGTGATGTCACAATGGGGGAAAGTGCATTGTGATGTCACAATGGGAGTAAGTGCATTGTGATGTCACAATGGGGGAAAGGGTATTGTGATGTCACAATGGGAGAAAGGGCATTGTGATGTCACAATGGGGAAAACTGCATTGTGATGTCACAATGGGGGAAACTGCATTGTGATGTCACAATGGGGGAAACGGCATTGTGATGTCACAATGGGGAAAACTGCATTGTGATGTCACAATAGGAAAAGGGCATTGTGATGTCACAATGGGGGAAAGGGCATTGTGATGTCGCAATGGGGAAAGGGCATTTTGCTGTCGCAATGGGGGAAAAGTGCATTGTGATGTCACAATGGGGGAAAGTGGATTGTGATGTCACATTGGGGGAAAGGGCATTTTAATGTCACAATGGGGGAAAGAGCATTGTTATGTCACAATGGGGTAAAGGGCATTGTGATGTCACAATGGGGAAAAGGGCATTGTGATGTCACAATGGGGGAAAGTGCATTGTGATGTCACAATGGGAGTAAGTGCATTGTGATGTCACAATGGGGGAAAGGGTATTGTGATGTCACAATGGGAGAAAGGGCATTGTGATGTCACAATGGGGAAAACTGCATTGTGATGTCACAATGGGGGAAACTGCATTGTGATGTCACAATGGGGGAAACGGCATTGTGATGTCACAATGGGGAAAACTGCATTGTGATGTCACAATAGGAAAAGGGCATTGTGATGTCACAATGGGGGAAAGGGCATTGTGATGTCACAATGGGTTAGACTGCATTGTGATGTCCCAATGGGGGAAACGGCATTGTGATGTCACAATGGGGAAAACTGCATTGTGATGTCACAATGGGGAAAAGGGCATTGTGATGTCACAATGGGGGAAAGGGCATTGTGATGTCACAATGGGGGAAAAGTGCATTGTGATGTCACAATGGGGGAGAGGGCATTGTGATGTCACAATGGGGGAAAGGGAATTGTGATGCCACAATGGGGTAAAGGGCATTGTGATGTCACAATAGGGAAAAGGGCATTGTGATGTCACAATGGGGGAAAGGGCATTGTGATGTCGCAATGGGGGAAAAGTGCATTGTGATGTCACAATGGGGGAAAGTGCATTGTGATATCACAATGGGGGAAAAGGCATTGTGATGTCACAATGGGGGAAAAGGGCATTGTGATGTCACAATGGGGGAAAGGGCATTGTGATGTCACAATGGGAAAAACTGCATTGTGATGTCACAATGGGGAAAACTGCATTGTGATGTCACAATGGGGGAATGGGCATTGTGATGTCACAATGGGGAAAACTGCATTGTGATGTCACAATGGGGGAAAGGGCATTGCGATGTCACAATGGGGGAAAGGGCATTGTGATGTCACAATGGGGGAAAGGGCATTGTGATGTCACAATGGGAAAAAGGCCATTGTGATGTCACAATGGGGGAAAGGGCATTGTGATGTCACAATGGGGGAAAAGTGCATTGTGATTTCACAATGGGGGAAAGGGCATTGTGATGTCATAATGGGGAAAAGTGCATTGTGATGTCACAATGGGGGAAAAGTGCATTGTGATGTCACAATGGGGGAAAGTGCATTGTGATGTCACAATGGGAGTAAGTGCATTGTGATGTCACAATGGGGGAAAGGGTATTGTGATGTCACAATGGGAGAAAGGGCATTGTGATGTCACAATGGGGAAAACTGCATTGTGATGTCACAATGGGGGAAACTGCATTGTGATGTCACAATGGGGGAAACGGCATTGTGATGTCACAATGGGGAAAACTGCATTGTGATGTCACAATAGGAAAAGGGCATTGTGATGTCACAATGGGGGAAAGGGCATTGTGATGTCGCAATGGGGAAAGGGCATTTTGCTGTCGCAATGGGGGAAAAGTGCATTGTGATGTCACAATGGGGGAAAGTGGATTGTGATGTCACATTGGGGGAAAGGGCATTGTAATGTCACAATGGGGGAAAGAGCATTGTTATGTCACAATGGGGTAAAGGGCATTGTGATGTCACAATGGGGAAAAGGGCATTGTGATGTCACAATGGGGGAAAGGGCATTGTGATGTCACAATGGGGAAAACTGCATTGTGATGTCACAATGGGGGAAAGGGCATTGTGATGTCACAATGGGGAAAACTGCATTGTGATGTCACAATGGGGGAAAGGGCATTGTGATGTCACAATGGGGGAAAGGGCATTGTGATGTCACAATGGGGGAAAGTGCATTGTGATGTCACAATGGGGGAAAACTGCATTGTGATGTCACAATGGGGAAAGGGCATTGTGATTTCACAATGGGGGAAAGGGCATTGTGATGTCACAATGGGGGAAAGGGCATTGTTATGTCACAATGGGAAAAACTGCATTGTGATGTCACAATGGGGAAAAGGCCATTGTGATGTCACAATGGGGAAAGGGCATTGTGATGTCACAATGGGGAAAAGGCCATTGTGGTGTCACAATCGGGGAAAGGGCATTGTGATGTCACAATGGTGGAAAGTGCATTGTGATGTCACAATGGGAAAAAGGCCATTGTGATGTCACAATGGGGGAAAGGGCATTGTGATGTCACAATGGGGGAAAAGTGCATTGTGATTTCACAATGGGGGAAAGGGCATTGTGATGTCATAATGGGGAAAAGTGCATTGTGATGTCACAATGGGGGAAAAGTGCATTGTGATGTCACAATGGGGGAAAGTGCATTGTGATGTCACAATGGGAGTAAGTGCATTGTGATGTCACAATGGGGGAAAGGGTATTGTGATGTCACAATGGGAGAAAGGGCATTGTGATGTCACAATGGGGAAAACTGCATTGTGATGTCACAATGGGGGAAACTGCATTGTGATGTCACAATGGGGGAAACGGCATTGTGATGTCACAATGGGGAAAACTGCATTGTGATGTCACAATAGGAAAAGGGCATTGTGATGTCACAATGGGGGAAAGGGCATTGTGATGTCGCAATGGGGAAAGGGCATTTTGCTGTCGCAATGGGGGAAAAGTGCATTGTGATGTCACAATGGGGGAAAGTGGATTGTGATGTCACATTGGGGGAAAGGGCATTGTAATGTCACAATGGGGGAAAGAGCATTGTTATGTCACAATGGGGTAAAGGGCATTGTGATGTCACAATGGGGAAAAGGGCATTGTGATGTCACAATGGGGGAAAGGGCATTGTGATGTCACAATGGGGAAAACTGCATTGTGATGTCACAATGGGGGAAAGGGCATTGTGATGTCACAATGGGGAAAACTGCATTGTGATGTCACAATGGGGGAAAGGGCATTGTGATGTCACAATGGGGGAAAGGGCATTGTGATGTCACAATGGGGGAAAGTGCATTGTGATGTCACAATGGGGGAAAACTGCATTGTGATGTCACAATGGGGAAAGGGCATTGTGATTTCACAATGGGGGAAAGGGCATTGTGATGTCACAATGGGGGAAAGGGCATTGTTATGTCACAATGGGAAAAACTGCATTGTGATGTCACAATGGGGAAAAGGCCATTGTGATGTCACAATGGGGAAAGGGCATTGTGATGTCACAATGGGGAAAAGGCCATTGTGGTGTCACAATCGGGGAAAGGGCATTGTGATGTCACAATGGTGGAAAGTGCATTGTGATGTCACAATGGGGGAAAGGGCATTGTGATGTCACAATGGGGGAAAGGGCATTGTGATGTCACAATGGGGGAAATGGCATTGTGATGTCACAATGGGGGAAAGGGCATTGCGATGTCACAATGGGGGAAAGGGCATTGTGATGTCACAATGGGGAAAAGTGCATTGTGATGTCACAATGGGGAAAGGGCATTGTGATGTCACAATGGGAAAAACTGCATTGTGATGTCACAATGGGGAAAAGGCCATTGTGATGTCACAATGGGGGAAAGGGCATTGTGATGTCACAATGGGGGAAAGGGCATTGTGATGTCACAATGGGGGAAAGGGCATTGTGATGTCACAATGGGGGAAATGGCATTGTGATGTCACAATGGGGGAAAGGGCATTGTGATGTCGCAATGGGGGGAAAGTGCATTGTGATGTCACAATGGGGGAAAGGGCATTGTGATGTCACAATGGGGGAAAGTGCATTGTGATGTCACATTGGGGGAAAGGGCATTGTGATGTCACAATGGGGGAAAGGGCATTGTGATGTCGCAATGGGGGAAAAGTGCATTGTGATGTCACAATGGGGGAAAGTGCATTGTGATATCACAATGGGGGAAAAGGCATTGTGATGTCACAATGGGGGAAAAGGGCATTGTGATGTCACAATGGGGGAAAGGGCATTGTGATGTCACAATGGGAAAAACTGCATTGTGATGTCACAATGGGGAAAACTGCATTGTGATGTCACAATGGGGGAATGGGCATTGTGATGTCACAATGGGGAAAACTGCATTGTGATGTCACAATGGGGGAAAGGGCATTGCGATTTCACAATGGGGGAAAGGGCATTGTGATGTCACAATGGGGGAAAGGGCATTGTGATGTCACAATGGGAAAAAGGCCATTGTGATGTCACAATGGGGGAAAGGGCATTGTGATGTCACAATGGGGGAAAAGTGCATTGTGATTTCACAATGGGGGAAAGGGCATTGTGATGTCACAATGGGGAAAAGTGCATTGTGATGTCACAATGGGGGAAAAGTGCATTGTGATGTCACAATGGGGGAAAGTGCATTGTGATGTCACAATGGGAGTAAGTGCATTGTGATGTCACAATGGGGGAAAGGGTATTGTGATGTCACAATGGGAGAAAGGGCATTGTGATGTCACAATGGGGAAAACTGCATTGTGATGTCACAATGGGGGAAACTGCATTGTGATGTCACAATGGGGGAAACGGCATTGTGATGTCACAATGGGGAAAACTGCATTGTGATGTCACAATAGGAAAAGGGCATTGTGATGTCACAATGGGGGAAAGGGCATTGTGATGTCGCAATGGGGAAAGGGCATTTTGATGTCGCAATGGGGGAAAAGTGCATTGTGATGTCACAATGGGGGAAAGTGGATTGTGATGTCACATTGGGGGAAAGGGCATTGTGATGTCACAATGGGGGAAAGGGCATTGTTATGTCACAATGGGGTAAAGGGCATTGTGATGACACAATGGGGAAAAGGGCATTGTGATGTCACAATGGGGGAAAGGGCATTGTGATGTCACAATGGGGAAAACTGCATTGTGATGTCACAATGGGGGAAAGGGCATTGTGATGTCACAATGGGGAAAACTGCATTGTGATGTCACAATGGGGGAAAGGGCATTGTGATGTCACAATGGGGGAAAGGGCATTGTGATGTCACAATGGGGGAAAGTGCATTGTGATGTCACAATGGGGGAAAACTGCATTGTGATGTCACAATGGGGAAAGGGCATTGTGATTTCACAATGGGGGAAAGGGCATTGTGATGTCACAATGGGGGAAAGGGCATTGTGTTGTCACAATGGGGGAAAGGGCATTGTAATGTCACAATGGGGGAAAGGGCATTGTGATGTCACAATGGGAAAAACTGCATTGTGATGTCACAATAGTGAAAAGGGCATTGTGATGTCACAATTGGGGAAAGGGCATTGTGATGTCACAATGGGGAAAGGGCATTGTGATGTTACAATGGGGAAAAGTGCATTGTGATGTCACAATGGGGGAAAAGTGCATTGTGATGTCACAATGGGGGAAAGTGAATTGTGATGTCACAATGGGGGAAAGGGCATTGTGATGTCACAATGGGGGAAAGGGCATTGTGATGTCACAATGGGGGAAAGGGCATTGTGATATCACAATGGGGAAAAGGGCATTGTGATGTCATAATGGGGGAAAGGGCATTGTGATGTCACAATGGGAAAAACTGCATTGTGATGGCATAATGGGGAAAAGGGTATTGTGATGTCAGAATGGGGGAAAAGGGCATTGTGATGTCACAATGGGGGAAAGGGCATTGTGATGTCACAATGGGAAAAACTGCATTGTGATGTCACAATGGGGAAAACTGCATTGTGATGTCACAATGGGGGAAAGGGCATTGTGATGTCACAATGGGGAAAAGTGCATTGTGATGTCACAATGGGGGAAAGGGCATTGTGATGTCACAATGGGGGTAATTGCATTGTGATGTCACAATGGGGGAAAGGGCATTGTGATGTCACAATGGGGGAAAGGGCATTGTGATGTCACAATAGGAAAAACTGCATTGTGATGTCACAATGGGAAAAACTGCATTGTGATGTCACAATGGGTTAAACTGCATTGTGATGTCCCAATGTGGGAAACGGCATTGTGATGTCACAATGGGGAAAACTGTATTGTGATGTCACAATGGGGAAAAGGGCATTGTGATGTCACAATGGGGGAAAGGGCATTGTGATGTCACAATGGGGAGAGGGCATTGTGATGTCACAATGGAGGAAAGGGCATTGTAATGCCACAATGGGGGAAAGGGCATTGTGATTTCACAATGGGGGAAAGGGCATTGTGATGTCACAATGGGGGAAAGGGCATTGTTATGTCACAATGGGAAAAACTGCATTGTTATGTCACAATGGGGAAAAGGCCATTGTGATGTCACAATGGGGAAAGGGCATTGTTATGTCACAATGGGAAAAACTGCATTGTGATGTCACAATGGGGAAAAGGCCATTGTGATGTCACAATGGGGGAAAGGGCATTGTGATGTCACAATGGGGGAAAGGGCATTGTGATGTCACAATGGGGGAAAGGGCATTGTGATGTCACAATGGGGGAAATGGCATTGTGATGTCACAATGGGGGAAAGGGCATTGTGATGTCGCAATGGGGGGAAAGTGCATTGTGATGTCACAATGTGGGAAAGGGCATTGTGATGTCACAATGGGGAAAACTGCATTGTGATGTCACAATGGGGAAAAGTGCATTGTGATGTCACAAAGGGGGAAAAGTGCATTGTGATGTCACAATGGGGAAAACTGCATTGTGATGTCACAATAGGAAAAGGGCATTGTGATGTCGCAATGGGGGAAAAGTGCATTGTGATGTCACAATGGGGGAAAGTGCATTGTGATATCACAATGGGGGAAAAGGCATTGTGATGTCACAATGGGGGAAAAGGGCATTGTGATGTCACAATGGGGGAAAGGGCATTGTGATGTCACAATGGGAAAAACTGCATTGTGATGTCACAATGGGGAAAACTGCATTGTGATGTCACAATGGGGGAATGGGCATTGTGATGTCACAATGGGGAAAACTGCATTGTGATGTCACAATGGGGGAAAGGGCATTGCGATGTCACAATGGGGGAAAGGGCATTGTGATGTCACAATGGGGGAAAGGGCATTGTGATGTCACAATGGGAAAAAGGCCATTGTGATGTCACAATGGGGGAAAGGGCATTGTGATGTCACAATGGGGGAAAAGTGCATTGTGATTTCACAATGGGGGAAAGGGCATTGTGATGTCATAATGGGGAAAAGTGCATTGTGATGTCACAATGGGGGAAAAGTGCATTGTGATGTCACAATGGGGGAAAGTGCATTGTGATGTCACAATGGGAGTAAGTGCATTGTGATGTCACAATGGGGGAAAGGGTATTGTGATGTCACAATGGGAGAAAGGGCATTGTGATGTCACAATGGGGAAAACTGCATTGTGATGTCACAATGGGGGAAACTGCATTGTGATGTCACAATGGGGGAAACGGCATTGTGATGTCACAATGGGGAAAACTGCATTGTGATGTCACAATAGGAAAAGGGCATTGTGATGTCACAATGGGGGAAAGGGCATTGTGATGTCGCAATGGGGAAAGGGCATTTTGCTGTCGCAATGGGGGAAAAGTGCATTGTGATGTCACAATGGGGGAAAGTGGATTGTGATGTCACATTGGGGGAAAGGGCATTGTAATGTCACAATGGGGGAAAGAGCATTGTTATGTCACAATGGGGTAAAGGGCATTGTGATGTCACAATGGGGAAAAGGGCATTGTGATGTCACAATGGGGGAAAGTGCATTGTGATGTCACAATGGGAGTAAGTGCATTGTGATGTCACAATGGGGGAAAGGGTATTGTGATGTCACAATGGGAGAAAGGGCATTGTGATGTCACAATGGGGAAAACTGCATTGTGATGTCACAATGGGGGAAACTGCATTGTGATGTCACAATGGGGGAAACGGCATTGTGATGTCACAATGGGGAAAACTGCATTGTGATGTCACAATGGGGAAAACTGCATTGTGATGTCACAATAGGAAAAGGGCATTGTGATGTCACAATGGGGGAAAGGGCATTGTGATGTCACAATGGGTTAGACTGCATTGTGATGTCCCAATGGGGGAAACGGCATTGTGATGTCACAATGGGGAAAACTGCATTGTGATGTCACAATGGGGAAAAGGGCATTGTGATGTCACAATGGGGGAAAGGGCATTGTGATGTCACAATGGGGGAAAAGTGCATTGTGATGTCACAATGGGGGAGAGGGCATTGTGATGTCACAATGGGGGAAAGGGAATTGTGATGCCACAATGGGGTAAAGGGCATTGTGATGTCACAATAGGGAAAAGGGCATTGTGATGTCACAATGGGGGAAAGGGCATTGTGATGTCGCAATGGGGGAAAAGTGCATTGTGATGTCACAATGGGGGAAAGTGCATTGTGATATCACAATGGGGGAAAAGGCATTGTGATGTCACAATGGGGGAAAAGGGCATTGTGATGTCACAATGGGGGAAAGGGCATTGTGATGTCACAATGGGAAAAACTGCATTGTGATGTCACAATGGGGAAAACTGCATTGTGATGTCACAATGGGGGAATGGGCATTGTGATGTCACAATGGGGAAAACTGCATTGTGATGTCACAATGGGGGAAAGGGCATTGCGATGTCACAATGGGGGAAAGGGCATTGTGATGTCACAATGGGGGAAAGGGCATTGTGATGTCACAATGGGAAAAAGGCCATTGTGATGTCACAATGGGGGAAAGGGCATTGTGATGTCACAATGGGGGAAAAGTGCATTGTGATTTCACAATGGGGGAAAGGGCATTGTGATGTCATAATGGGGAAAAGTGCATTGTGATGTCACAATGGGGGAAAAGTGCATTGTGATGTCACAATGGGGGAAAGTGCATTGTGATGTCACAATGGGAGTAAGTGCATTGTGATGTCACAATGGGGGAAAGGGTATTGTGATGTCACAATGGGAGAAAGGGCATTGTGATGTCACAATGGGGAAAACTGCATTGTGATGTCACAATGGGGGAAACTGCATTGTGATGTCACAATGGGGGAAACGGCATTGTGATGTCACAATGGGGAAAACTGCATTGTGATGTCACAATAGGAAAAGGGCATTGTGATGTCACAATGGGGGAAAGGGCATTGTGATGTCGCAATGGGGAAAGGGCATTTTGCTGTCGCAATGGGGGAAAAGTGCATTGTGATGTCACAATGGGGGAAAGTGGATTGTGATGTCACATTGGGGGAAAGGGCATTGTAATGTCACAATGGGGGAAAGAGCATTGTTATGTCACAATGGGGTAAAGGGCATTGTGATGTCACAATGGGGAAAAGGGCATTGTGATGTCACAATGGGGGAAAGGGCATTGTGATGTCACAATGGGGAAAACTGCATTGTGATGTCACAATGGGGGAAAGGGCATTGTGATGTCACAATGGGGAAAACTGCATTGTGATGTCACAATGGGGGAAAGGGCATTGTGATGTCACAATGGGGGAAAGGGCATTGTGATGTCACAATGGGGGAAAGTGCATTGTGATGTCACAATGGGGGAAAACTGCATTGTGATGTCACAATGGGGAAAGGGCATTGTGATTTCACAATGGGGGAAAGGGCATTGTGATGTCACAATGGGGGAAAGGGCATTGTTATGTCACAATGGGAAAAACTGCATTGTGATGTCACAATGGGGAAAAGGCCATTGTGATGTCACAATGGGGAAAGGGCATTGTGATGTCACAATGGGGAAAAGGCCATTGTGGTGTCACAATCGGGGAAAGGGCATTGTGATGTCACAATGGTGGAAAGTGCATTGTGATGTCACAATGGGGGAAAGGGCATTGTGATGTCACAATGGGGGAAAGGGCATTGTGATGTCACAATGGGGGAAATGGCATTGTGATGTCACAATGGGGGAAAGGGCATTGCGATGTCACAATGGGGGAAAGGGCATTGTGATGTCACAATGGGGAAAAGTGCATTGTGATGTCACAATGGGGAAAGGGCATTGTGATGTCACAATGGGAAAAACTGCATTGTGATGTCACAATGGGGAAAAGGCCATTGTGATGTCACAATGGGGGAAAGGGCATTGTGATGTCACAATGGGGGAAAGGGCATTGTGATGTCACAATGGGGGAAAGGGCATTGTGATGTCACAATGGGGGAAATGGCATTGTGATGTCACAATGGGGGAAAGGGCATTGTGATGTCGCAATGGGGGGAAAGTGCATTGTGATGTCACAATGGGGGAAAGGGCATTGTGATGTCACAATGGGGGAAAGTGCATTGTGATGTCACATTGGGGGAAAGGGCATTGTGATGTCACAATGGGGGAAAGGGCATTGTGATGTCGCAATGGGGGAAAGTGCATTGTGATGTCACAATGGGGGAAAGTGCATTGTGATATCACAATGGGGGAAAAGGCATTGTGATGTCACAATGGGGGAAAAGGGCATTGTGATGTCACAATGGGGGAAAGGGCATTGTGATGTCACAATGGGAAAAACTGCATTGTGATGTCACAATGGGGAAAACTGCATTGTGATGTCACAATGGGGGAATGGGCATTGTGATGTCACAATGGGGAAAACTGCATTGTGATGTCACAATGGGGGAAAGGGCATTGCGATTTCACAATGGGGGAAAGGGCATTGTGATGTCACAATGGGGGAAAGGGCATTGTGATGTCACAATGGGAAAAAGGCCATTGTGATGTCACAATGGGGGAAAGGGCATTGTGATGTCACAATGGGGGAAAAGTGCATTGTGATTTCACAATGGGGGAAAGGGCATTGTGATGTCACAATGGGGAAAAGTGCATTGTGATGTCACAATGGGGGAAAAGTGCATTGTGATGTCACAATGGGGGAAAGTGCATTGTGATGTCACAATGGGAGTAAGTGCATTGTGATGTCACAATGGGGGAAAGGGTATTGTGATGTCACAATGGGAGAAAGGGCATTGTGATGTCACAATGGGGAAAACTGCATTGTGATGTCACAATGGGGGAAACTGCATTGTGATGTCACAATGGGGGAAACGGCATTGTGATGTCACAATGGGGAAAACTGCATTGTGATGTCACAATAGGAAAAGGGCATTGTGATGTCACAATGGGGGAAAGGGCATTGTGATGTCGCAATGGGGAAAGGGCATTTTGATGTCGCAATGGGGGAAAAGTGCATTGTGATGTCACAATGGGGGAAAGTGGATTGTGATGTCACATTGGGGGAAAGGGCATTGTGATGTCACAATGGGGGAAAGGGCATTGTTATGTCACAATGGGGTAAAGGGCATTGTGATGACACAATGGGGAAAAGGGCATTGTGATGTCACAATGGGGGAAAGGGCATTGTGATGTCACAATGGGGAAAACTGCATTGTGATGTCACAATGGGGGAAAGGGCATTGTGATGTCACAATGGGGAAAACTGCATTGTGATGTCACAATGGGGGAAAGGGCATTGTGATGTCACAATGGGGGAAAGGGCATTGTGATGTCACAATGGGGGAAAGTGCATTGTGATGTCACAATGGGGGAAAACTGCATTGTGATGTCACAATGGGGAAAGGGCATTGTGATTTCACAATGGGGGAAAGGGCATTGTGATGTCACAATGGGGGAAAGGGCATTGTGTTGTCACAATGGGGGAAAGGGCATTGTAATGTCACAATGGGGGAAAGGGCATTGTGATGTCACAATGGGAAAAACTGCATTGTGATGTCACAATAGTGAAAAGGGCATTGTGATGTCACAATTGGGGAAAGGGCATTGTGATGTCACAATGGGGAAAGGGCATTGTGATGTTACAATGGGGAAAAGTGCATTGTGATGTCACAATGGGGGAAAAGTGCATTGTGATGTCACAATGGGGGAAAGTGAATTGTGATGTCACAATGGGGGAAAGGGCATTGTGATGTCACAATGGGGGAAAGGGCATTGTGATGTCACAATGGGGGAAAGGGCATTGTGATATCACAATGGGGAAAAGGGCATTGTGATGTCATAATGGGGGAAAGGGCATTGTGATGTCACAATGGGAAAAACTGCATTGTGATGGCATAATGGGGAAAAGGGTATTGTGATGTCAGAATGGGGGAAAAGGGCATTGTGATGTCACAATGGGGGAAAGGGCATTGTGATGTCACAATGGGAAAAACTGCATTGTGATGTCACAATGGGGAAAACTGCATTGTGATGTCACAATGGGGGAAAGGGCATTGTGATGTCACAATGGGGAAAAGTGCATTGTGATGTCACAATGGGGGAAAGGGCATTGTGATGTCACAATGGGGGTAATTGCATTGTGATGTCACAATGGGGGAAAGGGCATTGTGATGTCACAATGGGGGAAAGGGCATTGTGATGTCACAATAGGAAAAACTGCATTGTGATGTCACAATGGGAAAAACTGCATTGTGATGTCACAATGGGTTAAACTGCATTGTGATGTCCCAATGTGGGAAACGGCATTGTGATGTCACAATGGGGAAAACTGTATTGTGATGTCACAATGGGGAAAAGGGCATTGTGATGTCACAATGGGGGAAAGGGCATTGTGATGTCACAATGGGGAGAGGGCATTGTGATGTCACAATGGAGGAAAGGGCATTGTAATGCCACAATGGGGGAAAGGGCATTGTGATTTCACAATGGGGGAAAGGGCATTGTGATGTCACAATGGGGGAAAGGGCATTGTTATGTCACAATGGGAAAAACTGCATTGTTATGTCACAATGGGGAAAAGGCCATTGTGATGTCACAATGGGGAAAGGGCATTGTTATGTCACAATGGGAAAAACTGCATTGTGATGTCACAATGGGGAAAAGGCCATTGTGATGTCACAATGGGGGAAAGGGCATTGTGATGTCACAATGGGGGAAAGGGCATTGTGATGTCACAATGGGGGAAAGGGCATTGTGATGTCACAATGGGGGAAATGGCATTGTGATGTCACAATGGGGGAAAGGGCATTGTGATGTCGCAATGGGGGGAAAGTGCATTGTGATGTCACAATGTGGGAAAGGGCATTGTGATGTCACAATGGGGAAAACTGCATTGTGATGTCACAATGGGGAAAAGTGCATTGTGATGTCACAAAGGGGGAAAAGTGCATTGTGATGTCACAATGGGGAAAACTGCATTGTGATGTCACAATAGGAAAAGGGCATTGTGATGTCACAATGGGGGAAAGGGCATTGTGATGTCGCAATGGGGAAAGGGCATTTTGATGTCACAATGGGGGAAAAGTGCATTGTGATGTCACAATGGGGGAAAGTGCATTGTGATGTCACATTGGGGGAAAGGGCATTGTGATGTCACAATGGGGGAAAGGGCATTGTGATGTCGCAATGGGGGAAAAGTGCATTGTGATGTCACAATGGGGGAAAGTGCATTGTGATATCACAATGGGGGAAAAGGCATTGTGATGTCACAATGGGGGAAAAGGGCATTGTGATGTCACAATGGGGGAAAGGGCATTGTGATGTCACAATGGGAAAAACTGCATTGTGATGTCACAATGGGGAAAACTGCATTGTGATGTCACAATGGGGGAATGGGCATTGTGATGTCACAATGGGGAAAACTGCATTGTGATGTCACAATGGGGGAAAGGGCATTGCGATTTCACAATGGGGGAAAGGGCATTGTGATGTCACAATGGGGGAAAGGGCATTGTGATGTCACAATGGGAAAAAGGCCATTGTGATGTCACAATGGGGGAAAGGGCATTGTGATGTCACAATGGGGGAAAAGTGCATTGTGATTTCACAATGGGGGAAAGGGCATTGTGATGTCACAATGGGGAAAAGTGCATTGTGATGTCACAATGGGGGAAAAGTGCATTGTGATGTCACAATGGGGGAAAGGCCATTGTGATGTCACAATGGGGAAAGGGCATTGCTTTGTCACAATGGGAAAAACTGCATTGTGAGGTCACAATGGGGAAAAGGCCATTGTGATGTCACAATGGGGGAAAGTGCATTGTGATGTCACAATGGGGGAAAGGGCATTGTGATGTCACAATGGGGGAAAGGGCATTGTGATGTCACAATGGGGGAAAGGGCATTGTGATGTCAAAATGGGGAAAACTGCATTGTGATGTCACAATGGGGAAAAGTGCATTGTGATGTCACAATGGGGGAAAAGTGCATTGTGATGTCACAATGGGGGAAAGTGAATTGTGATGTCACAATGGGGGAAAGGGCATTGTGATGTCACAATGGGAAAAACTGCATTGTGATGTCACAATGGGGGAAAGGGCATTGTGATGTCACAATGGGGAAAAGGGCATTGTGATGTCACAATGGGGAAAACTGCATTGTGATGTCACAATGGGGGAAAGGGCATTGTGATGTAACAATGGGGGAAAGGGCATTGTGATGTCACAATGGGGGAAAGGGCATTGCAATGTCACAATGGGGGAGAGGGCATTGTGATGTCACAATGGGAAAAACTGCATTGTGATGTCACAATGGGGAAAACCGCATTGTGATGTCGCAATGGGGAAAGTGCATTTTGATGTCGCAATGGGGGAAAAGTGCATTGTGATGTCACAATGTTGGAAAGTGGATTGTGATGTCACATTGGGGGAAAGGGCATTGTGATGTCACAATGGGGGAAAGGGCATTGTTATGTCACAATGGGGTAAAGGGCATTGTGATGTCACAATGGGGAAAAGGGCATTGTGATGTCACAATGGGGGAAAGGGCATTGTGATGTCACAATGGGGAAAACTGCATTGTGATGTCACAATGGGGGAAAGGGCATTGTGATGTCACAATGGGGAAAACTGCATTGTGATGTCACAATGGGGGAAAGGGCATTGTGATGTCACAATGGGGGAAAGGGCATTGTGATGTCACAATGGGGGAAAGTGCATTGTGATGTCACAATGGGGGAAAACTGCATTGTGATGTCACAATGGGGAAAGGGCATTGTGATTTCACAATGGGGGAAAGGGCATTGTGATGTCACAATGGGGGAAAGGGCATTGTTATGTCACAATGGGAAAAACTGCATTGTGATGTCACAATGGGGAAAGGGCATTGTTATGTCACAATGGGAAAAACTGCATTGTGATGTCACAATGGGGAAAAGGCCATTGTGGTGTCACAATCGGGGAAAGGGCATTGTGATGTCACAATGGGGGAAAGTGCATTGTGATGTCACAATGGGGGAAAGGGCATTGCGATGTCACAATGGGGGAAAGGGCATTGTGATGTCACAATGGGGGAAAGGGCATTGTGATGTCACAATGGGAAAAAGGCCATTGTGATCTCACAATGGGGGAAAGGGCATTGTGATGTCACAATGGGGGAAAAGTGCATTGTGATTTCACAATGGGGGAAAGGGCATTGTGATGTCACAATGGGGAAAAGTGCATTGTGATGTCACAATGGGGGAAAAGTGCATTGTGATGTCACAATGGGGGAAAGTGCATTGTGATGTCACAATAGGGGTAAGTGCATTGTGATGTCACAATGGGGGAAAGGGCATTGTGATGTCACAATGGGAGAAAGGGCATTGTGATGTCACAATGGGGGAAACTGCATTGTGATGTCACAATGGGGGAAACTGCATTGTGATGTCACAAAGGGGGAAACGGCATTGTGATGTCACAATGGGGAAAACTGCATTGTGATGTCACAGTAGGAAAAGGGCATTGTGATGTCACAATGGGGGAAAGGGCATTGTGATGTCGCAATGGGGAAAGGGCATTTTGATGTCACAATGGGGGAAAAGTGCATTGTGATGTCACAATGGGGGAAAGTGCATTGTGATGTCACATTGGGGGAAAGGGCATTGTGATGTCACAATGGGGGAAAGGGCATTGTTATGTCACAATGGGGTAAAGGGCATTGTGATGTCACAATGGGGAAAAGGGCATTATGATGTCACACTGGGGGAAAGGGCATTGTGATGTCACAATGGGGAAAACTGCATTGTGATGTCACAATGTGGGAAAGGGCATTGTGATGTCACAATGGGGAAAACTGCATTGTGATGTCACAATGGGAGAAAGGGCATTGTGATGTCACAATGGGGGAAAGGGCATTGTGATGTCACAATGGGGGAAAGTGCATTGTGATGTCACAATGGGGGAAAACTGCATTGTGATGTCACAATGGGGGAAAGGGCATTGTGATTTCACAATGGGGGAAAGGGCATTGTGATGTCACAATGGGGGAAAGGGCATTGTTGTGTCACAATGGGAAAAACTGCATTGTGATGTCACAATGGGGAAAAGGCCATTGTGATGTCACAATGGGGAAAGGGCATTGCTTTGTCACAATGGGAAAAACTGCATTGTGATGTCACAATGGGGAAAAGGCCATTGTGATGTCACAATGGGGGAAAGGGCATTGTGATGTCACAATGGGGGAAAGGGCATTGTGATGTCACAATGGGGGAAAGGGCATTGTGATGTCACAATGGGGGAAATGGCATTGTGATGTCACAATGGGGGAAAGGGCATTGTGATGTCGCAATGGGGGGAAAGTGCATTGTGATGTCACAATGGGGGAAAGGGCATTGTGATGTCACAATGGGGGAAAGTGCATTGTGATGTCACATTGGGGGAAAGGGCATTGTGATGTCACAATGGGGGAAAGGGCATTGTGATGTCGCAATGGGGGAAAAGTGCATTGTGATGTCACAATGGGGGAAAGTGCATTGTGATATCACAATGGGGGAAAAGGCATTGTGATGTCACAATGGGGGAAAAGGGCATTGTGATGTCACAATGGGGGAAAGGGCATTGTGATGTCACAATGGGAAAAACTGCATTGTGATGTCACAATGGGGAAAACTGCATTGTGATGTCACAATGGGGGAATGGGCATTGTGATGTCACAATGGGGAAAACTGCATTGTGATGTCACAATGGGGGAAAGGGCATTGCGATTTCACAATGGGGGAAAGGGCATTGTGATGTCACAATGGGGGAAAGGGCATTGTGATGTCACAATGGGAAAAAGGCCATTGTGATGTCACAATGGGGGAAAGGGCATTGTGATGTCACAATGGGGGAAAAGTGCATTGTGATTTCACAATGGGGGAAAGGGCATTGTGATGTCACAATGGGGAAAAGTGCATTGTGATGTCACAATGGGGGAAAAGTGCATTGTGATGTCACAATGGGGGAAAGTGCATTGTGATGTCACAATGGGAGTAAGTGCATTGTGATGTCACAATGGGGGAAAGGGTATTGTGTTGTCACAATGGGAGAAAGGGCATTGTGATGTCACAATGGGGAAAAGGGCATTGTGATGTCACAATGGGGGAAAGGGCATTGTGATGTCACAATGGGAAAAACTGCATTGTGATGTCACAATGGGAAAAACTGCATTGTGATGTCACAATGGGTTAAACTGCATTGTGATGTCACAATGGGTTAGACTGCATTGTGATGTCCCAATGGGGGAAACGGCATTGTGATGTCACAATGGGGAAAACTGCATTGTGATGTCACAATGGGGAAAAGGGCATTGTGATGTCACAATGGGGGAAAGGGCATTGTGATGTCACAATGGGGGAAAAGTGCATTGTGATGTCACAATGGGGGAGAGGGCATTGTGATGTCACAATGGGGGAAAGGGAATTGTGATGCCACAATGGGGTAAAGGGCATTGTGATGTCACAATAGGGAAAAGGGCATTGTGATGTCACAATGGGGGAAAGGGCATTGTGATGTCACAATGGGAAAAACTGCATTGTGATGTCACAATGGGGAAAACTGCATTGTGATGTCACAATGGGGGAATGGGCATTGTGATGTCACAATGGGGAAAACTGCATTGTGATGTCACAATGGGGGAAAGGGCATTGCGATGTCACAATGGGGGAAAGGGCATTGTGATGTCACAATGGGAAAAAGGCCATTGTGATGTCACAATGGGGGAAAGGGCATTGTGATGTCACAATGGGGGAAAAGTGCATTGTGATTTCACAATGGGGGAAAGGGCATTGTGATGTCACAATGGGGAAAAGTGCATTGTGATGTCACAATGGGGGAAAAGTGCATTGTGATGTCACAATGGGGGAAAGTGCATTGTGATGTCACAATGGGAGTAAGTGCATTGTGATGTCACAATGGGGGAAAGGGTATTGTGATGTCACAATGGGAGAAAGGGCATTGTGATGTCACAATGGGGAAAACTGCATTGTGATGTCACAATGGGGGAAACTGCATTGTGATGTCACAATGGGGGAAACGGCATTGTGATGTCACAATGGGGAAAACTGCATTGTGATGTCACAATAGGAAAAGGGCATTGTGATGTCACAATAGGGGAAAGGGCATTGTGATGTCACAATGGGTTAGACTGCATTGTGATGTCCCAATGGGGGAAACGGCATTGTGATGTCACAATGGGGAAAACTGCATTGTGATGTCACAATGGGGAAAAGGGCATTGTGATGTCACAATGGGGGAAAGGGCATTGTGATGTCACAATGGGGGAAAAGTGCATTGTGATGTCACAATGGGGGAGAGGGCATTGTGATGTCACAATGCGGGAAAGGGAATTGTGATGCCACAATGGGGTAAAGGGCATTGTGATGTCACAATAGGGAAAAGGGCATTGTGATGTCACAATGGGGGAAAGGGCATTGTGATGTCGCAATGGGGGAAAAGTGCATTGTGATGTCACAATGGGGGAAAGTGCATTGTGATATCACAATGGGGGAAAAGGCATTGTGATGTCACAATGGGGGAAAAGGGCATTGTGATGTCACAATGGGGGAAAGGGCATTGTGATGTCACAATGGGAAAAACTGCATTGTGATGTCACAATGGGGAAAACTGCATTGTGATGTCACAATGGGGGAATGGGCATTGTGATGTCACAATGGGGAAAACTGCATTGTGATGTCACAATGGGGGAAAGGGCATTGCGATGTCACAATGGGGGAAAGGGCATTGTGATGTCACAATGGGGGAAAGGGCATTGTGATGTCACAATGGGAAAAAGGCCATTGTGATGTCACAATGGGGGAAAGGGCATTGTGATGTCACAATGGGGGAAAAGTGCATTGTGATTTCACAATGGGGGAAAGGGCATTGTGATGTCATAATGGGGAAAAGTGCATTGTGATGTCACAATGGGGGAAAAGTGCATTGTGATGTCACAATGGGGGAAAGTGCATTGTGATGTCACAATGGGGGAAAGGGTATTGTGATGTCACAATGGGAGAAAGGGCATTGTGATGTCACAATGGGGAAAACTGCATTGTGATGTCACAATGGGGGAAACTGCATTGTGATGTCACAATGGGGGAAACGGCATTGTGATGTCACAATGGGGAAAACTGCATTGTGATGTCACAATAGGAAAAGGGCATTGTGATGTCACAATGGGGGAAAGGGCATTGTGATGTCACAATGGGGGAAAGTGCATTGTGATGTCACATTGGGGGAAAGGGCATTGTGATGTCACAATGGGGGAAAGGGCATTGTGATGTCGCAATGGGGGAAAAGTGCATTGTGATGTCACAATGGGGGAAAGTGCATTGTGATATCACAATGGGGGAAAAGGCATTGTGATGTCACAATGGGGGAAAAGGGCATTGTGATGTCACAATGGGGGAAAGGGCATTGTGATGTCACAATGGGAAAAACTGCATTGTGATGTCACAATGGGGAAAACTGCATTGTGATGTCACAATGGGGGAATGGGCATTGTGATGTCACAATGGGGAAAACTGCATTGTGATGTCACAATGGGGGAAAGGGCATTGCGATTTCACAATGGGGGAAAGGGCATTGTGATGTCACAATGGGGGAAAGGGCATTGTGATGTCACAATGGGAAAAAGGCCATTGTGATGTCACAATGGGGGAAAGGGCATTGTGATGTCACAATGGGGGAAAAGTGCATTGTGATTTCACAATGGGGGAAAGGGCATTGTGATGTCACAATGGGGAAAAGTGCATTGTGATGTCACAATGGGGGAAAAGTGCATTGTGATGTCACAATGGGGGAAAGTGCATTGTGATGTCACAATGGGAGTAAGTGCATTGTGATGTCACAATGGGGGAAAGGGTATTGTGTTGTCACAATGGGAGAAAGGGCATTGTGATGTCACAATGGGGAAAAGGGCATTGTGATGTCACAATGGGGGAAAGGGCATTGTGATGTCACAATGGGAAAAACTGCATTGTGATGTCACAATGGGAAAAACTGCATTGTGATGTCACAATGGGTTAAACTGCATTGTGATGTCACAATGGGTTAGACTGCATTGTGATGTCCCAATGGGGGAAACGGCATTGTGATGTCACAATGGGGAAAACTGCATTGTGATGTCACAATGGGGAAAAGGGCATTGTGATGTCACAATGGGGGAAAGGGCATTGTGATGTCACAATGGGGGAAAAGTGCATTGTGATGTCACAATGGGGGAGAGGGCATTGTGATGTCACAATGGGGGAAAGGGAATTGTGATGCCACAATGGGGTAAAGGGCATTGTGATGTCACAATAGGGAAAAGGGCATTGTGATGTCACAATGGGGGAAAGGGCATTGTGATGTCACAATGGGAAAAACTGCATTGTGATGTCACAATGGGGAAAACTGCATTGTGATGTCACAATGGGGGAATGGGCATTGTGATGTCACAATGGGGAAAACTGCATTGTGATGTCACAATGGGGGAAAGGGCATTGCGATGTCACAATGGGGGAAAGGGCATTGTGATGTCACAATGGGAAAAAGGCCATTGTGATGTCACAATGGGGGAAAGGGCATTGTGATGTCACAATGGGGGAAAAGTGCATTGTGATTTCACAATGGGGGAAAGGGCATTGTGATGTCACAATGGGGAAAAGTGCATTGTGATGTCACAATGGGGGAAAAGTGCATTGTGATGTCACAATGGGGGAAAGTGCATTGTGATGTCACAATGGGAGTAAGTGCATTGTGATGTCACAATGGGGGAAAGGGTATTGTGATGTCACAATGGGAGAAAGGGCATTGTGATGTCACAATGGGGAAAACTGCATTGTGATGTCACAATGGGGGAAACTGCATTGTGATGTCACAATGGGGGAAACGGCATTGTGATGTCACAATGGGGAAAACTGCATTGTGATGTCACAATAGGAAAAGGGCATTGTGATGTCACAATAGGGGAAAGGGCATTGTGATGTCACAATGGGTTAGACTGCATTGTGATGTCCCAATGGGGGAAACGGCATTGTGATGTCACAATGGGGAAAACTGCATTGTGATGTCACAATGGGGAAAAGGGCATTGTGATGTCACAATGGGGGAAAGGGCATTGTGATGTCACAATGGGGGAAAAGTGCATTGTGATGTCACAATGGGGGAGAGGGCATTGTGATGTCACAATGGGGGAAAGGGAATTGTGATGCCACAATGGGGTAAAGGGCATTGTGATGTCACAATAGGGAAAAGGGCATTGTGATGTCACAATGGGGGAAAGGGCATTGTGATGTCGCAATGGGGGAAAAGTGCATTGTGATGTCACAATGGGGGAAAGTGCATTGTGATATCACAATGGGGGAAAAGGCATTGTGATGTCACAATGGGGGAAAAGGGCATTGTGATGTCACAATGGGGGAAAGGGCATTGTGATGTCACAATGGGAAAAACTGCATTGTGATGTCACAATGGGGAAAACTGCATTGTGATGTCACAATGGGGGAATGGGCATTGTGATGTCACAATGGGGAAAACTGCATTGTGATGTCACAATGGGGGAAAGGGCATTGCGATGTCACAATGGGGGAAAGGGCATTGTGATGTCACAATGGGGGAAAGGGCATTGTGATGTCACAATGGGAAAAAGGCCATTGTGATGTCACAATGGGGGAAAGGGCATTGTGATGTCACAATGGGGGAAAAGTGCATTGTGATTTCACAATGGGGGAAAGGGCATTGTGATGTCATAATGGGGAAAAGTGCATTGTGATGTCACAATGGGGGAAAAGTGCATTGTGATGTCACAATGGGGGAAAGTGCATTGTGATGTCACAATGGGGGAAAGGGTATTGTGATGTCACAATGGGAGAAAGGGCATTGTGATGTCACAATGGGGAAAACTGCATTGTGATGTCACAATGGGGGAAACTGCATTGTGATGTCACAATGGGGGAAACGGCATTGTGATGTCACAATGGGGAAAACTGCATTGTGATGTCACAATAGGAAAAGGGCATTGTGATGTCACAATGGGGGAAAGGGCATTGTGATGTCGCAATGGGGAAAGGGCATTTTGCTGTCGCAATGGGGGAAAAGTGCATTGTGATGTCACAATGGGGGAAAGTGGATTGTGATGTCACATTGGGGGAAAGGGCATTGTGATGTCACAATGGGGAAAACTGCATTGTGATGTCACAATGGGGGAAAGGGCATTGTGATGTCACAATGGGGAAAACTGCATTGTGATGTCACAATGGGGGAAAGGGCATTGTGATGTCACAATGGGGAAAAGGGCATTGTGATGTCACAATGGGGGAAAGGGCATTGTGATGTCACAATGGGGAAAACTGCATTGTGATGTCACAATGGGGGAAAGGGCATTGTGATGTCACAATGGGGAAAACTGCATTGTGATGTCACAATGGGGGAAAGGGCATTGTGATGTCACAATGGGGGAAAGGGCATTGTGATGTCACAATGGGGGAAAGTGCATTGTGATGTCACAATGGGGGAAAACTGCATTGTGATGTCACAATGGGGAAAGGGCATTGTGATTTCACAATGGGGGAAAGGGCATTGTGATGTCACAATGGGGGAAAGGGCATTGTTATGTCACAATGGGAAAAACTGCATTGTGATGTCACAATGGGGAAAAGGCCATTGTGATGTCACAATGGGGAAAGGGCATTGTGATGTCACAATGGGGAAAAGGCCATTGTGGTGTCACAATCGGGGAAAGGGCATTGTGATGTCACAATGGTGGAAAGTGCATTGTGATGTCACAATGGGGGAAAGGGCATTGTGATGTCACAATGGGGGAAAGGGCATTGTGATGTCACAATGGGGGAAATGGCATTGTGATGTCACAATGGGGGAAAGGGCATTGCGATGTCACAATGGGGGAAAGGGCATTGTGATGTCACAATGGGGGAAAGGGCATTGTGATGTCACAATGGGAAAAAGGCCATTGTGATCTCACAATGGGGGAAAGGGCATTGTGATGTCACAATGGGGGAAAAGTGCATTGTGATTTCACAATGGGGGAAAGGGCATTGTGATGTCACAATGGGGAAAAGTGCATTGTGATGTCACAATGGGGGAAAAGTGCATTGTGATGTCACAATGGGGGAAAGTGCATTGTGATGTCACAATAGGGGTAAGTGCATTGTGATGTCACAATGGGGAAAGGGCATTGTGATGTCACAATGGGAAAAACTGCATTGTGATGTCACAATGGGGAAAAGGCCATTGTGATGTCACAATGGGGGAAAGGGCATTGTGATGTCACAATGGGGGAAAGGGCATTGTGATGTCACAATGGGGGAAAGGGCATTGTGATGTCACAATGGGGGAAATGGCATTGTGATGTCACAATGGGGGAAAGGGCATTGTGATGTCGCAATGGGGGGAAAGTGCATTGTGATGTCACAATGGGGGAAAGGGCATTGTGATGTCACAATGGAGGAAAGTGCATTGTGATGTCACATTGGGGGAAAGGGCATTGTGATGTCACAATGGGGGAAAGGGCATTGTGATGTCGCAATGGGGGAAAAGTGCATTGTGATGTCACAATGGGGGAAAGTGCATTGTGATATCACAATGGGGGAAAAGGCATTGTGATGTCACAATGGGGGAAAAGGGCATTGTGATGTCACAATGGGGGAAAGGGCATTGTGATGTCACAATGGGAAAAACTGCATTGTGATGTCACAATGGGGAAAACTGCATTGTGATGTCACAATGGGGGAATGGGCATTGTGATGTCACAATGGGGAAAACTGCATTGTGATGTCACAATGGGGGAAAGGGCATTGCGATTTCACAATGGGGGAAAGGGCATTGTGATGTCACAATGGGGGAAAGGGCATTGTGATGTCACAATGGGAAAAAGGCCATTGTGATGTCACAATGGGGGAAAGGGCATTGTGATGTCACAATGGGGGAAAAGTGCATTGTGATTTCACAATGGGGGAAAGGGCATTGTGATGTCACAATGGGGAAAAGTGCATTGTGATGTCACAATGGGGGAAAAGTGCATTGTGATGTCACAATGGGGGAAAGTGCATTGTGATGTCACAATGGGAGTAAGTGCATTGTGATGTCACAATGGGGGAAAGGGTATTGTGATGTCACAATGGGAGAAAGGGCATTGTGATGTCACAATGGGGAAAACTGCATTGTGATGTCACAATGGGGGAAACTGCATTGTGATGTCACAATGGGGGAAACGGCATTGTGATGTCACAATGGGGAAAACTGCATTGTGATGTCACAATAGGAAAAGGGCATTGTGATGTCACAATGGGGGAAAGGGCATTGTGATGTCGCAATGGGGAAAGGGCATTTTGATGTCGCAATGGGGGAAAAGTGCATTGTGATGTCACAATGGGGGAAAGTGGATTGTGATGTCACATTGGGGGAAAGGGCATTGTGATGTCACAATGGGGGAAAGGGCATTGTTATGTCACAATGGGGTAAAGGGCATTGTGATGACACAATGGGGAAAAGGGCATTGTGATGTCACAATGGGGGAAAGGGCATTGTGATGTCACAATGGGGAAAACTGCATTGTGATGTCACAATGGGGGAAAGGGCATTGTGATGTCACAATGGGGAAAACTGCATTGTGATGTCACAATGGGGGAAAGGGCATTGTGATGTCACAATGGGGGAAAGGGCATTGTGATGTCACAATGGGGGAAAGTGCATTGTGATGTCACAATGCGGGAAAACTGCATTGTGATGTCACAATGGGGAAAGGGCATTGTGATTTCACAATGGGGGAAAGGGCATTGTGATGTCACAATGGGGGAAAGGGCATTGTGTTGTCACAATGGGGGAAAGGGCATTGTAATGTCACAATGGGGGAAAGGGCATTGTGATGTCACAATGGGAAAAACTGCATTGTGATGTCACAATAGTGAAAAGGGCATTGTGATGTCACAATTGGGGAAAGGGCATTGTGATGTCACAATGGGGAAAGGGCATTGTGATGTTACAATGGGGAAAAGTGCATTGTGATGTCACAATGGGGGAAAAGTGCATTGTGATGTCACAATGGGGGAAAGTGAATTGTGATGTCACAATGGGGGAAAGGGCATTGTGATGTCACAATGGGGGAAAGGGCATTGTGATGTCACAATGGGGGAAAGGGCATTGTGATATCACAATGGGGAAAAGGGCATTGTGATGTCATAATGGGGGAAAGGGCATTGTGATGTCACAATGGGAAAAACTGCATTGTGATGGCATAATGGGGAAAAGGGTATTGTGATGTCAGAATGGGGGAAAAGGGCATTGTGATGTCACAATGGGGGAAAGGGCATTGTGATGTCACAATGGGAAAAACTGCATTGTGATGTCACAATGGGGAAAACTGCATTGTGATGTCACAATGGGGGAAAGGGCATTGTGATGTCACAATGGGGAAAAGTGCATTGTGATGTCACAATGGGGGAAAGGGCATTGTGATGTCACAATGGGGGTAATTGCATTGTGATGTCACAATGGGGGAAAGGGCATTGTGATGTCACAATGGGGGAAAGGGCATTGTGATGTCACAATAGGAAAAACTGCATTGTGATGTCACAATGGGAAAAACTGCATTGTGATGTCACAATGGGTTAAACTGCATTGTGATGTCCCAATGTGGGAAACGGCATTGTGATGTCACAATGGGGAAAACTGTATTGTGATGTCACAATGGGGAAAAGGGCATTGTGATGTCACAATGGGGGAAAGGGCATTGTGATGTCACAATGGGGAGAGGGCATTGTGATGTCACAATGGAGGAAAGGGCATTGTGATGCCACAATGGGGGAAAGGGCATTGTGATTTCACAATGGGGGAAAGGGCATTGTGATGTCACAATGGGGGAAAGGGCATTGTTATGTCACAATGGGAAAAACTGCATTGTGATGTCACAATGGGGAAAAGGCCATTGTGATGTCACAATGGGGAAAGGGCATTGTTATGTCACAATGGGAAAAACTGCATTGTGATGTCACAATGGGGAAAAGGCCATTGTGATGTCACAATGGGGGAAAGGGCATTGTGATGTCACAATGGGGGAAAGGGCATTGTGATGTCACAATGGGGGAAAGGGCATTGTGATGTCACAATGGGGGAAATGGCATTGTGATGTCACAATGGGGGAAAGGGCATTGTGATGTCGCAATGGGGGGAAAGTGCATTGTGATGTCACAATGGGGGAAAGGGCATTGTGATGTCACAATGGGGAAAACTGCATTGTGATGTCACAATGGGGAAAAGTGCATTGTGATGTCACAATGGGGGAAAAGTGCATTGTGATGTCACAATGGGGAAAACTGCATTGTGATGTCACAATAGGAAAAGGGCATTGTGATGTCACAATGGGGGAAAGGGCATTGTGATGTCGCAATGGGGAAAGGGCATTTTGATGTCACAATGGGGGAAAAGTGCATTGTGATGTCACAATGGGGGAAAGTGCATTGTGATGTCACATTGGGGGAAAGGGCATTGTGATGTCACAATGGGGGAAAGGGCATTGTGATGTCGCAATGGGGGAAAAGTGCATTGTGATGTCACAATGGGGGAAAGTGCATTGTGATATCACAATGGGGGAAAAGGCATTGTGATGTCACAATGGGGGAAAAGGGCATTGTGATGTCACAATGGGGGAAAGGGCATTGTGATGTCACAATGGGAAAAACTGCATTGTGATGTCACAATGGGGAAAACTGCATTGTGATGTCACAATGGGGGAATGGGCATTGTGATGTCACAATGGGGAAAACTGCATTGTGATGTCACAATGGGGGAAAGGGCATTGCGATTTCACAATGGGGGAAAGGGCATTGTGATGTCACAATGGGGGAAAGGGCATTGTGATGTCACAATGGGAAAAAGGCCATTGTGATGTCACAATGGGGGAAAGGGCATTGTGATGTCACAATGGGGGAAAAGTGCATTCTGATTTCACAATGGGGGAAAGGGCATTGTGATGTCACAATGGGGAAAAGTGCATTGTGATGTCACAATGGGGGAAAAGTGCATTGTGATGTCACAATGGGGGAAAGGCCATTGTGATGTCACAATGGGGAAAGGGCATTGCTTTGTCACAATGGGGAAAAACTGCATTGTGAGGTCACAATGGGGAAAAGGCCATTGTGATGTCACAATGGGGGAAAGTGCATTGTGATGTCACAATGGGGGAAAGGGCATTGTGATGTCACAATGGGGGAAAGGGCATTGTGATGTCACAATGGGGGAAAGGGCATTGTGATGTCAAAATGGGGAAAACTGCATTGTGATGTCACAATGGGGAAAAGTGCATTGTGATGTCACAATGGGGGAAAAGTGCATTGTGATGTCACAATGGGGGAAAGTGAATTGTGATGTCACAATGGGGGAAAGGGCATTGTGATGTCACAATGGGAAAAACTGCATTGTGATGTCACAATGGGGGAAAGGGCATTGTGATGTCACAATGGGGAAAAGGGCATTGTGATGTCACAATGGGGAAAACTGCATTGTGATGTCACAATGGGGGAAAGGGCATTGTGATGTAACAATGGGGGAAAGGGCATTGTGATGTCACAATGGGGGAAAGGGCATTGCAATGTCACAATGGGGGAGAGGGCATTGTGATGTCACAATGGGAAAAACTGCATTGTGATGTCACAATGGGGAAAACCGCATTGTGATGTCGCAATGGGGAAAGTGCATTTTGATGTCGCAATGGGGGAAAAGTGCATTGTGATGTCACAATGTTGGAAAGTGGATTGTGATGTCACATTGGGGGAAAGGGCATTGTGATGTCACAATGGGGGAAAGGGCATTGTTATGTCACAATGGGGTAAAGGGCATTGTGATGTCACAATGGGGAAAAGGGCATTGTGATGTCACAATGGGGGAAAGGGCATTGTGATGTCACAATGGGGAAAACTGCATTGTGATGTCACAATGGGGGAAAGGGCATTGTGATGTCACAATGGGGAAAACTGCATTGTGATGTCACAATGGGGGAAAGGGCATTGTGATGTCACAATGGGGGAAAGGGCATTGTGATGTCACAATGGGGGAAAGTGCATTGTGATGTCACAATGGGGGAAAACTGCATTGTGATGTCACAATGGGGAAAGGGCATTGTGATTTCACAATGGGGGAAAGGGCATTGTGATGTCACAATGGGGGAAAGGGCATTGTTATGTCACAATGGGAAAAACTGCATTGTGATGTCACAATGGGGAAAGGGCATTGTTATGTCACAATGGGAAAAACTGCATTGTGATGTCACAATGGGGAAAAGGCCATTGTGGTGTCACAATCGGGGAAAGGGCATTGTGATGTCACAATGGGGGAAAGTGCATTGTGATGTCACAATGGGGGAAAGGGCATTGCGATGTCACAATGGGGGAAAGGGCATTGTGATGTCACAATGGGGGAAAGGGCATTGTGATGTCACAATGGGAAAAAGGCCATTGTGATCTCACAATGGGGGAAAGGGCATTGTGATGTCACAATGGGGGAAAAGTGCATTGTGATTTCACAATGGGGGAAAGGGCATTGTGATGTCACAATGGGGAAAAGTGCATTGTGATGTCACAATGGGGGAAAAGTGCATTGTGATGTCACAATGGGGGAAAGTGCATTGTGATGTCACAATAGGGGTAAGTGCATTGTGATGTCACAATGGGGGAAAGGGCATTGTGATGTCACAATGGGAGAAAGGGCATTGTGATGTCACAATGGGGGAAACTGCATTGTGATGTCACAATGGGGGAAACTGCATTGTGATGTCACAAAGGGGGAAACGGCATTGTGATGTCACAATGGGGAAAACTGCATTGTGATGTCACAGTAGGAAAAGGGCATTGTGATGTCACAATGGGGGAAAGGGCATTGTGATGTCGCAATGGGGAAAGGGCATTTTGATGTCACAATGGGGGAAAAGTGCATTGTGATGTCACAATGGGGGAAAGTGCATTGTGATGTCACATTGGGGGAAAGGGCATTGTGATGTCACAATGGGGGAAAGTGCATTGTGATGTCACAATGCGGGAAAACTGCATTGTGATGTCACAATGGGGAAAGGGCATTGTGATTTCACAATGGGGGAAAGGGCATTGTGATGTCACAATGGGGGAAAGGGCATTGTGTTGTCACAATGGGGGAAAGGGCATTGTAATGTCACAATGGGGGAAAGGGCATTGTGATGTCACAATGGGAAAAACTGCATTGTGATGTCACAATAGTGAAAAGGGCATTGTGATGTCACAATTGGGGAAAGGGCATTGTGATGTCACAATGGGGAAAGGGCATTGTGATGTTACAATGGGGAAAAGTGCATTGTGATGTCACAATGGGGGAAAAGTGCATTGTGATGTCACAATGGGGGAAAGTGAATTGTGATGTCACAATGGGGGAAAGGGCATTGTGATGTCACAATGGGGGAAAGGGCATTGTGATGTCACAATGGGGGAAAGGGCATTGTGATATCACAATGGGGAAAAGGGCATTGTGATGTCATAATGGGGGAAAGGGCATTGTGATGTCACAATGGGAAAAACTGCATTGTGATGGCATAATGGGGAAAAGGGTATTGTGATGTCAGAATGGGGGAAAAGGGCATTGTGATGTCACAATGGGGGAAAGGGCATTGTGATGTCACAATGGGAAAAACTGCATTGTGATGTCACAATGGGGAAAACTGCATTGTGATGTCACAATGGGGGAAAGGGCATTGTGATGTCACAATGGGGAAAAGTGCATTGTGATGTCACAATGGGGGAAAGGGCATTGTGATGTCACAATGGGGGTAATTGCATTGTGATGTCACAATGGGGGAAAGGGCATTGTGATGTCACAATGGGGGAAAGGGCATTGTGATGTCACAATAGGAAAAACTGCATTGTGATGTCACAATGGGAAAAACTGCATTGTGATGTCACAATGGGTTAAACTGCATTGTGATGTCCCAATGTGGGAAACGGCATTGTGATGTCACAATGGGGAAAACTGTATTGTGATGTCACAATGGGGAAAAGGGCATTGTGATGTCACAATGGGGGAAAGGGCATTGTGATGTCACAATGGGGAGAGGGCATTGTGATGTCACAATGGAGGAAAGGGCATTGTGATGCCACAATGGGGGAAAGGGCATTGTGATTTCACAATGGGGGAAAGGGCATTGTGATGTCACAATGGGGGAAAGGGCATTGTTATGTCACAATGGGAAAAACTGCATTGTGATGTCACAATGGGGAAAAGGCCATTGTGATGTCACAATGGGGAAAGGGCATTGTTATGTCACAATGGGAAAAACTGCATTGTGATGTCACAATGGGGAAAAGGCCATTGTGATGTCACAATGGGGGAAAGGGCATTGTGATGTCACAATGGGGGAAAGGGCATTGTGATGTCACAATGGGGGAAAGGGCATTGTGATGTCACAATGGGGGAAATGGCATTGTGATGTCACAATGGGGGAAAGGGCATTGTGATGTCGCAATGGGGGGAAAGTGCATTGTGATGTCACAATGGGGGAAAGGGCATTGTGATGTCACAATGGGGAAAACTGCATTGTGATGTCACAATGGGGAAAAGTGCATTGTGATGTCACAATGGGGGAAAAGTGCATTGTGATGTCACAATGGGGAAAACTGCATTGTGATGTCACAATAGGAAAAGGGCATTGTGATGTCACAATGGGGGAAAGGGCATTGTGATGTCGCAATGGGGAAAGGGCATTTTGATGTCACAATGGGGGAAAAGTGCATTGTGATGTCACAATGGGGGAAAGTGCATTGTGATGTCACATTGGGGGAAAGGGCATTGTGATGTCACAATGGGGGAAAGGGCATTGTGATGTCGCAATGGGGGAAAAGTGCATTGTGATGTCACAATGGGGGAAAGTGCATTGTGATATCACAATGGGGGAAAAGGCATTGTGATGTCACAATGGGGGAAAAGGGCATTGTGATGTCACAATGGGGGAAAGGGCATTGTGATGTCACAATGGGAAAAACTGCATTGTGATGTCACAATGGGGAAAACTGCATTGTGATGTCACAATGGGGGAATGGGCATTGTGATGTCACAATGGGGAAAACTGCATTGTGATGTCACAATGGGGGAAAGGGCATTGCGATTTCACAATGGGGGAAAGGGCATTGTGATGTCACAATGGGGGAAAGGGCATTGTGATGTCACAATGGGAAAAAGGCCATTGTGATGTCACAATGGGGGAAAGGGCATTGTGATGTCACAATGGGGGAAAAGTGCATTCTGATTTCACAATGGGGGAAAGGGCATTGTGATGTCACAATGGGGAAAAGTGCATTGTGATGTCACAATGGGGGAAAAGTGCATTGTGATGTCACAATGGGGGAAAGGCCATTGTGATGTCACAATGGGGAAAGGGCATTGCTTTGTCACAATGGGGAAAAACTGCATTGTGAGGTCACAATGGGGAAAAGGCCATTGTGATGTCACAATGGGGGAAAGTGCATTGTGATGTCACAATGGGGGAAAGGGCATTGTGATGTCACAATGGGGGAAAGGGCATTGTGATGTCACAATGGGGGAAAGGGCATTGTGATGTCAAAATGGGGAAAACTGCATTGTGATGTCACAATGGGGAAAAGTGCATTGTGATGTCACAATGGGGGAAAAGTGCATTGTGATGTCACAATGGGGGAAAGTGAATTGTGATGTCACAATGGGGGAAAGGGCATTGTGATGTCACAATGGGAAAAACTGCATTGTGATGTCACAATGGGGGAAAGGGCATTGTGATGTCACAATGGGGAAAAGGGCATTGTGATGTCACAATGGGGAAAACTGCATTGTGATGTCACAATGGGGGAAAGGGCATTGTGATGTAACAATGGGGGAAAGGGCATTGTGATGTCACAATGGGGGAAAGGGCATTGCAATGTCACAATGGGGGAGAGGGCATTGTGATGTCACAATGGGAAAAACTGCATTGTGATGTCACAATGGGGAAAACCGCATTGTGATGTCGCAATGGGGAAAGTGCATTTTGATGTCGCAATGGGGGAAAAGTGCATTGTGATGTCACAATGTTGGAAAGTGGATTGTGATGTCACATTGGGGGAAAGGGCATTGTGATGTCACAATGGGGGAAAGGGCATTGTTATGTCACAATGGGGTAAAGGGCATTGTGATGTCACAATGGGGAAAAGGGCATTGTGATGTCACAATGGGGGAAAGGGCATTGTGATGTCACAATGGGGAAAACTGCATTGTGATGTCACAATGGGGGAAAGGGCATTGTGATGTCACAATGGGGAAAACTGCATTGTGATGTCACAATGGGGGAAAGGGCATTGTGATGTCACAATGGGGGAAAGGGCATTGTGATGTCACAATGGGGGAAAGTGCATTGTGATGTCACAATGGGGGAAAACTGCATTGTGATGTCACAATGGGGAAAGGGCATTGTGATTTCACAATGGGGGAAAGGGCATTGTGATGTCACAATGGGGGAAAGGGCATTGTTATGTCACAATGGGAAAAACTGCATTGTGATGTCACAATGGGGAAAGGGCATTGTTATGTCACAATGGGAAAAACTGCATTGTGATGTCACAATGGGGAAAAGGCCATTGTGGTGTCACAATCGGGGAAAGGGCATTGTGATGTCACAATGGGGGAAAGTGCATTGTGATGTCACAATGGGGGAAAGGGCATTGCGATGTCACAATGGGGGAAAGGGCATTGTGATGTCACAATGGGGGAAAGGGCATTGTGATGTCACAATGGGAAAAAGGCCATTGTGATCTCACAATGGGGGAAAGGGCATTGTGATGTCACAATGGGGGAAAAGTGCATTGTGATTTCACAATGGGGGAAAGGGCATTGTGATGTCACAATGGGGAAAAGTGCATTGTGATGTCACAATGGGGGAAAAGTGCATTGTGATGTCACAATGGGGGAAAGTGCATTGTGATGTCACAATAGGGGTAAGTGCATTGTGATGTCACAATGGGGGAAAGGGCATTGTGATGTCACAATGGGAGAAAGGGCATTGTGATGTCACAATGGGGGAAACTGCATTGTGATGTCACAATGGGGGAAACTGCATTGTGATGTCACAAAGGGGGAAACGGCATTGTGATGTCACAATGGGGAAAACTGCATTGTGATGTCACAGTAGGAAAAGGGCATTGTGATGTCACAATGGGGGAAAGGGCATTGTGATGTCGCAATGGGGAAAGGGCATTTTGATGTCACAATGGGGGAAAAGTGCATTGTGATGTCACAATGGGGGAAAGTGCATTGTGATGTCACATTGGGGGAAAGGGCATTGTGATGTCACAATGGGGGAAAGGGCATTGTTATGTCACAATGGGGTAAAGGGCATTGTGATGTCACAATGGGGAAAAGGGCATTATGATGTCACACTGGGGGAAAGGGCATTGTGATGTCACAATGGGGAAAACTGCATTGTGATGTCACAATGTGGGAAAGGGCATTGTGATGTCACAATGGGGAAAACTGCATTGTGATGTCACAATGGGAGAAAGGGCATTGTGATGTCACAATGGGGGAAAGGGCATTGTGATGTCACAATGGGGGAAAGTGCATTGTGATGTCACAATGGGGGAAAGGGCATTGTGATGTCACAATGGGGGAAAGGGCATTGTTGTGTCACAATGGGAAAAACTGCATTGTGATGTCACAATGGGGAAAAGGCCATTGTGATGTCACAATGGGGAAAGGGCATTGCTTTGTCACAATGGGAAAAACTGCATTGTGAGGTCACAATGGGGAAAAGGCCATTGTGATGTCACAATGGGGGAAAGTGCATTGTGATGTCACAATGGGGGAAAGGGCATTGTGATGTCACAATGGGGGAAAGGGCATTGTGATGTCACAATGGGGGAAAGGGCATTGTGATGTCACAATGGGGAAAACTGCATTGTGATGTCACAATGGGGAAAAGTGCATTGTGATGTCACAATGGGGGAAAAGTGCATTGTGATGTCACAATGGGGGAAAGTGAATTGTGATGTCACAATGGGGGAAAGGGCATTGTGATGTCACAATGGGAAAAACTGCATTGTGATGTCACAATGGGGGAAAGGGCATTGTGATGTCACAATGGGGAAAACTGCATTGTGATGTCACAATGGGGGAAAGGGCATTGTGATGTAACAATGGGGGAAAGGGCATTGTGATGTCACAATGGGGGAAAGGGCATTGCAATGTCACAATGGGGGAGAGGGCATTGTGATGTCACAATGGGAAAAACTGCATTGTGATGTCACAATGGGGAAAACCGCATTGTGATGTCACAATAGGGAAAAGGGCATTGTGATGTCACAATTGGGGAAAGGGCATTGTGATGTCACAATGGGGAAAACTGCATTGTGATGTCACAATGGGAAAAACTGCATTGTGATGTCACAATGGGTTAAACTGCATTGTGATGTCCCAATGTGGGAAACGGCATTGTGATGTCACAATGGGGAAAACTGTATTGTGATGTCACAATGGGGAAAAGGGCATTGTGATGTCACAATGGGGGAAAGTGCATTGTGATGTCACAATAGGGGTAAGTGCATTGTGATGTCACAATGGGGGAAAGGGCATTGTGATGTCACAATGGGAGAAAGGGCATTGTGATGTCACAATGGGGAAAACTGCATTGTGATGTCACAATGGGGGAAACTGCATTGTGATGTCACAAAGGGGGAAACGGCATTGTGATGTCACAATGGGGAAAACTGCATTGTGATGTCACAATAGGAAAAGGGCATTGTGATGTCACAATGGGGGAAAGGGCATTGTGATGTCGCAATGGGGAAAGGGCATTTTGATGTCACAATGGGGGAAAAGTGCATTGTGATGTCACAATGGGGGAAAGTGCATTGTGATGTCACATTGGGGGAAAGGGCATTGTGATGTCACAATGGGGGAAAGGGCATTGTTATGTCACAATGGGGTAAAGGGCATTGTGATGTCACAATGGGGAAAAGGGCATTATGATGTCACACTGGGGGAAAGGGCATTGTGATGTCACAATGGGGAAAACTGCATTGTGATGTCACAATGTGGGAAAGGGCATTGTGATGTCACAATGGGGAAAACTGCATTGTGATGTCACAATGGGAGAAAGTGCATTGTGATGTCACAATGGGGGAAAGGGCATTGTGATGTCACAATGGGGGAAAGTGCATTGTGATGTCACAATGGGGGAAAACTGCATTGTGATGTCACAATGGGGGAAAGGGCATTGTGATTTCACAATGGGGGAAAGGGCATTGTGATGTCACAATGGGGGAAAGGGCATTGTTGTGTCACAATGGGAAAAACTGCATTGTGATGTCACAATGGGGAAAAGGCCATTGTGATGTCACAATGGGGAAAGGGCATTGCTTTGTCACAATGGGAAAAACTGCATTGTGATGTCACAATGGGGAAAAGGCCATTGTGATGTCACAATGGGGGAAAGTGCATTGTGATGTCACAATAGGGGTAAGTGCATTGTGATGTCACAATGGGGGAAAGGGCATTGTGATGTCACAATGGGAGAAAGGGCATTGTGATGTCACAATGGGGAAAACTGCATTGTGATGTCACAATGGGGGAAACTGCATTGTGATGTCACAAAGGGGGACACGGCATTGTGATGTCACAATGGGGAAAACTGCATTGTGATGTCACAATAGGAAAAGGGCATTGTGATGTCACAATGGGGGAAAGGGCATTGTGATGTCGCAATGGGGAAAGCGCATTTTGATGTCACAATGGGGGAAAAGTGCATTGTGATGTCACAATGGGGGAAAGTGCATTGTGATGTCACATTGGGGGAAAGGGCATTGTGATGTCACACTGGGGGAAAGGGCATTGTGATGTCACAATGGGGAAAACTGCATTGTGATGTCACAATGTGGGAAAGGGCATTGTGATGTCACAATGGGGAAAACTGCATTGTGATGTCACAATGGGAGAAAGGGCATTGTGATGTCACAATGGGGGAAAGGGCATTGTGATGTCACAATGGGGGAAAGTGCATTGTGATTTCACAATGGGGGAAAACTGCATTGTGATGTCACAATGGGGGAAAGGGCATTGTGATTTCACAATGGGGGAAAGGGCATTGTGATGTCACAATGGGGGAAAGGGCATTGTTGTGTCACAATGGGAAAAACTGCATTGTGATGTCACAATGGGGAAAAGGCCATTGTGATGTCACAATGGGGAAAGGGCATTGCTTTGTCACAATGGGAAAAACTGCATTGTGAGGTCACAATGGGGAAAAGGCCATTGTGATGTCACAATGGGGGAAAGTGCATTGTGATGTCACAATGGGGGAAAGGGCATTGTGATGTCACAATGGGGGAAAGGGCATTGTGATGTCACAATGGGGGAAATGGCATTGTGATGTCACAATGGGGGAAAGTGCATTGTGATGTCACAATGGGGGAAAGGGCATTGTGATGTCACAATGGGGAAAACTGCATTGTGATGTCACAATGGGGAAAAGTGCATTGTGATGTCACAATGGGGGAAAAGTGCATTGTGATGTCACAATGGGGGAAAGTGAATTGTGATGTCACAATGGGGGAAAGGGCATTGTGATGTCACAATGGGAAAAACTGCATTGTGATGTCACAATGGGGGAAAGGGCATTGTGATGTCGCAATGGGGAAAACTGCATTGTGATGTCACAATGGGGGAAAGGGCATTGTGATGTAACAATGGGGGAAAGGGCATTGTGATGTCACAATGGGGGAAAGGGCATTGCAATGTCACAATGGGGGAAAGGGCATTGTGATGTCACAATGGGAAAAACTGCATTGTGATGTCACAATGGGGAAAACTGCATTGTGATGTCACAATAGGGAAAAGGGCATTGTGATGTCACAATTGGGGAAAGGGCATTGTGATGTCACAATGGGGGAAAGGGCATTGTGATGTCACAATGGGGAAAAGTTCATTGTGATGTCACAATGGGGGAAAAGTGCATTGTGATGTCACAATGGGGGAAAGTGAATTGTGACGTCACAATGGGGGAAAGGGCATTGTGATGTCACAATGTGGGAAAGGGCATTGTGATGTCACAATGGGGGAAAGGGCATTGTGATATCACAATGGGGAAAAGGGCATTGTGATGTCATAATGGGGGAAAGGGCATTGTGATGTCACAATAGGAAAAACTGCATTGTGATGTCATAATGGGGAAAAGGGCATTATGATGTCACAATGGGAAAAACTGCATTGTGATGTCACAATGGGGAAAACTGCATTGTGATGTCACAATGGGGGAAAGGGCATTGTGATGTCACAATGGGGAAAACTGCATTGTGATGTCACAATGGGGGAAAGGGCATTGTGATGTCACAATGGGGGTAATTGCATTGTGATGTCACAATGGGGGAAAGGGCATTGTGATGTCACAATGGGGGAAAGGGCATTGTGATGTCACAATGGGAAAAACTGCATTGTGATGTCACAATGGGAAAAACTGCATTGTGATGTCACAATGGGTTAAACTGCATTGTGATGTCACAATGGGGGAAACGGCATTGTGATGTCACAATGGGGGAAAGGGCATTGTGATGTCACAATGGGGGAAAGGGCATTGTGATGTCACAATGTGGGAAAAGTGCATTGTGATGTCACAATGGGGAAAAGTGCATTGTGATGTCACAATGGGGGAAAGGGCATTGTGATGTCACAATGGGGGAAAGGGCATTGTGATGTCACAATGGGGGAAAGGGCATTGTGATGTCACAATGGGGGAAAGGGCATTGTGTTGTCACAATGGGGGAAAGGGCATTGTAATGTCACAATGGGGGAAAGGGCATTGTGATGTCACAATGGGAAAAACTGCATTGTGATGTCACAATAGTGAAAAGGGCATTGTGATGTCACAATTGGGGAAAGGGCATTGTGATGTCACAATGGGGAAAGGGCATTGTGATGTTACAATGGGGAAAAGTGCATTGTGATGTCACAATGGGGGAAAAGTGCATTGTGATGTCACAATGGGGGAAAGTGAATTGTGATGTCACAATGGGGGAAAGGGCATTGTGATGTCACAATGGGAAAAACTGCATTGTGATGTCACAATGGGGGAAAGGGCATTGTGATGTCGCAATGGGGAAAACTGCATTGTGATGTCACAATGGGGGAAAGGGCATTGTGATGTAACAATGGGGGAAAGGGCATTGTGATGTCACAATGGGGGAAAGGGCATTGTGATGTCACAATGGGGGAAAGGGCATTGTGATGTCACAATGGGGGAAAGGGCATTGTGATGTCACAATGGGGGAAATGGCATTGTGATGTCACAATGGGGGAAAGTGCATTGTGATGTCACAATGGGGGAAAGGGCATTGTGATGTCACAATGGGGAAAACTGCATTGTGATGTCACAATGGGGAAAAGTGCATTGTGATGTCACAATGGGGGAAAAGTGCATTGTGATGTCACAATGGGGGAAAGTGAATTGTGATGTCACAATGGGGGAAAGGGCATTGTGATGTCACAATGGGAAAAACTGCATTGTGATGTCACAATGGGGGAAAGGGCATTGTGATGTCGCAATGGGGAAAACTGCATTGTGATGTCACAATGGGGGAAAGGGCATTGTGATGTAACAATGGGGGAAAGGGCATTGTGATGTCACAATGGGGGAAAGGGCATTGCAATGTCACAATGGGGGAAAGGGCATTGTGATGTCACAATGGGAAAAACTGCATTGTGATGTCACAATGGGGAAAACTGCATTGTGATGTCACAATAGGGAAAAGGGCATTGTGATGTCACAATTGGGGAAAGGGCATTGTGATGTCACAATGGGGGAAAGGGCATTGTGATGTCACAATGGGGAAAAGTTCATTGTGATGTCACAATGGGGGAAAAGTGCATTGTGATGTCACAATGGGGGAAAGTGAATTGTGACGTCACAATGGGGGAAAGGGCATTGTGATGTCACAATGTGGGAAAGGGCATTGTGATGTCACAATGGGGGAAAGGGCATTGTGATATCACAATGGGGAAAAGGGCATTGTGATGTCATAATGGGGGAAAGGGCATTGTGATGTCACAATAGGAAAAACTGCATTGTGATGTCATAATGGGGAAAAGGGCATTATGATGTCACAATGGGAAAAACTGCATTGTGATGTCACAATGGGGAAAACTGCATTGTGATGTCACAATGGGGGAAAGGGCATTGTGATGTCACAATGGGGAAAACTGCATTGTGATGTCACAATGGGGGAAAGGGCATTGTGATGTCACAATGGGGGTAATTGCATTGTGATGTCACAATGGGGGAAAGGGCATTGTGATGTCACAATGGGGGAAAGGGCATTGTGATGTCACAATGGGAAAAACTGCATTGTGATGTCACAATGGGAAAAACTGCATTGTGATGTCACAATGGGTTAAACTGCATTGTGATGTCACAATGGGGGAAACGGCATTGTGATGTCACAATGGGGGAAAGGGCATTGTGATGTCACAATGGGGGAAAGGGCATTGTGATGTCACAATGTGGGAAAAGTGCATTGTGATGTCACAATGGGGAAAAGTGCATTGTGATGTCACAATGGGGGAAAGGGCATTGTGATGTCACAATGGGGGAAAGGGCATTGTGATGTCACAATGGGGGAAAGGGCATTGTGATGTCACAATGGGGGAAAGGGCATTGTGTTGTCACAATGGGGGAAAGGGCATTGTAATGTCACAATGGGGGAAAGGGCATTGTGATGTCACAATGGGAAAAACTGCATTGTGATGTCACAATAGTGAAAAGGGCATTGTGATGTCACAATTGGGGAAAGGGCATTGTGATGTCACAATGGGGAAAGGGCATTGTGATGTTACAATGGGGAAAAGTGCATTGTGATGTCACAATGGGGGAAAAGTGCATTGTGATGTCACAATGGGGGAAAGTGAATTGTGATGTCACAATGGGGGAAAGGGCATTGTGATGTCACAATGGGGGAAAGGGCATTGTGATGTCACAATGGGGGAAAGGGCATTGTGATATCACAATGGGGAAAAGGGCATTGTGATGTCATAATGGGGGAAAGGGCATTGTGATGTCACAATGGGAAAAACTGCATTGTGATGGCATAATGGGGAAAAGGGTATTGTGATGTCAGAATGGGGGAAAAGGGCATTGTGATGTCACAATGGGGGAAAGGGCATTGTGATGTCACAATGGGAAAAACTGCATTGTGATGTCACAATGGGGAAAACTGCATTGTGATGTCACAATGGGGGAAAGGGCATTTTGATGTCACAATGGGGAAAAGTGCATTGTGATGTCACAATGGGGGAAAGGGCATTGTGATGTCACAATGGGGGTAATTGCATTGTGATGTCACAATGGGGGAAAGGGCATTGTGATGTCACAATGGGGGAAAGGGCATTGTGATGTCACAATGGGAAAAACTGCATTGTGATGTCACAATGGGTTAAACTGCATTGTGATGTCACAATGGGGGAAACGGCATTGTGATGTCACAATGGGGAAAACTGCATTGTGATGTCACAATGGGGGAAAGGGCATTGTGATGTCACAATGTGGGAAAAGTGCATTGTGATGTCACAATGGGGAAAAGTGCATTGTGATGTCACAATGGGGGAAAGGGCATTGTGATGTCACAATGGGGGAAAGGGCATTGTGATGTCACAATGGGGGAAAGGGCATTGTGATGTCACAATGGGGGAAAGGGCATTGTGTTGTCACAATGGGGGAAAGGGCATTGTAATGTCACAATGGGGGAAAGGGCATTGTGATGTCACAATGGGAAAAACTGCATTGTGATGTCACAATAGTGAAAAGGGCATTGTGATGTCACAATTGGGGAAAGGGCATTGTGATGTCACAATGGGGAAAGGGCATTGTGATGTTACAATGGGGAAAAGTGCATTGTGATGTCACAATGGGGGAAAAGTGCATTGTGATGTCACAATGGGGGAAAGTGAATTGTGATGTCACAATGGGGGAAAGGGCATTGTGATGTCACAATGGGGGAAAGGGCATTGTGATGTCACAATGGGGGAAAGGGCATTGTGATATCACAATGGGGAAAAGGGCATTGTGATGTCATAATGGGGGAAAGGGCATTGTGATGTCACAATGGGAAAAACTGCATTGTGATGGCATAATGGGGAAAAGGGTATTGTGATGTCAGAATGGGGGAAAAGGGCATTGTGATGTCACAATGGGGGAAAGGGCATTGTGATGTCACAATGGGAAAAACTGCATTGTGATGTCACAATGGGGAAAACTGCATTGTGATGTCACAATGGGGGAAAGGGCATTTTGATGTCACAATGGGGAAAAGTGCATTGTGATGTCACAATGGGGGAAAGGGCATTGTGATGTCACAATGGGGGTAATTGCATTGTGATGTCACAATGGGGGAAAGGGCATTGTGATGTCACAATGGGGGAAAGGGCATTGTGATGTCACAATGGGAAAAACTGCATTGTGATGTCACAATGGGAAAAACTGCATTGTGATGTCACAATGGGTTAAACTGCATTGTGATGTCCCAATGTGGGAAACGGCATTGTGATGTCACAATGGGGAAAACTGTATTGTGATGTCACAATGGGGAAAAGGGCATTGTGATGTCACAATGGGGGAAAGGGCATTGTGATGTCACAATGGGGAGAGGGCATTGTGATGTCACAATGGAGGAAAGGGCATTGTGATGCCACAATGGGGGAAAGGGCATTGTGATTTCACAATGGGGGAAAGGGCATTGTGATGTCACAATGGGGGAAAGGGCATTGTTATGTCACAATGGGAAAAACTGCATTGTGATGTCACAATGGGGAAAAGGCCATTGTGATGTCACAATGGGGAAAGGGCATTGTTATGTCACAATGGGAAAAACTGCATTGTGATGTCACAATGGGGAAAAGGCCATTGTGATGTCACAATGGGGGAAAGGGCATTGTGATGTCACAATGGGGGAAAGGGCATTGTGATGTCACAATGGGGGAAATGGCATTGTGATGTCACAATGGGGGAAAGGGCATTGTGATGTCGCAATGGGGGGAAAGTGCATTGTGATGTCACAATGGGGGAAAGGGCATTGTGATGTCACAATGGGGAAAACTGCATTGTGATGTCACAATGGGGAAAAGTGCATTGTGATGTCACAATGGGGGAAAAGTGCATTGTGATGTCACAATGGGGGAAAGGGCATTGTGATGTCACAATGGGGAAAACTGCATTGTGATGTCACAATGGGAAAAACTGCATTGTGATGTCACAATGGGTTAAACTGCATTGTGATGTCCCAATGTGGGAAACGGCATTGTGATGTCACAATGGGGAAAACTGTATTGTGATGTCACAATGGGGAAAAGGGCATTGTGATGTCACAATGGGGGAAAGTGCATTGTGATGTCACAATAGGGGTAAGTGCATTGTGATGTCACAATGGGGGAAAGGGCATTGTGATGTCACAATGGGAGAAAGGGCATTGTGATGTCACAATGGGGAAAACTGCATTGTGATGTCACAATGGGGGAAACTGCATTGTGATGTCACAAAGGGGAAACGGCATTGTGATGTCACAATGGGGAAAACTGCATTGTGATGTCACAATAGGAAAAGGGCATTGTGATGTCACAATGGGGGAAAGGGCATTGTGATGTCGCAATGGGGAAAGGGCATTTTGATGTCACAATGGGGGAAAAGTGCATTGTGATGTCACAATGGGGGAAAGTGCATTGTGATGTCACATTGGGGGAAAGGGCATTGTGATGTCACAATGGGGGAAAGGGCATTGTTATGTCACAATGGGGTAAAGGGCATTGTGATGTCACAATGGGGAAAAGGGCATTATGATGTCACACTGGGGGAAAGGGCATTGTGATGTCACAATGGGGAAAACTGCATTGTGATGTCACAATGTGGGAAAGGGCATTGTGATGTCACAATGGGGAAAACTGCATTGTGATGTCACAATGGGAGAAAGGGCATTGTGATGTCACAATGGGGGAAAGGGCATTGTGATGTCACAATGGGGGAAAGTGCATTGTGATGTCACAATGGGGGAAAACTGCATTGTGATGTCACAATGGGGGAAAGGGCATTGTGATTTCACAATGGGGGAAAGGGCATTGTGATGTCACAATGGGGGAAAGGGCATTGTTGTGTCACAATGGGAAAAACTGCATTGTGATGTCACAATGGGGAAAAGGCCATTGTGATGTCACAATGGGGAAAGGGCATTGCTTTGTCACAATGGGAAAAACTGCATTGTGATGTCACAATGGGGAAAAGGCCATTGTGATGTCACAATGGGGGAAAGTGCATTGTGATGTCACAATAGGGGTAAGTGCATTGTGATGTCACAATGGGGGAAAGGGCATTGTGATGTCACAATGGGAGAAAGGGCATTGTGATGTCACAATGGGGAAAACTGCATTGTGATGTCACAATGGGGGAAACTGCATTGTGATGTCACAAAGGGGGAAACGGCATTGTGATGTCACAATGGGGAAAACTGCATTGTGATGTCACAATAGGAAAAGGGCATTGTGATGTCACAATGGGGGAAAGGGCATTGTGATGTCGCAATGGGGAAAGCGCATTTTGATGTCACAATGGGGGAAAAGTGCATTGTGATGTCACAATGGGGGAAAGTGCATTGTGATGTCACATTGGGGGAAAGGGCATTGTGATGTCACAATGGGGGAAAGGGCATTGTTATGTCACAATGGGGTAAAGGGCATTGTGATGTCACAATGGGGAAAAGGGCATTATGATGTCACACTGGGGGAAAGGGCATTGTGATGTCACAATGGGGAAAACTGCATTGTGATGTCACAATGTGGGAAAGGGCATTGTGATGTCACAATGGGGAAAACTGCATTGTGATGTCACAATGGGAGAAAGGGCATTGTGATGTCACAATGGGGGAAAGGGCATTGTGATGTCACAATGGGGGAAAGTGCATTGTGATGTCACAATGGGGGAAAACTGCATTGTGATGTCACAATGGGGGATAGGGCATTGTGATTTCACAATGGGGGAAAGGGCATTGTGATGTCACAATGGGGGAAAGGGCATTGTTGTGTCACAATGGGAAAAACTGCATTGTGATGTCACAATGGGGAAAAGGCCATTGTGATGTCACAATGGGGAAAGGGCATTGCTTTGTCACAATGGGAAAAACTGCATTGTGATGTCACAATGGGGAAAAAGCCATTTTGATGTCACAATGGGGGAAAGTGCATTGTGATGTCACAATGGGGGAAAGGGCATTGTGATGTCACAATGGGGGAAAGGGCATTGTGATGTCACAATGGGGGAAATGGCATTGTGATGTCACAATGGGGGAAAGTGCATTGTGATGTCACAATGGGGGAAAGGGCATTGTGATGTCACAATGGGGAAAACTGCATTGTGATGTCACAATGGGGAAAAGTGCATTGTGATGTCACAATGGGGGAAAAGTGCATTGTGATGTCACAATGGGGGAAAGTGAATTGTGATGTCACAATGGGGGAAAGGGCATTGTGATGTCACAATGGGGGAAACGGCATTGTGATGTCACAATGGGGGAAACGGCATTGTGATGTCACAATGGGGAAAACTGCATTGTGATGTCAGAATGGGGGAAAGGGCATTGTGATGTCACAATGGGGGAAAGGGCATTGTGATGTCACAATGGGAAAAACTGCATTGTGATGTCGCAATAGGGAAAAGGGCATTGTGATGTCACAATTGGGGAAAGGGCATTGTGATGTCACAATGGGGAAAGGGCATTGTGATGTTACAATGGGGAAAAGTGCATTGTGATGTCACAATGGGGGAAAAGTGCATTGTGATGTCACAATGGGGGAAAGTGAATTGTGATGTCACAGTGGGGGAAAGGGCATTGTGATGTCACAATGGGGGAAAGGGAATTGTGATGTCACAATGGGGGAAAGGGCATTGTGATGTCACAATGGGGGAAAGGGCATTGTGATATCACAATGGGGAAAAGGGCATTGTGATGTCATAATGGGGGAAAGGACATTGTGATGTCACAATGGGAAAAACTGCATTGTGATGGCATAATGGGGAAAAGGGTATTGTAATGTCAGAATGGGGGAAAAGGGCATTGTGATGTCACAATGGGGGAAAGGGCATTGTGATGTCACAATGGGAAAAACTGCATTGTGATGTCGCAATGGGGAAAACTGCATTGTGATGTCACAATGGGGGAAAGGGCATTGTGATGTCACAATGGGGAAAAGTGCATTGTGATGTCACAATGGGGGAAAGGGCATTGTGATGTCACAATGGGGGTAATTGCATTGTGATGTCACAATGGGGGAAAGGGCATTGTGATGTCACAATGGGAAAAACTGCATTGTGATGTCACAATGGGAAAAACTGCATTGTGATGTCACAATGGGTTAAACTGCATTGTGATGTCCCAATGTGGGAAACGGCATTGTGATGTCACAATGGGGAAAACTGTATTGTGATGTCACAATGGGGAAAAGGGCATTGTGATGTCACAATGGGGGAGAGGGCATTGTGATGTCACAATGGGGAAAACTGCATTGTGATGTCACAATGGGGAAAAGTGCATTGTGATGTCACAATGGGGGAAAAGTGCATTGTGATGTCACAATGGGGGAAAGTGAATTGTGATGTCACAATGGGGGAAAGGGCATTGTGATGTCACAATGGGAAAAACTGCATTGTGATGTCACAATGGGGGAAAGGGCATTGTGATGTCACAATGGGGAAAACTGCATTGTGATGTCACAATGGGGGAAAGGGCATTGTGATGTAACAATGGGGGAAAGGGCATTGTGATGTCACAATGGGGGAAAGGGCATTGCAATGTCACAATGGGGGAAAGGGCATTGTGATGTCACAATGGGAAAAACTGCATTGTGATGTCACAATGGGGAAAACTGCATTGTGATGTCACAATAGGGAAAAGGGCATTGTGATGTCACAATTGGGGAAAGGGCATTGTGATGTCACAATGGGGGAAAGGGCATTGTGATGTCACAATGGGGAAAAGTTCATTGTGATGTCACAATGGGGGAAAAGTGCATTGTGATGTCACAATGGGGGAAAGTGAATTGTGATGTCACAATGGGGGAAAGGGCATTGTGATGTCACAATGTGGGAAAGGGCATTGTGATGTCACAATGGGGGAAAGGGCATTGTGATATCACAATGGGGAAAAGGGCATTGTGATGTCATAATGGGGGAAAGGGCATTGTGATGTCACAATAGGAAAAACTGCATTGTGATGTCATAATGGGGAAAAGGGCATTATGATGTCACAATGGGAAAAACTGCATTGTGATGTCACAATGGGGAAAACTGCATTGTGATGTCACAATGGGGGAAAGGGCATTGTGATGTCACAATGGGGAAAACTGCATTGTGATGTCACAATGGGGGAAAGGGCATTGTGATGTCACAATGGGGGTAATTGCATTGTGATGTCACAATGGGGGAAAGGGCATTGTGATGTCACAATGGGGGAAAGGGCATTGTGATGTCACAATGGGAAAAACTGCATTGTGATGTCACAATGGGAAAAACTGCATTGTGATGTCACAATGGGTTAAACTGCATTGTGATGTCACAATGGGGGAATGGGCATTGTGATGTCACAATGTGGGAAAAGTGCATTGTGATGTCACAATGGGGGAAAAGTGCATTGTGATGTCACAATGGGGGAAAGGGCATTGTGATGTCACAATGGGGGAAAGGGCATTGTGATGTCACAATGGGGGAAAGGGCATTGTGATGTCACAATGGGGGAAAGGGCATTGTGTTGTCACAATGGGGGAAAGGGCATTGTAATGTCACAATGGGGGAAAGGGCATTGTGATGTCACAATGGGAAAAACTGCATTGTGATGTCACAATAGTGAAAAGGGCATTGTGATGTCACAATTGGGGAAAGGGCATTGTGATGTCACAATGGGGAAAGGGCATTGTGATGTTGCAATGGGGAAAAGTGCATTGTGATGTCACAATGGGTGAAAAGTGCATTGTGATGTCACAATGGGGGAAAGTGAATTGTGATGTCACAATGGGGGAAAGGGCATTGTGATGTCACAATGGGGGAAAGGGCATTGTGATGTCACAATGGGGGAAAGGGCATTGTGATATCACAATGGGGAAAAGGGCATTGTGATGTCATAATGGGGGAAAGGGCATTGTGATGTCACAATGGGAAAAACTGCATTGTGATGGCATAATGGGGAAAAGGGTATTGTGATGTCAGAATGGGGGAAAAGGGCATTGTGATGTCACAATGGGGGAAAGGGCATTGTGATGTCACAATGGGAAAAACTGCATTGTGATGTCACAATGGGGAAAAGTGCATTGTGATGTCACAATGGGGGAAAGGGCATTGTGATGTCACAATGGGGAAAAGTGCATTGTGATGTCACAATGGGGGAAAGGGCATTGTGATGTCACAATGGGGGTAATTGCATTGTGATGTCACAATGGGGGAAAGGGCATTGTGATGTCACAATGGGGGAAAGGGCATTGTGATGTCACAATGGGAAAAACTGCATTGTGATGTCACAATGGGAAAAACTGCATTGTGATGTCACAATGGGTTAAACTGCATTGTGATGTCCCAATGTGGGAAACGGCATTGTGATGTCACAATGGGGAAAACTGTATTGTGATGTCACAATGGGGAAAAGGGCATTGTGATGTCACAATGGGGGAAAGGGCATTGTGATGTCACAATGGGGAGAGGGCATTGTGATGTCACAATGGAGGAAAGGGCATTGTGATGCCACAATGGGGGAAAGGGCATTGTGATTTCACAATGGGGGAAAGGGCATTGTGATGTCACAATGGGGGAAAGGGCATTGTTATGTCACAATGGGAAAAACTGCATTGTGATGTCACAATGGGGAAAAGGCCATTGTGATGTCACAATGGGGAAAGAGCATTGTTATGTCACAATGGGAAAAACTGCATTGTGATGTCACAATGGGGAAAAGGCCATTGTGATGTCACAATGGGGGAAAGGGCATTGTGATGTCACAATGGGGGAAAGGGCATTGTGATGTCACAATGGGGGAAAGGGCATTGTGATGTCACAATGGGGGAAATGGCATTGTGATGTCACAATGGGGGAAAGGGCATTGTGATGTCGCAATGGGGGAAAAGTGCATTGTGATGTCACAATAAGGGAAAGGGCATTGTGATGTCACAATGGGGAAAACTGCATTGTGATGTCACAATGGGGAAAAGTGCATTGTGATGTCACAATGGGGGAAAAGTGCATTGTGATGTCACAATGGGGGAAAGGGCATTGTGATGTCACAATGGGGAAAACTGCATTGTGATGTCACAATGGGAAAAACTGCATTTTGATGTCACAATGGGTTAAACTGCATTGTGATGTCCCAATGTGGGAAACGGCATTGTGATGTCACAATGGGGAAAACTGTATTGTGATGTCACAATGGGGAAAAGGGCATTGTGATGTCACAATGGGGGAAAGTGCATTGTGATGTCACAATAGGGGTAAGTGCATTGTGATGTCACAATGGGGGAAAGGGCATTGTGATGTCACAATGGGAGAAAGGGCATTGTGATGTCACAATGGGGAAAACTGCATTGTGATGTCACAATGGGGGAAACTGCATTGTGATGTCACAAAGGGGGAAACGGCATTGTGATGTCACAATGGGGAAAACTGCATTGTGATGTCACAATAGGAAAAGGGCATTGTGATGTCACAATGGGGGAAAGGGCATTGTGATGTCGCAATGGGGAAAGAGCATTTTGATGTCACAATGGGGGAAAAGTGCATTGTGATGTCACAATGGGGGAAAGTGCATTGTGATGTCACATTGGGGGAAAGGGCATTGTGATGTCACAATGGGGGAAAGGGCATTGTTATGTCACAATGGGGTAAAGGGCATTGTGATGTCACAATGGGGAAAAGGGCATTATGATGTCACACTGGGGGAAAGGGCATTGTGATGTCACAATGGGGAAAACTGCATTGTGATGTCACAATGTGGGAAAGGGCATTGTGATGTCACAATGGGGAAAACTGCATTGTGATGTCACAATGGGAGAAAGGGCATTGTGATGTCACAATGGGGGAAAGGGCATTGTGATGTCACAATGGGGGAAAGTGCATTGTGATGTCACAATGGGGGAAAACTGCATTGTGATGTCACAATGGGGGAAAGGGCATTGTGATTTCACAATGGGGGAAAGGGCATTGTGATGTCACAATGGGGGAAAGGGCATTGTTGTGTCACAATGGGAAAAACTGCATTGTGATGTCACAATGGGGAAAAGGCCATTGTGATGTCACAATGGGGAAAGGGCATTGCTTTGTCACAATGGGAAAAACTGCATTGTGATGTCACAATGGGGAAAAGGCCATTGTGATGTCACAATGGGGGAAAGTGCATTGTGATGTCACAATAGGGGTAAGTGCATTGTGATGTCACAATGGGGGAAAGGGCATTGTGATGTCACAATGGGAGAAAGGGCATTGTGATGTCACAATGGGGAAAACTGCATTGTGATGTCACAATGGGGGAAACTGCATTGTGATGTCACAAAGGGGGAAACGGCATTGTGATGTCACAATGGGGAAAATTGCATTGTGATGTCACAATAGGAAAAGGGCATTGTGATGTCACAATGGGGGAAAGGGCATTGTGATGTCGCAATGGGGAAAGCGCATTTTGATGTCACAATGGGGGAAAAGTGCATTGTGATGTCACAATGGGGGAAAGTGCATTGTGATGTCACATTGGGGGAAAGGGCATTGTGATGTCACACTGGGGGAAAGGGCATTGTGATGTCACAATGGGGAAAACTGCATTGTGATGTCACAATGTGGGAAAGGGCATTGTGATGTCACAATGGGGAAAACTGCATTGTGATGTCACAATGGGAGAAAGGGCATTGTGATGTCACAATGGGGGAAAGGGCATTGTGATGTCACAATGGGGGAAAGTGCATTGTGATGTCACAATGGGGGAAAACTGCATTGTGATGTCACAATGGGGGAAAGGGCATTGTGATTTCACAATGGGGGAAAGGGCATTGTGATGTCACAATGGGGGAAAGGGCATTGTTGTGTCACAATGGGAAAAACTGCATTGTGATGTCACAATGGGGAAAAGGCCATTGTGATGTCACAATGGGGAAAGGGCATTGCTTTGTCACAATGGGAAAAACTGCATTGTGAGGTCACAATGGGGAAAAGGCCATTGTGATGTCACAATGGGGGAAAGTGCATTGTGATGTCACAATGGGGGAAAGGGCATTGTGATGTCACAATGGGGGAAAGGGCATTGTGATGTCACAATGGGGGAAATGGCATTGTGATGTCACAATGGGGGAAAGTGCATTGTGATGTCACAATGGGGGAAAGGGCATTGTGATGTCACAATGGGGAAAACTGCATTGTGATATCACAATGGGGGAAAAGTGCATTGTGATGTCACAATGGGGGAAAGTGAATTGTGATGTCACAATGGGGGAAAGGGCATTGTGATGTCACAATGGGAAAAACTGCATTGTGATGTCACAATGGGGGAAAGGGCATTGTGATGTCGCAATGGGGAAAACTGCATTGTGATGTCACAATGGGGGAAAGGGCATTGTGATGTAACAATGGGGGAAAGGGCATTGTGATGTCACAGTGGGGGAAAGGGCATTGCAATGTCACAATGGGGGAAAGGGCATTGTGATGTCACAATGGGAAAAACTGCATTGTGATGTCACAATGGGGAAAACTGCATTGTGATGTCACAATAGGGAAAAGGGCATTGTGATGTCACAATTGGGGAAAGGGCATTGTGATGTCACAATGGGGGAAAGGGCATTGTGATGTCACAATGGGGAAAAGTTCATTGTGATGTCACAATGGGGGAAAAGTGCATTGTGATGTCACAATGGGGGAAAGTAAATTGTGATGTCACAATGGGGGAAAGGGCATTGTGATGTCACAATGTGGGAAAGGGCATTGTGATGTCACAATGGGGGAAAGGGCATTGTGATATCACATTGGGGAAAAGGGCATTGTGATGTCATAATGGGGGAAAGGGCATTGTGATGTCACAATAGGAAAAACTGCATTGTGATGTCATAATGGGGAAAAGGGCATTATGATGTCACAATGGGAAAAACTGCATTGTGATGTCACAATGGGGAAAACTGCATTGTGATGTCACAATGGGGGAAAGGGCATTGTGATGTCACAATGGGGAAAACTGCATTGTGATGTCACAATGGGGGAAAGGGCATTGTGATGTCACAATGGGGGTAATTGCATTGTGATGTCACAATGGGGGAAAGGGCATTGTGATGTCACAATGGGGGAAAGGGCATTGTGATGTCACAATGGGGGAAAGGGCATTGTGATGTCACAATGGGAAAAAACTGCATTGTGATGTCACAATGGGAAAAACTGCATTGTGATGTCACAATGGGTTAAACTGCATTGTGATGTCACAATGGGGGAAACGGCATTGTGATGTCACAATGGGGAAAACTGCATTGTGATGTCACAATGGGGGAAAGGGCATTGTGATGTCACAATGTGGGAAAAGTGCATTGTGATGTCACAATGGGGGAAAAGTGCATTGTGATGTCACAATGGGGGAAAGGGCATTGTGATGTCACAATGGGGGAAAGGGCATTGTGATGTCACAATGGGGGAAAGGGCATTGTGATGTCACAATGGGGGAAAGGGCATTGTGTTGTCACAATGGGGGAAAGGGCATTGTAATGTCACAATGGGGGAAAGGGCATTGTGATGTCACAATGGGAAAAACTGCATTGTGATGTCACAATAGTGAAAAGGGCATTGTGATGTCACAATGGGGAAAGGGCATTGTGATGTTACAATGGGGAAAAGTGCATTGTGATGTCACAATGGGGGAAAAGTGCATTGTGATGTCACAATGGGGGAAAGTGAATTGTGATGTCACAATGGGGGAAAGGGCATTGTGATGTCACAATGGGGGAAAGGGCATTGTGATGTCACAATGGGGGAAAGGGCATTGTGATATCACAATGGGGAAAAGGGCATTGTGATGTCATAATGGGGGAAAGGGCATTGTGATGTCACAATGGGAAAAACTGCATTGTGATGGCATAATGGGGAAAAGGGTATTGTGATGTCAGAATGGGGGAAAGGGCATTGTGATGTCACAATGGGGGTAATTGCATTGTGATGTCACAATGGGGGAAAGGGCATTGTGATGTCACAATGGGGGAAAGGGCATTGTGATGTCACAATGGGAAAAACTGCATTGTGATGTCACAATGGGAAAAACTGCATTGTGATGTCACAATGGGTTAAACTGCATTGTGATGTCCCAATGTGGGAAACGGCATTGTGATGTCACAATGGGGAAAACTGTATTGTGATGTCACAATGGGGAAAAGGGCATTGTGATGTCACAATGGGGGAAAGGGCATTGTGATGTCACAATGGGGAGAGGGCATTGTGATGTCACAATGGAGGAAAGGGCATTGTGATGCCACAATGGGGGAAAGGGCATTGTGATTTCACAATGGGGGAAAGGGCATTGTGATGTCACAATGGGGGAAAGGGCATTGTTATGTCACAATGGGAAAAACTGCATTGTGATGTCACAATGGGGAAAAGGCCATTGTGATGTCACAATGGGGAAAGGGCATTGTTATGTCACAATGGGAAAAACTGCATTGTGATGTCACAATGGGGAAAAGGCCATTGTGATGTCACAATGGGGGAAAGGGCATTGTGATGTCACAATGGGGGAAAGGGCATTGTGATGTCACAATGGGGGAAAGGGCATTGTGATGTCGCAATGGGGGGAAAGTGCATTGTGATGTCACAATGGGGGAAAGGGCATTGTGATGTCACAATGGGGAAAACTGCATTGTGATGTCACAATGGGGAAAAGTGCATTGTGATGTCACAATGGGGGAAAAGTGCATTGTGATGTCACAATGGGGGAAAGGGCATTGTGATGTCACAATGGGGAAAACTGCATTGTGATGTCACAATGGGAAAAACTGCATTGTGATGTCACAATGGGTTAAACTGCATTGTGATGTCCCAATGTGGGAAACGGCATTGTGATGTCACAATGGGGAAAACTGTATTGTGATGTCACAATGGGGAAAAGGGCATTGTGATGTCACAATGGGGGAAAGTGCATTGTGATGTCACAATAGGGGTAAGTGCATTGTGATGTCACAATGGGGGAAAGGGCATTGTGATGTCACAATGGGAGAAAGGGCATTGTGATGTCACAATGGGGAAAACTGCATTGTGATGTCACAATGGGGGAAACTGCATTGTGATGTCACAAAGGGGGAAACGGCATTGTGATGTCACAATGGGGAAAACTGCATTGTGATGTCACAATAGGAAAAGGGCATTGTGATGTCACAATGGGGGAAAGGGCATTGTGATGTCGCAATGGGGAAAGGGCATTTTGATGTCACAATGGGGGAAAAGTGCATTGTGATGTCACAATGGGGGAAAGTGCATTGTGATGTCACATTGGGGGAAAGGGCATTGTGATGTCACAATGGGGGAAAGGGCATTGTTATGTCACAATGGGGTAAAGGGCATTGTGATGTCACAATGGGGAAAAGGGCATTATGATGTCACACTGGGGGAAAGGGCATTGTGATGTCACAATGGGGAAAACTGCATTGTGATGTCACAATGTGGGAAAGGGCATTGTGATGTCACAATGGGGAAAACTGCATTGTGATGTCACAATGGGAGAAAGGGCATTGTGATGTCACAATGGGGGAAATGGCATTGTGATGTCACAATGGGGGAAAGTGCATTGTGATGTCACAATGGGGGAAAACTGCATTGTGATGTCACAATGGGGGAAAGGGCATTGTGATTTCACAATGGGGGAAAGGGCATTGTGATGTCACAATGGGGGAAAGGGCATTGTTGTGTCACAATGGGAAAAACTGCATTGTGATGTCACAATGGGAAAAAGGCCATTGTGATGTCACAATGGGGAAAGGGCATTGCTTTGTCACAATGGGAAAAACTGCATTGTGATGTCACAATGGGGAAAAGGCCATTGTGATGTCACAATGGGGGAAAGTGCATTGTGATGTCACAATAGGGGTAAGTGCATTGTGATGTCACAATGGGGGAAAGGGCATTGTGATGTCACAATGGGAGAAAGGGCATTGTGATGTCACAATGGGGAAAACTGCATTGTGATGTCACAATGGGAAAAACTGCATTGTGATGTCACAATGGGGAAAACTGCATTGTGATGTCACAATGGGGGAAAGGGCATTGTGATGTCACAATGGGGAAAACTGCATTGTGATGTCACAATGGGGGAAAGGGCATTGTGATGTCACAATGGGGGTAATTGCATTGTGATGTCACAATGGGGGAAAGGGCATTGTGATGTCACAATGGGGGAAAGGGCATTGTGATGTCACAATGGGAAAAACTGCATTGTGATGTCACAATGGGAAAAACTGCATTGTGATGTCACAATGGGTTAAACTGCATTGTGATGTCACAATGGGGGAAACGGCATTGTGATGTCACAATGGGGAAAACTGCATTGTGATGTCACAATGGGGGAAAGGGCATTGTGATGTCACAATGTGGGAAAAGTGCATTGTGATGTCACAATGGGGGAAAAGTGCATTGTGATGTCACAATGGGGGAAAGGGCATTGTGATGTCACAATGGGGGAAAGGGCATTGTGATGTCACAATGGGGGAAAGGGCATTGTGATGTCACAATGGGGGAAAGGGCATTGTGTTGTCACAATGGGGGAAAGGGCATTGTAATGTCACAATGGGGGAAAGGGCATTGTGATGTCACAATGGGAAAAACTGCATTGTGATGTCACAATAGTGAAAAGGGCATTGTGATGTCACAATGGGGAAAGGGCATTGTGATGTTACAATGGGGAAAAGTGCATTGTGATGTCACAATGGGGGAAAAGTGCATTGTGATGTCACAATGGGGGAAAGTGAATTGTGGTGTCACAATGGGGGAAAGGGCATTGTGATGTCACAATGGGGGAAAGGGCATTGTGATGTCACAATGGGGGAAAGGGCATTGTGATATCACAATGGGGAAAAGGGCATTGTGATGTCATAATGGGGGAAAGGGCATTGTGATGTCACAATGGGAAAAACTGCATTGTGATGGCATAATGGGGAAAAGGGTATTGTGATGTCAGAATGGGGGAAAAGGGCATTGTGATGTCACAATGGGGGAAAGGGCATTGTGATGTCACAATGGGAAAAACTGCATTGTGATGTCACAATGGGGAAAACTGCATTGTGATGTCACAATGGGGGAAAGGGCATTTTGATGTCACAATGGGGAAAAGTGCATTGTGATGTCACAATGGGGGAAAGGGCATTGTGATGTCACAATGGGGGTAATTGCATTGTGATGTCACAATGGGGGAAAGGGCATTGTGATGTCACAATGGGGGAAAGGGCATTGTGATGTCACAATGGGAAAAACTGCATTGTGATGTCACAATGGGAAAAACTGCATTGTGATGTCACAATGGGTTAAACTGCATTGTGATGTCCCAATGTGGGAAACGGCATTGTGATGTCACAATGGGGAAAACTGTATTGTGACGTCACAATGGGGAAAAGGGCATTGTGATGTCACAATGGGGGAAAGGGCATTGTGATGTCACAATGGGGAGAGGGCATTGTGATGTCACAATGGAGGAAAGGGCATTGTGATGTCACAATGGGGGAAAGGGCATTGTTATGTCACAATGGGAAAAACTGCATTGTGATGTCACAATGGGGAAAAGGCCATTGTGATGTCACAATGGGGAAAGGGCATTGTTATGTCACAATGGGAAAAACTGCATTGTGATGTCACAATGGGGAAAAGGCCATTGTGATGTCACAATGGGGGAAAGGGCATTGTGATGTCACAATGGGGGAAAGGGCATTGTGATGTCACAATGGGGGAAAGGGCATTGTGATGTCACAATGGGGGAAATGGCATTGTGATGTCACAATGGGGGAAAGGGCATTGTGATGTCGCAATGGGGGGAAAGTGCATTGTGATGTCACAATGGGGGAAAGGGCATTGTGATGTCACAATGGGGAAAACTGCATTGTGATGTCACAATGGGGAAAAGTGCATTGTGATGTCACAATGGGGGAAAAGTGCATTGTGATGTCACAATGGGGGAAAGGGCATTGTGATGTCACAATGGGGAAAACTGCATTGTGATGTCACAATGGGAAAAACTGCATTGTGATGTCACAATGGGTTAAACTGCATTGTGATGTCCCAATGTGGGAAACGGCATTGTGATGTCACAATGGGGAAAACTGTATTGTGATGTCACAATGGGGAAAAGGGCATTGTGATGTCACAATGGGGGAAAGTGCATTGTGATGTCACAATAGGGGTAAGTGCATTGTGATGTCACAATGGGGGAAAGGGCATTGTGATGTCACAATGGGAGAAAGGGCATTGTGATGTCACAATGGGGAAAACTGCATTGTGATGTCACAATGGGGGAAACTGCATTGTGATGTCACAAAGGGGGAAACGGCATTGTGATGTCACAATGGGGAAAACTGCATTGTGATGTCACAATAGGAAAAGGGCATTGTGATGTCACAATGGGGGAAAGGGCATTGTGATGTCGCAATGGGGAAAGGGCATTTTGATGTCACAATGGGGGAAAAGTGCATTGTGATGTCACAATGGGGGAAAGTGCATTGTGATGTCACATTGGGGGAAAGGGCATTGTGATGTCACAATGGGGGAAAGGGCATTGTTATGTCACAATGGGGTAAAGGGCATTGTGATGTCACAATGGGGAAAAGGGCATTATGATGTCACACTGGGGGAAAGGGCATTGTGATGTCACAATGGGGAAAACTGCATTGTGATGTCACAATGTGGGAAAGGGCATTGTGATGTCACAATGGGGAAAACTGCATTGTGATGTCACAATGGGAGAAAGGGCATTGTGATGTCACAATGGGGGAAAGGGCATTGTGATGTCACAATGGGGGAAAGTGCATTGTGATGTCACAATGGGGGAAAACTGCATTGTGATGTCACAATGGGGGAAAGGGCATTGTGATTTCACAATGGGGGAAAGGGCATTGTGATGTCACAATGGGGGAAAGGGCATTGTTGTGTCACAATGGGAAAAACTGCATTGTGATGTCACAATGGGAAAAAGGCCATTGTGATGTCACAATGGGGAAAGGGCATTGCTTTGTCACAATGGGAAAAACTGCATTGTGATGTCACAATGGGGAAAAGGCCATTGTGATGTCACAATGGGGGAAAGTGCATTGTGATGTCACAATAGGGGTAAGTGCATTGTGATGTCACAATGGGGGAAAGGGCATTGTGATGTCACAATGGGAGAAAGGGCATTGTGATGTCACAATGGGGAAAACTGCATTGTGATGTCACAATGGGGGAAACTGCATTGTGATGTCACAAAGGGGGAAACGGCATTGTGATGTCACAATGGGGAAAACTGCATTGTGATGTCACAATAGGAAAAGGGCATTGTGATGTCACAATGGGGGAAAGGGCATTGTGATGTCGCAATGGGGAAAGCGCATTTTGATGTCACAATGGGGGAAAAGTGCATTGTGATGTCACAATGGGGGAAAGTGCATTGTGATGTCACATTGGGGGAAAGGGCATTGTGATGTCACACTGGGGGAAAGGGCATTGTGATGTCACAATGGGGAAAACTGCATTGTGATGTCACAATGTGGGAAAGGGCATTGTGATGTCACAATGGGGAAAACTGCATTGTGATGTCACAATGGGAGAAAGGGCATTGTGATGTCACAATGGGGGAAAGGGCATTGTGATGTCACAATGGGGGAAAGTGCATTGTGATGTCACAATGGGGGAAAACTGCATTGTGATGTCACAATGGGGGAAAGGGCATTGTGATTTCACAATGGGGGAAAGGGCATTGTGATGTCACAATGGGGGAAAGGGCATTGTTGTGTCACAATGGGAAAAACTGCATTGTGATGTCACAATGGGGAAAAGGCCATTGTGATGTCACAATGGGGAAAGGGCATTGCTTTGTCACAATGGGAAAAACTGCATTGTGAGGTCACAATGGGGAAAAGGCCATTGTGATGTCACAATGGGGGAAAGTGCATTGTGATGTCACAATGGGGGAAAGGGCATTGTGATGTCACAATGGGGGAAAGGGCATTGTGATGTCACAATGGGGGAAATGGCATTGTGATGTCACAATGGGGGAAAGTGCATTGTGATGTCACAATGGGGGAAAGGGCATTGTGATGTCACAATGGGGAACACTGCATTGTGATGTCACAATGGGGAAAAGTGCATTGTGATGTCACAATGGGGGAAAAGTGCATTGTGATGTCACAATGGGGGAAAGTGAATTGTGATGTCACAATGGGGGAAAGGGCATTGTGATGTCACAATGGGAAAAACTGCATTGTGATGTCACAATGGGGGAAAGGGCATTGTGATGTCGCAATGGGGAAAACTGCATTGTGATGTCACAATGGGGGAAAGGGCATTGTGATGTAACAATGGGGGAAAGGGCATTGTGATGTCACAGTGGGGGAAAGGGCATTGCAATGTCACAATGGGGGAAAGGGCATTGTGATGTCACAATGGGAAAAACTGCATTGTGATGTCACAATGGGGAAAACTGCATTGTGATGTCACAATAGGGAAAAGGGCATTGTGATGTCACAATTGGGGAAAGGGCATTGTGATGTCACAATGGGGGAAAGGGCATTGTGATGTCACAATGGGGAAAAGTTCATTGTGATGTCACAATGGGGGAAAAGTGCATTGTGATGTCACAATGGGGGAAAGTGAATTGTGATGTCACAATGGGGGAAAGGGCATTGTGATGTCACAATGTGGGAAAGGGCATTGTGATGTCACAATGGGGGAAAGGGCATTGTGATATCACAATGGGGAAAAGGGCATTGTGATGTCATAATGGGGGAAAGGGCATTGTGATGTCACAATAGGAAAAACTGCATTGTGATGTCATAATGGGGAAAAGGGCATTATGATGTCACAATGGGAAAAACTGCATTGTGATGTCACAATGGGGAAAACTGCATTGTGATGTCACAATGGGGGAAAGGGCATTGTGATGTCACAATGGGGAAAACTGCATTGTGATGTCACAATGGGGGAAAGGGCATTGTGATGTCACAATGGGGGTAATTGCATTGTGATGTCACAATGGGGGAAAGGGCATTGTGATGTCACAATGGGGGAAAGGGCATTGTGATGTCACAATGGGAAAAACTGCATTGTGATGTCACAATGGGAAAAACTGCATTGTGATGTCACAATGGGTTAAACTGCATTGTGATGTCACAATGGGGGAAACGGCATTGTGATGTCACAATGGGGAAAACTGCATTGTGATGTCACAATGGGGGAAAGGGCATTGTGATGTCACAATGTGGGAAAAGTGCATTGTGATGTCACAATGGGGGAAAAGTGCATTGTGATGTCACAATGGGGGAAAGGGCATTGTGATGTCACAATGGGGGAAAGGGCATTGTGATGTCACAATGGGGGAAAGGGCATTGTGATGTCACAATGGGGGAAAGGGCATTGTGTTGTCACAATGGGGGAAAGGGCATTGTAATGTCACAATGGGGGAAAGGGCATTGTGATGTCACAATGGGAAAAACTGCATTGTGATGTCACAATAGTGAAAAGGGCATTGTGATGTCACAATGGGGAAAGGGCATTGTGATGTTACAATGGGGAAAAGTGCATTGTGATGTCACAATGGGGGAAAAGTGCATTGTGATGTCACAATGGGGGAAAGTGAATTGTGATGTCACAATGGGGGAAAGGGCATTGTGATGTCACAATGGGGGAAAGGGCATTGTGATGTCACAATGGGGGAAAGGGCATTGTGATATCACAATGGGGAAAAGGGCATTGTGATGTCATAATGGGGGAAAGGGCATTGTGATGTCACAATGGGAAAAACTGCATTGTGATGGCATAATGGGGAAAAGGGTATTGTGATGTCAGAATGGGGGAAAAGGGCATTGTGATGTCACAATGGGGGAAAGGGCATTGTGATGTCACAATGGGAAAAACTGCATTGTGATGTCACAATGGGGAAAACTGCATTGTGATGTCACAATGGGGGAAAGGGCATTTTGATGTCACAATGGGGAAAAGTGCATTGTGATGTCACAATGGGGGAAAGGGCATTGTGATGTCACAATGGGGGTAATTGCATTGTGATGTCACAATGGGGGAAAGGGCATTGTGATGTCACAATGGGGGAAAGGGCATTGTGATGTCACAATGGGAAAAACTGCATTGTGATGTCACAATGGGAAAAACTGCATTGTGATGTCACAATGGGTTAAACTGCATTGTGATGTCCCAATGTGGGAAACGGCATTGTGATGTCACAATGGGGAAAACTGTATTGTGATGTCACAATGGGGAAAAGGGCATTGTGATGTCACAATGGGGGAAAGGGCATTGTGATGTCACAATGGGGAGAGGGCATTGTGATGTCACAATGGAGGAAAGGGCATTGTGATGCCACAATGGGGGAAAGGGCATTGTGATTTCACAATGGGGGAAAGGGCATTGTGATGTCACAATGGGGGAAAGGGCATTGTTATGTCACAATGGGAAAAACTGCATTGTGATGTCACAATGGGGAAAAGGCCATTGTGATGTCACAATGGGGAAAGGGCATTGTTATGTCACAATGGGAAAAACTGCATTGTGATGTCACAATGGGGAAAAGGCCATTGTGATGTCACAATGGGGGAAAGGGCATTGTGATGTCACAATGGGGGAAAGGGCATTGTGATGTCACAATGGGGGAAAGGGCATTGTGATGTCACAATGGGGGAAATGGCATTGTGATGTCACAATGGGGGAAAGGGCATTGTGATGTCGCAATGGGGGGAAAGTGCATTGTGATGTCACAATGGGGGAAAGGGCATTGTGATGTCACAATGGGGAAAACTGCATTGTGATGTCACAATGGGGAAAAGTGCATTGTGATGTCACAATGGGGGAAAAGTGCATTGTGATGTCACAATGGGGGAAAGGGCATTGTGATGTCACAATGGGGAAAACTGCATTGTGATGTCACAATGGGAAAAACTGCATTGTGATGTCACAATGGGTTAAACTGCATTGTGATGTCCCAATGTGGGAAACGGCATTGTGATGTCACAATGGGGAAAACTGTATTGTGATGTCACAATGGGGAAAAGGGCATTGTGATGTCACAATGGGGGAAAGTGCATTGTGATGTCACAATAGGGGTAAGTGCATTGTGATGTCACAATGGGGGAAAGGGCATTGTGATGTCACAATGGGAGAAAGGGCATTGTGATGTCACAATGGGGAAAACTGCATTGTGATGTCACAATGGGGGAAACTGCATTGTGATGTCACAAAGGGGGAAACGGCATTGTGATGTCACAATGGGGAAAACTGCATTGTGATGTCACAATAGGAAAAGGGCATTGTGATGTCACAATGGGGAAAAGGGCATTGTGATGTCGCAATGGGGAAAGGGCATTTTGATGTCACAATGGGGGAAAAGTGCATTGTGATGTCACAATGGGGGAAAGTGCATTGTGATGTCACATTGGGGGAAAGGGCATTGTGATGTCACAATGGGGGAAAGGGCATTGTTATGTCACAATGGGGTAAAGGGCATTGTGATGTCACAATGGGGAAAAGGGCATTATGATGTCACACTGGGGGAAAGGGCATTGTGATGTCACAATGGGGAAAACTGCATTGTGATGTCACAATGTGGGAAAGGGCATTGTGATGTCACAATGGGGAAAACTGCATTGTGATGTCACAATGGGAGAAAGGGCATTGTGATGTCACAATGGGGGAAAGGGCATTGTGATGTCACAATGGGGGAAAGTGCATTGTGATGTCACAATGGGGGAAAACTGCATTGTGATGTCACAATGGGGGAAAGGGCATTGTGATTTCACAATGGGGGAAAGGGCATTGTGATGTCACAATGGGGGAAAGGGCATTGTTGTGTCACAATGGGAAAAACTGCATTGTGATGTCACAATGGGAAAAAGGCCATTGTGATGTCACAATGGGGAAAGGGCATTGCTTTGTCACAATGGGAAAAACTGCATTGTGATGTCACAATGGGAGAAAGGGCATTGTGATGTCACAATGGGGAAAGGGCATTGTGATGTTACAATGGGGAAAAGTGCATTGTGATGTCACAATGGGGGAAAAGTGCATTGTGATGTCACAATGGGGGAAAGTGAATTGTGATGTCACAATGGGGGAAAGGGCATTGTGATGTCACAATGGGGGAAAGGGCATTGTGATGTCACAATGGGGGAAAGGGCATTGTGATATCACAATGGGGAAAAGGGCATTGTGATGTCATAATGGGGGAAAGGGCATTGTGATGTCACAATGGGAAAAACTGCATTGTGATGGCATAATGGGGAAAAGGGTATTGTGATGTCAGAATGGGGGAAAAGGGCATTGTGATGTCACAATGGGGGAAAGGGCATTGTGATGTCACAATGGGAAAAACTGCATTGTGATGTCACAATGGGGAAAACTGCATTGTGATGTCACAATGGGGGAAAGGGCATTTTGATGTCACAATGGGGAAAAGTGCATTGTGATGTCACAAATGGGGGAAAGGGCATTGTGATGTCACAATGGGGGTAATTGCATTGTGATGTCACAATGGGGGAAAGGGCATTGTGATGTCACAATGGGGGAAAGGGCATTGTGATGTCACAATGGGAAAAACTGCATTGTGATGTCACAATGGGAAAAACTGCATTGTGATGTCACAATGGGTTAAACTGCATTGTGATGTCCCAATGTGGGAAACGGCATTGTGATGTCACAATGGGGAAAACTGTATTGTGATGTCACAATGGGGAAAAGGGCATTGTGATGTCACAATGGGGGAAAGGGCATTGTGATGTCACAATGGGGAGAGGGCATTGTGATATCACAATGGAGGAAAGGGCATTGTGATGCCACAATGGGGGAAAGGGCATTGTGATTTCACAATGGGGGAAAGGGCATTGTGATTTCACAATGGGGGAAAGGGCATTGTTATGTCACAATGGGAAAAACTGCATTGTGATGTCACAATTGGGAAAAGGCCATTGTGATGTCACAATGGGGAAAGGGCATTGTTATGTCACAATGGGAAAAACTGCATTGTGATGTCACAATGGGGAAAAGGCCATTGTGATGTCACAATGGGGGAAAGGGCATTGTGATGTCACAATGGGGGAAAGGGCATTGTGATGTCACAATGGGGGAAAGGGCATTGTGATGTCACAATGGGGGAAATGGCATTGTGATGTCACAATGGGGGAAAGGGCATTGTGATGTCGCAATGGGGGGAAAGTGCATTGTGATGTCACAATGGGGGAAAGGGCATTGTGATGTCACAATGGGGAAAACTGCATTGTGATGTCACAATGGGGAAAAGTGCATTGTGATGTCACAATGGGAAAAACTGCATTGTGATGTCACAATGGGTTAAACTGCATTGTGATGTCCCAATGTGGGAAACGGCATTGTGATGTCACAATGGGGAAAACTGTATTGTGATGTCACAATGGGGAAAAGGGCATTGTGATGTCACAATGGGGGAAAGTGCATTGTGATGTCACAATAGGGGTAAGTGCATTGTGATGTCACAATGGGGGAAAGGGCATTGTGATGTCACAATGGGAGAAAGGGCATTGTGATGTCACAATGGGGAAAACTGCATTGTGATGTCACAATGGGGGAAACTGCATTGTGATGTCACAAAGGGGGAAACGGCATTGTGATGTCACAATGGGGAAAACTGCATTGTGATGTCACAATAGGAAAAGGGCATTGTGATGTCACAATGGGGGAAAGGGCATTGTGATGTCGCAATGGGGAAAGGGCATTTTGATGTCACAATGGGGGAAAAGTGCATTGTGATGTCACAATGGGGGAAAGTGCATTGTGATGTCACATTGGGGGAAAGGGCATTGTGATGTCACAATGGGGGAAAGGGCATTGTTATGTCACAATGGGGTAAAGGGCATTGTGATGTCACAATGGGGAAAAGGGCATTATGATGTCACACTGGGGGAAAGGGCATTGTGATGTCACAATGGGGAAAACTGCATTGTGATGTCACAATGTGGGAAAGGGCATTGTGATGTCACAATGGGGAAAACTGCATTGTGATGTCACAATGGGAGAAAGGGCATTGTGATGTCACAATGGGGGAAAGGGCATTGTGATGTCACAATGGGGGAAAGTGCATTGTGATGTCACAATGGGGGAAAACTGCATTGTGATGTCACAATGGGGGAAAGGGCATTGTGATTTCACAATGGGGGAAAGGGCATTGTGATGTCACAATGGGGGAAAGGGCATTGTTGTGTCACAATGGGAAAAACTGCATTGTGATGTCACAATGGGAAAAAGGCCATTGTGATGTCACAATGGGGAAAGGGCATTGCTTTGTCACAATGGGAAAAACTGCATTGTGATGTTACAATGGGGAAAAGTGCATTGTGATGTCACAATGGGGGAAAAGTGCATTGTGATGTCACAATGGGGGAAAGTGAATTGTGATGTCACAATGGGGGAAAGGGCATTGTGATGTCACAATGGGGGAAAGGGCATTGTGATGTCACAATGGGGGAAAGGGCATTGTGATATCACAATGGGGAAAAGGGCATTGTGATGTCATAATGGGGGAAAGGGCATTGTGATGTCACAATGGGAAAAACTGCATTGTGATGGCATAATGGGGAAAAGGGTATTGTGATGTCAGAATGGGGGAAAAGGGCATTGTGATGTCACAATGGGGGAAAGGGCATTGTGATGTCACAATGGGAAAAACTGCATTGTGATGTCACAATGGGGAAAACTGCATTGTGATGTCACAATGGGGGAAAGGGCATTTTGATGTCACAATGGGGAAAAGTGCATTGTGATGTCACAATGGGGGAAAGGGCATTGTGATGTCACAATGGGGGTAATTGCATTGTGATGTCACAATGGGGGAAAGGGCATTGTGATGTCACAATGGGGGAAAGGGCATTGTGATGTCACAATGGGAAAAACTGCATTGTGATGTCACAATGGGAAAAACTGCATTGTGATGTCACAATGGGTTAAACTGCATTGTGATGTCCCAATGTGGGAAACGGCATTGTGATGTCACAATGGGGAAAACTGTATTGTGATGTCACAATGGGGAAAAGGGCATTGTGATGTCACAATGGGGGAAAGGGCATTGTGATGTCACAATGGGGAGAGGGCATTGTGATGTCACAATGGAGGAAAGGGCATTGTGATGCCACAATGGGGGAAAGGGCATTGTGATTTCACAATGGGGGAAAGGGCATTGTGATGTCACAATGGGGGAAAGGGCATTGTTATGTCACAATGGGAAAAACTGCATTGTGATGTCACAATGGGGAAAAGGCCATTGTGATGTCACAATGGGGAAAGGGCATTGTTATGTCACAATGGGAAAAACTGCATTGTGATGTCACAATGGGGAAAAGGCCATTGTGATGTCACAATGGGGGAAAGGGCATTGTGATGTCACAATGGGGGAAAGGGCATTGTGATGTCACAATGGGGGAAAGGGCATTGTGATGTCACAATGGGGGAAATGGCATTGTGATGTCACAATGGGGGAAAGGGCATTGTGATGTCGCAATGGGGGGAAAGTGCATTGTGATGTCACAATGGGGGAAAGGGCATTGTGATGTCACAATGGGGAAAACTGCATTGTGATGTCACAATGGGGAAAAGTGCATTGTGATGTCACAATGGGGGAAAAGTGCATTGTGATGTCACAATGGGGGAAAGGGCATTGTGATGTCACAATGGGGAAAACTGCATTGTGATGTCACAATGGGAAAAACTGCATTGTGATGTCACAATGGGTTAAACTGCATTGTGATGTCCCAATGTGGGAAACGGCATTGTGATGTCACAATGGGGAAAACTGTATTGTGATGTCACAATGGGGAAAAGGGCATTGTGATGTCACAATGGGGGAAAGTGCATTGTGATGTCACAATAGGGGTAAGTGCATTGTGATGTCACAATGGGGGAAAGGGCATTGTGATGTCACAATGGGAGAAAGGGCATTGTGATGTCACAATGGGGAAAACTGCATTGTGATGTCACAATGGGGGAAACTGCATTGTGATGTCACAAAGGGGGAAACGGCATTGTGATGTCACAATGGGGAAAACTGCATTGTGATGTCACAATAGGAAAAGGGCATTGTGATGTCACAATGGGGGAAAGGGCATTGTGATGTCGCAATGGGGAAAGGGCATTTTGATGTCACAATGGGGGAAAAGTGCATTGTGATGTCACAATGGGGGAAAGTGCATTGTGATGTCACATTGGGGGAAAGGGCATTGTGATGTCACAATGGGGGAAAGGGCATTGTTATGTCACAATGGGGTAAAGGGCATTGTGATGTCACAATGGGGAAAAGGGCATTATGATGTCACACTGGGGGAAAGGGCATTGTGATGTCACAATGGGGAAAACTGCATTGTGATGTCACAATGTGGGAAAGGGCATTGTGATGTCACAATGGGGAAAACTGCATTGTGATGTCACAATGGGAGAAAGGGCATTGTGATGTCACAATGGGGGAAAGGGCATTGTGATGTCACAATGGGGGAAAGTGCATTGTGATGTCACAATGGGGGAAAACTGCATTGTGATGTCACAATGGGGGAAAGGGCATTGTGATTTCACAATGGGGGAAAGGGCATTGTGATGTCACAATGGGGGAAAGGGCATTGTTGTGTCACAATGGGAAAAACTGCATTGTGATGTCACAATGGGAAAAAGGCCATTGTGATGTCACAATGGGGAAAGGGCATTGCTTTGTCACAATGGGAAAAACTGCATTGTGATGTCACAATGGGAGAAAGGGCATTGTGATGTCACAATGGGGAAAGGGCATTGTGATGTTACAATGGGGAAAAGTGCATTGTGATGTCACAATGGGGGAAAAGTGCATTGTGATGTCACAATGGGGGAAAGTGAATTGTGATGTCACAATGGGGGAAAGGGCATTGTGATGTCACAATGGGGGAAAGGGCATTGTGATGTCACAATGGGGGAAAGGGCATTGTGATATCACAATGGGGAAAAGGGCATTGTGATGTCATAATGGGGGAAAGGGCATTGTGATGTCACAATGGGAAAAACTGCATTGTGATGGCATAATGGGGAAAAGGGTATTGTGATGTCAGAATGGGGGAAAAGGGCATTGTGATGTCACAATGGGGGAAAGGGCATTGTGATGTCACAATGGGAAAAACTGCATTGTGATGTCACAATGGGGAAAACTGCATTGTGATGTCACAATGGGGGAAAGGGCATTTTGATGTCACAATGGGGAAAAGTGCATTGTGATGTCACAAATGGGGGAAAGGGCATTGTGATGTCACAATGGGGGTAATTGCATTGTGATGTCACAATGGGGGAAAGGGCATTGTGATGTCACAATGGGGGAAAGGGCATTGTGATGTCACAATGGGAAAAACTGCATTGTGATGTCACAATGGGAAAAACTGCATTGTGATGTCACAATGGGTTAAACTGCATTGTGATGTCCCAATGTGGGAAACGGCATTGTGATGTCACAATGGGGAAAACTGTATTGTGATGTCACAATGGGGAAAAGGGCATTGTGATGTCACAATGGGGGAAAGGGCATTGTGATGTCACAATGGGGAGAGGGCATTGTGATATCACAATGGAGGAAAGGGCATTGTGATGCCACAATGGGGGAAAGGGCATTGTGATTTCACAATGGGGGAAAGGGCATTGTGATGTCACAATGGGGGAAAGGGCATTGTTATGTCACAATGGGAAAAACTGCATTGTGATGTCACAATTGGGAAAAGGCCATTGTGATGTCACAATGGGGAAAGGGCATTGTTATGTCACAATGGGAAAAACTGCATTGTGATGTCACAATGGGGAAAAGGCCATTGTGATGTCACAATGGGGGAAAGGGCATTGTGATGTCACAATGGGGGAAAGGGCATTGTGATGTCACAATGGGGGAAAGGGCATTGTGATGTCACAATGGGGGAAATGGCATTGTGATGTCACAATGGGGGAAAGGGCATTGTGATGTCGCAATGGGGGGAAAGTGCATTGTGATGTCACAATGGGGGAAAGGGCATTGTGATGTCACAATGGGGAAAACTGCATTGTGATGTCACAATGGGGAAAAGTGCATTGTGATGTCACAATGGGAAAAACTGCATTGTGATGTCACAATGGGTTAAACTGCATTGTGATGTCCCAATGTGGGAAACGGCATTGTGATGTCACAATGGGGAAAACTGTATTGTGATGTCACAATGGGGAAAAGGGCATTGTGATGTCACAATGGGGGAAAGTGCATTGTGATGTCACAATAGGGGTAAGTGCATTGTGATGTCACAATGGGGGAAAGGGCATTGTGATGTCACAATGGGAGAAAGGGCATTGTGATGTCACAATGGGGAAAACTGCATTGTGATGTCACAATGGGGGAAACTGCATTGTGATGTCACAAAGGGGGAAACGGCATTGTGATGTCACAATGGGGAAAACTGCATTGTGATGTCACAATAGGAAAAGGGCATTGTGATGTCACAATGGGGGAAAGGGCATTGTGATGTCGCAATGGGGAAAGGGCATTTTGATGTCACAATGGGGGAAAAGTGCATTGTGATGTCACAATGGGGGAAAGTGCATTGTGATGTCACATTGGGGGAAAGGGCATTGTGATGTCACAATGGGGGAAAGGGCATTGTTATGTCACAATGGGGTAAAGGGCATTGTGATGTCACAATGGGGAAAAGGGCATTATGATGTCACACTGGGGGAAAGGGCATTGTGATGTCACAATGGGGAAAACTGCATTGTGATGTCACAATGTGGGAAAGGGCATTGTGATGTCACAATGGGGAAAACTGCATTGTGATGTCACAATGGGAGAAAGGGCATTGTGATGTCACAATGGGGGAAAGGGCATTGTGATGTCACAATGGGGGAAAGTGCATTGTGATGTCACAATGGGGGAAAACTGCATTGTGATGTCACAATGGGGGAAAGGGCATTGTGATTTCACAATGGGGGAAAGGGCATTGTGATGTCACAATGGGGGAAAGGGCATTGTTGTGTCACAATGGGAAAAACTGCATTGTGATGTCACAATGGGAAAAAGGCCATTGTGATGTCACAATGGGGAAAGGGCATTGCTTTGTCACAATGGGAAAAACTGCATTGTGATGTTACAATGGGGAAAAGTGCATTGTGATGTCACAATGGGGGAAAAGTGCATTGTGATGTCACAATGGGGGAAAGTGAATTGTGATGTCACAATGGGGGAAAGGGCATTGTGATGTCACAATGGGGGAAAGGGCATTGTGATGTCACAATGGGGGAAAGGGCATTGTGATATCACAATGGGGAAAAGGGCATTGTGATGTCATAATGGGGGAAAGGGCATTGTGATGTCACAATGGGAAAAACTGCATTGTGATGGCATAATGGGGAAAAGGGTATTGTGATGTCAGAATGGGGGAAAAGGGCATTGTGATGTCACAATGGGGGAAAGGGCATTGTGATGTCACAATGGGAAAAACTGCATTGTGATGTCACAATGGGGAAAACTGCATTGTGATGTCACAATGGGGGAAAGGGCATTTTGATGTCACAATGGGGAAAAGTGCATTGTGATGTCACAATGGGGGAAAGGGCATTGTGATGTCACAATGGGGGTAATTGCATTGTGATGTCACAATGGGGGAAAGGGCATTGTGATGTCACAATGGGGGAAAGGGCATTGTGATGTCACAATGGGAAAAACTGCATTGTGATGTCACAATGGGAAAAACTGCATTGTGATGTCACAATGGGTTAAACTGCATTGTGATGTCCCAATGTGGGAAACGGCATTGTGATGTCACAATGGGGAAAACTGTATTGTGATGTCACAATGGGGAAAAGGGCATTGTGATGTCACAATGGGGGAAAGGGCATTGTGATGTCACAATGGGGAGAGGGCATTGTGATATCACAATGGAGGAAAGGGCATTGTGATGCCACAATGGGGGAAAGGGCATTGTGATTTCACAATGGGGGAAAGGGCATTGTGATGTCACAATGGGGGAAAGGGCATTGTTATGTCACAATGGGAAAAACTGCATTGTGATGTCACAATGGGGAAAAGGCCATTGTGATGTCACAATGGGGAAAGGGCATTGTTATGTCACAATGGGAAAAACTGCATTGTGATGTCACAATGGGGAAAAGGCCATTGTGATGTCACAATGGGGGAAAGGGCATTGTGATGTCACAATGGGGGAAAGGGCATTGTGATGTCACAATGGGGGAAAGGGCATTGTGATGTCACAATGGGGGAAATGGCATTGTGATGTCACAATGGGGGAAAGGGCATTGTGATGTCGCAATGGGGGGAAAGTGCATTGTGATGTCACAATGGGGGAAAGGGCATTGTGATGTCACAATGGGGAAAACTGCATTGTGATGTCACAATGGGGAAAAGTGCATTGTGATGTCACAATGGGGGAAAAGTGCATTGTGATGTCACAATGGGGGAAAGGGCATTGTGATGTCACAATGGGGAAAACTGCATTGTGATGTCAAAATGGGAAAAACTGCATTGTGATGTCACAATGGGTTAAACTGCATTGTGATGTCCCAATGTGGGAAACGGCATTGTGATGTCACAATGGGGAAAACTGTATTGTGATGTCACAATGGGGAAAAGGGCATTGTGATGTCACAATGGGGGAAAGTGCATTGTGATGTCACAATAGGGGTAAGTGCATTGTGATGTCACAATGGGGGAAAGGGCATTGTGATGTCACAATGGGAGAAAGGGCATTGTGATGTCACAATGGGGAAAACTGCATTGTGATGTCACAATGGGGGAAACTGCATTGTGATGTCACAAAGGGGGAAACGGCATTGTGATGTCACAATGGGGAAAGGGCATTGTGATGTCACAATGCGGGAAAGGGCGTTGTGATGTCACAATTGGGGAAAGGGCATTGTGATGTCACAATGGGGAAAGGGCATTGTGATGTTACAATGGGGAAAAGTGCATTGTGATGTCACAATGGGGGAAAAGTGCATTGTGATGTCACAATGGGGGAAAGTGAATTGTGATGTCACAATGGGGGAAAGGGCATTGTGATGTCACAATGGGGGAAAGGGCGTTGTGATGTCACAATGGGGGAAAGGGCATTGTGATGTCACAATGGGGGAAAGGGCATTGTGATATCACAATGGGGAAAAGGGCATTGTGATGTCATAATGGGGGAAAGGACATTGTGATGTCACAATGGGAAAAACTGCATTGTGATGGCATAATGGGGAAAAGGGTATTGTAATGTCAGAATGGGGGAAAAGGGCATTGTGATGTCACAATGGGGGAAAGGGCATTGTGATGTCACAATGGGAAAAACTGCATTGTGATGTCGCAATGGGGAAAACTGCATTGTGATGTCACAATGGGGGAAAGGGCATTGTGATGTCACAATGGGGAAAACTGCATTGTGATGTCACAATGTGGGAAAGGGCATTGTGATGTCACAATGGGGAAAACTGCATTGTGATGTCACAATGGGAGAAAGGGCATTGTGATGTCACAATGGGGGAAAGGGCATTGTGATGTCACAATGGGGGAAAGTGCATTGTGATGTCACAATGGGGGAAAACTGCATTGTGATGTCACAATGTGGGAAACGGCATTGTGATGTCACAATGGGGAAAACTGTATTGTGATGTCACAATGGGGAAAAGGGCATTGTGATGTCACAATGGGGGAGAGGGCATTGTGATGTCACAATGGGGAAAACTGCATTGTGATGTCACAATGGGGAAAAGTGCATTGTGATGTCACAATGGGGGAAAAGTGCATTGTGATGTCACAATGGGGGAAAGTGAATTGTGATGTCACAATGGGGGAAAGGGCATTGTGATGTCACAATGGGAAAAACTGCATTGTGATGTCACAATGGGGGAAAGGGCATTGTGATGTCACAATGGGGAAAACTGCATTGTGATGTCACAATGGGGGAAAGGGCATTGTGATGTCACAATGGGGGAAAGGGCATTGCAATGTCACAATGGGGGAAAGGGCATTGTGATGTCACAATGGGAAAAACTGCATTGTGATGTCACAATGGGGAAAACTGCATTGTGATGTCACAATAGGGAAAAGGGCATTGTGATGTCACAATTGGGGAAAGGGCATTGTGATGTCACAATGGGGGAAAGGGCATTGTGATGTCACAATGGGGAAAAGTTCATTGTGATGTAACAATGGGGGAAAAGTGCATTGTGATGTCACAATGGGGGAAAGTGAATTGTGATGTCACAATGGGGGAAAGGGCATTGTGATGTCACAATGTGGGAAAGGGCATTGTGATGTCACAATGGGGGAAAGGGCATTGTGATATCACAATGGGGAAAAGGGCATTGTGATGTCATAATGGGGGAAAGGGCATTGTGATGTCACAATAGGAAAAACTGCATTGTGATGTCATAATGGGGAAAAGGGCATTATGATGTCACAATGGGAAAAACTGCATTGTGATGTCACAATGGGGAAAACTGCATTGTGATGTCACAATGGGGGAAAGGGCATTGTGATGTCACAATGGGGAAAACTGCATTGTGATGTCACAATGGGGGAAAGGGCATTGTGATGTCACAATGGGGGTAATTGCATTGTGATGTCACAATGGGAGAAAGGGGATTGTGATGTCACAATGGGGGAAAGGGCATTGTGATGTCACAATGGGAAAAACTGCATTGTGATGTCACAATGGGAAAAACTGCATTGTGATGTCACAATGGGTTAAACTGCATTGTGATGTCACAATGGGGGAAACGGCATTGTGATGTCACAATGGGGAAAACTGCATTGTGATGTCACAATGTGGGAAAGGGCATTGTGATGTCACAATGGGGAAAACTGCATTGTGATGTCACAATGGGAGAAAGGGCATTGTGATGTCACAATGGGGGAAAGGGCATTGTGATGTCACAATGGGGGAAAGTGCATTGTGATGTCACAATGGGGGAAAACTGCATTGTGATGTCACAATGTGGGAAACGGCATTGTGATGTCACAATGGGGAAAACTGTATTGTGATGTCACAATGGGGAAAAGGGCATTGTGATGTCACAATGGGGGAGAGGGCATTGTGATGTCACAATGGGGAAAACTGCATTGTGATGTCACAATGGGGAAAAGTGCATTGTGATGTCACAATGGGGGAAAAGTGCATTGTGATGTCACAATGGGGGAAAGTGAATTGTGATGTCACAATGGGGGAAAGGGCATTGTGATGTCACAATGGGAAAAACTGCATTGTGATGTCACAATGGGGGAAAGGGCATTGTGATGTCACAATGGGGAAAACTGCATTGTGATGTCACAATGGGGGAAAGGGCATTGTGATGTAACAATGGGGGAAAGGGCATTGTGATGTCACAATGGGGGAAAGGGCATTGCAATGTCACAATGGGGGAAAGGGCATTGTGATGTCACAATGGGAAAAACTGCATTGTGATGTCACAATGGGGAAAACTGCATTGTGATGTCACAATAGGGAAAAGGGCATTGTGATGTCACAATTGGGGAAAGGGCATTGTGATGTCACAATGGGGGAAAGGGCATTGTGATGTCACAATGGGGAAAAGTTCATTGTGATGTAACAATGGGGGAAAAGTGCATTGTGATGTCACAATGGGGGAAAGTGAATTGTGATGTCACAATGGGGGAAAGGGCATTGTGATGTCACAATGTGGGAAAGGGCATTGTGATGTCACAATGGGGGAAAGGGCATTGTGATATCACAATGGGGAAAAGGGCATTGTGATGTCATAATGGGGGAAAGGGCATTGTGATGTCACAATAGGAAAAACTGCATTGTGATGTCATAATGGGGAAAAGGGCATTATGATGTCACAATGGGAAAAACTGCATTGTGATGTCACAATGGGGAAAACTGCATTGTGATGTCACAATGGGGGAAAGGGCATTGTGATGTCACAATGGGGAAAACTGCATTGTGATGTCACAATGGGGGAAAGGGCATTGTGATGTCACAATGGGGGTAATTGCATTGTGATGTCACAATGGGAGAAAGGGCATTGTGATGTCACAATGGGGGAAAGGGCATTGTGATGTCACAATGGGAAAAACTGCATTGTGATGTCACAATGGGAAAAACTGCATTGTGATGTCACAATGGGTTAAACTGCATTGTGATGTCACAATGGGGGAAACGGCATTGTGATGTCACAATGGGGAAAACTGCATTGTGATGTCACAATGGGGGAAAGGGCATTGTGATGTCACAATGTGGGAAAAGTGCATTGTGATGTCACAATGGGGGAAAAGTGCATTGTGATGTCACAATGGGGGAAAGGGCATTGTTATGTCACAATGGGGGAAAGGGCATTGTGATGTCACAATGGGGGAAAGGGCATTGTGATGTCACAATGGGGGAAAGGGCATTGTGTTGTCACAATGGGGGAAAGGGCATTGTAATGTCACAATGGGGGAATGGGCATTGTGATGTCACAATGGGAAAAACTGCATTGTGATGTCACAATAGTGAAAAGGGCATTGTGATGTCACAATTGGGGAAAGGGCATTGTGATGTCACAATGGGGAAAGGGCATTGTGATGTTACAATGGGGAAAAGTGCATTGTGATGTCACAATGGGGGAAAAGTGCATTGTGATGTCACAATGGGGGAAAGTGAATTGTGATGTCACAATGGGGGAAAGGGCATTGTGATGTCACAATGGGGGAAAGGGCATTGTGATGTCACAATGGGGGAAAGGGCATTGTGATATCACAATGGGGAAAAGGGCATTGTGATGTCATAATGGGGGAAAGGGCATTGTGATGTCACAATGGGAAAAACTGCATTGTGATGGCATAATGGGGAAAAGGGTATTGTGATGTCAGAATGGGGGAAAAGGGCATTGTGATGTCACAATGGGGGAAAGGGCATTGTGATGTCACAATGGGAAAAACTGCATTGTGATGTCACAATGGGGAAAACTGCATTGTGATGTCACAATGGGGGAAAGGGCATTGTGATGTCACAATGGGGAAAAGTGCATTGTGATGTCACAATGGGGGAAAGGGCATTGTGATGTCACAATGGGGGTAATTGCATTGTGATGTCACAATGGGGGAAAGGGCATTGTGATGTCACAATGGGGGAAAGGGCATTGTGATGTCACAATGGGAAAAACTGCATTGTGATGTCACAATGGGAAAAACTGCATTGTGATGTCACAATGGGAAAAACTGCATTGTGATGTCACAATGGGTTAAACTGCATTGTAATGTCCCAATGTGGGAAACGGCATTGTGATGTCACAATGGGGAAAACTGTATTGTGATGTCACAATGGGGAAAAGGGCATTGTGATGTCACAATGGGGGAAAGGGCATTGTGATGTCACAATGGGGAGAGGGCATTGTGATGTCACAATGGAGGAAAGGGCATTGTGATGCCACAATGGGGGAAAGGGCATTGTGATTTCACAATGGGGGAAAGGGCATTGTGATGTCACAATGGGGGAAAGGGCATTGTTATGTCACAATGGGAAAAACTGCATTGTGATGTCACAATGGGGAAAAGGCCATTGTGATGTCACAATGGGGAAAGGGCATTGTTATGTCACAATGGGAAAAACTGCATTGTGATGTCACAATGGGGAAAAGGCCATTGTGATGTCACAATGGGGGAAAGGGCATTGTGATGTCACAATGGGGGAAAGGGCATTGTGATGTCACAATGGGGGAAAGGGCATTGTGATGTCACAATGGGGGAAATGGCATTGTGATGTCACAATGGGGGAAAGGGCATTGTGATGTCGCAATGGGGGAAAAGTGCATTGTGATGTCACAATGGGGGAAAGGGCATTGTGATGTCACAATGGGGAAAACTGCATTGTGATGTCACAATGGGGAAAAGTGCATTGTGATGTCACAATGGGGGAAAAGTGCATTGTGATGTCACAATGGGGGAAAGGGCATTGTGATGTCACAATGGGGAAAACTGCATTGTGATGTCACAATGGGAAAAACTGCATTTTGATGTCACAATGGGTTAAACTGCATTGTGATGTCCCAATGTGGGAAACGGCATTGTGATGTCACAATGGGGAAAACTGTATTGTGATGTCACAATGGGGAAAAGGGCATTGTGATGTCACAATGGGGGAAAGTGCATTGTGATGTCACAATAGGGGTAAGTGCATTGTGATGTCACAATGGGGGAAAGGGCATTGTGATGTCACAATGGGAGAAAGGGCATTGTGATGTCACAATGGGGAAAACTGCATTGTGATGTCACAATGGGGGAAACTGCATTGTGATGTCACAAAGGGGGAAACGGCATTGTGATGTCACAATGGGGAAAACTGCATTGTGATGTCACAATAGGAAAAGGGCATTGTGATGTCACAATGGGGGAAAGGGCATTGTGATGTCGCAATAGGGAAAGGGCATTTTGATGTCACAATGGGGGAAAAGTGCATTGTGATGTCACAATGGGGGAAAGTGCATTGTGATGTCACATTGGGGGAAAGGGCATTGTGATGTCACAATGGGGGAAAGGGCATTGTTATGTCACAATGGGGTAAAGGGCATTGTGATGTCACAATGGGGAAAAGGGCATTATGATGTCACACTGGGGGAAAGGGCATTGTGATGTCACAATGGGGAAAACTGCATTGTGATGTCACAATGTGGGAAAGGGCATTGTGATGTCACAATGGGGAAAACTGCATTGTGATGTCACAATGGGAGAAAGGGCATTGTGATGTCACAATGGGGGAAAGGGCATTGTGATGTCACAATGGGGGAAAGTGCATTGTGATGTCACAATGGGGGAAAACTGCATTGTGATGTCACAATGGGGGAAAGGGCATTGTGATTTCACAATGGGGGAAAGGGCATTGTGATGTCACAATGGGGGAAAGGGCATTGTTGTGTCACAATGGGAAAAACTGCATTGTGATGTCACAATGGGGAAAAGGCCATTGTGATGTCACAATGGGGAAAGGGCATTGCTTTGTCACAATGGGAAAAACTGCATTGTGATGTCACAATGGGGAAAAGGCCATTGTGATGTCACAATGGGGGAAAGTGCATTGTGATGTCACAATAGGGGTAAGTGCATTGTGATGTCACAATGGGGGAAAGGGCATTGTGGTGTCACAATGGGAGAAAGGGCATTGTGATGTCACAATGGGGAAAACTGCATTGTGATGTCACAATGGGGGAAACTGCATTGTGATGTCACAAAGGGGGAAACGGCATTGTGATGTCACAATGGGGAAAACTGCATTGTGATGTCACAATAGGAAAAGGGCATTGTGATGTCACAATGGGGGAAAGGGCATTGTGATGTCGCAATGGGGAAAGCGCATTTTGATGTCACAATGGGGGAAAAGTGCATTGTGATGTCACAATGGGGGAAAGTGCATTGTGATGTCACATTGGGGGAAAGGGCATTGTGATGTCACAATGGGGGAAAGGGCATTGTTATGTCACAATGGGGTAAAGGGCATTGTGATGTCACAATGGGGAAAAGGGCATTATGATGTCACACTGGGGGAAAGGGCATTGTGATGTCACAATGGGGAAAACTGCATTGTGATGTCACAATGTGGGAAAGGGCATTGTGATGTCACAATGGGGAAAACTGCATTGTGATGTCACAATGGGAGAAAGGGCATTGTGATGTCACAATGGGGGAAAGGGCATTGTGATGTCACAATGGGGGAAAGTGCATTGTGATGTCACAATGGGGGAAAACTGCATTGTGATGTCACAATGGGGGAAAGGGCATTGTGATTTCACAATGGGGGAAAGGGCATTGTGATGTCACAATGGGGGAAAGGGCATTGTTGTGTCACAATGGGAAAAACTGCATTGTGATGTCACAATGGGAAAAAGGCCATTGTGATGTCACAATGGGGAAAGGGCATTGCTTTGTCACAATGGGAAAAACTGCATTGTGATGTCACAATGGGGAAAAAGCCATTTTGATGTCACAATGGGGGAAAGTGCATTGTGATGTCACAATGGGGGAAAGGGCATTGTGATGTCACAATGGGGGAAAGGGCATTGTGATGTCACAATGGGGGAAATGGCATTGTGATGTCACAATGGGGGAAAGTGCATTGTGATGTCACAATGGGGGAAAGGGCATTGTGATGTCACAATGGGGAAAACTGCATTGTGATGTCACAATGGGGAAAAGTGCATTGTGATGTCACAATGGGGGAAAAGTGCATTGTGATGTCACAATGGGGGAAAGTGAATTGTGATGTCACAATGGGGGAAAGGGCATTGTGATGTCACAATGGGAAAAACTGCATTGTGATGTCACAATGGGGGAAAGGGCATTGTGATGTCACAATGGGGAAAACTGCATTGTGATGTCACAATGGGGGAAAGGGCATTGTGATGTAACAATGGGGGAAAGGGCATTGTGATGTCACAATGGGGGAAAGGGCATTGTAATGTCACAATGGGGGAAAAGGCATTGTGATGTCACAATGGGAAAAACGGCATTGTGATGTCACAATGGGGAAAACTGCATTGTGATGTCACAATAGGGAAAAGGGCATTGTGATGTCACAATTGGGGAAAGGGCATTGTGATGTCACAATGGGGGAAAGGGCATTGTGATGTCACAATGGGGAAAAGTTCATTGTGATGTCACAATGGGGGAAAAGTGCATTGTGATGTCACAATGGGGGAAAGTGAATTGTGATGTCACAATGGGGGAAAGGGCATTGTGATGTCACAATGTGGGAAAGAGCATTGTGATGTCACAATGGGAGAAAGGGCATTGTGATATCACAATGGGGAAAAGGGCATTGTGATGTCATAATGGGGGAAAGGGCATTGTGATGTCACAATAGGAAAAACTGCATTGTGATGTCATAATGGGGAAAAGGGCATTGTGATGTCACAATGGGAAAAACTGCATTGTGATGTCACAATGGGGAAAACTGCATTGTGATGTCACAATGGGGGAAAGGGCATTGTGATGTCACAATGGGGAAAACTGCATTGTGATGTCACAATGGGGGAAAGGGCATTGTGATGTCACAATGGGGGTAATTGCATTGTGATGTCACAATGGGGGAAAGTGCATTGTGATGTCACAATGGGGGAAAGGGCATTGTGATGTCACAATGGGAAAAACTGCATTGTGATGTCACAATGGGAAAAACTGCATTGTGATGTCACAATGGGTTAAACTGCATTGTGATGTCACAATGGGGGAAACGGCATTGTGATGTCACAATGGGGAAAACTGCATTGTGATGTCACAATGGGGGAAAGGGCATTGTGATGTCACAATGTGGGAAAAGTGCATTGTGATGTCACAATGGGGGAAAAGTGCATTGTGATGTCACAATGGGGGAAAGGGCATTGTGATGTCACAATGGAGGAAAGGGCATTGTGATGTCACAATGGGGGAAAGGGCATTGTGATGTCACAATGGGGGAAAGGGCATTGTGATGTCACAATGGGGGAAAGGGCATTGTAATGTCACAATGGGAAAAAAGGGCATTGTGATGTCACAATGGGAAAAACTGCATTGTGATGTCACAATAGGGAAAAGGGCATTGTGATGTCACAATGTGGGAAAGAGCATTGTGATGTCACAATGGGAGAAAGGGCATTGTGATATCACAATGGGGAAAAGGGCATTGTGATGTCATAATGGGGGAAAGGGCATTGTGATGTCACAATAGGAAAAACTGCATTGTGATGTCATAATGGGGAAAAGGGCATTGTGATGTCACAATGGGAAAAACTGCATTGTGATGTCACAATGGGGAAAACTGCATTGTGATGTCACAATGGGGGAAAGGGCATTGTGATGTCACAATGGGGAAAACTGCATTGTGATGTCACAATGGGGGAAAGGGCATTGTGATGTCACAATGGGGGTAATTGCATTGTGATGTCACAATGGGGGAAAGTGCATTGTGATGTCACAATGGGGGAAAGGGCATTGTGATGTCACAATGGGAAAAACTGCATTGTGATGTCACAATGGGAAAAACTGCATTGTGATGTCACAATGGGGGAAAGGGCATTGTGATGTCACAATGGGGGAAAGGGCATTGTGATGTCACAATGGGGGAAAGGGCATTGTGATATCACAATGGGGAAAAGGGCATTGTGATGTCATAATGGGGGAAAGGGCATTGTGATGTCACAATGGGAAAAACTGCATTGTGATGGCATAATGGGGAAAAGGGTATTGTGATGTCAGAATGGGGGAAAAGGGCATTGTGATGTCACAATGGGGGAAAGGGCATTGTGATGTCACAATGGGAAAAACTGCATTGTGATGTCACAATGGGGAAAACTGCATTGTGATGTCACAATGGGGGAAAGGGCATTTTGATGTCACAATGGGGAAAAGTGCATTGTGATGTCACAATGGGGGAAAGGGCATTGTGATGTCACAATGGGGGTAATTGCATTGTGATGTCACAATGGGGGAAAGGGCATTGTGATGTCACAATGGGGGAAAGGGCATTGTGATGTCACAATGGGAAAAACTGCATTGTGATGTCACAATGGGAAAAACTGCATTGTGATGTCACAATGGGTTAAACTGCATTGTGATGTCCCAATGTGGGAAACGGCATTGTGATGTCACAATGGGGAAAACTGTATTGTGATGTCACAATGGGGAAAAGGGCATTGTGATGTCACAATGGGGGAAAGGGCATTGTGATGTCACAATGGGGAGAGGGCATTGTGATGTCACAATGGAGGAAAGGGCATTGTGATGCCACAATGGGGGAAAGGGCATTGTGATTTCACAATGGGGGAAAGGGCATTGTGATGTCACAATGGGGGAAAGGGCATTGTTATGTCACAATGGGAAAAACTGCATTGTGATGTCACAATGGGGAAAAGGCCATTGTGATGTCACAATGGGGAAAGGGCATTGTTATGTCACAATGGGAAAAACTGCATTGTGATGTCACAATGGGGAAAAGGCCATTGTGATGTCACAATGGGGGAAAGGGCATTGTGATGTCACAATGGGGGAAAGGGCATTGTGATGTCACAATGGGGGAAAGGGCATTGTGATGTCACAATGGGGGAAATGGCATTGTGATGTCACAATGGGGGAAAGGGCATTGTGATGTCGCAATGGGGGGAAAGTGCATTGTGATGTCACAATGGGGGAAAGGGCATTGTGATGTCACAATGGGGAAAACTGCATTGTGATGTCACAATGGGGAAAAGTGCATTGTGATGTCACAATGGGGGAAAAGTGCATTGTGATGTCACAATGGGGGAAAGGGCATTGTGATGTCACAATGGGGAAAACTGCATTGTGATGTCACAATGGGAAAAACTGCATTGTGATGTCACAATGGGTTAAACTGCATTGTGATGTCCCAATGTGGGAAACGGCATTGTGATGTCACAATGGGGAAAACTGTATTGTGATGTCACAATGGGGAAAAGGGCATTGTGATGTCACAATGGGGGAAAGTGCATTGTGATGTCACAATAGGGGTAAGTGCATTGTGATGTCACAATGGGGGAAAGGGCATTGTGATGTCACAATGGGAGAAAGGGCATTGTGATGTCACAATGGGGAAAACTGCATTGTGATGTCACAATGGGGGAAACTGCATTGTGATGTCACAAAGGGGGAAACGGCATTGTGATGTCACAATGGGGAAAACTGCATTGTGATGTCACAATAGGAAAAGGGCATTGTGATGTCACAATGGGGGAAAGGGCATTGTGATGTCGCAATGGGGAAAGGGCATTTTGATGTCACAATGGGGGAAAAGTGCATTGTGATGTCACAATGGGGGAAAGTGCATTGTGATGTCACATTGGGGGAAAGGGCATTGTGATGTCACAATGGGGGAAAGGGCATTGTTATGTCACAATGGGGTAAAGGGCATTGTGATGTCACAATGGGGAAAAGGGCATTATGATGTCACACTGGGGGAAAGGGCATTGTGATGTCACAATGGGGAAAACTGCATTGTGATGTCACAATGTGGGAAAGGGCATTGTGATGTCACAATGGGGAAAACTGCATTGTGATGTCACAATGGGAGAAAGGGCATTGTGATGTCACAATGGGGGAAAGGGCATTGTGATGTCACAATGGGGGAAAGTGCATTGTGATGTCACAATGGGGGAAAACTGCATTGTGATGTCACAATGGGGGAAAGGGCATTGTGATTTCACAATGGGGGAAAGGGCATTGTGATGTCACAATGGGGGAAAGGGCATTGTTGTGTCACAATGGGAAAAACTGCATTGTGATGTCACAATGGGAAAAAGGCCATTGTGATGTCACAATGGGGAAAGGGCATTGCTTTGTCACAATGGGAAAAACTGCATTGTGATGTCACAATGGGAGAAAGGGCATTGTGATGTCACAATGGGGAAAGGGCATTGTGATGTTACAATGGGGAAAAGTGCATTGTGATGTCACAATGGGGGAAAAGTGCATTGTGATGTCACAATGGGGGAAAGTGAATTGTGATGTCACAATGGGGGAAAGGGCATTGTGATGTCACAATGGGGGAAAGGGCATTGTGATGTCACAATGGGGGAAAGGGCATTGTGATATCACAATGGGGAAAAGGGCATTGTGATGTCATAATGGGGGAAAGGGCATTGTGATGTCACAATGGGAAAAACTGCATTGTGATGGCATAATGGGGAAAAGGGTATTGTGATGTCAGAATGGGGGAAAAGGGCATTGTGATGTCACAATGGGGGAAAGGGCATTGTGATGTCACAATGGGAAAAACTGCATTGTGATGTCACAATGGGGAAAACTGCATTGTGATGTCACAATGGGGGAAAGGGCATTTTGATGTCACAATGGGGAAAAGTGCATTGTGATGTCACAATGGGGGAAAGGGCATTGTGATGTCACAATGGGGGTAATTGCATTGTGATGTCACAATGGGGGAAAGGGCATTGTGATGTCACAATGGGGGAAAGGGCATTGTGATGTCACAATGGGAAAAACTGCATTGTGATGTCACAATGGGAAAAACTGCATTGTGATGTCACAATGGGTTAAACTGCATTGTGATGTCCCAATGTGGGAAACGGCATTGTGATGTCACAATGGGGAAAACTGTATTGTGATGTCACAATGGGGAAAAGGGCATTGTGATGTCACAATGGGGGAAAGGGCATTGTGATGTCACAATGGGGAGAGGGCATTGTGATATCACAATGGAGGAAAGGGCATTGTGATGCCACAATGGGGGAAAGGGCATTGTGATTTCACAATGGGGGAAAGGGCATTGTGATGTCACAATGGGGGAAAGGGCATTGTTATGTCACAATGGGAAAAACTGCATTGTGATGTCACAATGGGGAAAAGGCCATTGTGATGTCACAATGGGGAAAGGGCATTGTTATGTCACAATGGGAAAAACTGCATTGTGATGTCACAATGGGGAAAAGGCCATTGTGATGTCACAATGGGGGAAAGGGCATTGTGATGTCACAATGGGGGAAAGGGCATTGTGATGTCACAATGGGGGAAAGGGCATTGTGATGTCACAATGGGGGAAATGGCATTGTGATGTCACAATGGGGGAAAGGGCATTGTGATGTCGCAATGGGGGGAAAGTGCATTGTGATGTCACAATGGGGGAAAGGGCATTGTGATGTCACAATGGGGAAAACTGCATTGTGATGTCACAATGGGGAAAAGTGCATTGTGATGTCACAATGGGGGAAAAGTGCATTGTGATGTCACAATGGGGGAAAGGGCATTGTGATGTCACAATGGGGAAAACTGCATTGTGATGTCAAAATGGGAAAAACTGCATTGTGATGTCACAATGGGTTAAACTGCATTGTGATGTCCCAATGTGGGAAACGGCATTGTGATGTCACAATGGGGAAAACTGTATTGTGATGTCACAATGGGGAAAAGGGCATTGTGATGTCACAATGGGGGAAAGGGCATTGTTATGTCACAATGGGGTAAAGGGCATTGTGATGTCACAATGGGGAAAAGGGCATTATGATGTCACACTGGGGGAAAGGGCATTGTGATGTCACAATGGGGAAAACTGCATTGTGATGTCACAATGTGGGAAAGGGCATTGTGATGTCACAATGGGGAAAACTGCATTGTGATGTCACAATGGGAGAAAGGGCATTGTGATGTCACAATGGGGGAAAGGGCATTGTGATGTCACAATGGGGGAAAGTGCATTGTGATGTCACAATGGGGGAAAACTGCATTGTGATGTCACAATGGGGGAAAGGGCATTGTGATTTCACAATGGGGGAAAGGGCATTGTGATGTCACAATGGGGGAAAGGGCATTGTTGTGTCACAATGGGAAAAACTGCATTGTGATGTCACAATGGGAAAAAGGCCATTGTGATGTCACAATGGGGAAAGGGCATTGCTTTGTCACAATGGGAAAAACTGCATTGTGATGTCACAATGGGGAAAACTGCATTGTGATGTCACAATAGGGAAAAGGGCATTGTGATGTCACAATTGGGGAAAGGGCATTGTGATGTCACAATGGGGGAAAGGGCATTGTGATGTCACAATGGGGAAAGTTCATTGTGATGTCACAATGGGGGAAAAGTGCATTGTGATGTCACAATGGGGGAAAGTGAATTGTGATGTCACAATGGGGGAAAGGGCATTGTGATGTCACAATGTGGGAAAGAGCATTGTGATGTCACAATGGGAGAAAGGGCATTGTGATATCACAATGGGGAAAAGGGCATTGTGATGTCATAATGGGGGAAAGGGCATTGTGATGTCACAATAGGAAAAACTGCATTGTGATGTCATAATGGGGAAAAGGGCATTGTGATGTCACAATGGGAAAAAACTGCATTGTGATGTCACAATGGGGAAAACTGCATTGTGATGTCACAATGGGGGAAAGGGCATTGTGATGTCACAATGGGGAAAACTGCATTGTGATGTCACAATGGGGGAAAGGGCATTGTGATGTCACAATGGGGGTAATTGCATTGTGATGTCACAATGGGGGAAAGTGCATTGTGATGTCACAATGGGGGAAAGGGCATTGTGATGTCACAATGGGAAAAACGGCATTGTGATGTCACAATTGGTAAAACTGCATTGTGATGTCACAATGGGGGAAACGGCATTGTGATGTCACAATGGGGAAAACTGCATTGTGATGTCAGAATGGGGGAAAGGGCATTGTGATGTCACAATGTGGGAAAAGTGCATTGTGATGTCACAATGGGGGAAAAGTGCATTGTGATGTCACAATGGGGGAAAGGGCATTGTGATGTCACAATGGGGGAAAGGGCATTGTGATGTCACAATGGGGGAAAGGGCATTGTGATGTCACAATGGGGGAAAGGGCATTGTGATGTCACAATGGGGGAAAGGGCATTGTAATGTCACAATGGGGGAAAGGGCATTGTGATGTCACAATGGGAAAAACTGCATTGTGATGTCGCAATAGGGAAAAGGGCATTGTGATGTCACAATTGGGGAAAGGGCATTGTGATGTCACAATGGGGAAAGGGCATTGTGATGTTACAATGGGGAAAAGTGCATTGTGATGTCACAATGGGGGAAAAGTGCATTGTGATGTCACAATGGGGGAAAGTGAATTGTGATGTCACAATGGGGGAAAGGGCATTGTGATGTCACAATGGGGGAAAGGGCGTTGTGATGTCACAATGGGGGAAAGGGCATTGTGATGTCACAATGGGGGAAAGGGCATTGTGATATCACAATGGGGAAAAGGGCATTGTGATGTCATAATGGGGGAAAGGACATTGTGATGTCACAATGGGAAAAACTGCATTGTGATGGCATAATGGGGAAAAGGGTATTGTAATGTCAGAATGGGGGAAAAGGGCATTGTGATGTCACAATGGGGGAAAGGGCATTGTGATGTCACAATGGGAAAAACTGCATTGTGATGTCGCAATGGGGAAAACTGCATTGTGATGTCACAATGGGGGAAAGGGCATTGTGATGTCACAATGGGGAAAACTGCATTGTGATGTCACAATGTGGGAAAGGGCATTGTGATGTCACAATGGGGAAAACTGCATTGTGATGTCACAATGGGAGAAAGGGCATTGTGATGTCACAATGGGGGAAAGGGCATTGTGATGTCACAATGGGGGAAAGTGCATTGTGATGTCACAATGGGGGAAAACTGCATTGTGATGTCACAATGTGGGAAACGGCATTGTGATGTCACAATGGGGAAAACTGTATTGTGATGTCACAATGGGGAAAAGGGCATTGTGATGTCACAATGGGGGAGAGGGCATTGTGATGTCACAATGGGGAAAACTGCATTGTGATGTCACAATGGGGAAAAGTGCATTGTGATGTCACAATGGGGGAAAAGTGCATTGTGATGTCACAATGGGGGAAAGTGAATTGTGATGTCACAATGGGGGAAAGGGCATTGTGATGTCACAATGGGAAAAACTGCATTGTGATGTCACAATGGGGGAAAGGGCATTGTGATGTCACAATGGGGAAAACTGCATTGTGATGTCACAATGGGGGAAAGGGCATTGTGATGTCACAATGGGGGAAAGGGCATTGCAATGTCACAATGGGGGAAAGGGCATTGTGATGTCACAATGGGAAAAACTGCATTGTGATGTCACAATGGGGAAAACTGCATTGTGATGTCACAATAGGGAAAAGGGCATTGTGATGTCACAATTGGGGAAAGGGCATTGTGATGTCACAATGGGGGAAAGGGCATTGTGATGTCACAATGGGGAAAAGTTCATTGTGATGTAACAATGGGGGAAAAGTGCATTGTGATGTCACAATGGGGGAAAGTGAATTGTGATGTCACAATGGGGGAAAGGGCATTGTGATGTCACAATGTGGGAAAGGGCATTGTGATGTCACAATGGGGGAAAGGGCATTGTGATATCACAATGGGGAAAAGGGCATTGTGATGTCATAATGGGGGAAAGGGCATTGTGATGTCACAATAGGAAAAACTGCATTGTGATGTCATAATGGGGAAAAGGGCATTATGATGTCACAATGGGAAAAACTGCATTGTGATGTCACAATGGGGAAAACTGCATTGTGATGTCACAATGGGGGAAAGGGCATTGTGATGTCACAATGGGGAAAACTGCATTGTGATGTCACAATGGGGGAAAGGGCATTGTGATGTCACAATGGGGGTAATTGCATTGTGATGTCACAATGGGAGAAAGGGCATTGTGATGTCACAATGGGGGAAAGGGCATTGTGATGTCACAATGGGAAAAACTGCATTGTGATGTCACAATGGGAAAAACTGCATTGTGATGTCACAATGGGTTAAACTGCATTGTGATGTCACAATGGGGGAAACGGCATTGTGATGTCACAATGGGGAAAACTGCATTGTGATGTCACAATGTGGGAAAGGGCATTGTGATGTCACAATGGGGAAAACTGCATTGTGATGTCACAATGGGAGAAAGGGCATTGTGATGTCACAATGGGGGAAAGGGCATTGTGATGTCACAATGGGGGAAAGTGCATTGTGATGTCACAATGGGGGAAAACTGCATTGTGATGTCACAATGTGGGAAACGGCATTGTGATGTCACAATGGGGAAAACTGTATTGTGATGTCACAATGGGGAAAAGGGCATTGTGATGTCACAATGGGGGAGAGGGCATTGTGATGTCACAATGGGGAAAACTGCATTGTGATGTCACAATGGGGAAAAGTGCATTGTGATGTCACAATGGGGGAAAAGTGCATTGTGATGTCACAATGGGGGAAAGTGAATTGTGATGTCACAATGGGGGAAAGGGCATTGTGATGTCACAATGGGAAAAACTGCATTGTGATGTCACAATGGGGGAAAGGGCATTGTGATGTCACAATGGGGAAAACTGCATTGTGATGTCACAATGGGGGAAAGGGCATTGTGATGTAACAATGGGGGAAAGGGCATTGTGATGTCACAATGGGGGAAAGGGCATTGCAATGTCACAATGGGGGAAAGGGCATTGTGATGTCACAATGGGAAAAACTGCATTGTGATGTCACAATGGGGAAAACTGCATTGTGATGTCACAATAGGGAAAAGGGCATTGTGATGTCACAATTGGGGAAAGGGCATTGTGATGTCACAATGGGGGAAAGGGCATTGTGATGTCACAATGGGGAAAAGTTCATTGTGATGTAACAATGGGGGAAAAGTGCATTGTGATGTCACAATGGGGGAAAGTGAATTGTGATGTCACAATGGGGGAAAGGGCATTGTGATGTCACAATGTGGGAAAGGGCATTGTGATGTCACAATGGGGGAAAGGGCATTGTGATATCACAATGGGGAAAAGGGCATTGTGATGTCATAATGGGGGAAAGGGCATTGTGATGTCACACTAGGAAAAACTGCATTGTGATGTCATAATGGGGAAAAGGGCATTATGATGTCACAATGGGAAAAACTGCATTGTGATGTCACAATGGGGAAAACTGCATTGTGATGTCACAATGGGGGAAAGGGCATTGTGATGTCACAATGGGGAAAACTGCATTGTGATGTCACAATGGGGGAAAGGGCATTGTGATGTCACAATGGGGGTAATTGCATTGTGATGTCACAATGGGAGAAAGGGCATTGTGATGTCACAATGGGGGAAAGGGCATTGTGATGTCACAATGGGAAAAACTGCATTGTGATGTCACAATGGGAAAAACTGCATTGTGATGTCACAATGGGTTAAACTGCATTGTGATGTCACAATGGGGGAAACGGCATTGTGATGTCACAATGGGGAAAACTGCATTGTGATGTCACAATGGGGGAAAGGGCATTGTGATGTCACAATGTGGGAAAAGTGCATTGTGATGTCACAATGGGGGAAAAGTGCATTGTGATGTCACAATGGGGGAAAGGGCATTGTGATGTCACAATGGGGGAAAGGGCATTGTGATGTCACAATGGGGGAAAGGGCATTGTGATGTCACAATGGGGGAAAGGGCATTGTGTTGTCACAATGGGGGAAAGGGCATTGTAATGTCACAATGGGGGAATGGGCATTGTGATGTCACAATGGGAAAAACTGCATTGTGATGTCACAATAGTGAAAAGGGCATTGTGATGTCACAATTGGGGAAAGGGCATTGTGATGTCACAATGGGGAAAGGGCATTGTGATGTTACAATGGGGAAAAGTGCATTGTGATGTCACAATGGGGGAAAAGTGCATTGTGATGTCACAATGGGGGAAAGTGAATTGTGATGTCACAATGGGGGAAAGGGCATTGTGATGTCACAATGGGGGAAAGGGAATTGTGATGTCACAATGGGGGAAAGGGCATTGTGATATCACAATGGGGAAAAGGGCATTGTGATGTCATAATGGGGGAAAGGGCATTGTGATGTCACAATGGGAAAAACTGCATTGTGATGGCATAATGGGGAAAAGGGTATTGTGATGTCAGAATGGGGGAAAAGGGCATTGTGATGTCACAATGGGGGAAAGGGCATTGTGATGTCACAATGGGAAAAACTGCATTGTGATGTCACAATGGGGAAAACTGCATTGTGATGTCACAATGGGGGAAAGGGCATTGTGATGTCACAATGGGGAAAAGTGCATTGTGATGTCACAATGGGGGAAAGGGCATTGTGATGTCACAATGGGGGTAATTGCATTGTGATGTCACAATGGGGGAAAGGGCATTGTGATGTCACAATGGGGGAAAGGGCATTGTGATGTCACAATGGGAAAAACTGCATTGTGATGTCACAATGGGAAAAACTGCATTGTGATGTCACAATGGGTTAAACTGCATTGTAATGTCCCAATGTGGGAAACGGCATTGTGATGTCACAATGGGGAAAACTGTATTGTGATGTCACAATGGGGAAAAGGGCATTGTGATGTCACAATGGGGGAAAGGGCATTGTGATGTCACAATGGGGAGAGGGCATTGTGATGTCACAATGGAGGAAAGGGCATTGTGATGCCACAATGGGGGAAAGGGCATTGTGATTTCACAATGGGGGAAAGGGCATTGTGATGTCACAATGGGGGAAAGGGCATTGTTATGTCACAATGGGAAAAACTGCATTGTGATGTCACAATGGGGAAAAGGCCATTGTGATGTCACAATGGGGAAAGGGCATTGTTATGTCACAATGGGAAAAACTGCATTGTGATGTCACAATGGGGAAAAGGCCATTGTGATGTCACAATGGGGGAAAGGGCATTGTGATGTCACAATGGGGGAAAGGGCATTGTGATGTCACAATGGGGGAAAGGGCATTGTGATGTCACAATGGGGGAAATGGCATTGTGATGTCACAATGGGGGAAAGGGCATTGTGATGTCGCAATGGGGGAAAAGTGCATTGTGATGTCACAATGGGGGAAAGGGCATTGTGATGTCACAATGGGGAAAACTGCATTGTGATGTCACAATGGGGAAAAGTGCATTGTGATGTCACAATGGGGGAAAAGTGCATTGTGATGTCACAATGGGGGAAAGGGCATTGTGATGTCACAATGGGGAAAACTGCATTGTGATGTCACAATGGGAAAAACTGCATTTTGATGTCACAATGGGTTAAACTGCATTGTGATGTCCCAATGTGGGAAACGGCATTGTGATGTCACAATGGGGAAAACTGTATTGTGATGTCACAATGGGGAAAAGGGCATTGTGATGTCACAATGGGGGAAAGTGCATTGTGATGTCACAATAGGGGTAAGTGCATTGTGATGTCACAATGGGGGAAAGGGCATTGTGATGTCACAATGGGAGAAAGGGCATTGTGATGTCACAATGGGGAAAACTGCATTGTGATGTCACAATGGGGGAAACTGCATTGTGATGTCACAAAGGGGGAAACGGCATTGTGATGTCACAATGGGGAAAACTGCATTGTGATGTCACAATAGGAAAAGGGCATTGTGATGTCACAATGGGGGAAAGGGCATTGTGATGTCGCAATAGGGAAAGGGCATTTTGATGTCACAATGGGGGAAAAGTGCATTGTGATGTCACAATGGGGGAAAGTGCATTGTGATGTCACATTGGGGGAAAGGGCATTGTGATGTCACAATGGGGGAAAGGGCATTGTTATGTCACAATGGGGTAAAGGGCATTGTGATGTCACAATGGGGAAAAGGGCATTATGATGTCACACTGGGGGAAAGGGCATTGTGATGTCACATTGGGGAAAACTGCATTGTGATGTCACAATGTGGGAAAGGGCATTGTGATGTCACAATGGGGAAAACTGCATTGTGATGTCACAATGGGAGAAAGGGCATTGTGATGTCACAATGGGGGAAAGGGCATTGTGATGTCACAATGGGGGAAAGTGCATTGTGATGTCACAATGGGGGAAAACTGCATTGTGATGTCACAATGGGGGAAAGGGCATTGTGATTTCACAATGGGGGAAAGGGCATTGTGATGTCACAATGGGGGAAAGGGCATTGTTGTGTCACAATGGGAAAAACTGCATTGTGATGTCACAATGGGGAAAAGGCCATTGTGATGTCACAATGGGGAAAGGGCATTGCTTTGTCACAATGGGAAAAACTGCATTGTGATGTCACAATGGGGAAAAGGCCATTGTGATGTCACAATGGGGGAAAGTGCATTGTGATGTCACAATAGGGGTAAGTGCATTGTGATGTCACAATGGGGGAAAGGGCATTGTGGTGTCACAATGGGAGAAAGGGCATTGTGATGTCACAATGGGGAAAACTGCATTGTGATGTCACAATGGGGGAAACTGCATTGTGATGTCACAAAGGGGGAAACGGCATTGTGATGTCACAATGGGGAAAACTGCATTGTGATGTCACAATAGGAAAAGGGCATTGTGATGTCACAATGGGGGAAAGGGCATTGTGATGTCGCAATGGGGAAAGCGCATTTTGATGTCACAATGGGGGAAAAGTGCATTGTGATGTCACAATGGGGGAAAGTGCATTGTGATGTCACATTGGGGGAAAGGGCATTGTGATGTCACAATGGGGGAAAGGGCATTGTTATGTCACAATGGGGGAAAGGGCATTGTTATGTCACAATGGGGTAAAGGGCATTGTGATGTCACAATGGGGAAAAGGGCATTATGATGTCACACTGGGGGAAAGGGCATTGTGATGTCACAATGGGGAAAACTGCATTGTGATGTCACAATGTGGGAAAGGGCATTGTGATGTCACAATGGGGAAAACTGCATTGTGATGTCACAATGGGAGAAAGGGCATTGTGATGTCACAATGGGGGAAAGGGCATTGTGATGTCACAATGGGGGAAAGTGCATTGTGATGTCACAATGGGGGAAAACTGCATTGTGATGTCACAATGGGGGAAAGGGCATTGTGATTTCACAATGGGGGAAAGGGCATTGTGATGTCACAATGGGGGAAAGGGCATTGTTGTGTCACAATGGGAAAAACTGCATTGTGATGTCACAATGGGAAAAAGGCCATTGTGATGTCACAATGGGGAAAGGGCATTGCTTTGTCACAATGGGAAAAACTGCATTGTGATGTCACAATGGGGAAAAAGCCATTTTGATGTCACAATGGGGGAAAGTGCATTGTGATGTCACAATGGGGGAAAGGGCATTGTGATGTCACAATGGGGGAAAGGGCATTGTGATGTCACAATGGGGGAAATGGCATTGTGATGTCACAATGGGGGAAAGTGCATTGTGATGTCACAATGGGGGAAAGGGCATTGTGATGTCACAATGGGGAAAACTGCATTGTGATGTCACAATGGGGAAAAGTGCATTGTGATGTCACAATGGGGGAAAAGTGCATTGTGATGTCACAATGGGGGAAAGTGAATTGTGATGTCACAATGGGGGAAAGGGCATTGTGATGTCACAATGGGAAAAACTGCATTGTGATGTCACAATGGGGGAAAGGGCATTGTGATGTCACAATGGGGAAAACTGCATTGTGATGTCACAATGGGGGAAAGGGCATTGTGATGTAACAATGGGGGAAAGGGCAATTTGATGTCACAATGGGGGAAAGGGCATTGTAATGTCACAATGGGGGAAAAGGCATTGTGATGTCACAATGGGAAAAACGGCATTGTGATGTCACAATGGGGAAAACTGCATTGTGATGTCACAATAGGGAAAAGGGCATTGTGATGTCACAATTGGGGAAAGGGCATTGTGATGTCACAATGGGGGAAAGGGCATTGTGATGTCACAATGGGGAAAAGTTCATTGTGATGTCACAATGGGGGAAAAGTGCATTGTGATGTCACAATGGGGGAAAGTTCATTGTGATGTCACAATGGGGGAAAGGGCATTGTGATGTCACAATGTGGGAAAGAGCATTGTGATGTCACAATGGGAGAAAGGGCATTGTGATATCACAATGGGGAAAAGGGCATTGTGATGTCATAATGGGGGAAAGGGCATTGTGATGTCACAATAGGAAAAACTGCATTGTGATGTCATAATGGGGAAAAGGGCATTGTGATGTCACAATGGGAAAAACTGCATTGTGATGTCACAATGGGGAAAACTGCATTGTGATGTCACAATGGGGGAAAGGGCATTGTGATGTCACAATGGGGAAAACTGCATTGTGATGTCACAATGGGGGAAAGGGCATTGTGATGTCACAATGGGGGTAATTGCATTGTGATGTCACAATGGGGGAAAGTGCATTGTGATGTCACAATGGGGGAAAGGGCATTGTGATGTCACAATGGGAAAAACTGCATTGTGATGTCACAATGGGAAAAACTGCATTGTGATGTCACAATGGGTTAAACTGCATTGTGATGTCACAATGGGGGAAACGGCATTGTGATGTCACAATGGGGAAAACTGCATTGTGATGTCACAATGGGGGAAAGGGCATTGTGATGTCACAATGTGGGAAAAGTGCATTGTGATGTCACAATGGGGGAAAAGTGCATTGTGATGTCACAATGGGGGAAAGGGCATTGTGATGTCACAATGGAGGAAAGGGCATTGTGATGTCACAATGGGGGAAAGGGCATTGTGATGTCACAATGGGGGAAAGGGCATTGTGATGTCACAATGGGGGAAAGGGCATTGTAATGTCACAATGGGAAAAAAGGGCATTGTGATGTCACAATGGGAAAAACTGCATTGTGATGTCACAATAGGGAAAAGGGCATTGTGATGTCACAATGTGGGAAAGAGCATTGTGATGTCACAATGGGAGAAAGGGCATTGTGATATCACAATGGGGAAAAGGGCATTGTGATGTCATAATGGGGGAAAGGGCATTGTGATGTCACAATAGGAAAAACTGCATTGTGATGTCATAATGGGGAAAAGGGCATTGTGATGTCACAATGGGAAAAACTGCATTGTGATGTCACAATGGGGAAAACTGCATTGTGATGTCACAATGGGGGAAAGGGCATTGTGATGTCACAATGGGGAAAACTGCATTGTGATGTCACAATGGGGGAAAGGGCATTGTGATGTCACAATGGGGGTAATTGCATTGTGATGTCACAATGGGGGAAAGTGCATTGTGATGTCACAATGGGGGAAAGGGCATTGTGATGTCACAATGGGAAAAACTGCATTGTGATGTCACAATGGGAAAAACTGCATTGTGATGTCACAATGGGTTAAACTGCATTGTGATGTCACAATGGGGGAAACGGCATTGTGATGTCACAATGGGGAAAACTGCATTGTGATGTCACAATGGGGGAAAGGGCATTGTGATGTCACAATGTGGGAAAAGTGCATTGTGATGTCACAATGGGGGAAAAGTGCATTGTGATGTCACAATGGGGGAAAGGGCATTGTGATGTCACAATGGGGGAAAGGGCATTGTGATGTCACAATGGGGGAAAGGGCATTGTGATGTCACAATGGGGGAAAGGGCATTGTGATGTCACAATGGGGGAAAGGGCATTGTAATGTCACAATGGGAAAAAAGGGCATTGTGATGTCACAATGGGAAAAACTGCATTGTGATGTCACAATAGGGAAAAGGGCATTGTGATGTCACAATTGGGGAAAGGGCATTGTGATGTCACAATGGGGAAAGGGCATTGTGATGTTACAATGGGGAAAAGTGCATTGTGATGTCACAATGGGGGAAAAGTGCATTGTGATGTCACAATGGGGGAAAGTGAATTGTGATGTCACAATGGGGGAAAGGGCATTGTGATGTCACAATGGGGGAAAGGGCATTGTGATGTCACAATGGGGGAAAGGGCATTGTGATGTCACAATGGGGGAAAGGGCATTGTGATATCACAATGGGGAAAAGGGCATTGTGATGTCATAATGGGGGATAGGACATTGTGATGTCACAATGGGAAAAACTGCATTGTGATGGCATAATGGGGAAAAGGGTATTGTAATGTCACAATGGGGAAAACTGCATTGTGATGTCACAATGGGGAAAAGTGCATTGTGATGTCACAATGGGGGAAAAGTGCATTGTGATGTCACAATGGGGGAAAGGGCATTGTGATGTCGCAATGGGGGAAAAGTGCATTGTGATGTCACAATGGGGGAAAGGGCATTGTGATGTCACAATGGGGAAAACTGCATTGTGATGTCACAATGGGGAAAAGTGCATTGTGATGTCACAATGGGGGAAAAGTGCATTGTGATGTCACAATGGGGGAAAGGGCATTGTGATGTCACAATGGGGAAAACTGCATTGTGATGTCACAATAGGAAAAACTGCATTTTGATGTCACAATGGGTTAAACTGCATTGTGATGTCCCAATGTGGGAAACGGCATTGTGATGTCACAATGGGGAAAACTGTATTGTGATGTCACAATGGGGAAAAGGGCATTGTGATGTCACAATGGGGGAAAGTGCATTGTGATGTCACAATAGGGGTAAGTGCATTGTGATGTCACAATGGGGGAAAGGGCATTGTGATGTCACAATGGGAGAAAGGGCATTGTGATGTCACAATGGGGAAAACTGCATTGTGATGTCACAATGGGGGAAACTGCATTGTGATGTCACAAAGGGGGAAACGGCATTGTGATGTCACAATGGGGAAAACTGCATTGTGATGTCACAATAGGAAAAGGGCATTGTGATGTCACAATGGGGGAAAGGGCATTGTGATGTCGCAATGGGGAAAGGGCATTTTGATGTCACAATGGGGGAAAAGTGCATTGTGATGTCACAATGGGGGAAAGTGCATTGTGATGTCACAATGGGGGAAAGGGCATTGTTATGTCACAATGGGGTAAAGGGCATTGTGATGTCACAATGGGGAAAAGGGCATTATGATGTCACACTGGGGGAAAGGGCATTGTGATGTCACAATGGGGAAAACTGCATTGTGATGTCACAATGTGGGAAAGGGCGTTGTGATGTCACAATGGGGAAAACTGCATTGTGATGTCACAATGGGAGAAAGGGCATTGTGATGTCACAATGGGGGAAAGGGCATTGTGATGTCACAATGGGGGAAAGTGCATTGTGATGTCACAATGGGGGAAAACTGCATTGTGATGTCACAATGGGGGAAAGGGCATTGTGATTTCACAATGGGGGAAAGGGCATTGTGATGTCACAATGGGGGAAAGGGCATTGTTGTGTCACAATGGGAAAAACTGCATTGTGATGTCACAATGGGGAAAAGGCCATTGTGATGTCACAATGGGGAAAGGGCATTGCTTTGTCACAATGGGAAAAACTGCATTGTGATGTCACAATGGGGAAAAGGCCATTGTGATGTCACAATGGGGGAAAGTGCATTGTGATGTCACAATAGGGGTAAGTGCATTGTGATGTCACAATGGGGGAAAGGGCATTGTGATGTCACAATGGGAGAAAGGGCATTGTGATGTCACAATGGGGAAAACTGCATTGTGATGTCACAATGGGGGAAACTGCATTGTGATGTCACAAAGGGGGAAACGGCATTGTGATGTCACAATGGGGAAAACTGCATTGTGATGTCACAATAGGAAAAGGGCATTGTGATGTCACAATGGGGGAAAGGGCATTGTGATGTCGCAATGGGGAAAGCGCATTTTGATGTCACAATGGGGGAAAAGTGCATTGTGATGTCACAATGGGGGAAAGTGCATTGTGATGTCACATTGGGGGAAAGGGCATTGTGATGTCACAATGGGGGAAAGGGCATTGTTATGTCACAATGGGGTAAAGGGCATTGTGATGTCACAATGGGGAAAAGGGCATTATGATGTCACACTGGGGGAAAGGGCATTGTGATGTCACAATGGGGAAAACTGCATTGTGATGTCACAATGTGGGAAAGGGCATTGTGATGTCACAATGGGGAAAACTGCATTGTGATGTCACAATGGGAGAAAGGGCATTGTGATGTCACAATGGGGGAAAGGGCATTGTGATGTCACAATGGGGGAAAGTGCATTGTGATGTCACAATGGGGGAAAACTGCATTGTGATGTCACAATGGGGGAAAGGGCATTGTGATTTCACAATGGGGGAAAGGGCATTGTGATGTCACAATGGGGGAAAGGGCATTGTTGTGTCACAATGGGAAAAACTGCATTGTGATGTCACAATGGGAAAAAGGCCATTGTGATGTCACAATGGGGAACGGGCATTGCTTTGTCACAATGGGAAAAACTGCATTGTGATGTCACAATGGGGAAAAAGCCATTTTGATGTCACAATGGGGGAAAGTGCATTGTGATGTCACAATGGGGGAAAGGGCATTGTGATGTCACAATGGGGGAAAGGGCATTGTGATATCACAATGGGGGAAATGGCATTGTGATGTCACAATGGGGGAAAGTGCATTGTGATGTCACAATGGGGGAAAGGGCATTGTGATGTCACAATGGGGAAAACTGCATTGTGATGTCACAATGGGGAAAAGTGCATTGTGATGTCACAATGGGGGAAAAGTGCATTGTGATGTCACAATGGGGGAAAGTGAATTGTGATGTCACAATGGGGGAAAGGGCATTGTGATGTCACAATGGGAAAAACTGCATTGTGATGTCACAATGGGGGAAAGGGCATTGTGATGTCACAATGGGGAAAACTGCATTGTGATGTCACAATGGGGGAAAGGGCATTGTGATGTAACAATGGGGGAAAGGGCATTGTGATGTCACAATGGGGGAAAGGGCATTGTAATGTCACAATGGGGGAAAAGGCATTGTGATGTCACAATGGGAAAAACGGCATTGTGATGTCACAATGGGGAAAACTGCATTGTGATGTCACAATAGGGAAAAGGGCATTGTGATGTCACAATTGGGGAAAGGGCATTGTGATGTCACAATGGGGGAAAGGGCATTGTGATGTCACAATGGGGAAAAGTTCATTGTGATGTCACAATGGGGGAAAAGTGCATTGTGATGTCACAATGGGGGAAAGTGAATTGTGATGTCACAATGGGGGAAAGGGCATTGTGATGTCACAATGGGGAAAAGGGCATTGTGATGTCATAATGGGGGAAAGGGCATTGTGATGTCACAATAGGAAAAACTGCATTGTGATGTCATAATGGGGAAAAGGGCATTGTGATGTCACAATGGGAAAAACTGCATTGTGATGTCACAATGGGGAAAACTGCATTGTGATGTCACAATGGGGGAAAGGGCATTGTGATGTCACAATGGGGAAAACTGCATTGTGATGTCACAATGGGGGAAAGGGCATTGTGATGTCACAATGGGGGTAATTGCATTGTGATGTCACAATGGGGGAAAGTGCATTGTGATGTCACAATGGGGGAAAGGGCATTGTGATGTGACAATGAGAAAAACTGCATTGTGATGTCACAATGGGAAAAACTGCATTGTGATGTCACAATGGGTTAAACTGCATTGTGATGTCACAATGGGGGAAACGGCATTGTGATGTCACAATGGGGAAAACTGCATTGTGATGTCACAATGGGGGAAAGGGCATTGTGATGTCACAATGTGGGAAAAGTGCATTGTGATGTCACAATGGGGGAAAAGTGCATTGTGATGTCACAATGGGGGAAAGGGCATTGTGATGTCACAATGGGGGAAAGGGCATTGTGATGTCACAATGGGGGAAAGGGCATTGTGATGTCACAATGGGGGAAAGGGCATTGTAATGTCACAATGGGAAAAAAGGGCATTGTGATGTCACAATGGGAAAAACTGCATTGTGATGTCACAATAGGGAAAAGGGCATTGTGATGTCACAATTGGGGAAAGGGCATTGTGATGTCACAATGGGGAAAGGGCATTGTGATGTTACAATGGGGAAAAGTGCATTGTGATGTCACAATGGGGGAAAGGGCATTGTAATGTCACAATGGGGGAAAAGGCATTGTGATGTCACAATGGGAAAAACGGCATTGTGATGTCACAATGGGGAAAACTGCATTGTGATGTCACAATAGGGAAAAGGGCATTGTGATGTCACAATTGGGGAAAGGGCATTGTGATGTCACAATGGGGGAAAGGGCATTGTGATGTCACAATGGGGAAAAGTTCATTGTGATGTCACAATGGGGGAAAAGTGCATTGTGATGTCACAATGGGGGAAAGTGAATTGTGATGTCACAATGGGGGAAAGGGCATTGTGATGTCACAATGTGGGAAAGAGCATTGTGATGTCACAATGGGAGAAAGGGTATTGTGATATCACAATGGGGAAAAGGGCATTGTGATGTCATAATGGGGGAAAGGGCATTGTGATGTCACAATAGGAAAAACTGCATTGTGATGTCATAATGGGGAAAAGGGCATTGTGATGTCACAATGGGAAAAACTGCATTGTGATGTCACAATGGGGAAAACTGCATTGTGATGTCACAATGGGGGAAAGGGCATTGTGATGTCACAATGGGGAAAACTGCATTGTGATGTCACAATGGGGGAAAGGGCATTGTGATGTCACAATGGGGGTAATTGCATTGTGATGTCACAATGGGGGAAAGTGCATTGTGATGTCACAATGGGGGAAAGGGCATTGTGATGTCACAATGGGAAAAACTGCATTGTGATGTCACAATGGGAAAAACTGCATTGTGATGTCACAATGGGTTAAACTGCATTGTGATGTCACAATGGGGGAAACGGCATTGTGATGTCACAATGGGGAAAACTGCATTGTGATGTCACAATGGGGGAAAGGGCATTGTGATGTCACAATGTGGGAAAAGTGCATTGTGATGTCACAATGGGGGAAAAGTGCATTGTGATGTCACAATGGGGGAAAGGGCATTGCGATGTCACAATGGGGGAAAGGGCATTGTGATGTCACAATGGGGGAAAGGGCATTGTGATGTCACAATGGGGGAAAGGGCATTGTGATGTCACAATGGGGGAAAGGGCATTGTAATGTCACAATGGGAAAAAAGGGCATTGTGATGTCACAATGGGAAAAACTGCATTGTGATGTCACAATAGGGAAAAGGGCATTGTGATGTCACAATTGGGGAAAGGGCATTGTGATGTCACAATGGGGAAAGGGCATTGTGATGTTACAATGGGGAAAAGTGCATTGTGATGTCACAATGGGGGAAAAGTGCATTGTGATGTCACAATGGGGGAAAGTGAATTGTGATGTCACAATGGGGGAAAGGGCATTGTGATGTCACAATGGGGGAAAGGGCATTGTGATGTCACAATGGGGGAAAGGGCATTGTGATGTCACAATGGGGGAAAGGGCATTGTGATATGACAATGGGGAAAAGGGCATTGTGATGTCATAATGGGGGAAAGGACATTGTGATGTCACAATGGGAAAAACTGCATTGTGATGGCATAATGGGGAAAAGGGTATTGTAATGTCAGAATGGGGGAAAAGGGCATTGTGATGTCACAATGGGGGAAAGGGCATTGTGATGTCACAATGGGAAAAACTGCATTGTGATGTCGCAATGGGGAAAACTGCATTGTGATGTCACAATGGGGGAGAGGGCATTGTGATGTCACAATGGGGAAAAGTGCATTGTGATGTCACAATGGGGGAAAGGGCATTGTGATGTCACAATGGGGGTAATTGCATTGTGATGTCACAATGGGGGAAAGGGCATTGTGATGTCACAATGGGAAAAACTGCATTGTGATGTCACAATGGGGAAAAGGGCATTGTGATGTCACAATGGGGGAGAGGGCATTGTGATGTCACAATGGAGGAAAGGGCATTGTGATGCCACAATGGGGGAAAGGGCATTGTGATTTCTCAATGGGGGAAAGGGCATTGTGATGTCACAATGGGGGAAAGGGCATTGTTATGTCACAATGGGAAAAACTGCATTGTGATGTCACAATGGGGAAAAGGCCATTGTGATGTCACAATGGGGAAAGGGCATTGTTATGTCACAATGGGAAAAACTGCATTGTGATGTCACAATGGGGAAAAGGCCATTGTGATGTCACAATGGGGGAAAGGGCATTGTGATGTCACAATGGGGGAAAGGGCATTGTGATGTCACAATGGGGGAAAGGGCATTGTGATGTCACAATGGGGGAAATGGCATTGTGATGTCACAATGGGGGAAAGGGCATTGTGATGTCGCAATGGGGGAAAAGTGCATTGTGATGTCACAATGGGGGAAAGGGCATTGTGATGTCACAATGGGGAAAACTGCATTGTGATGTCACAATGGGGAAAAGTGCATTGTGATGTCACAATGGGGGAAAAGTGCATTGTGATGTCACAATGGGGGAAGGGGCATTGTGATGTCACAATGGGGAAAACTGCATTGTGATGTCACAATGGGAAAAACTGCATTGTGATGTCACAATGGGTTAAACTGCATTGTGATGTCCCAATGTGGGAAACGGCATTGTGATGTCACAATGGGGAAAACTGTATTGTGATGTCACAATGGGGAAAAGGGCATTGTGATGTCACAATGGGGGAAAGGGCATTGTGATGTCACAATGGGGGAGAGGGCATTGTGATGTCACAATGGAGGAAAGGGCATTGTGATGCCACAATGGGGGAAAGGGCATTGTGATTTCACAATGGGGGAAAGGGCATTGTGATGTCACAATGGGGGAAAGGGCATTGTTATGTCACAATGGGAAAAACTGCATTGTGATGTCACAATGGGGAAAAGGCCATTGTGATGTCACAATGGGGGAAAGGGCATTGTGATGTCACAATGGGAAAAACTGCATTGTGATGGCATAATGGGGAAAAGGGTATTGTGATGTCAGAATGGGGGAAAAGGGCATTGTGATGTCACAATGGGGGAAAGGGCATTGTGATGTCACTATGGGAAAAACTGCATTGTGATGTCACAATGGGGAAAACTGCATTGTGATGTCTCAATGGGGGAAAGGGCATTGTGATGTCACAATGGGGAAAAGTGCATTGTGATGTCACAATGGGGGAAAGGGCATTGTGATGTCACAATGGGGGTAATTGCATTGTGATGTCACAATGGGGGAAAGGGCATTGTGATGTCACAATGGGGGAAAGGGCATTGTGATGTCACAATGGGAAAAACTGCATTGTGATGTCACAATGGGAAAAACTGCATTGTGATGTCACAATGGGTTAAACTGCATTGTGATGTCCCAATTTGGGAAACGGCATTGTGATGTCACAATGGGGAAAACTGTATTGTAATGTCACAATGGGGAAAAGGGCATTGTGATGTCACAATGGGGGAAAGGGCATTGTGATGTCACAATGGGGGAGAGGGCATTGTGATGTCACAATAGAGGAAAGGGCATTGTGATGCCACAATGGGGGAAAGGGCATTGTGATTTCACAATGGGGGAAAGGGCATTGTGATGTCACAATGGGGGAAAGGGCATTGTTATGTCACAATGGGAAAAACTGCATTGTGATGTCACAATGGGGAAAAGGCCATTGTGATGTCACAATGGGGAAAGGGCATTGTTATGTCACAATGGGAAAAACTGCATTGTGATGTCACAATGGGGAAAAGGCCATTGTGATGTCACAATGGGGGAAAGGGCATTGTGATGTCACAATGGGGGAAAGGGCATTGTGATGTCACAATGGGGGAAAGGGCATTGTGATGTCACAATGGGGGAAAGGGCATTGTGATGTCACAATGGGGGAAATGGCATTGTGATGTCACAATGGGGGAAAGGGCATTGTGATGTCGCAATGGGGGGAAAGTGCATTGTGATGTCACAATGGGGGAAAGGGCATTGTGATGTCACAATGGGGAAAACTGCATTGTGATGTCACAATGGGGAAAAGTGCATTGTGATGTCACAATGGGGGAAAAGTGCATTGTGATGTCACAATGGGGGAAAGGGCATTGTGATGTCACAATGGGGAAAACTGCATTGTGATGTCACAATGGGAAAAACTGCATTGTGATGTCACAATGGGTTAAACTGCATTGTGATGTCCCAATGTGGGAAACGGCATTGTGATGTCACAATGGGGAAAACTGTATTGTGATGTCACAATGGGGGAAAGTGCATTGTGATGTCACTATAGGGGTAAGTGCATTGTGATGTCACAATGGGGGAAAGGGCATTGTGATGTCACAATGGGAGAAAGGGCATTGTGATGTCACAATGGGGAAAACTGCATTGTGATGTCACAATGGGGGAAACTGCATTGTGATGTCACAAAGGGGGAAACAGCATTGTGATGTCACAATGGGGAAAACTGCATTGTGATGTCACAATAGGAAAAGGGCATTGTGATGTCACAATGGGGGAAAGGGCATTGTGATGTCGCAATGGGGAAAGGGCATTTTGATGTCACAATGGGGGAAAAGTGCATTGTGATGTCACAATGGGGGAAAGTGCATTGTGATGTCACATTGGGGGAAAGGGCATTGTGATGTCACAATGGGGGAAAGGGCATTGTTATGTCACAATGGGGTAAAGGGCATTGTGATGTCACAATGGGGAAAAGGGCATTATGATGTCACACTGGGGGAAAGGGCATTGTGATGTCACAATGGGGAAAACTGCATTGTGATGTCACAATGGGAGAAAGGGCATTGTGATGTCACAATGGGGGAAAGGGCATTGTGATGTCACAATGGGGGAAAGTGCATTGTGATGTCACAATGGGGGAAAACTGCATTGTGATGTCACAATGGGGGAAAGGGCATTGTGATTTCACAATGGGGGAAAGGGCATTGTGATGTCACAATGGGGGAAAGGGCATTGTTGTGTCACAATGGGAAAAACTGCATTGTGATGTCACAATGGGGAAAAGGCCATTGTGATGTCACAATGGGGAAAGGGCATTGCTTTGTCACAATGGGAAAAACTGCATTGTGATGTCACAATGGGGAAAAGGCCATTGTGAGGTCACAATGGGGGAAAGTGCATTGTGATGTCACAATGGGGGAAAGGGCATTGTGATGTCACAATGGGGGAAAGGGCATTGTGATGTCACAATGGGGGAAATGGCATTGTGATGTCACAATGGGGGAAAGTGCATTGTGATGTCACAATGGGGGAAAGGGCATTGTGATGTCACAATGGGGAAAACTGCATTGTGATGTCACAATGGGGAAAAGTGCATTGTGATGTCACAATGGGGGAAAAGTGCATTGTGATGTCACAATGGGGGAAAGTGAATTGTGATGTCACAATGGGGGAAAGGGCATTGTGATGTCACAATGGGAAAAACTGCATTGTGATGTCACAATGGGGGAAAGGGCATTGTGATGTCACAATGGGGAAAACTGCATTGTGATGTCACAATGGGGGAAAGGGCATTGTGATGTAACAATGGGGGAAAGGGCATTGTGATGTCACAATGGGGGAAAGGGCATTGTAATGTCACAATGGGGGAAAGGGCATTGTGATGTCACAATGGGAAAAACTGCATTGTGATGTCACAATGGGGAAAACTGCATTGTGATGTCACAATAGGGAAAAGGGCATTGTGATGTCACAATTGGGGAAAGGGCATTGTGATGTCACAATGGGGAAAGGGCATTGTGATGTTACAATGGGGAAAAGTGCATTGTGATGTCACAATGGGGGAAAAGTGCATTGTGATGTCACAATGGGGGAAAGTGAATTGTGATGTCACAATGGGGGAAAGGGCATTGTGATGTCACAATGGGGGAAAGGGCATTGTGATGTCACAATGGGGGAAAGGGCATTGTGATATCACAATGGGGAAAAGGGCATTGTGATGTCATAATGGGGGAAAGGACATTGTGATGTCACAATGGGAAAAACTGCATTGTGATGGCATAATGGGGAAAAGGGTATTGTGATGTCAGAATGGGGGAAAAGGGCATTGTGATGTCACAATGGGGGAAAGGGCATTGTGATGTCACAATGGGAAAAACTGCATTGTGATGTCACAATGGGGAAAACTGCATTGTGATGTCACAATGGGGGAAAGGGCATTGTGATGTCACAATGGGGAAAAGTGCATTGTGATGTCACAATGGGGGAAAGGGCATTGTGATGTCACAATGGGGGTAATTGCATTGTGATGTCACAATGGGGGAAAGGGCATTGTGATGTCACAATGGGGGAAAGGGCATTGTGATGTCACAATGGGAAAAACTGCATTGTGATGTCACAATGGGGGAAACTGCATTGTGATGTCACAAAGGGGGAAACGGCATTGTGATGTCACAATGGGGAAAACTGCATTGTGATGTCGCAATAGGAAAAGGGCATTGTGATGTCACAATGGGGGAAAGGGCATTGTGATGTCGCAATGGGGAAAGGGCATTTTGATGTCACAATGGGGGAAGAGTGCATTGTGATGTCACAATGGGGGAAAGTGCATTGTGATGTCACATTGGGGGAAAGGGCATTGTGATGTCACAATGGGGGAAAGGGCATTGTTATGTCACAATGGGGTAAAGGGCATTGTGATGTCACAATGGGGAAAAGGGCATTATGATGTCACACTGGGGGAAAGGGCATTGTGATGTCACAATGGGGAAAACTGCATTGTGATGTCACAATGTGGGAAAGGGCATTGTGATGTCACAATGGGGAAAACTGCATTGTGATGTCACAATGGGAGAAAGGGCATTGTGATGTCACAATGGGGGAAAGGGCATTGTGATGTCACAATGGGGGAAAGTGCATTGTGATGTCACAATGGGGGAAAACTGCATTGTGATGTCACAATGGGGGAAAGGGCATTGTGATTTCACAATGGGGGAAAGGGCATTGTGATGTCACAATGGGGGAAAGGGCATTGTTGTGTCACAATGGGAAAAACTGCATTGTGATGTCACAATGGGGAAAAGGCCATTGTGATGTCCCAATGGGGAAAGGGCATTGCTTTGTCACAATGGGAAAAACTGCATTGTGATGTCACAATGGGGAAAAGGCCATTGTGATGTCACAATGGGGGAAAGTGCATTGTGATGGCACAATGGGGGAAAGGGCATTGTGATGTCACAATGGGGGAAAGGGCATTGTGATGTCACAATGGGGGAAATGGCATTGTGATGTCACAATGGGGGAAAGTGCATTGTGATGTCACAATGGGGGAAAGGGCATTGTGATGTCACAATGGGGAAAACTGCATTGTGATGTCACAATGGGGAAAAGTGCATTGTGATGTCACAATGGCGGAAAAGTGCATTGTGATGTCACAATGGGGGAAAGTGAATTGTGATGTCACAATGGGGAAAAGGGTATTGTGATGTCACAATGGGAGAAAGGGCATTGTGATGTCACAATGGGGAAAACTGCATTGTGATGTCACAATGGGGAAAACTGCATTGTGATGTCACAATGGGGGAAAGGGCATTGTGATGTCGCAATGGGGAAAGGGCATTTTGATGTCGCAATGGGGGAAAAGTGCATTGTGATATTACAATGGGGGAAAGTGGATTGTGATGTCACATTGGGGGAAAGGGCATTGTGATGTCACAATGGGGGAAAGGGCATTGTGATGTCGCAATGGGGAAAGGGCATTTTGATGTCACAATGGGGGAAAAGTGCATTGTGATGTCACAATGGGGGAAAGTGCATTGTGATGTCACATTGGGGGAAAGGGCATTGTGATGTCACAATGGGGGAAAGGGCATTGTTATGTCACAATGGGGTAAAGGGCATTGTGATGTCACAATGGGGAAAAGGGCATTATGATGTCACACTGGGGGAAAGGGCATTGTGATGTCACAATGGGGAAAACTGCATTGTGATGTCACAATGTGGGAAAGGGCATTGTGATGTCACAATGGGGAAAACTGCATTGTGATGTCACAATGGGAGAAAGGGCATTGTGATGTCACAATGGGGGAAAGGGCATTGTGATGTCACAATGGGGGAAAGTGCATTGTGATGTCACAATGGGGGAAAACTGCATTGTGATGTCACAATGGGGGAAAGGGCATTGTGATTTCACAATGGGGGAAAGGGCATTGTGATGTCACAATGGGGGAAAGGGCATTGTTGTGTCACAATGGGAAAAACTGCATTGTGATGTCACAATGGGGAAAAGGCCATTGTGATGTCCCAATGGGGAAAGGGCATTGCTTTGTCACAATGGGAAAAACTGCATTGTGATGTCACAATGGGGAAAAGGCCATTGTGATGTCACAATGGGGGAAAGTGCATTGTGATGTCACAATGGGGGAAAGGGCATTGTGATGTCACAATGGGGGAAAGGGCATTGTGATGTCACAATGGGGGAAAGTGCATCGTGATGGCACAATGGGGGAAAGGGCATTGTGATGTCACAATGGGGGAAAGGGCATTGTGATGTCACAATGGGGGAAATGGCATTGTGATGTCACAATGGGGGAAAGTGCATTGTGATGTCACAATGGGGGAAAGGGCATTGTGATGTCACAATGGGGAAAACTGCATTGTGATGTCACAATGGGGAAAAGTGCATTGTGATGTCACAATGGCGGAAAAGTGCATTGTGATGTCACAATGGGGGAAAGTGAATTGTGATGTCACAATGGGGAAAAGGGTATTGTGATGTCACAATGGGAGAAAGGGCATTGTGATGTCACAATGGGGAAAACTGCATTGTGATGTCACAATGGGGAAAACTGCATTGTGATGTCACAATGGGGGAAAGGGCATTGTGATGTCGCAATGGGGAAAGGGCATTTTGATGTCGCAATGGGGGAAAAGTGCATTGTGATGTTACAATGGGGGAAAGTGGATTGTGATGTCACATTGGGGGAAAGGGCATTGTGATGTCACAATGGGGGAAAGGGCATTGTGATGTCGCAATGGGGAAAGGGCATTTTGATGTCACAATGGGGGAAAAGTGCATTGTGATGTCACAATGGGGGAAAGTGCATTGTGATGTCACATTGGGGGAAAGGGCATTGTGATGTCACAATGGGGGAAAGGGCATTGTTATGTCACAATGGGGTAAAGGGCATTGTGATGTCACAATGGGGAAAAGGGCATTATGATGTCACACTGGGGGAAAGGGCATTGTGATGTCACAATGGGGAAAACTGCATTGTGATGTCACAATGTGGGAAAGGGCATTGTGATGTCACAATGGGGAAAACTGCATTGTGATGTCACAATGGGAGAAAGGGCATTGTGATGTCACAATGGGGGAAAGGGCATTGTGATGTCACAATGGGGGAAAGTGCATTGTGATGTCACAATGGGGGAAAACTGCATTGTGATGTCACAATGGGGGAAAGGGCATTGTGATTTCACAATGGGGGAAAGGGCATTGTGATGTCACAATGGGGGAAAGGGCATTGTTGTGTCACAATGGGAAAAACTGCATTGTGATGTCACAATGGGGAAAAGGCCATTGTGATGTCCCAATGGGGAAAGGGCATTGCTTTGTCACAATGGGAAAAACTGCATTGTGATGTCACAATGGGGAAAGGCCATTGTGATGTCACAATGGGGGAAAGTGCATTGTGATGTCACAATGGGGGAAAGGGCATTGTGATGTCACAATGGGGGAAAGGGCATTGTGATGTCACAATGGTGGAAATGGCATTGTGATGTCACAATGGGGGAAAGTGCATTGTGATGTCACAATGGGGGAAAGGGCATTGTGATGTCACAATGGGGAAAACTGCATTGTGATGTCACAATGGGGAAAAGTGCATTGTGATGTCACAATGGCGGAAAAGTGCATTGTGATGTCACAATGGGGGAAAGTGAATTGTGATGTCATAATGGGGAAAAGGGTATTGTGATGTCACAATGGGAGAAAGGGCATTGTGATGTCACAATGGGGAAAACTGCATTGTGATGTCACAATGGGGAAAACTGCATTGTGATGTCACAATAGGAAAAGGGCATTGTGATGTCACAATGGGGGAAAGGGCATTGTGATGTCGCAATGGGGAAAGGGCATTTTGATGTCGCAATGGGGGAAAAGTGCATTGTGATGTTACAATGGGGGAAAGTGGATTGTGATGTCACATTGGGGGAAAGGGCATTGTGATGTCACAATGGGGGAAAGGGCATTGTTATGTCACAATGGGGTAAAGGGCATTGTGATGTCACAATGGGGAAAAGGGCATTGTGATGTCACAATGGGGGAAAGGGCATTGTGATGTCACAATGGGGAAAACTGCATTGTGATGTCACAATGGGGGAAAGGGCATTGTGATGTCACAATGGGGAAAACTGCATTGTGATGTCACAATGGGGGAAAGGGCATTGTGATGTCACAATGGGGGAAAGGGCATTGTGATGTCACAATGGGGGAAAGTGCATTGTGATGTCACAATGGGGGAAAACTGCATTGTGATGTCACAATGGGGAAAGGACATTGTGATTTCACAATGGGGGAAAGGGCATTGTGATGTCACAATGGGGGAAAGGGCATTGTTATGTCACAATGGGAAAAACTGCATTGTGATGTCACAATGGGGAAAAGGCCATTGTGATGTCACAATGGGGAAAGGGCATTGTTATGTCACAATGGGAAAAACTGCATTGTGATGTCACAATGGGGAAAAGGCCATTGTGGTGTCACAATCGGGGAAAGGGCATTGTGATGTCACAATGGGGGAAAGTGCATTGTGATGTCACAATGGGGGAAAGCGCATTGTGATGTCACAATGGGGGAAAGGGCATTGTGATGTCACAATGGGGGAAATGGCATTGTGATGTCACAATGGGGGAAAGGGCATTGCGATGTCACAATGGGGGAAAGGGCATTGTGATGTCACAATGGGGGAAAGGGCATTGTGATGTCACAATGGGAAAAAGGCCATTGTGATCTCACAATGGGGGAAAGGGCATTGTGATGTCACAATGGGGGAAAAGTGCATTGTGATTTCACAACGGGGGAAAGGGCATTGTGATGTCACAATGGGGAAAAGTGCATTGTGATGTCACAATGGGGGAAAAGTGCATTGTGATGTCACAATGGGGGAAAGTGCATTGTGATGTCACAATGGGGGAAAGTGCATTGTGATGTCACAATGGGGGAAAGGGCATTGTGATGTCACAATGGGGGAAAAGTGCATTGTGATGTCACAATGGGGGAAAGTGCATTGTGATGTCACAATGGGAGAAAGGGCATTGTGATGTCACAATGGGGGAAAGGGCATTGTGATGTCACAATGGGGGAAAGTGCATTGTGATGTCACAATGGGGGAAAACTGCATTGTGATGTCACAATGGGGGAAAGGGCATTGTGATTTCACAATGGGGGAAAGGGCATTGTGATGTCACAATGGGGGAAAGGGCATTGTTGTGTCACAATGGGAAAAACTGCATTGTGATGTCACAATGGGGAAAAGGCCATTGTGATGTCCCAATGGGGAAAGGGCATTGCTTTGTCACAATGGGAAAAACTGCATTGTGATGTCACAATGGGGAAAAGGCCATTGTGATGTCACAATGGGGGAAAGTGCATTGTGATGTCACAATGGGGGAAAGGGCATTGTGATGTCACAATGGGGAAAGGGCATTGTTATGTCACAATGGGAAAAACTGCATTGTGATGTCACAATGGGGAAAAGGCCATTGTGGTGTCACAATCGGGGAAAGGGCATTGTGATGTCACAATGGGGGAAAGTGCATTGTGATGTCACAATGGGGGAAAGCGCATTGTGATGTCACAATGGGGGAAAGGGCATTGTGATGTCACAATGGGGGAAATGGCATTGTGATGTCACAATGGGGGAAAGGGCATTGCGATGTCACAATGGGGGAAAGGGCATTGTGATGTCACAATGGGGGAAAGGGCATTGTGATGTCACAATGGGAAAAAGGCCATTGTGATCTCACAATGGGGGAAAGGGCATTGTGATGTCACAATGGGGGAAAAGTGCATTGTGATTTCACAACGGGGGAAAGGGCATTGTGATGTCACAATGGGGAAAAGTGCATTGTGATGTCACAATGGGGGAAAAGTGCATTGTGATGTCACAATGGGGGAAAGTGCATTGTGATGTCACAATGGGGGAAAGTGCATTGTGATGTCACAATGGGGGAAAGGGCATTGTGATGTCACAATGGGGGAAAAGTGCATTGTGATGTCACAATGGGGGAAAGTGCATTGTGATGTCACAATGGGAGAAAGGGCATTGTGATGTCACAATGGGGGAAAGGGCATTGTGATGTCACAATGGGGGAAAGTGCATTGTGATGTCACAATGGGGGAAAACTGCATTGTGATGTCACAATGGGGGAAAGGGCATTGTGATTTCACAATGGGGGAAAGGGCATTGTGATGTCACAATGGGGGAAAGGGCATTGTTGTGTCACAATGGGAAAAACTGCATTGTGATGTCACAATGGGGAAAAGGCCATTGTGATGTCCCAATGGGGAAAGGGCATTGCTTTGTCACAATGGGAAAAACTGCATTGTGATGTCACAATGGGGAAAAGGCCATTGTGATGTCACAATGGGGGAAAGTGCATTGTGATGTCACAATGGGGGAAAGGGCATTGTGATGTCACAATGGGGGAAAGGGCATTGTGATGTCACAATGGGGGAAAGTGCATTGTGATGTCACAATGGGGGAAAGGGCATTGTGATGTCACAATGGGGAAAACTGCATTGTGATGTCACAATGGGGAAAAGTGCATTGTGATGTCACAATGGGGGAAAAGTGCATTGTGATGTCACAATGGGGGAAAGTGAATTGTGATGTCACAATGGGGGAAAGGGCATTGTGATGTCACAATGGGAAAAACTGCATTGTGATGTCACAATGGGGGAAAGGGCATTGTGATGTCACAATGGGGAAAACTGCATTGTGATGTCACAATGGGGGAAAGGGCATTGTGATGTAACAATGGGGGAAAGGGCATTGTGATGTCACAATGGGGGAAAGGGCATTGTAATGTCACAATGGGGGAAAGGGCATTGTGATGTCACAATGGGAAAAACTGCATTGTGATGTCACAATGGGGAAAACTGCATTGTGATGTCACAATAGGGAAAAGGGCATTGTGATGTCACAATTGGGGAAAGGGCATTGTGATGTCACAATGGGGGAAAGGGCATTGTGATGTCACAATGGGGAAAAGTTCATTGTGATGTCACAATGGGGGAAAAGTGCATTGTGATGTCACAATGGGGGAAAGTGAATTGTGATGTCACAATGGGGGAAAGGGCATTGTGATGTCACAATGTGGGAAAGGGCATTGTGATGTCACAATGGGGGAAAGGGCATTGTGATATCACAATGGGGAAAAGGGCATTGTGATGTCATAATGGGGGAAAGGGCATTGTGATGTCACAATAGGAAAAACTGCATTGTGATGTCATAATGGGGAAAAGGGCATTGTGATGTCACAATGGGAAAAACTGCATTGTGATGTCACAATGGGGAAAACTGCATTGTGATGTCACAATGGGGGAAAGGGCATTGTGATGTCACAATGGGGAAAACTGCATTGTGATGTCACAATGGGGGAAAGGGCATTGTGATGTCACAATGGGGGTAATTGCATTGTGATGTCACAATGGGGGAAAGGGCATTGTGATGTCACAATGGGGGAAAGGGCATTGTGATGTCACAATGGGAAAAACTGCATTGTGATGTCACAATGGGAAAAACTGCATTGTGATGTCACAATGGGTTAAACTGCATTGTGATGTCACAATGGGGGAAACGGCATTGTGATGTCACAATGGGGAAAACTGCATTGTGATGTCACAATGGGGGAAAGGGCATTGTGATGTCACAATGTGGGAAAAGTGCATTGTGATGTCACAATGGGGGAAAAGTGCATTGTGATGTCACAATGGGGAAAAGGGCATTGTGATGTCACAATGGGGGAAAGGGCATTGTGATGTCACAATGGGGGAAAGGGCATTGTGATGTCACAATGGGGGAAAGGGCATTGTGATGTCACAATGGGGGAAAGGGCATTGTAATGTCACAATGGGGGAAAGGGCATTGTGATGTCACAATGGGGGAAAGGGCATTGTGATGTCACAATGGGGGAAAGGGCATTGTGATGTCACAATGGGGGAAAGGGCATTGTAATGTCACAATGGGGGAAAGGGCATTGTGATGTCACAATGGGAAAAACTGCATTGTGATGTCACAATAGGGAAAAGGGCATTGTGATGTCACAATTGGGGAAAGGGCATTGTGATGTCACAATGGGGAAAGGGCATTGTGATGTTACAATGGGGAAAAGTGCATTGTGATGTCACAATGGGGGAAAAGTGCATTGTGATGTCACAATGGGGGAAAGTGAATTGTGATGTCACAATGGGGGAAAGGGCATTGTGATGTCACAATGGGGGAAAGGGCATTGTGATGTCACAATGGGGGAAAGGGCATTGTGATATCACAATGGGGAAAAGGGCATTGTGATGTCATAATGGGGGAAAGGGCATTGTGATGTCACAATGGGAAAAACTGCATTGTGATGGCATAATGGGGAAAAGGGTATTGTGATGTCAGAATGGGGGAAAAGGGCATTGTGATGTCACAATGGGGGAAAGGGCATTGTGATGTCACAATGGGAAAAACTGCATTGTGATGTCACAATGGGGAAAACTGCATTGTGATGTCACAATGGGGGAAAGGGCATTGTGATGTCACAATGGGGAAAAGTGCATTGTGATGTCACAATGGGGGAAAGGGCATTGTGATGTCACAATGGGGGTAATTGCATTGTGATGTCACAATGGGGGAAAGGGCATTGTGATGTCACAATGGGGGAAAGGGCATTGTGATGTCACAATGGGAAAAACTGCATTGTGATGTCACAATGGGAAAAACTGCATTGTGATGTCACAATGGGTTAAACTGCATTGTGATGTCCCAATGTGGGAAACGGCATTGTGATGTCACAATGGGGAAAACTGCATTGTGATGTCACAATGGGGAAAAGGGCATTGTGATGTCACAATGGGGGAAAGGGCATTGTGATGTCACAATGGGGGAGAGGGCATTGTGATGTCACAATGGAGGAAAGGGCATTGTGATGCCACAATGGGGGAAAGGGCATTGTGATTTCACAATGGGGGAAAGGGCATTGTGATGTCACAATGGGGGAAAGGGCATTGTTATGTCACAATGGGAAAAACTGCATTGTGATGTCACAATGGGGAAAAGGCCATTGTGATGTCACAATAGGGAAAGGGCATTATGTCACAATGGGAAAAACTGCATTGTGATGTCACAATGGGGAAAAGGCCATTGTGATGTCACAATGGGGGAAAGGGCATTGTGATGTCACAATGGGGGAAAGGGCATTGTGATGTCACAATGGGGGAAAGGGCATTGTGATGTCACAATGGGGGAAATGGCATTGTGATGTCACAATGGGGGAAAGGGCATTGTGATGTCGCAATGGGGGAAAAGTGCATTGTGATGTCACAATGGGGGAAAGGGCATTGTGATGTCACTATGGGGAAAACTGCATTGTGATGTCACAATGGGGAAAAGTGCATTGTGATGTCACAATGGGGGAAAAGTGCATTGTGATGTCACAATGGGGGAAAGGGCATTGTGATGTCACAATGGGAGAAAGGGCATTGTGATGTCACAATGGGGAAAACTGCATTGTGATGTCACAATGGGGGAAACTGCATTGTGATGTCACAAAGGGGGAAACGGCATTGTGATGTCACAATGGGGAAAACTGCATTGTGATGTCACAATAGGAAAAGGGCATTGTGATGTCACAATGGGGGAAAGGGCATTGTGATGTCGCAATGGGGAAAGGGCATTTTGATGTCACAATGGGGGAAAAGTGCATTGTGATGTCACAATGGGGGAAAGTGCATTGTGATGTCACATTGGGGGAAAGGGCATTGTGATGTCACAATGGGGGAAAGGGCATTGTGATGTCGCAATGGGGGAAAAGTGCATTGTGATGTCACAATGGGGGAAAGTGCATTGTGATATCACAATGGGGGAAAAGGCATTGTGATGTCACAATGGGGGAAAAGGGCATTGTGATGTCACAATGGGGGAAAGGGCATTGTGATGTCACAATGGGAAAAACTGCATTGTGATGTCACAATGGGGAAAACTGCATTGTGATGTCACAATGGGGGAATGGGCATTGTGATGTCACAATGGGGAAAACAGCATTGTGTTGTCACAATGGGGGAAAGGGCATTGCGATGTCACAATGGGGGAAAGGGCATTGTGATGTCACAATGGGGGAAAGGGCATTGTGATGTCACAATGGGAAAAAGGCCATTGTGATGTCACAATGGGGGAAAGGGCATTGTGATGTCACAATGGGGGAAAAGTGCATTGTGATTTCACAATGGGGGAAAGGGCATTGTGATGTCACAATGGGGGAAAGTGCATTGTGATGTCACAATGGGGGAAAACTGCATTGTGATGTCACAATGGGGAAAGGGCATTGTGATTTCACAATGGGGGAAAGGGCATTGTGATGTCACAATGGGGGAAAGGGCATTGTTATGTCACAATGGGAAAAACTGCATTGTGATGTCACAATGGGGAAAAGGCCATTGTGATGTCACAATGGGGAAAGGGCATTGTTATGTCACAATGGGAAAAACTGCATTGTGATGTCACAATGGGGAAAAAGCCATTGTGGTGTCACAATCGGGGAAAGGGCATTGTGATGTCACAATGGGGGAAAGTGCATTGTGATGTCACAATGGGGGAAAGGGCATTGTGATGTCACAATGGGGGAAAGGGCATTGTGGTGTCACAATGGGGGAAAGGGCATTGTGATGTCACAATGGGGGAAAAGTGCATTGTGATGTCACAATGGGGGAAAGGGCATTGTGATGTCACAATGGGGGAAAGTGCATTGTGATGTCACAATGGGGGAAAAGTGCATTGTGATGTCACAATGGGGGAAAGTGCATTGTGATGTCACAATAGGGGTAAGTGCATTGTGATGTCACAATGGGGGAAAGGGCATTGTGATGTCACAATGGGGAAAACTGCATTGTGATGTCACAATGGGGGAAACTGCATTGTGATGTCACAAAGGGGGAAACGGCATTGTGATGTCACAATGGGGAAAACTGCATTGTGATGTCACAATAGGAAAAGGGCATTGTGATGTCACAATGGGGGAAAGGGCATTGTGATGTCGCAATGGTCAAAGGGCATTTTGATGTCACAATGGGGGAAAAGTGCATTGTGATGTCACAATGGGGGAAAGTGCATTGTGATGTCACATTGGGGGAAAGGGCATTGTGATGTCACAATGGGGGAAAGGGCATTGTTATGTCACAATGGGGTAAAGGGCATTATGATGTCACACTGGGGGAAAGGGCATTGTGATGTCACAATGGGGAAAACTGCATTGTGATGTCACAATGTGGGAAAGGGCATTGTGATGTCACAATGGGGAAAACTGCATTGTGATGTCACAATGGGAGAAAGGGCATTGTGATGTCACAATGGGGGAAAGGGCATTGTGATGTCACAATGGGGGAAAGTGCATTGTGATGTCACAATGGGGTAAAAGGGCATTGTGATGTCACAATGGGAAAAACTGCATTGTGATGTCACAATAGGGAAAAGGGCATTGTGATGTCACAATTGGGGAAAGGGCATTGTGATGTCACAATGGGGAAAGGGCATTGTGATGTTACAATGGGGAAAAGTGCATTGTGATGTCACAATGGGGGAAAAGTGCATTGTGATGTCACAATGGGGGAAAGTGAATTGTGATGTCACAATGGGGGAAAGGGCATTGTGATATCACAATGGGGAAAAGGGCATTGTGATGTCATAATGGGGGAAAGGGCATTGTGATGTCACAATGGGAAAAACTGCATTGTGATGGCATAATGGGGAAAAGGGTATTGTGATGTCAGAATGGGGGAAAAGGGCATTGTGATGTCACAATGGGGGAAAGGGCATTGTGATGTCACAATGGGAAAAACTGCATTGTGATGTCACAATGGGGAAAACTGCATTGTGATGTCACAATGGGGGAAAGGGCATTGTGATGTCACAATGGGGAAAAGTGCATTGTGATGTCACAATGGGGGTAATTGCATTGTGATGTCACAATGGGGGAAAGGGCATTGTGATGTCACAATGGGGGAAAGGGCATTGTGATGTCACAATGGGAAAAACTGCATTGTGATGTCACAATGGGAAAAACTGCATTGTGATGTCACAATGGGTTAAACTGCATTGTGATGTCCCAATGTGGGAAACGGCATTGTGATGTCACAATGGGGAAAACTGCATTGTGATGTCACAATGGGGAAAAGGGCATTGTGATGTCACAATGGGGGAAAGGGCATTGTGATGTCACAATGGGGGAGAGGGCATTGTGATGTCACAATGGAGGAAAGGGCATTGTGATGCCACAATGGGGGAAAGGGCATTGTGATTTCACAATGGGGGAAAGGGCATTGTGATGTCACAATGGGGGAAAGGGCATTGTTATGTCACAATGGGAAAAACTGCATTGTGATGTCACAATGGGGAAAAGGCCATTGTGATGTCACAATGGGGAAAGGGCATTGTTATGTCACAATGGGAAAAACTGCATTGTGATGTCACAATGGGGAAAAGGCCATTGTGATGTCACAATGGGGGAAAGGGCATTGTGATGTCACAATGGGGGAAAGGGCATTGTGATGTCACAATGGGGGAAAGGGCATTGTGATGTCACAATGGGGGAAATGGCATTGTGATGTCACAATGGGGGAAAGGGCATTGTGATGTCGCAATGGGGGAAAAGTGCATTGTGATGTCACAATGGGGGAAAGGGCATTGTGATGTCACAATGGGGAAAACTGCATTGTGATGTCACAATGGGGAAAAGTGCATTGTGATGTCACAATGGGGGAAAAGTGCATTGTGATGTCACAATGGGGGAAAGGGCATTGTGATGTCACAATGGGAGAAAGGGCATTGTGATGTCACAATGGGGAAAACTGCATTGTGATGTCACAATGGGGGAAACTGCATTGTGATGTCACAAAGGGGGAAACGGCATTGTGATGTCACAATGGGGAAAACTGCATTGTGATGTCACAATAGGAAAAGGACATTGTGATGTCACAATGGGGGAAAGGGCATTGTGATGTCGCAATGGGGAAAGGGCATTTTGATGTCACAATGGGGGAAAAGTGCATTGTGATGTCACAATGGGGGAAAGTGCATTGTGATGTCACATTGGGGGAAAGGGCATTGTGATGTCACAATGGGGGAAAGGGCATTGTGATGTCGCAATGGGGGAAAAGTGCATTGTGATGTCACAATGGGGGAAAGTGCATTGTGATATCACAATGGGGGAAAAGGCATTGTGATGTCACAATGGGGGAAAAGGGCATTGTGATGTCACAATGGGGGAAAGGGCATTGTGATGTCACAATGGGAAAAACTGCATTGTGATGTCACAATGGGGAAAACTGCATTGTGATGTCACAATGGGGGAATGGGCATTGTGATGTCACAATGGGGAAAACTGCATTGTGATGTCACAATGGGGGAAAGGGCATTGCAATGTCACAATGGGGGAAAGGGCATTGTGATGTCACAATGGGGGAAAGGGCATTGTGATGTCACAATGGGAAAAAGGCCATTGTGATGTCACAATGGGGGAAAGGGCATTGTGATGTCACAATGGGGGAAAAGTGCATTGTGATTTCACAATGGGGGAAAGGGCATTGTGATGTCACAATGAGGAAAAGTGCATTGTGATGTCACAATGGGGGAAAAGTGCATTGTGATGTCACAATGGGGGAAAGTGCATTGTGATGTCACAATGGGAGTAAGTGCATTGTGATGTCACAATGGGGAAAAGGGTATTGTGATGTCACAATGGGAGAAAGGGCATTGTGATGTCACAATGGGGAAAACTGCATTGTGATGTCACAATGGGGGAAACTGCATTGTGATGTCACAATGGGGGAAACAGCATTGTGATGTCACAATGGGGAAAACTGCATTGTGATGTCACAATAGGAAAAGGGCATTGTGATGTCACAATGGGGGAAAGGGCATTGTGATGTCGCAATGGGGAAAGGGCATTTTGATGTCGCAATGGGGGAAAAGTGCATTGTGATGTCACAATGGGGGAAAGTGGATTGTGATGTCACATTGGGGGAAAGGGCATTGTGATGTCACAATGGGGGAAAGGGCATTGTTATGTCACAATGGGGTAAAGGGCATTGTGATGTCACAATGGGGAAAAGGGCATTGTGATGTCACAATGGGGGAAAGGGCATTGTGATGTCACAATGGGGAAAACTGCATTGTGATGTCACAATGGGGGAAAGGGCATTGTGATGTCACAATGGGGAAAACTGCATTGTGATGTCACAATGGGGAAAGGGCATTGTGATTTCACAATGGGGGAAAGGGCATTGTGATGTCACAATGGGGGAAAGGGCATTGTGATGTCACAATGGGGGAAAGTGCATTGTGATGTCACAATGGGGGAAAACTGCATTGTGATGTCACAATGGGGAAAGGGCATTGTGATTTCACAATGGGGGAAAGGGCATTGTGATGTCACAATGGGGGAAAGGGCATTGTTATGTCACAATGGGAAAAACTGCATTGTGATGTCACAATGGGGAAAAGGCCATTGTGATGTCACAATGGGGAAAGGGCATTGTTATGTCACAATGGGAAAAACTGCATTGTGATGTCACAATGGGGAAAAGGCCATTGTGGTGTCACAATCGGGGAAAGGGCATTGTGATGTCACAATGGGGGAAAGTGCATTGTGATGTCACAATGGGGGAAAGGGCATTGTGATGTCACAATGGGGGAAAGGGCATTGTGATGTCACAATGGGGGAAATGGCATTGTGATGTCACAATGGGGGAAAGGGCATTGCGATGTCACAATGGGGGAAAGGGCATTGTGATGTCACAATGGGGGAAAGGGCATTGTGATGTCACAATGGGAAAAAGGCCATTGTGATCTCACAATGGGGGAAAGGGCATTGTGATGTCACAATGGGGGAAAAGTGCATTGTGATTTCACAATGGGGGAAAGGGCATTGTGATGTCACAATGGGGAAAAGTGCATTGTGATGTCACAATGGGGGAAAAGTGCATTGTGATGTCACAATGGGGGAAAGTGCATTGTGATGTCACAATAGGGGTAAGTGCATTGTGATGTCACAATGGGGGAAAGGGCATTGTGATGTCACAATGGGAGAAAGGGCATTGTGATGTCACAATGGGGAAAACTGCATTGTGATGTCACAATGGGGGAAACTGCATTGTGATGTCACAAAGGGGGAAACGGCATTGTGATGTCACAATAGGAAAAGGGCATTGTGATGTCACAATGGGGGAAAGGGCATTGTGATGTCGCATTGGGGAAAGGGCATTTTGATGTCACAATGGGGGAAAAGTGCATTGTGATGTCACAATGGGGGAAAGTGCATTGTGATGTCACAATTGGGGAAAGGGCATTGTTATGTCAAAATGGGGTAAAGGGCATTGTGATGTCACAATGGGGAAAAGGGCATTATGATGTCACACTGGGGGAAAGGGCATTGTGATGTCACAATGGGGAAAACTGCATTGTGATGTCACAATGTGGGAAAGGGCATTGTGATGTCACAATGGGGAAAACTGCATTGTGATGTCACAATGGGAGAAAGGGCATTGTGATGTCACAATGGGGGAAAGGGCATTGTGATGTCACAATGGGGGAAAGTGCATTGTGATGTTACAATGGGGGAAAACTGCATTGTGATGTCACAATGGGGGAAAGGGCATTGTGATTTCACAATGGGGGAAAGGGCATTGTGATGTCACAATGGGGGAAAGGGCATTGTTGTGTCACAATGGGAAAAACTGCATTGTGATGTCACAATGGGGAAAAGGCCATTGTGATGTCCCAATGGGGAAAGGGCATTGCTTTGTCACAATGGGAAAAACTGCATTGTGATGTCACAATGGGGAAAAGGCCATTGTGATGTCACAATGGGGGAAAGTGCATTGTGATGTCACAATGGGGGAAAGGGCATTGTGATGTCACAATGGGGGAAAGGGCATTGTGATGTCACAATGGGGGAAATGGCATTGTGATGTCACAATGGGGGAAAGTGCATTGTGATGTCACAATGGGGGAAAGGGCATTGTGATGTCACAATGGGGAAAAGTGCATTGTGATGTCACAATGGGAAAAACTGCATTGTGATGTCACAATGGGGGAAAGGGCATTGTGATGTCACAATGGGGGAAAGGGCATTGTGATGTCACAATGGGAAAAACTGCATTGTGATGTCACAATGGGGGAAAGGGCATTGTGATGTCACAATGGGGAAAACTGCATTGTGATGTCACAATGGGGGAAAGGGCATTGTGATGTAACAATGGGGGAAAGGGCATTGTGATGTCACAATGGGGGAAAGGGCATTGTAATGTCACAATGGGGGAAAGGGCATTGTGATGTCACAATGGGAAAAACTGCATTGTGATGTCACAATGGGATAAACTGCATTGTGATGTCACAATAGGGAAAAGGGCATTGTGATGTCACAATTGGGGAAAGGGCATTGTGATGTCACAATGGGGGAAAGGGCATTGTGATGTCACAATGGGGAAAAGTTCATTGTGATGTCACAATGGGGGAAAAGTGCATTGTGATGTCACAATGGGGGAAAGTGAATTGTGATGTCACAATGGGGGAAAGTGCATTGTGATGTCACAATGGGGGAAAAGTGCATTGTGATGTCACAATGGGGGAAAGGGCATTGTGATGTCACAATGGGGGAAAGGGCATTGTGATGTCACAATGGGGGAAAGGGCATTGTGATGTCACAATGGGGGAAAGGGCATTGTGATGTCACAATGGGGAAAGGGCATTGTGATGTTACAATGGGGAAAAGTGCATTGTGATGTCACAATGGGGGAAAAGTGCATTGTGATGTCACAATGGGGGAAAGTGAATTGTGATGTCACAATGGGGGAAAGGGCATTGTGATGTCACAATGGGGGAAAGGGCATTGTGATGTCACAATGGGGGAAAGGGCATTGTGATATCACAATGGGGAAAACTGCATTGTAATGTCACAATGGGGGAAAGGGCATTGTGATGTCACAATGTGGGAAAAGTGCATTGTGATGTCACAATGGGGGAAAAGTGCATTGTGATGTCACAATGGGGTAAAGGGCATTGTGATGTCACAATGGGGAAAAGGGCATTGTGATGTCACAATGGGGGAAAGGGCATTGTGATGTCACAATGGGGAAAACTGCATTGTGATGTCACAATGGGGGAAAGGGCATTGTGATGTCACAATGGGGAAAACTGCATTGTGATGTCACAATGGGGAAAGGGCATTGTGATTTCACAATGGGGGAAAGGGCATTGTGATGTCACAATGGGGGAAAGGGCATTGTGATGTCACAATGGGGGAAAGTGCATTGTGATGTCACAATGGGGGAAAACTGCATTGTGATGTCACAATGGGGAAAGGGCATTGTGATTTCACAATGGGGGAAAGGGCATTGTGATGTCACAATGGGGGAAAGGGCATTGTTATGTCACAATGGGAAAAACTGCATTGTGATGTCACAATGGGGAAAAGGCCATTGTGATGTCACAATGGGGAAAGGGCATTGTTATGTCACAATGGGAAAAACTGCATTGTGATGTCACAATGGGGAAAAGGCCATTGTGGTGTCACAATCGGGGAAAGGGCATTGTGATGTCACAATGGGGGAAAGTGCATTGTGATGTCACAATGGGGGAAAGGGCATTGTGATGTCACAATGGGGGAAAGGGCATTGTGATGTCACAATGGGGGAAATGGCATTGTGATGTCACAATGGGGGAAAGGGCATTGCGATGTCACAATGGGGGAAAGGGCATTGTGATGTCACAATGGGGGAAAGGGCATTGTGATGTCACAATGGGAAAAAGGCCATTGTGATCTCACAATGGGGGAAAGGGCATTGTGATGTCACAATGGGGGAAAAGTGCATTGTGATTTCACAATGGGGGAAAGGGCATTGTGATGTCACAATGGGGAAAAGTGCATTGTGATGTCACAATGGGGGAAAAGTGCATTGTGATGTCACAATGGGGGAAAGTGCATTGTGATGTCACAATAGGGGTAAGTGCATTGTGATGTCACAATGGGGGAAAGGGCATTGTGATGTCACAATGGGAGAAAGGGCATTGTGATGTCACAATGGGGAAAACTGCATTGTGATGTCACAATGGGGGAAACTGCATTGTGATGTCACAAAGGGGGAAACGGCATTGTGATGTCACAATAGGAAAAGGGCATTGTGATGTCACAATGGGGGAAAGGGCATTGTGATGTCGCATTGGGGAAAGGGCATTTTGATGTCACAATGGGGGAAAAGTGCATTGTGATGTCACAATGGGGGAAAGTGCATTGTGATGTCACAATTGGGGAAAGGGCATTGTTATGTCACAATGGGGTAAAGGGCATTGTGATGTCACAATGGGGAAAAGGGCATTATGATGTCACACTGGGGGAAAGGGCATTGTGATGTCACAATGGGGAAAACTGCATTGTGATGTCACAATGTGGGAAAGGGCATTGTGATGTCACAATGGGGAAAACTGCATTGTGATGTCACAATGGGAGAAAGGGCATTGTGATGTCACAATGGGGGAAAGGGCATTGTGATGTCACAATGGGGGAAAGTGCATTGTGATGTTACAATGGGGGAAAACTGCATTGTGATGTCACAATGGGGGAAAGGGCATTGTGATTTCACAATGGGGGAAAGGGCATTGTGATGTCACAATGGGGGAAAGGGCATTGTTGTGTCACAATGGGAAAAACTGCATTGTGATGTCACAATGGGGAAAAGGCCATTGTGATGTCCCAATGTGGGAAAGGGCATTGCTTTGTCACAATGGGAAAAACTGCATTGTGATGTCACAATGGGGAAAAGGCCATTGTGATGTCACAATGGGGGAAAGTGCATTGTGATGTCACAATGGGGGAAAGGGCATTGTGATGTCACAATGGGGGAAAGGGCATTGTGATGTCACAATGGGGGAAATGGCATTGTGATGTCACAATGGGGGAAAGTGCATTGTGATGTCACAATGGGGGAAAGGGCATTGTGATGTCACAATGGGGAAAAGTGCATTGTGATGTCACAATGGGGGAAAAGTGCATTGTGATGTCACAATGGGGGAAAGTGAATTGTGATGTCACAATGGGGGAAAGGGCATTGTGATGTCACAATGGGAAAAACTGCATTGTGATGTCACAATGGGGGAAAGGGCATTGTGATGTCACAATGGGGAAAACTGCATTGTGATGTCACAATGGGGGAAAGGGCATTGTGATGTAACAATGGGGGAAAGGGCATTGTTATGTCAAAATGGGGTAAAGGGCATTGTGATGTCACAATGGGGAAAAGGGCATTGTTATGTCAAAATGGGGTAAAGGGCATTGTGATGTCACAATGGGGAAAAGGGCATTATGATGTCACACTGGGGGAAAGGGCATTGTGATGTCACAATGGGGAAAACTGCATTGTGATGTCACAATGTGGGAAAGGGCATTGTGATGTCACAATGGGGAAAACTGCATTGTGATGTCACAATGGGAGAAAGGGCATTGTGATGTCACAATGGGGGAAAGGGCATTGTGATGTCACAATGGGGGAAAGTGCATTGTGATGTTACAATGGGGGAAAACTGCATTGTGATGTCACAATGGGGGAAAGGGCATTGTGATTTCACAATGGGGGAAAGGGCATTGTGATGTCACAATGGGGGAAAGGGCATTGTTGTGTCACAATGGGAAAAACTGCATTGTGATGTCACAATGGGGAAAAGGCCATTGTGATGTCCCAATGGGGAAAGGGCATTGCTTTGTCACAATGGGAAAAACTGCATTGTGATGTCACAATGGGGAAAAGGCCATTGTGATGTCACAATGGGGGAAAGTGCATTGTGATGTCACAATGGGGGAAAGGGCATTGTGATGTCACAATGGGGGAAAGGGCATTGTGATGTCACAATGGGGGAAATGGCATTGTGATGTCACAATGGGGGAAAGTGCATTGTGATGTCACAATGGGGGAAAGGGCATTGTGATGTCACAATGGGGAAAAGTGCATTGTGATGTCACAATGGGAAAAACTGCATTGTGATGTCACAATGGGGGAAAGGGCATTGTGATGTCACAATGGGGGAAAGGGCATTGTGATGTCACAATGGGAAAAACTGCATTGTGATGTCACAATGGGGGAAAGGGCATTGTGATGTCACAATGGGGAAAACTGCATTGTGATGTCACAATGGGGGAAAGGGCATTGTGATGTAACAATGGGGGAAAGGGCATTGTGATGTCACAATGGGGGAAAGGGCATTGTAATGTCACAATGGGGGAAAGGGCATTGTGATGTCACAATGGGAAAAACTGCATTGTGATGTCACAATGGGATAAACTGCATTGTGATGTCACAATAGGGAAAAGGGCATTGTGATGTCACAATTGGGGAAAGGGCATTGTGATGTCACAATGGGGGAAAGGGCATTGTGATGTCACAATGGGGAAAAGTTCATTGTGATGTCACAATGGGGGAAAAGTGCATTGTGATGTCACAATGGGGGAAAGTGAATTGTGATGTCACAATGGGGGAAAGTGCATTGTGATGTCACAATGGGGGAAAAGTGCATTGTGATGTCACAATGGGGGAAAGGGCATTGTGATGTCACAATGGGGGAAAGGGCATTGTGATGTCACAATGGGGGAAAGGGCATTGTGATGTCACAATGGGGGAAAGGGCATTGTGATGTCACAATGGGGAAAGGGCATTGTGATGTTACAATGGGGAAAAGTGCATTGTGATGTCACAATGGGGGAAAAGTGCATTGTGATGTCACAATGGGGGAAAGTGAATTGTGATGTCACAATGGGGGAAAGGGCATTGTGATGTCACAATGGGGGAAAGGGCATTGTGATGTCACAATGGGGGAAAGGGCATTGTGATATCACAATGGGGAAAACTGCATTGTAATGTCACAATGGGGGAAAGGGCATTGTGATGTCACAATGTGGGAAAAGTGCATTGTGATGTCACAATGGGGGAAAAGTGCATTGTGATGTCACAATGGGGTAAAGGGCATTGTGATGTCACAATGGGGAAAAGGGCATTGTGATGTCACAATGGGGGAAAGGGCATTGTGATGTCACAATGGGGAAAACTGCATTGTGATGTCACAATGGGGGAAAGGGCATTGTGATGTCACAATGGGGAAAACTGCATTGTGATGTCACAATGGGGAAAGGGCATTGTGATTTCACAATGGGGGAAAGGGCATTGTGATGTCACAATGGGGGAAAGGGCATTGTGATGTCACAATGGGGGAAAGTGCATTGTGATGTCACAATGGGGGAAAACTGCATTGTGATGTCACAATGGGGAAAGGGCATTGTGATTTCACAATGGGGGAAAGGGCATTGTGATGTCACAATGGGGGAAAGGGCATTGTTATGTCACAATGGGAAAAACTGCATTGTGATGTCACAATGGGGAAAAGGCCATTGTGATGTCACAATGGGGAAAGGGCATTGTTATGTCACAATGGGAAAAACTGCATTGTGATGTCACAATGGGGAAAAGGCCATTGTGGTGTCACAATCGGGGAAAGGGCATTGTGATGTCACAATGGGGGAAAGTGCATTGTGATGTCACAATGGGGGAAAGGGCATTGTGATGTCACAATGGGGGAAAGGGCATTGTGATGTCACAATGGGGGAAATGGCATTGTGATGTCACAATGGGGGAAAGGGCATTGCGATGTCACAATGGGGGAAAGGGCATTGTGATGTCACAATGGGGGAAAGGGCATTGTGATGTCACAATGGGAAAAAGGCCATTGTGATCTCACAATGGGGGAAAGGGCATTGTGATGTCACAATGGGGGAAAAGTGCATTGTGATTTCACAATGGGGGAAAGGGCATTGTGATGTCACAATGGGGAAAAGTGCATTGTGATGTCACAATGGGGGAAAAGTGCATTGTGATGTCACAATGGGGGAAAGTGCATTGTGATGTCACAATAGGGGTAAGTGCATTGTGATGTCACAATGGGGGAAAGGGCATTGTGATGTCACAATGGGAGAAAGGGCATTGTGATGTCACAATGGGGAAAACTGCATTGTGATGTCACAATGGGGGAAACTGCATTGTGATGTCACAAAGGGGGAAACGGCATTGTGATGTCACAATAGGAAAAGGGCATTGTGATGTCACAATGGGGGAAAGGGCATTGTGATGTCGCATTGGGGAAAGGGCATTTTGATGTCACAATGGGGGAAAAGTGCATTGTGATGTCACAATGGGGGAAAGTGCATTGTGATGTCACAATTGGGGAAAGGGCATTGTTATGTCACAATGGGGTAAAGGGCATTGTGATGTCACAATGGGGAAAAGGGCATTATGATGTCACACTGGGGGAAAGGGCATTGTGATGTCACAATGGGGAAAACTGCATTGTGATGTCACAATGTGGGAAAGGGCATTGTGATGTCACAATGGGGAAAACTGCATTGTGATGTCACAATGGGAGAAAGGGCATTGTGATGTCACAATGGGGGAAAGGGCATTGTGATGTCACAATGGGGGAAAGTGCATTGTGATGTTACAATGGGGGAAAACTGCATTGTGATGTCACAATGGGGGAAAGGGCATTGTGATTTCACAATGGGGGAAAGGGCATTGTGATGTCACAATGGGGGAAAGGGCATTGTTGTGTCACAATGGGAAAAACTGCATTGTGATGTCACAATGGGGAAAAGGCCATTGTGATGTCCCAATGTGGGAAAGGGCATTGCTTTGTCACAATGGGAAAAACTGCATTGTGATGTCACAATGGGGAAAAGGCCATTGTGATGTCACAATGGGGGAAAGTGCATTGTGATGTCACAATGGGGGAAAGGGCATTGTGATGTCACAATGGGGGAAAGGGCATTGTGATGTCACAATGGGGGAAATGGCATTGTGATGTCACAATGGGGGAAAGTGCATTGTGATGTCACAATGGGGGAAAGGGCATTGTGATGTCACAATGGGGAAAAGTGCATTGTGATGTCACAATGGGGGAAAAGTGCATTGTGATGTCACAATGGGGGAAAGTGAATTGTGATGTCACAATGGGGGAAAGGGCATTGTGATGTCACAATGGGAAAAACTGCATTGTGATGTCACAATGGGGGAAAGGGCATTGTGATGTCACAATGGGGAAAACTGCATTGTGATGTCACAATGGGGGAAAGGGCATTGTGATGTAACAATGGGGGAAAGGGCATTGTGATGTCACAATGGGGGAAAGGGCATTGTAATGTCACAATGGGGGAAAGGGCATTGTGATGTCACAATGGGAAAAACTGCATTGTGATGTCACAATGGGATAAACTGCATTGTGATGTCACAATAGGGAAAAGGGCATTGTGATGTCACAATTGGGGAAAGGGCATTGTGATGTCACAATGGGGGAAAGGGCATTGTGATGTCACAATGGGGAAAAGTTCATTGTGATGTCACAATGGGGGAAAAGTGCATTGTGATGTCACAATGGGGGAAAGTGAATTGTGATGTCACAATGGGGGAAAGTGCATTGTGATGTCACAATGGGGGAAAAGTGCATTGTGATGTCACAATGGGGGAAAGGGCATTGTGATGTCACAATGGGGGAAAGGGCATTGTGATGTCACAATGGGGGAAAGGGCATTGTGATGTCACAATGGGGGAAAGGGCATTGTGATGTCACAATGGGGAAAGGGCATTGTGATGTTACAATGGGGAAAAGTGCATTGTGATGTCACAATGGGGGAAAAGTGCATTGTGATGTCACAATGGGGGAAAGTGAATTGTGATGTCACAATGGGGGAAAGGGCATTGTGATGTCACAATGGGAAAAACTGCATTGTGATGTCACAATGGGGAAAAGGCCATTGTGATGTCACAATGGGGAAAACTGCATTGTGATGTCACAATGGGGGAAAGGGCATTGTGATGTCACAATGTGGGAAAAGTGCATTGTGATGTCACAATGGGGGAAAAGTGCATTGTGATGTCACAATGGGGGAAAGGGCATTGTGATGTCACAATGGGGAAAACTGCATTGTGATGTCACAATGGGGGAAAGGGCATTGTGATGTCACAATGGGGGTAATTGCATTGTGATGTCACAATGGGGGAAAGGGCATTGTGATGTCACAATGGGGGAAAGGGCATTGTGATGTCACAATGGGAAAAACTGCATTGTGATGTCACAATGGGAAAAACTGCATTGTGATGTCACAATGGGTTAAACTGCATTGTGATGTCACAATGGGGGAAACTTCATTGTGATGTCACAATGGGGAAAACTGCATTGTGATGTCACAATGGGGGAAAGGGCATTGTGATGTCACAATGTGGGAAAAATGCATTGTGATGTCACAATGGGGGAAAAGTGCATTGTGATGTCACAATGGGGGAAAGGGCATTGTGATGTCACAATGGGGGAAAGGGCATTGTGATGTCACAATGGGGGAAAGGGCATTGTGATGTCACAATGGGGGAAAGGGCATTGTGATGTCACAATGGGGGAAAGGGCATTGTAATGTCACAATGGGGGAAAGGGCATTGTGATGTCACAATGGGAAAAACTGCATTGTGATGTCACAATAGGGAAAAGGGCATTGTGATGTCAGAATGGGGGAAAAGGGCATTGTGATGTCACAATGGGGGAAAGGGCATTGTGATGTCACAATGGGAAAAACTGCATTGTGATGTCACAATGGGGAAAACTGCATTGTGATGTCACAATGGGGGAAAGGGCATTGTGATGTCACAATGGGGAAAGGGCATTGTGATGTTACAATGGGGAAAAGTGCATTGTGATGTCACAATGGGGGAAAAGTGCATTGTGATGTCACAATGGGGGAAAGTGAATTGTGATGTCACAATGGGGGAAAGGGCATTGTGATGTCACAATGGGGGAAAGGGCATTGTGATGTCACAATGGGGGAAAGGGCATTGTGATATCACAATGGGGAAAAGGGCATTGTGATGTCATAATGGGGGAAAGGGCATTGTGATGTCACAATGGGAAAAACTGCATTGTGATGGCATAATGGGGAAAAGGGTATTGTGATGTCAGAATGGGGGAAAAGGGCATTGTGATGTCACAATGGGGGAAAGGGCATTGTGATGTCACAATGGGAAAAACTGCATTGTGATGTCACAATGGGGAAAACTGCATTGTGATGTCACAATGGGGGAAAGGGCATTGTGATGTCACAATGGGGAAAAGTGCATTGTGATGTCACAATGGGGGAAAGGGCATTGTGATGTCACAATGGGGGTAATTGCATTGTGATGTCACAATGGGGGAAAGGGCATTGTGATGTCACAATGGGGGAAAGGGCATTGTGATGTCACAATGGGAAAAACTGCATTGTGATGTCACAATTTGGAAAAACTGCATTGTGATGTCACAATGGGTTAAACTGCATTGTGATGTCCCAATGTGGGAAACGGCATTGTGATGTCACAATGGGGAAAACTGTATTGTGATGTCACAATGGGGAAAAGGGCATTGTGATGTCACAATGGGGGAAAGGGCATTGTGATGTCACAATGGGGGAGAGGGCATTGTGATGTCACAATGGAGGAAAGGGCATTGTGATGCCACAATGGGGGAAAGGGCATTGTGATTTCACAATGGGGGAAAGGGCATTGTGATGTCACAATGGGGGAAAGGGCATTGTTATGTCACAATGGGAAAAACTGCATTGTGATGTCACAATGGGGAAAAGGCCATTGTGATGTCACAATGGGGAAAGGGCATTGTTATGTCACAATGGGAAAAACTGCATTGTGATGTCACAATGGGGAAAAGGCCATTGTGATGTCACAATGGGGGAAAGGGCATTGTGATGTCACAATGGGGGAAAGGGCATTGTGATGTCACAATGGGGGAAAGGGCATTGTGATGTCACAATGGGGGAAATGGCATTGTGATGTCACAATGGGGGAAAAGTGCATTGTGATGTCGCAATGGGGGAAAAGTGCATTGTGATGTCACAATGGGGGAAAGGGCATTGTGATGTCACAATGGGGAAAACTGCATTGTGATGTCACAATGGGGAAAAGTGCATTGTGATGTCACAATGGGGGAAAAGTGCATTGTGATGTCACAATGGGGGAAAGGGCATTGTGATGTCACAATGGGGAAAACTGCATTGTGATGTCACAATGGGAAAAACTGCATTGTGATGTCACAATGGGTTAAACTGCATTGTGATGTCCCAATGTGGGAAACGGCATTGTGATGTCACAATGGGGAAAACTGTATTGTGATGTCACAATGGGGAAAAGGGCATTGTGATGTCACAATGGGGGAAAGGGCATTGTGATGTCACAATGGGGGAGAGGGCATTGTGATGTCACAATGGAGGAAAGGGCATTGTGATGCCACAATGGGGGAAAGGGCATTGTGATTTCACAATGGGGGAAAGGGCATTGTGATGTCACAATGGGGGAAAGGGCATTGTTATGTCACAATGGGAACAACTGCATTGTGATGTCACAATGGGGAAAAGGCCATTGTGATGTCACAATGGGGAAAGGGCATTGTTATGTCAAAATGGGAAAAACTGCATTGTGATGTCACAATGGGGAAAAGGCCATTGTGATGTCACAATGGGGGAAAGGGCATTGTGATGTCACAATGGGGGAAAGGGCATTGTGATGTCACAATGGGGGAAAGGGCATTGTGATGTCACAATGGGGGAAATGGCATTGTGATGTCACAATGGGGGAAAGGGCATTGTGATGTCACAATGGGGGAAAGGGCATTGTTATGTCACAATGGGAAAAACTCCATTGTGATGTCACAATGGGGAAAAGGCCATTGTGATGTCACAATGGGGAAAGGGCATTGTTATGTCACAATGGGAAAAACTGCATTGTGATGTCACAATGGGGAAAAGGCCATTGTGATGTCACAATGGGGGAAAGGGCATTGTGATGTCACAATGGGGGAAAGGGCATTGTGATGTCACAATGGGGGAAAGGGCATTGTGATGTCACAATGGGGGAAATGGCATTGTGATGTCACAATGGGGGAAAGTGCATTGTGATGTCGCAATGGGGGAAAAGTGCATTGTGATGTCACAATGGGGGAAAGGGCATTGTGATGTCACAATGGGGAAAACTGCATTGTGATGTCACAATGGGGAAAAGTGCATTGTGATGTCACAATGGGGGAAAAGTGCATTGTGATGTCACAATGGGGGAAAGGGCATTGTGATGTCACAATGGGGAAAACTGCATTGTGATGTCACAATGGGAAAAACTGCATTGTGATGTCACAATGGGTTAAACTGCATTGTGATGTCCCAATGTGGGAAACGGCATTGTGATGTCACAATGGGGAAAACTGTATTGTGATGTCACAATGGGGAAAAGGGCATTGTGATGTCACAATGGGGGAAAGGGCATTGTGATGTCACAATGGGGGAGAGGGCATTGTGATGTCACAATGGAGGAAAGGGCATTGTGATGCCACAATGGGGGAAAGGGCATTGTGATTTCACAATGGGGGAAAGGGCATTGTGATGTCACAATGGGGGAAAGGGCATTGTTATGTCACAATGGGAAAAACTGCATTGTGATGTCACAATGGGGAAAAGGCCATTGTGATGTCACAATGGGGAAAGGGCATTGTTATGTCACAATGGGAAAAACTGCATTGTGATGTCACAATGGGGAAAAGGCCATTGTGATGTCACAAAGGGGGAAAGGGCATTGTGATGTCACAATGGGGGAAAGGGCATTGTGATGTCACAATGGGGGAAATGGCATTGTGATGTCGCAATGGGGGAAAAGTGCATTGTGATGTCACAATGGGGGAAAGGGCATTGTGATGTCACAATGGGAAAAACTGCATTGTGATGTCACAATGGGGGAAAGGGCATTGTGATGTCACAATGGGGAAAACTGCATTGTGATGTCACAATGGGGGAAAGGGCATTGTGATGTAACAATGGGGGAAAGGGCATTGTGATGTCACAATGGGGGAAAGGGCATTGTAATGTCACAATGGGGGAAAGGGCATTGTGATGTCACAATGGGAAAAACTGCATTGTGATGTCACAATGGGGAAAACTGCATTGTGATGTCACAATTGGGGAAAGGGCATTGTGATGTCACATTTGGGGAAAGGGCATTGTGATGTCACAATGGGGGAAAGGGCATTGTGATGTCACAATGGGGAAAAGTTCATTGTGATGTCACAATGGGGGAAAAGTGCATTGTGATGTCACAATGGGGGAAAGTGAATTGTGATGTCACAATGGGGGAAAGGGCATTGTTATGTCACAATGGGGGAAAGGGCATTGTGATGTCATAATGGGGGAAATGGCATTGTGATATCACAATGGGGAAAAGGGCATTGTGATGTCATAATGGGGGAAAGGGCATTGTGATGTCACAATAGGAAAAACTGCATTGTGATGTCATAATGGGGAAAAGGGCATTGTGATGTCACAATGGGAAAAACTGCATTGTGATGTCACAATGGGGAAAACTGCATTGTGATGTCACAATGGGGGAAAGGGCATTGTGATGTCACAATGGGGAAAACTGCATTGTGATGTCACAATGGGGGAAAGGGCATTGTGATGTCACAATGGGGGTAATTGCATTGTGATGTCACAATGGGGGAAAGGGCATTGTGATGTCACAATGGGGGAAAGGGCATTGTGATGTCACAATGGGAAAAACTGCATTGTGATGTCACAATGGGAAAAACTGCATTGTGATGTCACAATGGGTTAAACTGCATTGTGATGTCACAATGGGGGAAACGGCATTGTGATGTCACAATGGGGAAAACTGCATTGTGATGTCACAATGGGGGAAAGGGCATTGTGATGTCACAATGTGGGAAAAGTGCATTGTGATGTCACAATGGGGGAAAAGTGCATTGTGATGTCACAATGGGGGAAAGGGCATTGTGAAGTCACAATGGGGGAAAGGGGATTGTAATGTCACAATGGGGGAAAGGGCATTGTGATGTCACAATGGGGGAAAGGACATTGTGAAGTCACAATGGGGGAAAGGGCATTGTAATGTCACAATGGGGGAAAGGGCATTGTGATGTCACAATGGGAAAAACTGCATTGTGATGTCACAATAGGGAAAAGGGCATTGTGATGTCACAATTGGGGAAAGGGCATTGTGATGTCACAATGGGGAAAGGGCATTGTGATGTTACAATGGGGAAAAGTGCATTGTGATGTCACAATAGGAAAAACTGCATTGTGATGTCATAATGGGGAAAAGGGCATTGTGATGTCACAATGGGAAAAACTGCATTGTGATGTCCCAATGGGGAAAACTGCATTGTAATGTCACAATGGGGGAAAGGGCATTGTGATGTCACAATGGGGAAAACTGCATTGTGATGTCACAATGGGGGAAAGGGCATTGTGATGTCACAATGGGGGTAATTGCATTGTGATGTCACAATGGGGGAAAGGGCATTGTGATGTCACAATGGGGGAAAGGGCATTGTGATGTCACAATGGGAAAAACTGCATTGTGATGTCACAATGGGAAAAACTGCATTGTGATGTCACAATGGGTTAAACTGCATTGTGATGTCACAATGGGGGAAATGGCATTGTGATGTCACAATGGGGAAAACTGCATTGTGATGTCACAATGGGGGAAAGGGCATTGTGATGTCACAATGTGGGAAAAGTGCATTGTGATGTCACAATGGGGGAAAAGTGCATTGTGATGTCACAATGGGGATAAGGGCATTGTGATGTCACAATGGGGGAAAGGGCATTGTGATGTCACAATTGGGGAAAGGGCATTGTGATGTCACAATGGGGGAAAGGGCATTGTAATGTCACAATGGGGGAAAGGGCATTGTGATGTCACAATGGGAAAAACTGCATTGTGATGTCACAATAGGGAAAAGGGCATTGTGATGTCACAATTGGGGAAAGGGCATTGTGATGTCACAATGGGGAAAGGGCATTGTGATATTACAATGGGGAAAAGTGCATTGTGATGTCACAATGGGGGAAAAGTGCATTGTGATGTCACAATGGGGGAAAGTGAATTGTGATGTCACAATGGGGGAAAGGGCATTGTGATGTCACAATGGGGGAAAGGGCATTGTGATATCACAATGGGGAAAAGGGCATTGTGATGTCATAATGGGGGAAAGGGCATTGTGATGTCACAATGGGAAAAACTGCATTGTGATGGCATAATGGGGAAAAGGGCATTGTGATGTCAGAATGGGGGAAAAGGGCATTGTGATGTCACAATGGGGGAAAGGGCATTGTGATGTCACAATGGGAAAAACTGCATTGTGATGTCACAATGGGGAAAACTGCATTGTGATGTCACAATGGGGGTAATTGCATTGTGATGTCACAATGGGGGAAAGGGCATTGTGATGTCACAATGGGGGAAAGGGCATTGTGATGTCACAATGGGAAAAACTGCATTGTGATGTCACAATGGGAAAAACTGCATTGTGATGTCACAATGGGTTAAACTGCATTGTGATGTCCCAATGTGGGAAACGGCATTGTGATGTCACAATGGGGAAAACTGCATTGTGATGTCACAATGGGGAAAAGGGCATTGTGATGTCACAATGGGGGAAAGGGCATTGTGATGTCACAATGGGGGAGAGGGCATTGTGATGTCACAATGGAGGAAAGGGCATTGTGATGCCACAATGGGGGAAAGGGCATTGTGATTTCACAATGGGGGAAAGGGCATTGTGATGTCACAATGGGGGAAAGGGCATTGTTATGTCACAATGCGAAAAACTGCATTGTGATGTCACAATGGGGAAAAGGCCATTGTGATGTCACAATGGGGAAAGGGCATTGTTATGTCACAATGGGAAAAACTGCATTGTGATGGGGAAAGGGCATTGTAATGTCACAATGGGGGAAAGGGCATTGTGATGTCACAATGGGGGAAAGGACATTGTGAAGTCACAATGGGGGAAAGGGCATTGTAATGTCACAATGGGGGAAAGGGCATTGTGATGTCACAATGGAAAAAACTGCATTATGATGTCACAATAGGGAAAAGGGCATTGTGATGTCACAATTGGGGAAAGGGCATTGTGATGTCACAATGGGGAAAGGGCATTGTGATGTTACAATGGGGAAAAGTGCATTGTGATGTCACAATGGGAAAAACTGCATTGTGATGTCAGAATGGGGAAAAGGGCATTGTGATGTCACAATGGGAAAAACTGCATTGTGATGTCACAATGGGGAAAACTGCATTGTGATGTCACAATGGGGGAAAGGGCATTGTGATGTCACAATGGGGAAAACTGCATTGTGATGTCACAATGGGGGAAAGGGCATTGTGATGTCACAATGGGGGTAATTGCATTGAGATGTCACAATGGGGGAAAGGGCATTGTGATGTCACAATGGGAAAAACTGCATTGTGATGTCACAATGGGTTAAACTGCATTGTGATGTCACAATGGGGGAAATGGCATTGTGATGTCACAATGGGGAAAACTGCATTGTGATGTCACAATGGGGGAAAGGGCATTGTGATGTCACAATGGGGGAAAAGTGCATTGTGATGTCACAATGGGGGAAAGGGCATTGTGATGTCACAATGGGGGAAAGGGCATTGTGATGTCACAATTGGGGAAAGGGCATTGTGATGTCACAATGGGGGAAAGGGCATTGTAATGTCACAATGGGGTAAAGGGCATTGTGATGTCACAATGGGAAAAACTGCATTGTGATGTCACAATAGGGAAAAGGGCATTGTGATGTCACAATTGGGGAAAGGGCATTGTGATGTCACAATGGGGAAAGGGCATTGTGATATTACAATGGGGAAAAGTGCATTGTGATGTCACAATGGGGGAAAAGTGCATTGTGATGTCACAATGGGGGAAAGTGAATTGTGATGTCACAATGGGGGAAAGGGCATTGTGATGTCACAATGGGGGAAAGGGCATTGTGATATCACAATGGGGAAAAGGGCATTGTGATGTCATAATGGGGGAAAGGGCATTGTGATGTCACAATGGGAAAAACTGCATTGTGATGGCATAATGGGGAAAAGGGCATTGTGATGTCAGAATGGGGGAAAAGGGCATTGTGATGTCACAATGTGGGAAAAGTGCATTGTGATGTCACAATGGGGGAAAAGTGCATTGTGATGTCACAATGGGGGAAAGGGCATTGTGATGTCACAATGGGGGAAAGGGCATTGTGATGTCACAATTGGGGAAAGGGCATTGTGATGTCACAATGGGGGAAAGGGCATTGTAATGTCACAATGGGGTAAAGGGCATTGTGATGTCACAATGGGAAAAACTGCATTGTGATGTCACAATAGGGAAAAGGGCATTGTGATGTCACAATTGGGGAAAGGGCATTGTGATGTCACAATGGGGAAAGGGCATTGTGATATTACAATGGGGAAAAGTGCATTGTGATGTCACAATGGGGGAAAAGTGCATTGTGATGTCACAATGGGGGAAAGTGAATTGTGATGTCACAATGGGGGAAAGGGCATTGTGATGTCACAATGGGGGAAAGGGCATTGTGATGTCACAATGGGAAAAACTGCATTGTGATGTCACAATGGGAAAAACTGCATTGTGATGTCACAATGGGTTAAACTGCATTGTGATGTCCCAATGTGGGAAACGGCATTGTGATGTCACAATGGGGAACACTGCATTGTGATGTCACAATGGGGAAAAGGGCATTGTGATGTCACAATGGGGGAAAGGGCATTGTGATGTCACAATGGGGGAGAGGGCATTGTGATGTCACAATGGAGGAAAGGGCATTGTGATGCCACAATGGGGGAAAGGGCATTGTGATTTCACAATGGGGGAAAGGGCATTGTGATGTCACAATGGGGGAAAGGGCATTGTTATGTCACAATGGGAAAAACTGCATTGTGATGTCACAATGGGGAAAAGGCCATTGTGATGTCACAATGGGGAAAGGGCATTGTTATGTCACAATGGGAAAAACTGCATTGTGATGTCACAATGGGGAAAAGGCCATTGTGATGTCACAATGGGGGAAAGGGCATTGTGATGTCACAATGGGGGAAAGGGCATTGTGATGTCACAATGGGGGAAAGGGCATTGTGATGTCACAATGGGGGAAAGGGCATTGTTATGTCACAATGGGAAAAACTGCATTGTGATGTCACAATGGGGAAAAGGCCATTGTGATGTCACAATGGGGAAAGGGCATTGTTATGTCACAATGGGAAAAACTGCATTGTGATGTCACAATGGGGAAAAGGCCATTGTGATGTCACAATGGGGGAAAGGGCATTGTGATGTCACAATGGGGGAAAGGGCATTGTGATGTCACAATGGGGGAAAGGGCATTGTGATGTCACAATGGGGGAAATGGCATTGTGATGTCACAATGGGGGAAAGGGCATTGTGATGTCGCAATGGGGGAAAAGTGCATTGTGATGTCACAATGGGGGAAAGGGCATTGTGATGTCACAATGGGGAAAACTGCATTGTGATGTCACAATGGGGAAAAGTGCATTGTGATGTCACAATGGGGGAAAAGTGCATTGTGATGTCACAATGGGGGAAAGTGAATTGTGATGTCACAATGGGGGAAAGGGCATTGTGATGTCACAATGGGAAAAACTGCATTGTGATGTCACAATGGGGGAAAGGGCATTGTGATGTCACAATGGGGAAAACTGCATTGTGATGTCACAATGGGGGAAAGGGCATTGTGATGTAACAATGGGGGAAAGGGCATTGTGATGTCACAATGGGGGAAAGGGCATTGTAATGTCACAATGGGGGAAAGGGCATTGTGATGTCACAATGGGAAAAACTGCATTGTGATGTCACAATGGGGAAAACTGCATTGTGATGTCACAATTGGGGAAAGGGCATTGTGATGTCACAATTGGGGAAAGGGCATTGTGATGTCACAATGGGGGAAAGGGCATTGTGATGTCACAATGGGGAAAAGTTCATTGTGATGTCACAATGGGGGAAAAGTGCATTGTGATGTCACAATGGGGGAAAGTGAATTGTGATGTCACAATGGGGGAAAGGGCATTGTGATGTCACAATGGGGGAAAGGGCATTGTGATGTCACAATGGGGGAAAAGGCATTGTGATATCACAATGGGGAAAAGGGCATTGTGATGTCATAATGGGGGAAAGGGCATTGTGATGTCACAATAGGAAAAACTGCATTGTGATGTCACAATGGGGAAAACTGCATTGTGATGTCACAATTGGGGAAAGGGCATTGTGATGTCACATTTGGGGAAAGGGCATTGTGATGTCACAATGGGGGAAAGGGCATTGTGATGTCACAATGGGGAAAAGTTCATTGTGATGTCACAATGGGGGAAAAGTGCATTGTGATGTCACAATGGGGGAAAGTGAATTGTGATGTCACAATGGGGGAAAGGGCATTGTGATGTCACAATGGGGGAAAGGGCATTGTGATGTCACAATGGGGGAAATGGCATTGTGATATCACAATGGGGAAAAGGGCATTGTGATGTCATAATGGGGGAAAGGGCATTGTGATGTCACAATAGGAAAAACTGCATTGTGATGTCATAATGGGGAAGAGGGCATTGTGATGTCACAATGGGAAAAACTGCATTGTGATGTCACAATGGGGAAAACTGCATTGTGATGACACAATGGGGGAAAGGGCATTGTGATGTCACAATGGGGAAAACTGCATTGTGATGTCACAATGGGGGAAAGGGCATTGTGATGTCACAATGGGGGTAATTGCATTGTGATGTCACAATGGGGGAAAGGGCATTGTGATGTCACAATGGGAAAAACTGCATTGTGATGTCACAATGGGAAAAACTGCATTGTGATGTCACAATGGGTTAAACTGCATTGTGATGTCACAATGGGGGAAACGGCATTGTGATGTCACAATGGGGAAAACTGCATTGTGATGTCACAATGGGGGAAAGGGCATTGTGATGTCACAATGTGGGAAAAGTGCATTGTGATGTCACAATGGGGCAAAAGTGCATTGTGATGTCACAATGGGGGAAAGGGCATTGTGAAGTCACAATGGGGGAAAGGGCATTGTAATGTCACAATGGGGGAAAGGGCATTGTGATGTCACAATGGGGGAAAGGACATTGTGAAGTCACAATGGGGGAAAGGGCATTGTAATGTCACAATGGGGGAAAGGGCATTGTGATGTCACAATGGAAAAAACTGCATTATGATGTCACAATAGGGAAAAGGGCATTGTGATGTCACAATTGGGGAAAGGGCATTGTGATGTCACAATGGGGAAAGGGCATTGTGATGTTACAATGGGGAAAAGTGCATTGTGATGTCACAATAGGAAAAACTGCATTGTGATGTCAGAATGGGGAAAAGGGCATTGTGATGTCACAATGGGAAAAACTGCATTGTGATGTCACAATGGGGAAAACTGCATTGTGATGTCACAATGGGGGAAAGGGCATTGTGATGTCACAATGGGGAAAACTGCATTGTGATGTCACAATGGGGGAAAGGGCATTGTGATGTCACAATGGGGGTAATTGCATTGTGATGTCACAATGGGGGAAAGGGCATTGTGATGTCACAATGGGAAAAACTGCATTGTGATGTCACAATGGGGGAAAGGGCATTGTGATGTCACAATGGGGAAAACTGCATTGTGATGTCACAATGGGGGAAAGGGCATTGTGATGTAACAATGGGGGAAAGGGCATTGTGATGTCACAATGGGGGAAAGGGCATTGTAATGTCACAATGGGGGAAAGGGCATTGTGATGTCACAATGGGAAAAACTGCATTGTGATGTCACAATGGGGAAAACTGCATTGTGATGTCACAATTGGGGAAAGGGCATTGTGATGTCACAATTGGGGAAAGGGCATTGTGATGTCACAATGGGGGAAAGGGCATTGTGATGTCACAATGGGGAAAAGTTCATTGTGATGTCACAATGGGGGAAAAGTGCATTGTGATGTCACAATGGGGGAAAGTGAATTGTGATGTCACAATGGGGGAAAGGGCATTGTGATGTCACAATGGGGGAAAGGGCATTGTGATGTCACAATGGGGGAAAAGGCATTGTGATATCACAATGGGGAAAAGGGCATTGTGATGTCATAATGGGGGAAAGGGCATTGTGATGTCACAATAGGAAAAACTGCATTGTGATGTCACAATGGGGAAAACTGCATTGTGATGTCACAATTGGGGAAAGGGCATTGTGATGTCACATTTGGGAAAAGGGCATTGTGATGTCACAATGGGGGAAAGGGCATTGTGATGTCACAATGGGGAAAAGTTCATTGTGATGTCACAATGGGGGAAAAGTGCATTGTGATGTCACAATGGGGGAAAGTGAATTGTGATGTCACAATGGGGGAAAGGGCATTGTGATGTCACAATGGGGGAAAGGGCATTGTGATGTCACAATGGGGGAAATGGCATTGTGATATCACAATGGGGAAAAGGGCATTGTGATGTCATAATGGGGGAAAGGGCATTGTGATGTCACAATAGGAAAAACTGCATTGTGATGTCATAATGGGGAAGAGGGCATTGTGATGTCACAATGGGAAAAACTGCATTGTGATGTCACAATGGGGAAAACTGCATTGTGATGACACAATGGGGGAAAGGGCATTGTGATGTCACAATGGGGAAAACTGCATTGTGATGTCACAATGGGGGAAAGGGCATTGTGATGTCACAATGGGGGTAATTGCATTGTGATGTCACAATGGGGGAAAGGGCATTGTGATGTCACAATGGGAAAAACTGCATTGTGATGTCACAATGGGAAAAACTGCATTGTGATGTCACAATGGGTTAAACTGCATTGTGATGTCACAATGGGGGAAACGGCATTGTGATGTCACAATGGGGAAAACTGCATTGTGATGTCACAATGGGGGAAAGGGCATTGTGATGTCACAATGTGGGAAAAGTGCATTGTGATGTCACAATGGGGCAAAAGTGCATTGTGATGTCACAATGGGGGAAAGGGCATTGTGAAGTCACAATGGGGGAAAGGGCATTGTAATGTCACAATGGGGGAAAGGGCATTGTGATGTCACAATGGGGGAAAGGACATTGTGAAGTCACAATGGGGGAAAGGGCATTGTAATGTCACAATGGGGGAAAGGGCATTGTGATGTCACAATGGAAAAAACTGCATTATGATGTCACAATAGGGAAAAGGGCATTGTGATGTCACAATTGGGGAAAGGGCATTGTGATGTCACAATGGGGAAAGGGCATTGTGATGTTACAATGGGGAAAAGTGCATTGTGATGTCACAATAGGAAAAACTGCATTGTGATGTCAGAATGGGGAAAAGGGCATTGTGATGTCACAATGGGAAAAACTGCATTGTGATGTCACAATGGGGAAAACTGCATTGTGATGTCACAATGGGGGAAAGGGCATTGTGATGTCACAATGGGGAAAACTGCATTGTGATGTCACAATGGGGGAAAGGGCATTGTGATGTCACAATGGGGGTAATTGCATTGTGATGTCACAATGGGGGAAAGGGCATTGTGATGTCACAATGGGAAAAACTGCATTGTGATGTCACAATGGGTTAAACTGCATTGTGATGTCACAATGGGGGAAATGGCATTGTGATGTCACAATGGGGAAAACTGCATTGTGATGTCACAATGGGGGAAAGGGCATTGTGATGTCACAATGTGGGAAAAGTGCATTGTGATGTCACAATGGGGGAAAAGTGCATTGTGATGTCACAATGGGGGAAAGGGCATTGTGATGTCACAATGGGGGAAAGGGCATTGTGATGTCACAATTGGGGAAAGGGCATTGTGATGTCACAATGGGGGAAAGGGCATTGTAATGTCACAATGGGGTAAAGGGCATTGTGATGTCACAATGGGAAAAACTGCATTGTGATGTCACAATAGGGAAAAGGGCATTGTGATGTCACAATTGGGGAAAGGGCATTGTGGTTGTCACAATGGGGAAAGGGCATTGTGATATTACAATGGGGAAAAGTGCATTGTGATGTCACAATGGGGGAAAAGTGCATTGTGATGTCACAATGGGGGAAAGTGAATTGTGATGTCACAATGGGGGAAAGGGCATTGTGATGTCACAATGGGGGAAAGGGCATTGTGATATCACAATGGGGAAAAGGGCATTGTGATGTCATAATGGGGGAAAGGGCATTGTGATGTCACAATGGGAAAAACTGCATTGTGATGGCATAATGGGGAAAAGGGCATTGTGATGTCAGAATGGGGGAAAAGGGCATTGTGATGTCACAATGTGGGAAAAGTGCATTGTGATGTCACAATGTGGGAAAAGTGCATTGTGATGTCACAATGGGGGAAAGGGCATTGTGATGTCACAATGGGGGAAAGGGCATTGTGATGTCACAATTGGGGAAAGGGCATTGTGATGTCACAATGGGGGAAAGGGCATTGTAATGTCACAATGGGGTAAAGGGCATTGTGATGTCACAATGGGAAAAACTGCATTGTGATGTCACAATAGGGAAAAGGGCATTGTGATGTCACAATTGGGGAAAGGGCATTGTGATGTCACAATGGGGAAAGGGCATTGTGATATTACAATGGGGAAAAGTGCATTGTGATGTCACAATGGGGGAAAAGTGCATTGTGATGTCACAATGGGGGAAAGTGAATTGTGATGTCACAATGGGGGAAAGGGCATTGTGATGTCACAATGGGGGAAAGGGCATTGTGATGTCACAATGGGAAAAACTGCATTGTGATGTCACAATGGGAAAAACTGCATTGTGATGTCACAATGGGTTAAACTGCATTGTGATGTCCCAATGTGGGAAACGGCATTGTGATGTCACAATGGGGAACACTGCATTGTGATGTCACAATGGGGAAAAGGGCATTGTGATGTCACAATGGGGGAAAGGGCATTGTGATGTCACAATGGGGGAGAGGGCATTGTGATGTCACAATGGAGGAAAGGGCATTGTGATGCCACAATGGGGGAAAGGGCATTGTGATTTCACAATGGGGGAAAGGGCATTGTGATGTCACAATGGGGGAAAGGGCATTGTTATGTCACAATGGGAAAAACTGCATTGTGATGTCACAATGGGGAAAAGGCCATTGTGATGTCACAATGGGGAAAGGGCATTGTTATGTCACAATGGGAAAAACTGCATTGTGATGTCACAATGGGGAAAAGGCCATTGTGATGTCACAATGGGGGAAAGGGCATTGTGATGTCACAATGGGGGAAAGGGCATTGTGATGTCACAATGGGGGAAAGGGCATTGTGATGTCACAATGGGGGAAAGGGCATTGTTATGTCACAATGGGAAAAACTGCATTGTGATGTCACAATGGGGAAAAGGCCATTGTGATGTCACAATGGGGAAAGGGCATTGTTATGTCACAATGGGAAAAACTGCATTGTGATGTCACAATGGGGAAAAGGCCATTGTGATGTCACAATGGGGGAAAGGGCATTGTGATGTCACAATGGGGGAAAGGGCATTGTGATGTCACAATGGGGGAAAGGGCATTGTGATGTCACAATGGGGGAAATGGCATTGTGATGTCACAATGGGGGAAAGGGCATTGTGATGTCGCAATGGGGGAAAAGTGCATTGTGATGTCACAATGGGGGAAAGGGCATTGTGATGTCACAATGGGGAAAACTGCATTGTGATGTCACAATGGGGAAAAGTGCATTGTGATGTCACAATGGGGGAAAAGTGCATTGTGATGTCACAATGGGGGAAAGTGAATTGTGATGTCACAATGGGGGAAAGGGCATTGTGATGTCACAATGGGAAAAACTGCATTGTGATGTCACAATGGGGGAAAGGGCATTGTGATGTCACAATGGGGAAAACTGCATTGTGATGTCACAATGGGGGAAAGGGCATTGTGATGTAACAATGGGGGAAAGGGCATTGTGATGTCACAATGGGGGAAAGGGCATTGTAATGTCACAATGGGGGAAAGGGCATTGTGATGTCACAATGGGAAAAACTGCATTGTGATGTCACAATGGGGAAAACTGCATTGTGATGTCACAATTGGGGAAAGGGCATTGTGATGTCACAATTGGGGAAAGGGCATTGTGATGTCACAATGGGGGAAAGGGCATTGTGATGTCACAATGGGGAAAAGTTCATTGTGATGTCACAATGGGGGAAAAGTGCATTGTGATGTCACAATGGGGGAAAGTGAATTGTGATGTCACAATGGGGGAAAGGGCATTGTGATGTCACAATGGGGGAAAGGGCATTGTGATGTCACAATGGGGGAAAAGGCATTGTGATATCACAATGGGGAAAAGGGCATTGTGATGTCATAATGGGGGAAAGGGCATTGTGATGTCACAATAGGAAAAACTGCATTGTGATGTCACAATGGGGAAAACTGCATTGTGATATCACAATTGGGGAAAGGGCATTGTGATGTCACATTTGGGGAAAGGGCATTGTGATGTCACAATGGGGGAAAGGGCATTGTGATGTCACAATGGGGAAAAGTTCATTGTGATGTCACAATGGGGGAAAAGTGCATTGTGATGTCACAATGGGGGAAAGTGAATTGTGATGTCACAATGGGGGAAAGGGCATTGTGATGTCACAATGGGGGAAAGGGCATTGTGATGTCACAATGGGGGAAATGGCATTGTGATATCACAATGGGGAAAAGGGCATTGTGATGTCATAATGGGGGAAAGGGCATTGTGATGTCACAATAGGAAAAACTGCATTGTGATGTCATAATGGGGAAGAGGGCATTGTGATGTCACAATGGGAAAAACTGCATTGTGATGTCACAATGGGGAAAACTGCATTGTGATGACACAATGGGGGAAAGGGCATTGTGATGTCACAATGGGGAAAACTGCATTGTGATGTCACAATGGGGGAAAGGGCATTGTGATGTCACAATGGGGGTAATTGCATTGTGATGTCACAATGGGGGAAAGGGCATTGTGATGTCACAATGGGAAAAACTGCATTGTGATGTCACAATGGGAAAAACTGCATTGTGATGTCACAATGGGTTAAACTGCATTGTGATGTCACAATGGGGGAAACGGCATTGTGATGTCACAATGGGGAAAACTGCATTGTGATGTCACAATGGGGGAAAGGGCATTGTGATGTCACAATGTGGGAAAAGTGCATTGTGATGTCACAATGGGGCAAAAGTGCATTGTGATGTCACAATGGGGGAAAGGGCATTGTGAAGTCACAATGGGGGAAAGGGCATTGTAATGTCACAATGGGGGAAAGGGCATTGTGATGTCACAATGGGGGAAAGGACATTGTGAAGTCACAATGGGGGAAAGGGCATTGTAATGTCACAATGGGGGAAAGGGCATTGTGATGTCACAATGGAAAAAACTGCATTATGATGTCACAATAGGGAAAAGGGCATTGTGATGTCACAATTGGGGAAAGGGCATTGTGATGTCACAATGGGGAAAGGGCATTGTGATGTTACAATGGGGAAAAGTGCATTGTGATGTCACAATAGGAAAAACTGCATTGTGATGTCAGAATGGGGAAAAGGGCATTGTGATGTCACAATGGGAAAAACTGCATTGTGATGTCACAATGGGGAAAACTGCATTGTGATGTCACAATGGGGGAAAGGGCATTGTGATGTCACAATGGGGAAAACTGCATTGTGATGTCACAATGGGGGAAAGGGCATTGTGATGTCACAATGGGGGTAATTGCATTGTGATGTCACAATGGGGGAAAGGGCATTGTGATGTCACAATGGGAAAAACTGCATTGTGATGTCACAATGGGGGAAAGGGCATTGTGATGTCACAATGGGGAAAACTGCATTGTGATGTCACAATGGGGGAAAGGGCATTGTGATGTAACAATGGGGGAAAGGGCATTGTGATGTCACAATGGGGGAAAGGGCATTGTAATGTCACAATGGGGGAAAGGGCATTGTGATGTCACAATGGGAAAAACTGCATTGTGATGTCACAATGGGGAAAACTGCATTGTGATGTCACAATTGGGGAAAGGGCATTGTGATGTCACAATTGGGGAAAGGGCATTGTGATGTCACAATGGGGGAAAGGGCATTGTGATGTCACAATGGGGAAAAGTTCATTGTGATGTCACAATGGGGGAAAAGTGCATTGTGATGTCACAATGGGGGAAAGTGAATTGTGATGTCACAATGGGGGAAAGGGCATTGTGATGTCACAATGGGGGAAAGGGCATTGTGATGTCACAATGGGGGAAAAGGCATTGTGATATCACAATGGGGAAAAGGGCATTGTGATGTCATAATGGGGGAAAGGGCATTGTGATGTCACAATAGGAAAAACTGCATTGTGATGTCACAATGGGGAAAACTGCATTGTGATGTCACAATTGGGGAAAGGGCATTGTGATGTCACATTTGGGGAAAGGGCATTGTGATGTCACAATGGGGGAAAGGGCATTGTGATGTCACAATGGGGAAAAGTTCATTGTGATGTCACAATGGGGGAAAAGTGCATTGTGATGTCACAATGGGGGAAAGTGAATTGTGATGTCACAATGGGGGAAAGGGCATTGTGATGTCACAATGGGGGAAAGGGCATTGTGATGTCACAATGGGGGAAATGGCATTGTGATATCACAATGGGGAAAAGGGCATTGTGATGTCATAATGGGGGAAAGGGCATTGTGATGTCACAATAGGAAAAACTGCATTGTGATGTCATAATGGGGAAGAGGGCATTGTGATGTCACAATGGGAAAAACTGCATTGTGATGTCACAATGGGGAAAACTGCATTGTGATGACACAATGGGGGAAAGGGCATTGTGATGTCACAATGGGGAAAACTGCATTGTGATGTCACAATGGGGGAAAGGGCATTGTGATGTCACAATGGGGGTAATTGCATTGTGATGTCACAATGGGGGAAAGGGCATTGTGATGTCACAATGGGAAAAACTGCATTGTGATGTCACAATGGGAAAAACTGCATTGTGATGTCACAATGGGTTAAACTGCATTGTGATGTCACAATGGGGGAAACGGCATTGTGATGTCACAATGGGGAAAACTGCATTGTGATGTCACAATGGGGGAAAGGGCATTGTGATGTCACAATGTGGGAAAAGTGCATTGTGATGTCACAATGGGGCAAAAGTGCATTGTGATGTCACAATGGGGGAAAGGGCATTGTGAAGTCACAATGGGGGAAAGGGCATTGTAATGTCACAATGGGGGAAAGGGCATTGTGATGTCACAATGGGGGAAAGGACATTGTGAAGTCACAATGGGGGAAAGGGCATTGTAATGTCACAATGGGGGAAAGGGCATTGTGATGTCACAATGGAAAAAACTGCATTATGATGTCACAATAGGGAAAAGGGCATTGTGATGTCACAATTGGGGAAAGGGCATTGTGATGTCACAATGGGGAAAGGGCATTGTGATGTTACAATGGGGAAAAGTGCATTGTGATGTCACAATAGGAAAAACTGCATTGTGATGTCAGAATGGGGAAAAGGGCATTGTGATGTCACAATGGGAAAAACTGCATTGTGATGTCACAATGGGGAAAACTGCATTGTGATGTCACAATGGGGGAAAGGGCATTGTGATGTCACAATGGGGAAAACTGCATTGTGATGTCACAATGGGGGAAAGGGCATTGTGATGTCACAATGGGGGTAATTGCATTGTGATGTCACAATGGGGGAAAGGGCATTGTGATGTCACAATGGGAAAAACTGCATTGTGATGTCACAATGGGTTAAACTGCATTGTGATGTCACAATGGGGGAAATGGCATTGTGATGTCACAATGGGGAAAACTGCATTGTGATGTCACAATGGGGGAAAGGGCATTGTGATGTCACAATGTGGGAAAAGTGCATTGTGATGTCACAATGGGGGAAAAGTGCATTGTGATGTCACAATGGGGGAAAGGGCATTGTGATGTCACAATGGGGGAAAGGGCATTGTGATGTCACAATTGGGGAAAGGGCATTGTGATGTCACAATGGGGGAAAGGGCATTGTAATGTCACAATGGGGTAAAGGGCATTGTGATGTCACAATGGGAAAAACTGCATTGTGATGTCACAATAGGGAAAAGGGCATTGTGATGTCACAATTGGGGAAAGGGCATTGTGGTTGTCACAATGGGGAAAGGGCATTGTGATATTACAATGGGGAAAAGTGCATTGTGATGTCACAATGGGGGAAAAGTGCATTGTGATGTCACAATGGGGGAAAGTGAATTGTGATGTCACAATGGGGGAAAGGGCATTGTGATGTCACAATGGGGGAAAGGGCATTGTGATATCACAATGGGGAAAAGGGCATTGTGATGTCATAATGGGGGAAAGGGCATTGTGATGTCACAATGGGAAAAACTGCATTGTGATGGCATAATGGGGAAAAGGGCATTGTGATGTCAGAATGGGGGAAAAGGGCATTGTGATGTCACAATGTGGGAAAAGTGCATTGTGATGTCACAATGTGGGAAAAGTGCATTGTGATGTCACAATGGGGGAAAGGGCATTGTGATGTCACAATGGGGGAAAGGGCATTGTGATGTCACAATTGGGGAAAGGGCATTGTGATGTCACAATGGGGGAAAGGGCATTGTAATGTCACAATGGGGTAAAGGGCATTGTGATGTCACAATGGGAAAAACTGCATTGTGATGTCACAATAGGGAAAAGGGCATTGTGATGTCACAATTGGGGAAAGGGCATTGTGATGTCACAATGGGGAAAGGGCATTGTGATATTACAATGGGGAAAAGTGCATTGTGATGTCACAATGGGGGAAAAGTGCATTGTGATGTCACAATGGGGGAAAGTGAATTGTGATGTCACAATGGGGGAAAGGGCATTGTGATGTCACAATGGGGGAAAGGGCATTGTGATGTCACAATGGGAAAAACTGCATTGTGATGTCACAATGGGAAAAACTGCATTGTGATGTCACAATGGGTTAAACTGCATTGTGATGTCCCAATGTGGGAAACGGCATTGTGATGTCACAATGGGGAACACTGCATTGTGATGTCACAATGGGGAAAAGGGCATTGTGATGTCACAATGGGGGAAAGGGCATTGTGATGTCACAATGGGGGAGAGGGCATTGTGATGTCACAATGGAGGAAAGGGCATTGTGATGCCACAATGGGGGAAAGGGCATTGTGATTTCACAATGGGGGAAAGGGCATTGTGATGTCACAATGGGGGAAAGGGCATTGTTATGTCACAATGGGAAAAACTGCATTGTGATGTCACAATGGGGAAAAGGCCATTGTGATGTCACAATGGGGAAAGGGCATTGTTATGTCACAATGGGAAAAACTGCATTGTGATGTCACAATGGGGAAAAGGCCATTGTGATGTCACAATGGGGGAAAGGGCATTGTGATGTCACAATGGGGGAAAGGGCATTGTGATGTCACAATGGGGGAAAGGGCATTGTGATGTCACAATGGGGGAAATGGCATTGTGATGTCACAATGGGGGAAAGGGCATTGTGATGTCGCAATGGGGGAAAAGTGCATTGTGATGTCACAATGGGGGAAAGGGCATTGTGATGTCACAATGGGGAAAACTGCATTGTGATGTCACAATGGGGAAAAGTGCATTGTGATGTCACAATGGGGGAAAAGTGCATTGTGATGTCACAATGGGGGAAAGTGAATTGTGATGTCACAATGGGGGAAAGGGCATTGTGATGTCACAATGGGAAAAACTGCATTGTGATGTCACAATGGGGGAAAGGGCATTGTGATGTCACAATGGGGAAAACTGCATTGTGATGTCACAATGGGGGAAAGGGCATTGTGATGTAACAATGGGGGAAAGGGCATTGTGATGTCACAATGGGGGAAAGGGCATTGTAATGTCACAATGGGGGAAAGGGCATTGTGATGTCACAATGGGGGAAAAGTGCATTGTGATGTCACAATGGGGGAAAGGGCATTGTGATGTCACAATGGGGGAAAGGGCATTGTGATGTCACAATGGGGGAAAGGGCATTGTGATGTCACAATGGGGGAAAGGGCATTGTGATGTCACAATGGGAACAACTGCATTGTGATGTCACAATAGGGAAAAGGGCATTGTGATGTCACAATTGGGGAAAGGGCATTGTGATGTCACAATGGGGAAAGGGCATTGTGATGTTACAATGGGGAAAAGTGCATTGTGATGTCACAATGGGGGAAAAGTGCATTGTGATGTCACAATGGGGGAAAGTGAATTGTGATGTCACAATGGGGGAAAGGGCATTGTGATGTCACAATGGGGGAAAGGGCATTGTGATGTCACAATGGGGGAAAGGGCATTGTGATATCACAATGGGGAAAAGGGCATTGTGATGTCATAATGGGGGAAAGGGCATTATGATGTCACAATGGGAAAAACTGCATTGTGATGGCATAATGGGGAAAAGGGCATTGTGATGTCAGAATGGGGGAAAAGGGCATTGTGATGTCACAATGGGGGAAAGGGCATTGTGATGTCACAATGGGAAAAACTGCATTGTGATGTCACAATGGGGAAAACTGCATTGTGATGTCACAATGGGGGAAAGGGCATTGTGATGTCACAATGGGGAAAAGTGCATTGTGATGTCACAATGGGGGAAAGGGCATTGTGATGTCACAATGGGGGTAATTGCATTGTGATGTCACAATGGGGGAAAGGGCATTGTGATGTCACAATGGGGGAAAGGGCATTGTGATGTCACAATGGGAAAAACTGCATTGTGATGTCACAATGGGAAAAACTGCATTGTGATGTCACAATGGGTTAAACTGCATTGTGATGTCCCAATGTGGGAAACGGCATTGTGATGTCACAATGGGGAAAACTGCATTGTGATGTCACAATGGGGAAAAGGGCATTGTGATGTCACAATGGGGGAAAGGGCATTGTGATGTCACAATGGGGGAAAGGGCATTGTAATGTCACAATGGGGGAAAGGGCATTGTGATGTCACAATGGGAAAAACTGCATTGTGATGTCACAATGGGGAAAACTGCATTGTGATGTCACAATTGGGGAAAGGGCATTGTGATGTCACAATTGGGGAAAGGGCATTGTGATGTCACAATGGGGGAAAGGGCATTGTGATGTCACAATGGGGAAAAGTTCATTGTGATGTCACAATGCGGGAAAAGTGCATTGTGATGTCACAATGGGGGAAAGTGAATTGTGATGTCACAATGGGGGAAAGGGCATTGTGATGTCACAATGGGGGAAAGGGCATTGTGATGTCACAATGGGGGAAAAGGCATTGTGATATCACAATGGGGAAAAGGGCATTGTGATGTCATAATGGGGGAAAGGGCATTGTGATGTCACAATAGGAAAAACTGCATTGTGATGTCATAATGGGGAAAAGGGCATTGTGATGTCACAATGGGAAAAACTGCATTGTGATGTCACAATGGGGAAAACTGCATTGTGATGTCACAATGGGGGAAAGGGCATTGTGATGTCACAATGGGGGTAATTGCATTGTGATGTCACAATAGGGGAAAGGGCATTGTGATGTCACAATGGGGGAAAGGGCATTGTGATGTCACAATGGGAAAAACTGCATTGTGATGTCACAATGGGAAAAACTGCATTGTGATGTCACAATGGGTTAAACTGCATTGTGATGTCACAATGGGGGAAACGGCATTGTGATGTCACAATGGGGAAAACTGCATTGTGATGTCACAATGGGGGAAAGGGCATTGTGATGTCACAATGTGGGAAAAGTGCATTGTGATGTCACAATGGGGGAAAAGTGCATTGTGATGTCACAATGGGGGAAAGGGCATTGTGATGTCACAATGGGGGAAAGGGCATTGTGATGTCACAATGGGGGAAAGGGCATTGTGATGTCACAATGGGGGAAAGGGCATTGTGATGTCACAATGGGAGCAACTGCATTGTGATGTCACAATAGGGAAAAGGGCATTGTGATGTCACAATTGGGGAAAGGGCATTGTGATGTCACAATGGGGAAAGGGCATTGTGATGTTACAATGGGGAAAAGTGCATTGTGATGTCACAATGGGGGAAAAGTGCATTGTGATGTCACAATGGGGGAAAGTGAATTGTGATGTCACAATGGGGGAAAGGGCATTGTGATGTCACAATGGGGGAAAGGGCATTGTGATGTCACAATGGGGGAAAGGGCATTGTGATATCACAATGGGGAAAAGGGCATTGTGATGTCATAATGGGGGAAAGGGCATTATGATGTCACAATGGGAAAAACTGCATTGTGATGGCATAATGGGGAAAAGGGCATTGTGATGTCAGAATGGGGGAAAAGGGCATTGTGATGTCACAATGGGGGAAAGGGCATTGTGATGTCACAATGGGAAAAACTGCATTGTGATGTCACAATGGGGAAAACTGCATTGTGATGTCACAATGGGGGAAAGGGCATTGTGATGTCACAATGGGGAAAAGTGCATTGTGATGTCACAATGGGGGAAAGGGCATTGTGATGTCACAATGGGGGTAATTGCATTGTGATGTCACAATGGGGGAAAGGGCATTGTGATGTCACAATGGGGGAAAGGGCATTGTGATGTCACAATGGGAAAAACGGCATTGTGATGTCACAATGGGAAAAACTGCATTGTGATGTCACAATGGGTTAAACTGCATTGTGATGTCCCAATGTGGGAAACGGCATTGTGATGTCACAATGCGGAAAACTGCATTGTGATGTCACAATGGGGAAAAGGGCATTGTGATGTCACAATGGGGGAAAGGGCATTGTGATGTCACAATGGGGGAGAGGGCATTGTGATGTCACAATGGAGGAATGGGCATTGTGATGCCACAATGGGGGAAAGGGCATTGTGATTTCACAATGGGGGAAAGGGCATTGTGATGTCACAATGTCGGAAAGGGCATTGTTATGTCACAATGGGAAAAACTGCATTGTGATGTCACAATGGGGAAAAGGCCATTGTGATGTCACAATGGGGAAAGGGCATTGTTATGTCACAATGGGAAAAACTGCATTGTGATGTCACAATGGGGGAAAGGGCATTGTGATGTCACAATGGGGGAAAGGGCATTGTGATGTCAAAATGGGGGAAAGGGCATTGTGATGTCACAATGGGGGAAAGGGCATTGTGATGTCACAATGGGGGAAATGGCATTGTGATGTCACAATGGGGGAAAGGGCATTGTGATGTCACAATGGGGGAAAGGGCATTGTTATGTCACAATGGGAAAAACTGCATTGTGATGTCACAATGGGGAAAAGGCCATTGTGATGTCACAATGGGGAAAGGGCATTGTTATGTCACAATGGGAAAAACTGCATTGTGATGTCACAATGGGGAAAAGGCCATTGTGATGTCACAATGGGGGAAAGGGCATTGTGATGTCACAATGGGGGAAAGGGCATTGTGATGTCACAATTGGGGAAAGGGCATTGTGATGTCACAATGGGGAAAGGGCATTGTGATATTACAATGGGGAAAAGTGCATTGTGATGTCACAATGGGGGAAAAGTGCATTGTGATGTCACAATGGGGGAAAGTGAATTGTGATGTCACAATGGGGGAAAGGGCATTGTGATGTCACAATGGGGGAAAGGGCATTGTGATGTCACAATGGGAAAAACTGCATTGTGATGTCACAATGGGAAAAACTGCATAGTGATGTCACAATGGGTTAAACTGCATTGTGATGTCCCAATGTGGGAAACGGCATTGTGATGTCACAATGGGGAACACTGCATTGTGATGTCACAATGGGGAAAAGGGCATTGTGATGTCACAATGGGGGAAAGGGCATTGTGATGTCACAATGGGGGAGAGGGCATTGTGATGTCACAATGGAGGAAAGGGCATTGTGATGCCACAATGGGGGAAAGGGCATTGTGATTTCACAATGGGGGAAAGGGCATTGTGATGTCACAATGGGGGAAAGGGCATTGTTATGTCACAATGGGAAAAACTGCATTGTGATGTCACAATGGGGAAAAGGCCATTGTGATGTCACAATGGGGAAAGGGCATTGTTATGTCACAATGGGAAAAACTGCATTGTGATGTCACAATGGGGAAAAGGCCATTGTGATGTCACAATGGGGGAAAGGGCATTGTGATGTCACAATGGGGGAAAGGGCATTGTGATGTCACAATGGGGAAAGGGCATTGTGATGTTACAATGGGGAAAAGTGCATTGTGATGTCACAATGGGGGAAAAGTGCATTGTGATGTCACAATGGGGGAAAGTGAATTGTGATGTCACAATGGGGGAAAGGGCATTGTGATGTCACAATGGGGGAAAGGGCATTGTGATGTCACAATGGGGGAAAGGGCATTGTGATATCACAATGGGGAAAAGGGCATTGTGATGTCATAATGGGGGAAAGGGCATTATGATGTCACAATGGGAAAAACTGCATTGTGATGGCATAATGGGGAAAAGGGCATTGTGATGTCAGAATGGGGGAAAAGGGCATTGTGATGTCACAATGGGGGAAAGGGCATTGTGATGTCACAATGGGAAAAACTGCATTGTGATGTCACAATGGGGAAAACTGCATTGTGATGTCACAATGGGGGAAAGGGCATTGTGATGTCACAATGGGGAAAAGTGCATTGTGATGTCACAATGGGGGAAAGGGCATTGTGATGTCACAATGGGGGTAATTGCATTGTGATGTCACAATGGGGGAAAGGGCATTGTGATGTCACAATGGGGGAAAGGGCATTGTGATGTCACAATGGGAAAAACGGCATTGTGATGTCACAATGGGAAAAACTGCATTGTGATGTCACAATGGGTTAAACTGCATTGTGATGTCCCAATGTGGGAAACGGCATTGTGATGTCACAATGCGGAAAACTGCATTGTGATGTCACAATGGGGAAAAGGGCATTGTGATGTCACAATGGGGGAAAGGGCATTGTGATGTCACAATGGGGGAGAGGGCATTGTGATGTCACAATGGAGGAATGGGCATTGTGATGCCACAATGGGGGAAAGGGCATTGTGATTTCACAATGGGGGAAAGGGCATTGTGATGTCACAATGTCGGAAAGGGCATTGTTATGTCACAATGGGAAAAACTGCATTGTGATGTCACAATGGGGAAAAGGCCATTGTGATGTCACAATGGGGAAAGGGCATTGTTATGTCACAATGGGAAAAACTGCATTGTGATGTCACAATGGGGGAAAGGGCATTGTGATGTCACAATGGGGGAAAGGGCATTGTGATGTCAAAATGGGGGAAAGGGCATTGTGATGTCACAATGGGGGAAAGGGCATTGTGATGTCACAATGGGGGAAATGGCATTGTGATGTCACAATGGGGGAAAGGGCATTGTGATGTCACAATGGGGGAAAGGGCATTGTTATGTCACAATGGGAAAAACTGCATTGTGATGTCACAATGGGGAAAAGGCCATTGTGATGTCACAATGGGGAAAGGGCATTGTTATGTCACAATGGGAAAAACTGCATTGTGATGTCACAATGGGGAAAAGGCCATTGTGATGTCACAATGGGGGAAAGGGCATTGTGATGTCACAATGGGGGAAAGGGCATTGTGATGTCACAATTGGGGAAAGGGCATTGTGATGTCACAATGGGGAAAGGGCATTGTGATATTACAATGGGGAAAAGTGCATTGTGATGTCACAATGGGGGAAAAGTGCATTGTGATGTCACAATGGGGGAAAGTGAATTGTGATGTCACAATGGGGGAAAGGGCATTGTGATGTCACAATGGGGGAAAGGGCATTGTGATGTCACAATGGGAAAAACTGCATTGTGATGTCACAATGGGAAAAACTGCATAGTGATGTCACAATGGGTTAAACTGCATTGTGATGTCCCAATGTGGGAAACGGCATTGTGATGTCACAATGGGGAACACTGCATTGTGATGTCACAATGGGGAAAAGGGCATTGTGATGTCACAATGGGGGAAAGGGCATTGTGATGTCACAATGGGGGAGAGGGCATTGTGATGTCACAATGGAGGAAAGGGCATTGTGATGCCACAATGGGGGAAAGGGCATTGTGATTTCACAATGGGGGAAAGGGCATTGTGATGTCACAATGGGGGAAAGGGCATTGTTATGTCACAATGGGAAAAACTGCATTGTGATGTCACAATGGGGAAAAGGCCATTGTGATGTCACAATGGGGAAAGGGCATTGTTATGTCACAATGGGAAAAACTGCATTGTGATGTCACAATGGGGAAAAGGCCATTGTGATGTCACAATGGGGGAAAGGGCATTGTGATGTCACAATGGGGGAAAGGGCATTGTGATGTCACAATGGGGGAAAGGGCATTGTGATGTCACAATGGGGGAAATGGCATTGTGATGTCACAATGGGGGAAAGGGCATTGTGATGTCGCAATGGGGTAAAAGTGCATTGTGATGTCACAATGGGGGAAAGGGCATTGTGATGTCACAATGGGGAAAACTGCATTGTGATGTCACAATGGGGAAAAGTGCATTGTGATGTCACAATGGGGGAAAAGTGCATTGTGATGTCACAATGGGGGAAAGTGAATTGTGATGTCACAATGGGGGAAAGGGCATTGTGATGTCACAATGGGAAAAACTGCATTGTGATGTCACAATGGGGGAAAGGGCATTGTGATGTCACAATGGGGAAAACTGCATTGTGATGTCACAATGGGGGAAAGGGCATTGTGATGTAACAATGGGGGAAAGGGCATTGTGATGTCACAATGGGGGAAAGGGCATTGTAATGTCACAATGGGGGAAAGGGCATTGTGATGTCACAATGGGAAAAACTGCATTGTGATGTCACAATGGGGAAAACTGCATTGTGATGTCACAATTGGGGAAAGGGCATTGTGATGTCACAATTGGGGAAAGGGCATTGTGATGTCACAATGGGGGAAAGGGCATTGTGATGTCACAATGGGGAAAAGTTCATTGTGATGTCACAATGGGGGAAAAGTGCATTGTGATGTCACAATGGGGGAAAGTGAATTGTGATGTCACAATGGGGGAAAGGGCATTGTGATGTCACAATGGGGGAAAGGGCATTGTGATGTCACAATGGGGGAAAAGGCATTGTGATATCACAATGGGGAAAAGGGCATTGTGATGTCATAATGGGGGAAAGGGCATTGTGATGTCACAATAGGAAAAACTGCATTGTGATGTCATAATGGGGAAAAGGGCATTGTGATGTCACAATGGGAAAAACTGCATTGTGATGTCACAATGGGGAAAACTGCATTGTGATGTCACAATGGGGAAAACTGCATTGTGATGTCACAATGGGGGAAAGGGCATTGTGATGTCACAATGGGGGTAATTGCATTGTGATGTCACAATAGGGGAAAGGGCATTGTGATGTCACAATGGGGGAAAGGGCATTGTGATGTCACAATGGGAAAAACTGCATTGTGATGTCACAATGGGAAAAACTGCATTGTGATGTCACAATGGGTTAAACTGCATTGTGATGTCACAATGGGGGAAACGGCATTGTGATGTCACAATGGGGAAAACTGCATTGTGATGTCACAATGGGGGAAAGGGCATTGTGATGTCACAATGTGGGAAAAGTGCATTGTGATGTCACAATGGGGGAAAAGTGCATTGTGATGTCACAATGGGGGAAAGGGCATTGTGATGTCACAATGGGGGAAAGGGCATTGTGATGTCACAATGGGGGAAAGGGCATTGTGATGTCACAATGGGGGAAAGGGCATTGTGATGTCACAATGGGAACAACTGCATTGTGATGTCACAATAGGGAAAAGGGCATTGTGATGTCACAATTGGGGAAAGGGCATTGTGATGTCACAATGGGGAAAGGGCATTGTGATGTTACAATGGGGAAAAGTGCATTGTGATGTCACAATGGGGGAAAAGTGCATTGTGATGTCACAATGGGGGAAAGTGAATTGTGATGTCACAATGGGGGAAAGGGCATTGTGATGTCACAATGGGGGAAAGGGCATTGTGATGTCACAATGGGGGAAAGGGCATTGTGATATCACAATGGGGAAAAGGGCATTGTGATGTCATAATGGGGGAAAGGGCATTATGATGTCACAATGGGAAAAACTGCATTGTGATGGCATAATGGGGAAAAGGGCATTGTGATGTCAGAATGGGGGAAAAGGGCATTGTGATGTCACAATGGGGGAAAGGGCATTGTGATGTCACAATGGGAAAAACTGCATTGTGATGTCACAATGGGGAAAACTGCATTGTGATGTCACAATGGGGGAAAGGGCATTGTGATGTCACAATGGGGAAAAGTGCATTGTGATGTCACAATGGGGGAAAGGGCATTGTGATGTCACAATGGGGGTAATTGCATTGTGATGTCACAATGGGGGAAAGGGCATTGTGATGTCACAATGGGGGAAAGGGCATTGTGATGTCACAATGGGAAAAACTGCATTGTGATGTCACAATGGGAAAAACTGCATTGTGATGTCACAATGGGTTAAACTGCATTGTGATGTCCCAATGTGGGAAACGGCATTGTGATGTCACAATGGGGAAAACTGCATTGTGATGTCACAATGGGGAAAAGGGCATTGTGATGTCACAATGGGGGAAAGGGCATTGTGATGTCACAATGGGGGAGAGGGCATTGTGATGTCACAATGGAGGAATGGGCATTGTGATGCCACAATGGGGGAAAGGGCATTGTGATTTCACAATGGGGGAAAGGGCATTGTGATGTCACAATGGGGGAAAGGGCATTGTTATGTCACAATGGGAAAAACTGCATTGTGATGTCACAATGGGGAAAAGGCCATTGTGATGTCACAATGGGGAAAGGGCATTGTTATGTCACAATGGGAAAAACTGCATTGTGATGTCACAATGGGGGAAAGGGCATTGTGATGTCACAATGGGGGAAAGGGCATTGTGATGTCAAAATGGGGGAAAGGGCATTGTGATGTCACAATGGGGGAAAGGGCATTGTGATGTCACAATGGGGGAAATGGCATTGTGATGTCACAATGGGGGAAAGGGCATTGTGATGTCACAATGGGGGAAAGGGCATTGTTATGTCACAATGGGAAAAACTGCATTGTGATGTCACAATGGGGAAAAGGCCATTGTGATGTCACAATGGGGAAAGGGCATTGTTATGTCACAATGGGAAAAACTGCATTGTGATGTCACAATGGGGAAAAGGCCATTGTGATGTCACAATGGGGGAAAGGGCATTGTGATGTCACAATGGGGGAAAGGGCATTGTGATGTCACAATGGGGGAAAGGGCATTGTGATGTCACAATGGGGGAAATGGCATTGTGATGTCACAATGGGGGAAAGGGCATTGTGATGTCGCAATGGGGGAAAAGTGCATTGTGATGTCACAATGGGGGAAAAGTGCATTGTGATGTCACAATGGGGAAAACTGCATTGTGATGTCACAATGGGGAAAAGTGCATTGTGATGTCACAATGGGGGAAAAGTGCATTGTGATGTCACAATGGGGGAAAGTGAATTGTGATGTCACAATGGGGGAAAGGGCATTGTGATGTCACAATGGGAAAAACTGCATTGTGATGTCACAATGGGGGAAAGGGCATTGTGATGTCACAATGGGGAAAACTGCATTGTGATGTCACAATGGGGGAAAGGGCATTGTGATGTAACAATGGGGGAAAGGGCATTGTGATGTCACAATGGGGGAAAGGGCATTGTAATGTCACAATGGGGGAAAGGGCATTGTGATGTCACAATGGGAAAAACTGCATTGTGATGTCACAATGGGGAAAACTGCATTGTGATGTCACAATTGGGGAAAGGGCATTGTGATGTCACAATTGGGGAAAGGGCATTGTGATGTCACAATGGGGGAAAGGGCATTGTGATATCACAATGGGGAAAAGTTCATTGTGATGTCACAATGGGGGAAAAGTGCATTGTGATGTCACAATGGGGGAAAGTGAATTGTGATGTCACAATGGGGGAAAGGGCATTGTGATGTCACAATGGGGGAAAGGGCATTGTGATGTCACAATGGGGGAAAAGGCATTGTGATATCACAATGGGGAAAAGGGCATTGTGATGTCATAATGGGGGAAAGGGCATTGTGATGTCACAATAGGAAAAACTGCATTGTGATGTCATAATGGGGAAAAGGGCATTGTGATGTCACAATGGGAAAAACTGCATTGTGATGTCACAATGGGGAAAACTGCATTGTGATGTCACAATGGGGGAAAGGGCATTGTGATGTCACAATGGGGAAAACTGCATTGTGATGTCACAATGGGGGAAAGGGCATTGTGATGTCACAATGGGGGTAATTGCATTGTGATGTCACAATAGGGGAAAGGGCATTGTGATGTCACAATGGGGGAAAGGGCATTGTGATGTCACAATGGGAAAAACTGCATTGTGATGTCACAATGGGAAAAACTGCATTGTGATGTCACAATGGGTTAAACTGCATTGTGATGTCACAATGGGGGAAACGGCATTGTGATGTCACAATGGGGAAAACTGCATTGTGATGTCACAATGGGGGAAAGGGCATTGTGATGTCACAATGTGGGAAAAGTGCATTGTGATGTCACAATGGGGGAAAAGTGCATTGTGATGTCACAATGGGGGAAAGGGCATTGTGATGTCACAATGGGGGAAAGGGCATTGTGATGTCACAATGGGGGAAAGGGCATTGTGATGTCACAATGGGGGAAAGGGCATTGTGATGTCACAATGGGGGAAAGGGCATTGTAATGTCACAATGGGGGAAAGGGCATTGTGATGTCACAATGGGGAAAACTGCATTGTGATGTCACAATAGGGAAAAGGGCATTGTGATGTCAGAATGGGGGAAAAGGGCATTGTGATGTCACAATGGGGGAAAGGGCATTGTGATGTCACAATGGGAAAAACTGCATTGTGATGTCACAATGGGGAAAACTGCATTGTGATGTCACAATGGGGGAAAGGGCATTGTGATGTCACAATGGGGAAAAGTGCATTGTGATGTCACAATGGGGGAAAGGGCATTGTGATGTCACAATGGGGGTAATTGCATTGTGATGTCACAATGGGGGAAAGGGCATTGTGATGTCACAATGGGGGAAAGGGCATTGTGATGTCACAATGGGAAAAACTGCATTGTGATGTCACAATGGGAAAAACTGCATTGTGATGTCACAATGGATTAAACTGCATTGTGATGTCCCAATGTGGGAAACGGCATTGTGATGTCACAATGGGGAAAACTGCATTGTGATGTCACAATGGAGGAATGGGCATTGTGATGCCACAATGGGGGAAAGGGCATTGTGATTTCACAATGGGGGAAAGGGCATTGTGATGTCACAATGGGGGAAAGGGCATTGTTATGTCACAATGGGAAAAACTGCATTGTGATGTCACAATGGGGAAAAGGCCATTGTGATGTCACAATGGGGAAAGGGCATTGTTATGTCACAATGGGAAAAACTGCATTGTGATGTCACAATGGGGGAAAGGGCATTGTGATGTCACAATGGGGGAAAGGGCATTGTGATGTCACAATGGGGGAAATGGCATTGTGATGTCACAATGGGGGAAAGGGCATTGTGATGTCGCAATGGGGGAAAAGTGCATTGTGATGTCACAATGGGGGAAAGGGCATTGTGATGTCACAATGGGAAAAACTGCATTGTGATGTCACAATGGGGGAAAGGGCATTGTGATGTCACAATGGGGAAAACTGCATTGTGATGTCACAATGGGGGAAAGGACATTGTGATGTAACAATGGGGGAAAGGGCATTGTGATGTCACAATGGGGGAAAGGGCATTGTAATGTCACAATGGGGGAAAGGGCATTGTGATGTCACAATGGGAAAAACTGCATTGTGATGTCACAATGGGGAAAACTGCATTGTGATGTCACAATTGGGGAAAGGGCATTGTGATGTCACAATGGGAAAAACTGCATTGTGATGTCACAATGGGGAAAACTGCATTGTGATGTCACAATGGGGGAAAGGGCATTGTGATGTCACAATGGGGAAAAGTGCATTGTGATGTCACAATGGGGGAAAGGGCATTGTGATGTCACAATGGGGGTAATTGCATTGTGATGTCACAATGGGGGAAAGGGCATTGTGATGTCACAATGGGGGAAAGGGCATTGTGATGTCACAATGGGAAAAACTGCATTGTGATGTCACAATGGGAAAAACTGCATTGTGATGTCACAATGGGTTAAACTGCATTGTGATGTCCCAATGTGGGAAACGGCATTGTGATGTCACAATGGGGAAAACTGCATTGTGATGTCACAATGGGGAAAAGGGCATTGTGATGTCACAATGGGGGAAAGGGCATTGTGATGTCACAATGGGGGAGAGGGCATTGTGATGTCACAATGGAGGAATGGGCATTGTGATGCCACAATGGGGGAAAGGGCATTGTGATTTCACAATGGGGTAAAGGGCATTGTGATGTCACAATGGGGGAAAGGGCATTGTTATGTCACAATGGGAAAAACTGCATTGTGATGTCACGATGGGGAAAAGGCCATTGTGATGTCACAATGGGGAAAGGGCATTGTTATGTCACAATGGGAAAAACTGCATTGTGATGTCACAATGGGGGAAAGGGCATTGTGATGTCACAATGGGGGAAAGGGCATTGTGATGTCACAATGGGGGAAAGGGCATTGGTTTGTCACAATGGGGGAAAGGGCATTGTGATGTCACAATGGGAAAAACTGCATTGTGATGTCACAATGGGGGAAAGGGCATTGTGATGTCACAATGGGGAAAACTGCATTGTGATGTCACAATGGGGGAAAGGACATTGTGATGTAACAATGGGGGAAAGGGCATTGTGATGTCACAATGGGGGAAAGGGCATTGTAATGTCACAATGGGGGAAAGGGCATTGTGATGTCACAATGGGAAAAACTGCATTGTGATGTCACAATGGGGAAAACTGCATTGTGATGTCACAATTGGGGAAAGGGCATTGTGATGTCACAATTGGGGAAAGGGCATTGTGATGTCACAATGGGGGAAAGGGCATTGTGATGTCACAATGGGGAAAAGTTCATTGTGATGTCACAATGGGGGAAAAGTGCATTGTGATGTCACAATGGGGGAAAGTGAATTGTGATGTCACAATGGGGGAAAGGGCATTGTGATGTCACAATGGGGGAAAGGGCATTGTGATGTCACAATGGGGGAAAAGGCATTGTGATATCACAATGGGGAAAAGGGCATTGTGATGTCATAATGGGGGAAAGGGCATTGTGATGTCACAATGGGAAAAACTGCATTGTGATGTCACAATGGGGAAAACTGCATTGTGATGTCACAATGGGGGAAAGGGCATTGTGATGTCACAATGGGGAAAAGTTCATTGTGATGTCACAATGGGGGAAAAGTGCATTGTGATGTCACAATGGGGGAAAGTGAATTGTGATGTCACAATGGGGGAAAGGGCATTGTGATGTCACAATGGGGGAAAGGGCATTGTGATGTCACAATGGGGGAAAGGGCATTGTGATATCACAATGGGGAAAAGGGCATTGTGATGTCATAATGGGGGAAAGGGCATTGTGATGTCACAATGGGAAAAACTGCATTGTGATGGCATAATGGGGAAAAGGGCATTGTGATGTCAGAATGGGGGAAAAGGGCATTGTGATGTCACAATGGGGGAAAGGGCATTGTGATGTCACAATGGGAAAAACTGCATTGTGATGTCACAATGGGGAAAACTGCATTGTGATGTCACAATGGGGGAAAGGGCATTGTGATGTCACAATGGGGAAAAGTGCATTGTGATGTCACAATGGGGGAAAGGGCATTGTGATGTCACAATGGGGGTAATTGCATTGTGATGTCACAATGGGGGAAAGGGCATTGTGATGTCACAATGGGGGAAAGGGCATTGTGATGTCACAATGGGAAAAACTGCATTGTGATGTCACAATGGGAAAAACTGCATTGTGATGTCACAATGGATTAAACTGCATTGTGATGTCCCAATGTGGGAAACGGCATTGTGATGTCACAATGGGGAAAACTGCATTGTGATGTCACAATGGAGGAATGGGCATTGTGATGCCACAATGGGGGAAAGGGCATTGTGATTTCACAATGGGGGAAAGGGCATTGTGATGTCACAATGGGGGAAAGGGCATTGTTATGTCACAATGGGAAAAACTGCATTGTGATGTCACAATGGGGAAAAGGCCATTGTGATGTCACAATGGGGAAAGGGCATTGTTATGTCACAATGGGAAAAACTGCATTGTGATGTCACAATGGGGGAAAGGGCATTGTGATGTCACAATGGGGGAAAGGGCATTGTGATGTCACAATGGGGGAAATGGCATTGTGATGTCACAATGGGGGAAAGGGCATTGTGATGTCGCAATGGGGGAAAAGTGCATTGTGATGTCACAATGGGGGAAAGGGCATTGTGATGTCACAATGGGAAAAACTGCATTGTGATGTCACAATGGGGGAAAGGGCATTGTGATGTCACAATGGGGAAAACTGCATTGTGATGTCACAATGGGGGAAAGGACATTGTGATGTAACAATGGGGGAAAGGGCATTGTGATGTCACAATGGGGGAAAGGGCATTGTAATGTCACAATGGGGGAAAGGGCATTGTGATGTCACAATGGGAAAAACTGCATTGTGATGTCACAATGGGGAAAACTGCATTGTGATGTCACAATTGGGGAAAGGGCATTGTGATGTCACAATGGGAAAAACTGCATTGTGATGTCACAATGGGGAAAACTGCATTGTGATGTCACAATGGGGGAAAGGGCATTGTGATGTCACAATGGGGAAAAGTGCATTGTGATGTCACAATGGGGGAAAGGGCATTGTGATGTCACAATGGGGGTAATTGCATTGTGATGTCACAATGGGGGAAAGGGCATTGTGATGTCACAATGGGGGAAAGTGCATTGTGATGTCACAATGGGAAAAACTGCATTGTGATGTCACAATGGGAAAAACTGCATTGTGATGTCACAATGGGTTAAACTGCATTGTGATGTCCCAATGTGGGAAACGGCATTGTGATGTCACAATGGGGAAAACTGCATTGTGATGTCACAATGGGGAAAAGGGCATTGTGATGTCACAATGGGGGAAAGGGCATTGTGATGTCACAATGGGGGAGAGGGCATTGTGATGTCACAATGGAGGAATGGGCATTGTGATGCCACAATGGGGGAAAGGGCATTGTGATTTCACAATGGGGTAAAGGGCATTGTGATGTCACAATGGGGGAAAGGGCATTGTTATGTCACAATGGGAAAAACTGCATTGTGATGTCACGATGGGGAAAAGGCCATTGTGATGTCACAATGGGGAAAGGGCATTGTTATGTCACAATGGGAAAAACTGCATTGTGATGTCACAATGGGGGAAAGGGCATTGTGATGTCACAATGGGGGAAAGGGCATTGTGATGTCACAATGGGGGAAAGGGCATTGGTTTGTCACAATGGGGGAAAGGGCATTGTGATGTCACAATGGGAAAAACTGCATTGTGATGTCACAATGGGGGAAAGGGCATTGTGATGTCACAATGGGGAAAACTGCATTGTGATGTCACAATGGGGGAAAGGACATTGTGATGTAACAATGGGGGAAAGGGCATTGTGATGTCACAATGGGGGAAAGGGCATTGTAATGTCACAATGGGGGAAAGGGCATTGTGATGTCACAATGGGAAAAACTGCATTGTGATGTCACAATGGGGAAAACTGCATTGTGATGTCACAATTGGGGAAAGGGCATTGTGATGTCACAATTGGGGAAAGGGCATTGTGATGTCACAATGGGGGAAAGGGCATTGTGATGTCACAATGGGGAAAAGTTCATTGTGATGTCACAATGGGGGAAAAGTGCATTGTGATGTCACAATGGGGGAAAGTGAATTGTGATGTCACAATGGGGGAAAGGGCATTGTGATGTCACAATGGGGGAAAGGGCATTGTGATGTCACAATGGGGGAAAAGGCATTGTGATATCACAATGGGGAAAAGGGCATTGTGATGTCATAATGGGGGAAAGGGCATTGTGATGTCACAATGGGAAAAACTGCATTGTGATGTCACAATGGGGAAAACTGCATTGTGATGTCACAATGGGGGAAAGGGCATTGTGATGTCACAATGGGGAAAACTGCATTGTGATGTCACAATGGGGGAAAGGGCATTGTGATGTCACAATGGGGGTAATTGCATTGTGATGTCACAATAGGGGAAAGGGCATTGTGATGTCACAATGGGGGAAAGGGCATTGTGATGTCACAATGGGAAAAACTGCACTGTGATGTCACAATGGGAAAAACTGCATTGTGATGTCACAATGGGTTAAACTGCATTGTGATGTCACAATGGGGGAAACGGCATTGTGATATCACAATGTGGGAAAAGTGCATTGTGATGTCACAATGGGGGAAAAGTGCATTGTGATGTCACAATGGGGGAAAGGGCATTGTGATGTCACAATGGGGGAAAGGGCATTGTGATGTCACAATGGGGGAAAGGGCATTGTTATGTCACAATGGGAAAAACTGCATTGTGATGTCACAATGGGGAAAAGGCCATTGTGATGTCACAATGGGGAAAGGGCATTGTTATGTCACAATGGGAAAAACTGCATTGTGATGTCACAATGGGGGAAAGGGCATTGTGATGTCACAATGGGGGAAAGGGCATTGTGATGTCACAATGGGGGAAATGGCATTGTGATGTCACAATGGGGGAAAGGGCATTGTGATGTCGCAATGGGGGAAAAGTGCATTGTGATGTCACAATGGGGGAAAGGGCATTGTGATGTCACAATGGGAAAAACTGCATTGTGATGTCACAATGGGGGAAAGGGCATTGTGATGTCACAATGGGGAAAACTGCATTGTGATGTCACAATGGGGGAAAGGACATTGTGATGTAACAATGGGGGAAAGGGCATTGTGATGTCACAATGGGGGAAAGGGCATTGTAATGTCACAATGGGGGAAAGGGCATTGTGATGTCACAATGGGAAAAACTGCATTGTGATGTCACAATGGGGAAAACTGCATTGTGATGTCACAATTGGGGAAAGGGCATTGTGATGTCACAATGGGAAAAACTGCATTGTGATGTCACAATGGGGAAAACTGCATTGTGATGTCACAATGGGGGAAAGGGCATTGTGATGTCACAATGGGGAAAAGTGCATTGTGATGTCACAATGGGGGAAAGGGCATTGTGATGTCACAATGGGGGTAATTGCATTGTGATGTCACAATGGGGGAAAGGGCATTGTGATGTCACAATGGGGGAAAGGGCATTGTGATGTCACAATGGGAAAAACTGCATTGTGATGTCACAATGGGAAAAACTGCATTGTGATGTCACAATGGGTTAAACTGCATTGTGATGTCCCAATGTGGGAAACGGCATTGTGATGTCACAATGGGGAAAACTGCATTGTGATGTCACAATGGGGAAAAGGGCATTGTGATGTCACAATGGGGGAAAGGGCATTGTGATGTCACAATGGGGGAGAGGGCATTGTGATGTCACAATGTAGGAATGGGCATTGTGATGCCACAATGGGGGAAAGGGCATTGTGATTTCACAATGGGGTAAAGGGCAGGCATTGTGATGTCACAATGGGGGAAAGGGCATTGTTATGTCACAATGGGAAAAACTGCATTGTGATGTCACGATGGGGAAAAGGCCATTGTGATGTCACAATGGGGAAAGGGCATTGTTATGTCACAATGGGAAAAACTGCATTGTGATGTCACAATGGGGGAAAGGGCATTGTGATGTCACAATGGGGGAAAGGGCATTGTGATGTCACAATGGGGGAAAGGGCATTGGTTTGTCACAATGGGGGAAAGGGCATTGTGATGTCACAATGGGAAAAACTGCATTGTGATGTCACAATGGGGGAAAGGGCATTGTGATGTCACAATGGGGAAAACTGCATTGTGATGTCACAATGGGGGAAAGGACATTGTGATGTAACAATGGGGGAAAGGGCATTGTGATGTCACAATGGGGGAAAGGGCATTGTAATGTCACAATGGGGGAAAGGGCATTGTGATGTCACAATGGGAAAAACTGCATTGTGATGTCACAATGGGGAAAACTGCATTGTGATGTCACAATTGGGGAAAGGGCATTGTGATGTCACAATTGGGGAAAGGGCATTGTGATGTCACAATGGGGGAAAGGGCATTGTGATGTCACAATGGGGAAAAGTTCATTGTGATGTCACAATGGGGGAAAAGTGCATTGTGATGTCACAATGGGGGAAAGTGAATTGTGATGTCACAATGGGGGAAAGGGCATTGTGATGTCACAATGGGGGAAAGGGCATTGTGATGTCACAATGGGGGAAAAGGCATTGTGATATCACAATGGGGAAAAGGGCATTGTGATGTCATAATGGGGGAAAGGGCATTGTGATGTCACAATGGGAAAAACTGCATTGTGATGTCACAATGGGGAAAACTGCATTGTGATGTCACAATGGGGGAAAGGGCATTGTGATGTCACAATGGGGAAAACTGCATTGTGATGTCACAATGGGGGAAAGGGCATTGTGATGTCACAATGGGGGTAATTGCATTGTGATGTCACAATAGGGGAAAGGGCATTGTGATGTCACAATGGGGGAAAGGGCATTGTGATGTCACAATGGGAAAAACTGCACTGTGATGTCACAATGGGAAAAACTGCATTGTGATGTCACAATGGGTTAAACTGCATTGTGATGTCACAATGGGGGAAACGGCATTGTGATATCACAATGTGGGAAAAGTGCATTGTGATGTCACAATGGGGGAAAAGTGCATTGTGATGTCACAATGGGGGAAAGGGCATTGTGATGTCACAATGGGGGAAAGGGCATTGTGATGTCACAATGGGGGAAAGGGCATTGTGATGTCACAATGGGGGAAAGGGCATTGTAATGTCACAATGGGGGAAAGGGCATTGTGATGTCACAATGGGAAAAACTGCATTGTGATGTCACAATAGGGAAAAGGGCATTGTGATGTCACAATTGGGGAAAGGGCATTGTGATGTCACAATGGGGAAAGGGCATTGTGATGTTACAATGGGGAAAAGTGCATTGTGATGTAACAATGGGGGAAAAGTGCATTGTGATGTCACAATGGGGGAAAGTGAATTGTGATGTCACAATGGGGGAAAGGGCATTGTGATGTCACAATGGGGGAAAGGGCATTGTGATGTCACAATGGGGGAAAGGGCATTGTGATATCACAATGGGGAAAAGGGCATTGTGATGTCATAATGGGGGAAAGGGCATTGTGATGTCACAATGGGAAAAACTGCATTGTGATGGCATAATGGGGAAAAGGGCATTGTGATGTCAGAATGGGGGAAAAGGGCATTGTGATGTCACAATGGGGGAAAGGGCATTGTGATGTCACAATGGGAAAAACTGCATTGTGATGTCACAATGGGGAAAACTGCATTGTGATGTCACAATGGGGGAAAGGGCATTGTGATGTCACAATGGGGAAAAGTGCATTGTGATGTCACAATGGGGGAAAGGGCATTGTGATGTCACAATGGGGGTAATTGCATTGTGATGTCACAATGGGGGAAAGGGCATTGTGATGTCACAATGGGGGAAAGGGCATTGTGATGTCACAATGGGAAAAACTGCATTGTGATGTCACAATGGGAAAAACTGCATTGTGATGTCACAATGGGTTAAACTGCATTGTGATGTCCCAATGTGGGAAACGGCATTGTGATGTCACAATGGGGAAAACTGCATTGTGATGTCACAATGGGGAAAAGGGCATTGTGATGTCACAATGGGGGAAAGGGCATTGTGATGTCACAATGGGGGAGAGGGCATTGTGATGCCACAATGGGGGAAAGGGCATTGTGATTTCACAATGGGGGAAAGGGCATTGTGATGTCACAATGGGGGAAAGGGCATTGTTATGTCACAATGGGAAAAACTGCATTGTGATGTCACAATGGGGAAAAGGCCATTGTGATGTCACAATGGGGAAAGGGCATTGTTATGTCACAATGGGAAAAACTGCATTGTGATGTCACAATGGGGAAAAGGCCATTGTGATGTCACAATGGGGGAAAGGGCATTGTGATGTCACAATGGGGGAAAGTGCATTGTGATGTCACAATGGGGGAAAGGCATTGCGATGTCACAATGGGAAAAAGGGCATTGTGATGTCACAATGGGGAAAAGGGCATTGTGATGTCACAATGGGGGAAATGGCATTGTGATGTCACAATGGGATAAAGGGCATTGTGATGTCGCAATGGGGGAAAAGTGCATTGTGATGTCACAATGGGGGAAAGGGCATTGTGATGTCACAATGGGGGTAATTGCATTGTGATGTCACAATAGGGGAAAGGGCATTGTGATGTCACAATGGGGGAAAGGGCATTGTGATGTCACAATGGGAAAAACTGCACTGTGATGTCACAATGGGAAAAACTGCATTGTGATGTCACAATGGGTTAAACTGCATTGTGATGTCACAATGGGGGAAACGGCATTGTGATATCACAATGTGGGAAAAGTGCATTGTGATGTCACAATGGGGGAAAAGTGCATTGTGATGTCACAATGGGGGAAAGGGCATTGTGATGTCACAATGGGGGAAAGGGCATTGTGATGTCACAATGGGGGAAAGGGCATTGTGATGTCACAATGGGGGAAAGGGCATTGTAATGTCACAATGGGGGAAAGGGCATTGTGATGTCACAATGGGAAAAACTGCATTGTGATGTCACAATAGGGAAAAGGGCATTGTGATGTCACAATTGGGGAAAGTGCATTGTTATGTCACAATGGGGAAAGGGCATTGTGATGTTACAATGGGGAAAAGTGCATTGTGATGTCACAATGGGGGAAAAGTGCATTGTGATGTCACAATGGGGGAAAGTGAATTGTGATGTCACAATGGGGGAAAGGGCATTGTGATGTCACAATGGGGGAAAGGGCATTGTGATGTCACAATGGGGGAAAGGGCATTGTGATATCACAATGGGGAAAAGGGCATTGTGATGTCATAATGGGGGAAAGGGCATTGTGATGTCACAATGGGAAAAACTGCATTGTGATGGCATAATGGGGAAAAGGGCATTGTGATGTCAGAATGGGGGAAAAGGGCATTGTGATGTCACAATGGGGGAAAGGGCATTGTGATGTCACAATGGGAAAAACTGCATTGTGATGTCACAATGGGGAAAACTGCATTGTGATGTCACAATGAGGGAAAGGGCATTGTGATGTCACAATGGGGAAAAGTGCATTGTGATGTCACAATGGGGGAAAGGGCATTGTGATGTCACAATGGGGGTAATTGCATTGTGATGTCACAATGGGGGAAAGGGCATTGTGATGTCACAATGGGGGAAAGGGCATTGTGATGTCACAATGGGAAAAACTGCATTGTGATGTCACAATGGGAAAAACTGCATTGTGATGTCACAATGGGTTAAACTGCATTGTGATGTCCCAATGTGGGAAACGGCATTGTGATGTCACAATGGGGAAAACTGCATTCTGATGTCACAATGGGGAAAAGGGCATTGTGATGTCACAATGGGGGAAAGGGCATTGTGATGTCACAATGGGGGAGAGGGCATTGTGATGCCACAATGGGGGAAAGGGCATTGTGATTTCACAATGGGGGAAAGGGCATTGTGATGTCACAATGGGGGAAAGGGCATTGTTATGTCACAATGGGAAAAACTGCATTGTGATGTCACAATGGGGAAAAGGCCATTGTGATGTCACAATGGGGAAAGGGCATTGTTATGTCACAATGGGAAAAACTGCATTGTGATGTCACAATGGGGAAAAGGCCATTGTGATGTCACAATGGGGGAAAGGGCATTGTGATGTCACAATGGGGGAAAGTGCATTGTGATGTCACAATGGGGGAAAGGCATTGCGATGTCACAATGGGAAAAAGGGCATTGTGATGTCACAATGGGGGAAAGGGCATTGTGATGTCACAATGGGGGAAATGGCATTGTGATGTCACAATGGGATAAAGGGCATTGTGATGTCGCAATGGGGGAAAAGTGCATTGTGATGTCACAATGGGGGAAAGGGCATTGTGATGTCACAATGGGGAAAAGTGCATTGTGATGTCACAATGGGGAAAAGTGCATTGTGATGTCACAATGGGGGAAAAGTGCATTGTGATGTCACAATGGGGGAAAGTGAATTGTGATGTCACAGTGGGGGAAAGGGCATTGTGATGACACAATGGGAAAAACTGCATTGTGATGTCACAATGGGGGAAAGGGCATTGTGATGTCACAATGGGGAAAACTGCATTGTGATGTCACAATGGGGGAAATGGTATTGTGATGTAACAATGGGGGAAAGGGCATTGTGATGTCACAATGGGGGAAAGGGCATTGTGATGTCACAATGGGGGAAAGGGCATTGTGATGTCACAATGGGGGAAAGGGCATTGTAATGTCACAATGGGGGAAAGGGCATTGTGATGTCACAATGGGGGAAAACTGCATTGTGATGTCACAATGGGGGAAAGGGCATTGTGATTTCACAATGGGGGAAAGGGCATTGTGATGTCACAATGGGGGAAAGGGCATTGGTTTGTCACAATGGGGGAAAGGGCATTGTGATGTCACAATGGGGGAAAGTGCATTGTGATGTCACAATGGGGGAAAACTGCATTGTGATGTCACAATGGGGGAAAGGGCATTGTGATTTCACAATGGGGGAAAGGGCATTGTGATTTCACAATGGGGGAAAGGGCATTGTTATGTCACAATGGGAAAAACTGCATTGTGATGTCACAATGGGGAAAAGGCCATTGTGATGTCACAATGGGGAAAGGGCATTGCTTTGTCACAATGGGAAAAACTGCATTGTGATGTCACAATGGGGAAAAGGCCATTGTGATGTCACAATTGGGGAAAGTGCATTGTGATGTCACAATGGGGGAAAGGGCATTGTGATGTCACAATGGGGGAAAGGGCATTGTGGTGTCACAATGGGGGAAATGGCATTGTGATGTCACAATGGGGGAAAGGGCATTGTGATGTCGCAATGGGGGAAAAGTGCATTGTGATGTCACAATGGGGGAAAGGGCATTGTGATGTCAAAATAGGGAAAACTGCATTGTGATGTCACAATGGGGAAAAGTGCATTGTGATGTCACAATGGGGGAAAGGGCATTGTGATGTCACAATGGGAAAAACTGCATTGTGATGTCACAATGGGGGAAAGGGCATTGTGATGTCACAATGGGGAAAACTGCATTGTGATGTCACAATGGGGGAAAGGGCATTGTGATGTAACAATGGGGGAAAGGGCATTGTGATGTCACAATGGGGGAAAGGGCATTGTAATGTCACAATGGGGGAAAGGGCATTGTGATGTCACAATGGGAAAAACTGCATTGTGATGTCACAATAGGGAAAAGGGCATTGTGATGTCACAATTGGGGAAAGGGCATTGTGATGTCACAATGGGGGAAAGGGCATTGTGATGTCACAATGGGGAAAAGTTCATTGTGATGTCACAATGGTGGAAAAGTGCATTGTGATGTCACAATGGGGGAAAGTGAATTGTGATGTCACACTGGGGGAAAGGGCATTGTGATGTCACAATGGGGGAAAGGGCAATGTGATGTCACAATGGGGGAAAGGGCATTGTGATATCACAATGGGGAAAAGGGCATTGTGATGTCATAATGGGGGAAAGGGCATTGTGATGTCACAATAGGAAAAACTGCATTGTGATGTCATAATGGGGAAAAGGGCATTGTGATGTCACAATGGGAAAAACTGCATTGTGATGTCACAATGGGGAAAACTGCATTGTGATGTCACAATGGGGGAAAGGGCATTGTGATGTCACAATGGGGAAAACTGCATTGTGATGTCACAATGGGGGAAAGGGCATTGTGATGTCACAATGGGGGTAATTGCATTGTGATGTCACAATGGGGGAAAGGGCATTGTGATGTCACAATGGGGGAAAGGGCATTGTGATGTCACAATGGGAAAAACTGCCTTGTGATGTCACAATGGGAAAAACTGCATTGTGATGTCACAATGGGTTAAACTGCATTGTGATGTCACAATGGGGAAAACTGCATTGTGATGTCTCAATGGGGGAAAGGGCATTGTGATGTCACAATGTGGGAAAAGTGCATTGTGATGTCACAATGGGGGAAAAGTGCATTGTGATGTCACAATGGGGAAACGGCATTGTGATGTCACAATGGGTGAAAGGGCATTGTGATGTAACAATGGGGGAAAGGGCATTGTGATGTCACAATGGGGGAAAGGGCATTGTGATGTCACAATGGAGGAAAGGGCATTGTAATGTCACAATGGGGGAAAGGGCATTGTGATGTCACAATGGGAAAAACTGCATTGTGATGTCACAATAGGGAAAAGGGCATTGTGATGTCACAATTGGGGAAAGGGCATTGTGATGTCACAATGGGGGAAAGGGCATTGTGATGTTACAATGGGGAAAAGTGCATTGTGATGTCACAATGGGGGAAAAGTCCATTGTGATGTCACAATGGGGGAAAGTGAATTGTGATGTCACAATGGGGGAAAGGGCATTGTGATGTCACAATGGGGGAAAGGGCATTGTGATGTCAGAATGGGGGAAAGGGCATTGTGATATCACAATGGGGAAAAGGGCATTGTGATGTCATAATGGGGGAAAGGGCATTGTGATGTCACAATGGGAAAAACTGCATTGTGATGGCATAATGGGGAAAAGGGCATTGTGATGTCAGAATGGGGGAAAAGGGCATTGTGATGTCACAATGGGGGAAAGGGCATTGTGATGTCACAATGGGAAAAACTGCATTGTGATGTCACAATGGGGAAAATTGCATTGTGATGTCACAATGGGGGAAAGGGCATTGTGATGTCACAATAGGGAAAACTGCATTGTGATGTCACAATGGGGGAAAACTGCATTGTGATGTCACAATGGGGGAAAGTGCATTGTGATGTCACAATGGGGGAAAGGGCATTGTGATGTCACAATGGGGGAAAGGGCATTGTGATGTCACAATGGGAAAAACTGCATTGGGATGTCACAATGGGAAAAACTGCATTGTGATGTCACAATGGGTTAAACTGCATTGTGATGTCTCAATGTGGGAAACGGCATTGTGATGTCACAATGGGGAAAACTGCATTGTGATGTCACAATGGGGAAAAGGGCATTGTGATGTCACAATGGGGGAAAGGGCATTGTGATGTCACAATGGGGGAGAGGGCATTGTGATGTCACAATGGGGAAAAAGGCATTGTGATGCCACAATGGGGGAAAGGGCATTGTGATTTCACAATGGGGGAAAGGGCATTGTGATGTCACAATGGGGGAAAGGGCATTGTTATGTCACAATGGGAAAAACTGCATTGTGATGTCACAATGGGGAAAAGGCCATTGTGATGTCACAATGGGGAAAGGGCATTGTTATGTCACAATGGGAAAAACTGCATTGTGATGTCACAATGGGGAAAAGGGCATTGTGATGTCACAATGGGGGAAAGGGCATTGTGATGTCACAATGGGGGAAAGTGCATTGTGATGTCACAATGGGGGAAAGGGCATTGTGATGTCACAATGGGGGAAAGGGCATTGTGATGTCACAATGGGGGAAAGGGCATTGTGATGTCACAATGGGGGAAATGGCATTGTGATGTCACAATGGGATAAAGGGCATTGTGATGTCGCAAAGGGGTAAAAGTGCATTGTGATGTCACAATGGGGGAAAGGGCATTGTGATGTCACAATGGGGAAAAGTGCATTGTGATGTCACAATGGGCAAAAGTGCATTGTGATGTCACAATGGGGGAAAAGTGCATTGTGATGTCACAATGGGGGAAAGTGAATTGTGATGTCACAATGGGGGAAAGGGCATTGTGATGACACAATGGGAAAAACTGCATTGTGATGTCACAATGAGGGAAAGGGCATTGTGATGTCACAATGGGGAAAACTGCATTGTGATGTCACAATGGGGGAAAGGGTATTGTGATGTAACAATGGGGGCTCCACTGTGCGTATACATATTTTATTCTTGGTTCCTCTGAAGTAATCACGACTTCATAACATTTTCTGGGCGAACAAGACGTAAACACCTGTAATAAGTTAACTTGGGCAAAGCCGGCTATATCAGCTAGTGTCTACATAAAGCTGTATGAAGCAGTCACCAGCCATATCTCTGTATATACAGGTGAGAGGTGCAATAGGGTGTGTGGGGGATAGAGTGGGAAGAAGGGGGTCAGCTTTCCAAAGGAGCGTGAATAAGTAACGTAAATGGAGAAGAGTTAACTTGGGGAAGACGGAAGGCCTCCCTAAAAAGATGTGTTTTTAGGGTATGCTGGGTGCTGGGAATAAACCTGATTCTCTGGGTTAGCACATTGCACAGAACTGGTGCAGCTCTGGAAAAATCTTGCAGCCGCGAGTGGGAACTCAGCAGTTGGCACAGCATTGGAGTTGTGGGTCTGAATCCCACCCAGGGCCGGGCGTTGGGGGGGTAAACTGGGCAGTTGCCCCAAGCTCCTACTTCAGGTATTCCGCTACCTGTTCATTGAAGCTAGTGAGCAGTCAGCTGATGAACACCATATTACAATGGAAGAGTATAGGCAGGGTGACCTACTGCTGGAGTACTGCCTTGTGTCTGGAATGGGACTCCTGGAGGGAAACAAGAGAGGACTCTAAAGTTTTTCATGGGATGATATGATAAAAGAGCTAAAGGGAGGGGAATTGAGGTTTTTACAAGGGACTGTATTTTTCGTTATGGGATTGTATTTTATATGTTGGCGCTGCAAGAGCAACTCCATTCTAGATGCAACCCTGATCTGTTGGCTTTTCGCAGTTCACTGTCAAAGCCCACAACGTGGTGACGATTGTACAATTCAAAGGCGTCCAACGTCATAGGAGGATAACTTAGAATGAACCAAGCAGCCCGACTCATCCACAGTTCTCTATCTGGGATTTGCAGACGTCACCTGCGATCTCTGAATACATAGCGGTACTGTAATCACTTAGACTGTCTACAGAGCACCTGTCAGAGCTGGTATCTACTGCTACATGGTCACTTTATGAGGGTAATATTTGTCATTGCACAGCGGTCTTTATTCAGTACCACTAAACCTCAGTACTTCTGGAAGCGCTGGAAATAAGTGCTACAGATCTGATCGTACCACCTTCTATATTAGCTGTATATCACAGTGTTGTTGATAATATAATTGAGCATTTGGGGCCCCATTTATAATTTTGCCCATCGCCGCACTCTGTCTAAGATCGGCCATGAATCGCAACTTTGCAACATCTGCAAACTGCTTGAGGAGTGTAATGATTATTTCTCTTCCTCCAAATAAAAGCCCATATGATTGTCTATGAGATGGTTTACAGAGATAGATATTTCCAATACATGCTGGCAGATTTTCTGATGGCATACGAAGAAACTAGTTATTATGTTGCCAAAGCGGTCATACACTATGCCATCCTGTGTGCACGAGTAATTACAGTAGATCTGGCCATTATATGACTTGGAGCCCACAGAGGGGAAACTAGTGATAAATGCAGGCTTCATCTCCCTGAGCTCAGCTCTCGAAGGGGTGAAGATGAGCAGTCATGTCGGTCTGTTCTGGGTCTGGGTATAATCTTGTACAGAACAGGCAATGTCATAGGAATTATATATTTATTTTGACTACTTGTTAGACAAGGCTTGTTGAGATGTTATAAAGTAATTTTTGATAGTAGTGTCCCTTCCCTTGTTGAAATGGTAAAATCTGGCTAGAGAGCAGAGGGGAAGAAGGGAAGGACTCTATGACTATGTTGAGATGTCTATAACAAGGCTCCTCATGGGAAGTGCTGCACTAACCGTTAAGCTACAGTGTCGGCCAATCACAGCGCTCGCTCAGTAATATATGCAAATGAGCTGGTGCCAACAGCAATTTCTTGTCAATCAAATTCGCCTAACAATTCATTTTAGTTCGCCCTTTCTATGGGATTCGGCTCTTCAGCAGCGAGTGAGTCATTCTGTGTAGATATTTTAGATATTTTTCCATTCTCCTCTGGTAAGTATAAAACATGCGTCTCCCTAAGGTCAAAGTCTCTGCATCTAGTGGCGCATAAATACAGCAGAGATCTATGTTATCATTGGGTGGGCACATAAGGTCTGACTAGCAGCGCTTCGCCTGGTGCTTGAGGACGGTGAAACGGGCTTGAGGACTGTGAAACGGCCAGGCCACCCCAACCTTTTCCCACAGGCCGGGTGGCCAAGAGTAATATGATTTATTTATATAGCGCCATTGCAATCCACAACACTTTACAAGTCAGAGACAACATACACAAAATAAGATACAACATACAGTATCAACAATAGGAATGAGGGCCAGCTGGCAAGAGCTTACGGAATAAAAGGAAATAGCGGTAACGCACATGGTGTAAGAGCTTGTTCTGTGCAACCCTGGAAATAAGATAGGGGGCTCTACATCTATATATATAAAGGTGAAAGCCCTCACTGACTGACTGATTGACTGACTTGCCACTCATTGTCTAACTTACCGGTGTTGTGCAAATGTGAAATTTGGCACAAGCATTCTTAAGGTCCTATATAGGAAGAGTAAAGGGGTCGCAACTTCAATATTCAATTCTAAGTGCAAAAGTGACCTCTTATGTTATGTAATTTCCCGGTGTCGTACAAACGTGGAATTCGGCACAAGCTTTCTTTATGTCCTACATAGGAAAAGTAAAGGGGTCACAACATGATTTATCAATTCTAAGTGCAAAAGTAAGAGAACCCCTATGTTATGTACCTAATCTAATTCTCTAATTTCCTGGTGTCGTACAAACTTGAAATTTGGCACGCTCAATCTTAAGGTCCCACAGAGCAAAAGTAAAAGGGTTGCAACTTGATTATTCAATTGTAATTGCAAATGTATGTGACTCCCTATGTAATGTAAATAATACCACACATCTGTACCGCACAAACGTGACATTTGGTATGAGCATTCTTTAGGTTGTAAATAGGAAAAGTAAAGCAGTCACAATTTGACTATTCAATACTATGTGCAAAATTAAGTGACCCCCTGTGTTATGTAACTTCCCAGTGTCATAAAAACGTGAAAGTTAGCACGACCTTTCTTTAAATACTGACTAGGAAAAGTAAAGGGGTCGCAACTTGATCATTCGATTCTAAGAGCAAAAGTGAGCGACCCCCTATTTTATGTACCTAATCTAAATCCCTAACTTCCTGGGGTCGTACAAACTTGAAATTTGGCATGACCATTCTTTAGTTGCCACATAGGAAAAGTAAAGGTTTGTAATTGTTTGTTCAATTCTTAGTACAGAAGAAAGTGACCCCCTATGTTATGTAACTAATAACACACATCTGAACCGCACAAACATGAAATTTGCCACAACCATTCTTTACATCCTAAATAGGAAAAGTAAAGGGGTCACAACTTCAATATTCAATTCAAAGCGTGAGAAACTGCAAAAATCTGCTATACATGGGATAGTTGCTTTCTCAGAAACCGTAAAGCCTATGGAAATGATTTGTATGCTGAGGAGAATCTACCTCTCCTCTATTTGTATATACTGAGGACAATCTAACTGACCTCTGTGTGCATGTTAAAAGGCTGTAAAGTATTTAGGGAAGCAGCCACGGACTGCATGGATGGAGCATGGCTTCTTAGGCTAAGAAAGGGCTGCAATCCCCAGTCTGGGGTTAAATCTGAATAAAAAGCGGCTTAACATTTAAGGGTAAAAAGTGAGCAGAGTGAGAGGGATGGCACATTCTGCAGAGGGACATCGGTACATGCAGCCTGAGGAGAATCTAAAGCTCCACTGTGCGTATACATATTTTATTCTTGGTTCCTCTGAAGGAATCACGACTTCATAACATTTTCTGGGCGAACAAGACGTAAACACCTGTAATAAGTTAACTTGGGCAAAGCCGGCTATATCAGCTAGGGTCTACATAAAGCTGTATGAAGCAGTCACCAGCCATATCTCTGTATATACAGGTGAGAGGCGCAATAGGGTGTGTGGGGGATAGAGTGGGAAGAAGGGGGTCAGCTTTCCAAAGGAGCGTGAATAAGTAACGTAAATGGAGAAGAGTTAAATTGGGGAAGACGGAAGGCCTCCCTAAAAAGATGTGTTTTTAGGGTATGCTGGGTGCTGGGAATAAACCTGATTCTCTGGGTTAGCACATTGCACAGAACTGGTGCAGCTCTGGAAAAATCTTGCAGCCGGGAGTGGGAACTCAGCAGTTGGCACAGCATTGGAGTTGTGGGTCTGAATCCCACCCAGGGCCGGGCGTTGGGGTGGTAAACTGGGCAGTTGCCCCAAGCTCCTACTTCAGGTATTCCGCTGCCTGTTCATTGAACCTAGTGAGCAGTCAGCTGATGAACACCATATTACAATGGAAGAGTATAGGCAGGGTGACCTACTGCTGGAGTACTGCCTTGTGTCTGGAATGGGACTCCTGGAGGGAAACAAGAGAGGACTCTAAAGTTTTTCATGGGATGATATGATAAAAGAGCTAAAGGGAGGGGAATTGAGGTTTTTACAAGGGACTGTATTTTTCGTTATGGGATTGTATTTTATATGTTGGCGCTGCAAAAGCAACTCCATTCTAGATGCAACCCTGATCTGTTGGCTTTTCGCAGTTCACTGTCAAAGCCCACAACGTGGTGACGATTGTACAATTCAAAGGCGTCCAACGTCATAGGAGGATAACTTAGAATGAACCAAGCAGCCCGACTCATCCACAGTTCTCTATCTGGGGTTTGCAGACGTCACCTGCGATCTCTGAATACATAGCGGTACTGTAATCACTTAGACTGTCTACAGAGCACCTGTCAGAGCTGGTATCTACTGCTACATGGTCACTTTATGAGGGTAATATTTGTCGTTGTACAGCGGTTTTTATTCAGTACCACTAAACCTCAGTACTTCTGGAAGCGCTGGAAATTAGTGCTACATATCTGATCGTACCACCTTCTATATTAATGAATATCACAGTGTTGTTGATACTATAATTGAGCATTTGGGGCCCCATTTATAATTTTGCCCATCGCCGCACTCTAATATCGGCCATGAATCGCAACTTTGCAACATCTGCAAACTGCTTGAGGAGTGTAATGATTTTCTCTCTTCCTCCAAATAAAAGCCCATATGATTGTCTATGAGATGGTTTACAGAGATAGATATTTCCAATACATGCTGGCAGATTTTCTGATGGCATACGAAGAAACTAGTTATTATGTTGCCAAAGCGGTCATACACTATGCCATCCTGTGTGCACGAGTAATTACAGTAGATCTGGCCATTATATGACTTGGAGCCCACAGAGGGGAAACTAGTGATAAATGCAGGCTTCATCTCCCTGAGCTCAGCTCTCGAAGGGGTGAAGATGAGCAGTCATGTCGGTCTGTTCTGGGTCTGGGTATAATCTTGTACAGAACAGGCAATGTCATAGGAATTATATATTTATTTTGACTACTTGTTAGACAAGGCTTGTTGAGATGTTATAAAGTAATTTTTGATAGTAGTGTCCCTTCCCTTGTTGAAATGGTAAAATCTGGCTAGAGAGCAGAGGGGAAGAAGGGAAGGACTCTATGACTATGTTGAGATGTCTATAACAAGGCTCCTCATGGGAAGTGCTGCACTAACCGTTAAGCTACAGTGTCGGCCAATCACAGCGCTCGCTCAGTAATCTATGCAAATGAGCTGGTGCCAACAGCAATTTCTTGTCAATCAAATTCGCCTAACAATTCATTTTAGTTCGCCCTTTCTATGGGATTCGGCTCTTTAGCAGCGAGTGAGTCATTCTGTGTAGATATTTTAGATATTTTTCCATTCTCCTCTGGTAAGTATAAAACATGCGTCTCCCTAAGGTCAAAGTCTCTGCATCTAGTGGCGCATAAATACAGCAGAGATCTATGTTATCATTGGGTGGGCACATAAGGTCTGACTAGCAGCGCTTCGCCTGGTGCTTGAGGACGGTGAAACGGGCTTGAGGACTGTGAAACGGCCAGGCCACCCCAACCTTTTCCCACAGGCCGGGAGGCCAAGAGTAATATGATTTATTTATATAGCGCCATTGTAATCCACAACACTTTACAAGTCAGAGACAACATACACAAAATAAGATACAACATACAGTATCAACAATAGGAATGAGGGCCAGCTGGCAAGAGCTTACGGAATAAAAGGAAATAGCGGTAACGCACATGGTGTAAGAGCTTGTTCTGTGCAACCCTGGAAATAAGATAGGGGGCTCTACATCTATATATATAAAGGTGAAAGCCCTCACTGACTGACTGATTGACTGACTTGCCACTCATTGTCTAACTTACCGGGGTTGTGCAAATGTGAAATTTGGCACAAGCATTCTTAAGGTCCTATATAGGAAGAGTAAAGGGGTCGCAACTTCAATATTCAATTCTAAGTGCAAAAGTGACCTCTTATGTTATGTAATTTCCCGGTGTCGTACAAACGTGGAATTCGGCACAAGCTTTCTTTATGTCCTACATAGGAAAAGTAAAGGGGTCACAACATGATTTATCAATTCTAAGTGCAAAAGTAAGAGAACCCCTATGTTATGTACCTAATCTAATTCTCTAATTTCCTGGTGTCGTACAAACTTGAAATTTGGCACGCTCAATCTTTCGGTCCCACAGAGCAAAAGTAAAAGGGTTGCAACTTGATTATTCAATTGTAATTGCAAACGTATGTGACTCCCTATGTAATGTAAATAATACCACACATCTGTACCGCACAAACGTGACATTTGGTATGAGCATTCTTTAGGTTGTAAATAGGAAAAGTAAAGCAGTCACAATTTGACTATTCAATACTATGTGCAAAATTAAGTGACCCCCTGTGTTATGTAACTTCCCAGTGTCATAAAAACGTGAAAGTTAGCACGACCTTTCTTTAAATACTGACTAGGAAAAGTAAAGGGGTCGCAACTTGATCATTCGATTCTAAGAGCAAAAGTGAGCGACCCCCTATTTTATGTACCTAATCTAAATCCCTAACTTCCTGGGGTCGTACAAACTTGAAATTTGGCATGACCATTCTTTAGTTGCCACATAGGAAAAGTAAAGGTTTGTAATTGTTTGTTCAATTTTTAGTACAGAAGTAAGTGACCCCCTATGTTATGTAACTAATAACACACATCTGAACCGCACAAACATGAAATTTGCCACAACCATTCTTTACATCCTAAATAGGAAAAGTAAAGGGGTCACAACTTCAATATTCAATTCAAAGCGTGAGAAACTGCAAAAATCTGCTATACATGGGATAGTTGCTTTCTCAGAAACCGTAAAGCCTATGGAAATGATTTGTATGCTGAGGAGAATCTATCTCTCCTCTATTTGTATATACTGAGGACAATCTAACTGACCTCTGTGTGCATGTTAAAAGGCTGTAAAGTATTTAGGGAAGCAGCCACGGACTGCATGGATGGAGCATGGCTTCTTAGGCTAAGAAAGGGCTGCAATCCCCAGTCTGGGGTTAAATCTGAATAAAAAGCGGCTTAACATTTAAGGGTAAAAAGTGAGCAGAGTGAGAGGGATGGCACATTCTGCAGAGGGACATCGGTACATGCAGCCTGAGGAGAATCTAAAGCTCCACTGTGCGTATACATATTTTATTCTTGGTTCCTCTGAAGGAATCACGACTTCATAACATTTTCTGGGCGAACAAGACGTAAACACCTGTAATAAGTTAACTTGGGCAAAGCCGGCTATATCAGCTAGTGTCTACATAAAGCTGTATGAAGCAGTCACCAGCCATATCTCTGTATATACAGGTGAGAGGCGCAATAGGGTGTGTGGGGGATAGAGTGGGAAGAAGGGGGTCAGCTTTCCAAAGGAGCGTGAATAAGTAACGTAAATGGAGAAGAGTTAAATTGGGGAAGACGGAAGGCCTCCCTAAAAAGATGTGTTTTTAGGGTATGCTGGGTGCTGGGAATAAACCTGATTCTCTGGGTTAGCACATTGCACAGAACTGGTGCAGCTCTGGAAAAATCTTGCAGCCGGGAGTGGGAACTCAGCAGTTGGCACAGCATTGGAGTTGTGGGTCTGAATCCCACCCAGGGCCGGGCGTTGGGGGGGGGGGGTAAACTGGGCAGTTGCCCCAAGCTCCTACTTCAGGTATTCCGCTGCCTGTTCATTGAAGCTAGTGAGCAGTCAGCTGATGAACACCATATTACAATGGAAGAGTATAGGCAGGGTGACCTACTGCTGGAGTACTGCCTTGTGTCTGGAATGGGACTCCTGGAGGGAAACAAGAGAGGACTCTAAAGTTTTTCATGGGATGATATGATAAAAGAGCTAAAGGGAGGGGAATTGAGGTTTTTACAAGGGACTGTATTTTTCGTTATGGGATTGTATTTTATATGTTGGCGCTGCAAGAGCAACTCCATTCTAGATGCAACCCTGATCTGTTGGCTTTTCGCAGTTCACTGTCAAAGCCCACAACGTGGTGACGATTGTACAATTCAAAGGCGTCCAACGTCATAGGAGGATAACTTAGAATGAACCAAGCAGCCCGACTCATCCACAGTTCTCTATCTGGGGTTTGCAGACGTCACCTGCGATCTCTGAATACATAGCGGTACTGTAATCACTTAGACTGTCTACAGAGCACCTGTCAGAGCTGGTATCTACTGCTACATGGTCACTTTATGAGGGTAATATTTGTCATTGCACAGCGGTCTTTATTCAGTACCACTAAACCTCAGTACTTCTGGAAGCACTGGAAATTAGTGCTACAGATCTGATTGTACCACCTTCTATATTAACTGTATATCACAGTGTTGTTGATAATATAATTGAGCATTTGGGGCCCCATTTATAATTTTGCCCATCGCCGCACTCTGTCTAAGATCGGCCATGAATCGCAACTTTGCAACATCTGCAAACTGCTTGAGGAGTGTAATGATTTTCTCTCTTCCTCCAAATAAAAGCCCATATGATTGTCTATGAGATGGTTTACAGAGATAGATATTTCCAATACATGCTGGCAGATTTTCTGATGGCATACGAAGAAACTAGTTATTATGTTGCCAAAGCGGTCATACACTATGCCATCCTGTGTGCACGAGTAATTACAGTAGATCTGGCCATTATATGACTTGGAGCCCACAGAGGGGAAACTAGTGATAAATGCAGGCTTCATCTCCCTGAGCTCAGCTCTCGAAGGGGTGAAGATGAGCAGTCATGTCGGTCTGTTCTGGGTCTGGGTATAATCTTGTACAGAACAGGCAATGTCATAGGAATTATATATTTATTTTGACTACTTGTTAGACAAGGCTTGTTGAGATGTTATAAAGTAATTTTTGATAGTAGTGTCCCTTCCCTTGTTGAAATGGTAAAATCTGGCTAGAGAGCAGAGGGGAAGAAGGGAAGGACTCTATGACTATGTTGAGATGTCTATAACAAGGCTCCTCATGGGAAGTGCTGCACTAACCGTTAAGCTACAGTGTCGGCCAATCACAGCGCTCGCTCAGTAATCTATGCAAATGAGCTGGTGCCAACAGCAATTTCTTGTCAATCAAATTTGCCTAACAATTCATTTTAGTTCGCCCTTTCTATGGGATTCGGCTCTTCAGCAGCGAGTGAGTCATTCTGTATAGATATTTTAGATATTTTTCCATTCTCCTCTGGTAAGTATAAACATGCGTCTCCCTAAGGTCAAAGTCTCTGCATCTAGTGGCGCATAAATACAGCAGAGATCTATGTTATCATTGGGTGGGCACATAAGGTCTGACTAGCAGCGCTTCGCCTGGTGCTTGAGGACGGTGAAACGGGCTTGAGGACTGTGAAACGGCCAGGCCACCCCAACCTTTTCCCACAGGCCGGGTGGCCATGAGTAATATGATTTATTTATATAGCGCCATTGTAATCCACAACACTTTACAAGTCAGAGACAACATACACAAAATAAGATACAACATACAGTATCAACAATAGGAATGAGGGCCAGCTGGCAAGAGCTTACGGAATAAAAGGAAATAGCGGTAACGCACATGGTGTAAGAGCTTGTTCTGTGCAACCCTGGAAATAAGATAGGGGGCTCTACATCTATATATATAAAGGTGAAAGCCCTCACTGACTGACTGATTGACTGACTTGCCACTCATTGTCTAACTTACCGGTGTTGTGCAAATGTGAAATTTGGCACAAGCATTCTTAAGGTCCTGTATAGGAAGAGTAAAGGGGTCGCAACTTCAATATTCAATTCTAAGTGCAAAAGTGACCTCTTATGTTATGTAATTTCCCGGTGTCGTACAAACGTGGAATTCGGCAGAAGCTTTCTTTATGTCCTACATAGGAAAAGTAAAGGGGTCACAACATGATTTATCAATTCTAAGTGCAAAAGTAAGAGAACCCCTATGTTATGTACCTAATCTAATTCTCTAATTTCCTGGTGTCGTACAAACTTGAAATTTGGCACGCTCAATCTTTAGGTCCCACAGAGCAAAAGTAAAAGGGTTGCAACTTGATTATTCAATTGTAATTGCAAACGTATGTGACTCCCTATGTAATGTAAATAATACCACACATCTGTACCGCACAAACGTGACATTTGGTATGAGCATTCTTTAGGTTGTAAATAGGAAAAGTAAAGCAGTCACAATTTGACTATTCAATACTATGTGCAAAGTTAAGTGACCCCCTGTGTTATGTAACTTCCCAGTGTCATAAAAACGTGAAAGTTAGCACGACCTTTCTTTAAATACTGACTAGGAAAAGTAAAGGGGTCGCAACTTGATCATTCGATTCTAAGAGCAAAAGTGAGCGACCCCCTATTTTATGTACCTAATCTAAATCTCTAACTTCCTGGGGTCGTACAAACTTGAAATTTGGCATGACCATTCTTTAGTTGCCACATAGGAAAAGTAAAGGTTTGTAATTGTTTGTTCAATTCTTAGTACAGAAGTAAGTGACCCCCTATGTTATGTAACTAATAACACACATCTGAATCGCACAAACATGAAATTTGCCACAACCATTCTTTACATCCTAAATAGGAAAAGTAAAGGGGTCACAACTTCAATATTCAATTCAAAGCGTGAGAAACTGCAAAAATCTGCTATACATGGGATAGTTGCTTTCTCAGAAACCGTAAAGCCTATGGAAATGATTTGTATGCTGAGGAGAATCTATCTCTCCTCTATTTATATATACTGAGGACAATCTAACTGACCTCTGTGTGCATGTTAAAAGGCTGTAAAGTATTTAGGGAAGCAGCCACGGACTGCATGGATGGAGCATGGCTTCTTAGGCTAAGAAAGGGCTGCAATCCCCAGTCTGGGGTTAAATCTGAATAAAAAGCGGCTTAACATTTAAGGGTAAAAAGTGAGCAGAGTGAGAGGGATGGCACATTCTGCAGAGGGACATCAGTACATGCAGCCTGAGGAGAATCTAAAGCTCCACTGTGCGTATACATATTTTATTCTTGGTTCCTCTGAAGTAATCACGACTTCATAGCGTTTTCTGGGCGAACAAGACGTAAACACTAGAGATGAGCGAACGTGTTCGTCCGAGCTTGATATTCGTGCAAATATTAGGGTGTTCGGGATGTTCGTTATTCGTAACGAACACCATGCGGTGTTCTGGTTACTTTCACTTCCTTCCCTGAGACGTTTGCGCGCTTTTCTGGCCAATTGAAAGACAGGGAAGGAATTACAACTTCCCCCTGCGTCGTTCAAGCCCTATACCACCCCCCTGCAGTGAGTGGCTGGGGAGATCAGGTGTCCGCCTAATATAAAAGTCGGCCCCTCCCGCGGCTCGCCTCAGATGCCTGGTGAGTTAGATGAGGGACAGTGCTGTTTGTACCGGAGCTGCTGTAGGGAAAGAATTGGTAGTTAGTGTAGGCTTCAAGACCCCCAAAGGTCCTTATTAGGGCCACTGATAGCTGTGTGTTGGCTGCTGTTAGCAGTGGCAATTTCTTTTCTTCTCAAAATCGTCTCTGCAGAGCGTTGCACCCGGCATTAGGGACAGAAGTGTTGCATAGGCAGGGAGAGTGTTAGGAGTGAGTGTAGCCTTCAAGAACCTCAACGGTCCTTTCTAGGGCCATATTTAACCGTGTGCAGTACTGTGCTGGCTGCTGTTAGCTGTGCTGCATATGTTTTTTCTTCTCAAAATCGCCTCTGCAGAGCATTGCACCCTCCATTGATACTGCAGGGAAAGAATTGTGTAGGCAGGGCCACAACACAGTTATTATTCATTGAATATACGCAGTGCTGCCTTTTGGTGGAAAAAAACTGAAAATAATTGTATTTGTCCTGCCTCTGTCCGTCCTAAGGGCGGTGGACACGTGTCGGCTGCGTGTGCAACGTTTAAAAATCAGATGCACCCAGCTACGTTTTACTCCTGGCTTCGCCATTTGCTTTCCTTAATTGGGAAAAAAAATACCTGCTCTGCCAGAGTTAATAACTCTGCTACCCTCACGTTCTGTGACACATTAGCAGGGACACAGCACAGTCATTAAACTTCTCATGTTCATTGAATATACGCAGTGCTGCCTTTTGGTGGAAAAAAACTGAAAAAAAAACTATTTGTCCTGCCTCTGTCCGTCCTAAGGGCTGTGGACACGTGTCGGCTGCGTGTGCAACGTTTAAAAATCAGACGCACCCAGCTACGTTTTACTCCTGGCTTCGCCATTTGCTTTCCTTAATTGGGAAAAAAAATACCTGCTCTGCCAGAGTTAATAACTCTGCTACCCTCACGTTCTGTGACACATTAGCAGGGACACAGCACAGTTATTAAACTTCTTATGTTCATTGAATATACGCAGTGCTGCCTTTTGGTGGAAAAAAACTGAAAAAAAACTATTTGTCCTGCCTCTGTCCGTCCTAAGGGCTGTGGACACGTGTCGGCTGCGTGTGCAACGTTTAAAAATCAGACGCACCCAGCTACGTTTTACTCCTGGCTTCGCCATTTGCTTTCCTTAATTGGGAAAAAAAATACCTGCTCTGCCAGAGTTAATAACTCTGCTACCCTCACGTTCTGTGACACATTAGCAGGGACACAGCACAGTTATTAAACTTCTCATGTTCATTGAATATACGCAGTGCTGCCTTTTGGTGGAAAAAAACTGAAAAAAAAACTATTTGTCCTGCCTCTGTCCGTCCTAAGGGCTGTGGACACATGTCGGCTGCGTGTGCAACGTTTAAAAATCAGACGCACCCAGCTACGTTTTACTCCTGGCTTCGCCATTTGCTTTCCTTAATTGGGAAAAAAAATACCTGCTCTGCCAGAGTTAATAACTCTGCTACCCTCACGTTCTGTGACACATTAGCAGGGACACAGCACAGTTATTAAACTTAGATTATTCATTCACTAGAGGCAGTGGGGCCTTTCGTTTTCAAAAAAGGGAAAAAATTATATTTGGCTGCAGTCTTGCCGTGAAATCAAATCACTGGTAATACAGCATGCTGAGGGGTAGGGGTAGGCCTAGAGGACGTGGACGCGGCCGAGGACGCGGAGGGCCAAGTCAGGGTGTGGGCACAGGCCGAGCTCCTGATCCCGGTGTGTCGCAGCTGACTGCTGCGCGATTAGGAGAGAGGCACGTTTCTGGCGTCCCCACATTCATCGCCCAATTAATGGGTCCACGCGGGAGACGGTTATTAGAAAATGAGCAGTGTGAGCAGGTCCTGTCCTGGATGGCAGAAAGTGCTTCAAGCAACCTATCGTCAACACGCAGTTCTGCGCCGTCCACTGCTGCAAATCCGAATCCTCTGTCTGCTGCTCCTCCTTCCTCCCAGCCTCCTCATTCCACTACAATGACACCTGCTCAGGAGCGGGAACACTCCCAGGAACTGTTCTCGGGCCCCTGCTTAGATTGGGCAGCAGCGGTTCCTCTCCCACCAGAGGAGTTTATCGTCACTGATGCCCAACCATTCGAAAGTTCCCGGGGTCCGGGGGAAGAGGCTGGGGACTTACGCCAACTGTCTCAACAACTTTCTGTGGGTGAGGAGGACGATGACGATCAGACACAGTTGTCTTGCAGTGAGGTAGTAGTAAGGGCAGTAAGTCCGAGGGAGCAGCACACAGAGGATTCGGAGGAAGAGCAGCAGGACGATGAGGTGACTGACCCCACCTGGTGTGCAACGCTTACTCAGGAGGACAGGTCTTCAGAGGGGGAGTCAAGGGCATCAGCAGGGCAGGTTGCAAGAGGCAGTGCGGTGGCCAGGGGTAGAGGCAGGGCCAGACCGAATAATTCACCAAGTGTTTCCCAAAGCGCCCCCTCGCGCCATGCCACCCTGCAGAGGCCGAGGTGCTCTAAGGTCTGGCAGTTTTTCACAGAGACGCCTGACGACCGACGAATAGTGGTGTGCAACCTTTGTTGCGCAAAGCTCAGCCGGGGAGCCAACACCAACAGCCTCACCACCACCACCATGCGCAGACATATGATGGCCAAGCACCCCACAAGGTGGGACGAAGGCCGTTCAGCGCCTCCGGTTTGCACCCCTGCCTCTCCCCCTGTGCCCCAACCTGCCACTGAGATGCAACCCCCCTCTCAGGACACAGGCACTACCGCCTCATGGCCTGCACCCACACCCTCATCTCCGCTGTCCTCGGCCCCATCCAGCAGTGTAGTTCAGCGCACCGTTCAGCCGTCGCTTGCGCAAGTGTTCGAGCGCAAGCGCAAGTACGCCGCCACGCACCCGCACGCTCAAACGTTAACCGTCCGCATAGCAAAATTCATCAGCCTTGAGATGCTGCCGTATAGGGTTGTGGAAACTGAGTCCTTCAAAAGTATCATGGAGGCGGCGGCCCCGCGCTACTCAGTTCCCAGTCGCCACTACTTTTCCCGATGTGCCGTCCCAGCCCTGCACGACCACGTCTCCCGCAACATTGTACGCGCCCTCACCAACGCGGTTACTGCCACGGTCCACTTAACAACGGACACGTGGACAAGCACAGGCGGGCAGGGCCACTACATCTCCCTGACGGCACATTGGGTGAATTTAGTGGAGGCTGGGACAGAGTCAGAGCCTGGGACCGCTCACGTCCTACCCACCCCCAGAATTGCGGGCCCCAGCTCGGTGCTGGTATCTGCGGAGGTGTATGCTTCCTCCACTAAAGCACCCTCCTCCTCCTCCTCCTCCTCTGTCTCGCAATCAAGATGTGTTAGCAGCAGCATGTCGCCAGCAGTCGGTGTCGCGCGGTGTGGCAGCACAGCGGTGGGCAAGCGTCAGCAGGCCGTGCTGAAACTACTCAGCTTAGGCGATAAGAGGCACACGGCCCACGAACTGCTGCAGGGTCTGACACAGCAGACCGACCGCTGGCTTGCGCCGCTGAGCCTCCAACCGGGCATGGTCGTGTGTGACAACGGCCGTAACCTGGTGGCGGCTCTGCAGCTCGGCAGCCTCACGCACGTGCCATGCCTGGCCCACGTCTTTAATTTGGTGATTCAGCGCTTTCTGAAAAGCTACCCACGCTTGTCAGACCTGCTCGTAAAGGCACGCCGGCTCTGCGCACATTTCCGCAAGTCCCACACGGACGCTGCCACCCTGCGCACCCTGCAACATCACTTTAAGCTGCCAGTGCACCGACTGCTGTGCGACGTGCCCACACGGTGGAACTCTACGCTCCACATGTTGGCCAGGCTCTATGAACAACGTAGAGCTATAGTCGAATACCAACTCCAACATGGGCGGCGCAGTGGGAGTCAGCCTCCTCAATTCCTTTCAGAAGAGTGGGCCTGGTTGGCAGACATCTGCCAGGTCCTTGGTAATTTTGAGGAGTCTACCCAGGTGGTGAGCGGCGATGCTACAATCATTAGCGTCACCATTCCTCTGCTATGCAGCTTGAGAAATTCCCTGCAAACCATAAAGGCAGCTGCTTTGCGCTCGGAAACGGGGGCGGGGGAAGACAGTATGCCGCTGGATAGTCAGGGCACCCTCCTGTCTATTTCTCAGCGCGTACAGGAGGAGGTGGAGGAGCATGAGGAGGATGAGGAGGAGGGGGAAGAGACAGCTTGGGCCGCTGCTGACGGTACACCGGCTGATTGCCTGTCATCCTTTCAGCGTGTATGGCCTGAGGAGGAGGAGGAGGAGGAGGAGGAGGAGGAGGATCCTGAAAGTGATCTTCCTAGTGAAGACAGCCATGTGTTGCGTACTGGTACCCTGGCACACATGGCTGACTTCATGTTAGGATGCCTTTCTCGTGACCCTCGCGTTGCACGCATTCTGGCCACAACGGATTACTGGGTGTACACACTGCTCGACCCACGCTATAAGGAGAACCTGCCCACTCTCATTCCCGAAGAGGAAAGGGGTTCGAGAGTGTTGCTATACCACAGGACCCTTGCGGACAAGCTGATGGTAAAATTCCCAGCCGACAGCGCTAGTGGCAGAAGGCGCAGTACCGAGGGCAAGGTAGCAGGGGAGGTGCGGAGATCGAGCAGCATGTACATCCCAGGCAGTGCAACAGTCTTTAAGGGCCTGGCCAGCTTTATGGCTCCCCACCAAGACTGTGTCACCGCTCCCCAGTCAAGGCTGAGTCGGCGGGAGCACTGTAAAAGGATGGTGAGGGAGTACGTAGCCGATCGCACGACCATCCTCGGTGACGCCTCTGCCCCCTACAACTACTGGGTGTCGAAGCTGGACACGTGGCCTGAACTAGCGCTGTATGCCCTGGAGGTGCTTGCTTGTCCTGCGGCTAGCGTCTTGTCGGAGAGGGTGTTTAGTGCGGCTGGGGGAATCATCACAGATAAGCGTAGCCGCTTGTCAACCGACAGTGCCGACAGGCTAACACTCATCAAGATGAACAAAGGCTGGATTTCCCCAGACTTCTCTTCTCCACCAGCGGACAGCAGCGATACGTAAGCAATACGTAGGCTGCACCCGCGGATGGAAGCTACGTTCTCTCTCACCATCCAAAACGGGGACATTTCTGCTTCATCAATCTGTGTCTTATATTCCTCCTCCTCCTGCTCCTCCTCCTGAAACCTCACGTAATCACGCTGAACGGGCAATTTTTCTTAGGGCCACAAGGCTCACTCAAATAATTTTTCTGAACAATTTTTATAAGTTTCAATGCGCTTAAAAGCGTTGGAACTTTAACTTGAACCAATTTTTCGTTACACTGGGCTGCCTCCAGGCCTAGTTACCACTTAAGCCACATTAACCAAAGCGATTCACCTGCCATCTTGGTTGGGCATGGCCAATTTTTACTGAGGTACATTAGTACTGTTGGTACACCAATTTTTTGGGGCCCTCACCTACAGTGTAATCATAGTAATTTCTATGTTCTTCGCCTGCACTCATGGTACAGAAAGGTGTGTGGGGTTGGCCTACACTTTAGCTACATAAATGTAACTTGGGCCTTGGCTATACTAAGGCTACTGAAATGGAACTAAGACTGCGCTCCCACTATACTGCTGCTTCAGAATTGTTACTGGGGCCTGTCTTGAGTGCTACTATTGCTGACATGGAACGAAGACTGCGCTCCCGCTATACTGCTGCTTCGGAATTGTTACTGGGGCCTGTCTTGAGTGCTACTATTGCTGACATGAAACGAAGACTGCGCTCCCGCTATACTGCTGCTTCGGAATTGTTACTGGGGCCTGTCTTGAGTGCTACTATTGCTGACATGGAACGAAGACTGCGCTCCTCCTATAATGCTGCTACTGGTATGTTAGTGGGGCCTGTCCTAATGCTACGGCTGAAATGTTACGAATTCTGGGCTCTGCCTATACCGCTGCTAATGGTATGTCTCTGGGGTGTGGAAACAGAGGCTTCACAAAGACATGATGGCGGCGAGGCCATTTCCCACCGACGCGGTTACTGTTAAGGTGCATATAACCACGGACACGTGGAGAGGACACGTAGTGCCTCAAAAACATCCCCCTCCTCCTCCAACAGGGAAAACATTCTTGGCAAATGCCTTTGCATTGGTTCGTCTGGTGGCAGTCCAAGAATTTCACCTTTACCGACACTACAAGAGAGCCCCCACACCATCCCCCCGCCACGGCCCACTTAATCCTGGCCGCATTCCGAAAACCAACAAAATACAACCGTGCTACTAGGTCCGCAGTCACCACCACATTACCACCAACGCGGTTACTGTTAAGGTGCATATTACCACGGACACGTGGAGAGGACACGTAGTGCCTCAAAAACATCCCCCTCCTCCTCCAACAGGGAAAACATTCTTGGCAAATGCCTTTGCATTGGTTCGTCTGGTGGCAGTCCAAGAATTTCACCTTTACCGACACTACAAGAGAGCCCCCACACCATCCCCCCGCCACGGCCCACTTAATCCTGGCCGCATTCCGAAAACCAACAAAATACAACCGTGCTACTAGGTCCGCAGTCACCACCACATTACCACCAACGCGGTTACTGTTAAGGTGCATATTACCAGTCTGACTGGGGCATGCAGACACCTTGACAGAATGAATAGTGTGTGGCACATAGGTTCCCCATTGCTATGCCCACGTGTGCAGCTCCTGATGGCGGTGGCACAGGATTATATTTCTCATTGCTTCTGTACAGCATTGTGGGCTATCGCCCCGCCCCTTTTAAAGAGGGTCGCTGCCTAGCCGTGCCAACCCTCTGCAGTGTGTGCCTGCGGTTCCTCCTCATGGCAGACGCACTTCTAAATAGACATGAGTGTGGCGTGGCATGAGGGCAGCTGAAGGCTGCGCAGGGACACTTTGGTGTGTGCTGTGGGGGGGAGGGGGGGCGGTTGGGCAGCATGTAACCCAGGAGAAGTGGCAGCGGAGTGTCATCCAGGCAGTGATTGTGCCTTGTTGTAGCTAGTGTGGTGCTTAGCAAAGGTATGCCATGCTAATGAGGGCTTTTCAGAAGTAAAAGTTGTTGGGAGGGGGGGGGGGCACTCTTGCCGGTATTGTGGCTTAATAGTGGGACCTGTGAACTTGAGATGCAGCCCAACATGTAGCCCCTCGCCTGCCCTATCCGTTGCTGTGTTGTTCCCATCACTTTCTTGAATTGCCCAGATTTTCACACATGAAAACCTTAGCGAGCATCGGCGAAATACAAAAATGTTCTGGTCGCCCATTGACTTCAATGGGGTTCGTTGTTCGAAACGAACCCTCGAACATCGCGGGAAGTTCATTCCGAATAACGAACACCCGAACATTTTGGTGTTCGCTCATCTCTAGTAAACACCTGTAATAAGTTAACTTGGGCAAAGCCGGCTATATCAGCTAGTGTCTACATAAAGCTGTATGAAGCAGTCACCAGCCATATCTCTGTATATACAGGTGAGAGGTGCAATAGGGTGTGTGGGGGATAGAGTGGGAAGAAGGGGGTCAGCTTTCCAAAGGAGCGTGAATAAGTAACGTAAATGGAGAAGAGTTAAATTGGGGAAGACGGAAGGCCTCCCTAAAAAGATGTGTTTTTAGGGTATGCTGGGTGCTGGGAATAAACCTGATTCTCTGGGTTAGCACATTGCACAGAACTGGTGCAGCTCTGGAAAAATCTTGCAGCTGGGAGTGGGAACTCAGCAGTTAGCACAGCATTGGAGTTGTGGGTCTGAATCCCACCCAGGGCCGGGCGTTGGGGGGGTAAACTGGGCAGTTGCCCCAAGCTCCTACTTCAGCTATTCCGCTGCCTGTTCATTGAAGCTAGTGAGCAGTCAGCTGATGAACACCATATTACAATGGAAGAGTATAGGCAGGGTGACCTACTGCTGGAGTACTGCCTTGTGTCTGGAATGGGACTCCTGGAGGGAAACAAGAGAGGACTCTAAAGTTTTTCATGGGATGATATGATAAAAGAGCTAAAGGGAGGGGAATTGAGGTTTTTACAAGGGACTGTATTTTTCATTATGGGATTGTATTTTATATGTTGGCGCTGCAAGAGCAACTCCATTCTAGATGCAACCCTGATCTGTTGGCTCTTCGCAGTTCACTGTCAAAGCCCACAACGTGGTGACGATTGTACAATTCAAAGGCGTCCAACGTCATAGGAGGATAACTCAGACTGAACCAAGCAGCCCGACTCATCCACAGTTCTCTATCTGGGGTTTGCAGACGTCACCTGCGATCTCTGAATACATAGCGGTACTGTAATCACTTAGACTGTGTACAGAGCACCTGTCAGAGCTGGTATCTACTGCTACATGGTCACTTTATGAGGGTAATATTTGTCATTGCACAGCGGTCTTTATTCAGTACCACTAAACCTCAGTACTTCTGGAAGCGCTGGAAATTAGTGCTACAGATCTGATCGTACCACCTTCTATATTAACTGAATATCACAGTGTTGTTGATAATATAATTGAGCATTTGGGGCCCCATTTATAATTTTGCCCATCGCCGCACTCTGTCTAAGATCGGCCATGAATCGCAACTTTGCAACATCTGCAAACTGCTTGAGGAGTGTAATGATTTTCTCTCTTCCTCCAATTAAAAGCCCATATGATTGTCTATGAGATGGTTTACAGAGATAGATATTTCCAATACATGCTGGCAGATTTTCTGATGGCATACGAAGAAACTAGTTATTATGTTGCCAAAGCGGTCATACACTATGCCATCCTGTGTGCACGAGTAATTACAGTAGATCTGGCCATTATATGACTTGGAGCCCACAGAGGGGAAACTAGTGATAAATGCAGGCTTCATCTCCCTGAGCTCAGCTCTCGAAGGGGTGAAGATGAGCAGTCATGTCGGTCTGTTCTGGGTCTGGGTATAATCTTGTACAGAACAGGCAATGTCATAGGAATTATATATTTATTTTGACTACTTGTTAGACAAGGCTTGTTGAGATGTTATAAAGTAATTTTTGATAGTAGTGTCCCTTCCCTTGTTGAAATGGTAAAATCTGGCTAGAGAGCAGAGGGGAAGAAGGGAAGGACTCTATGACTATGTTGAGATGTCTATAACAAGGCTCCTCATGGGAAGTGCTGCACTAACCGTTAAGCTACAGTGTCGGCCAATCACAGCGCTCGCTCAGTAATCTATGCAAATGAGCTGGTGCCAACAGCAATTTCTTGTCAATCAAATTCGCCTAACAATTCATTTTAGTTCGCCCTTTCTATGGGATTCGGCTCTTCAGCAGCGAGTGAGTCATTCTGTATAGATATTTTAGATATTTTTCCATTCTCCTCTGGTAAGTATAAAACATGCGTCTCCCTAAGGTCAAAGTCTCTGCATCTAGTGGCGCATAAATACAGCAGAGATCTATGTTATCATTGGGTGGGCACATAAGGTCTGACTAGCAGCGCTTCGCCTGGTGCTTGAGGACGGTGAAACGGGCTTGAGGACTGTGAAACGGCCAGGCCACCCCAACCTTTTCCCACAGGCCGGGTGGCCAAGAGTAATATGATTTATTTATATAGCGCCATTGTAATCCACAACACTTTACAAGTCAGAGACAACATACACAAAATAAGATACAACATACAGTATCAACAATAGGAATGAGGGCCAGCTGGCAAGAGCTTACGGAATAAAAGGAAATAGCGGTAACGCACATGGTGTAAGAGCTTGTTCTGTGCAACCCTGGAAATAAGATAGGGGGCTCTACATCTATATATATAAAGGTGAAAGCCCTCACTGACTGACTGATTGACTGACTTGCCACTCATTGTCTAACTTACCGGTGTTGTGCAAATGTGAAATTTGGCACAAGCATTCTTAAGGTCCTATATAGGAAGAGTAAAGGGGTCGCAACTTCAATATTCAATTCTAAGTGCAAAAGTGACCTCTTATGTTATGTAATTTCCCGGTGTCGTACAAACGTGGAATTCGGCACAAGCTTTCTTTATGTCCTACATAGGCAAAGTAAAGGGGTCACAACATGATTTATCAATTCTAAGTGCAAAAGTAAGAGAACCCCTATGTTATGTACCTAATCTTATTCTCTAATTTCCTGGTGTCGTACAAACTTGAAATTTGGCACGCCCAATCTTTAGGTCCCACAGAGCAAAAGTAAAAGGGTTGCAACTTGATTATTCAATTGTAATTGCAAACGTATGTGACTCCCTATGTAATGTAAATAATACCACACATCTGTACCGCACAAACGTGACATTTGGTATGAGCATTCTTTAGGTTGTAAATAGGAAAAGTAAAGCAGTCACAATTTGACTATTCAATACTATGTGCAAAATTAAGTGACCCCCTGTGTTATGTAACTTCCCAGTGTCATAAAAACGTGAAAGTTAGCACGACCTTTCTTTAAATACTGACTAGGAAAAGTAAAGGGGTCGCAACTTGATCATTCGATTCTAAGAGCAAAAGTGAGCGACCCCCTATTTTATGTACCTAATCTAAATCTCTAACTTCCTGGGGTCGTACAAACTTGAAATTTGGCATGACCATTCTTTAGTTGCCACATAGGAAAAGTAAAGGTTTGTAATTGTTTGTTCAATTCTTAGTACAGAAGTAAGTGACCCCCTATGTTATGTAACTAATAACACACATCTGAACCGCACAAACATGAAATTTGCCACAACCATTCTTTACATCCTAAATAGGAAAAGTAAAGGGGTCACAACTTCAATATTCAATTCAAAGCATGAGAAACTGCAAAAATCTGCTATACATGGGATAGTTGCTTTCTCAGAAACCGTAAAGCCTATGGAAATGATTTGTATGCTGAGGAGAATCTATCTCTCCTCTATTTGTATATACTGAGGACAATCTAACTGACCTCTGTGTGCATGTTAAAAGGCTGTAAAGTATTTAGGGAAGCAGCCACGGACTGCATGGATGGAGCATGGCTTCTTAGGCTAAGAAAGGGCTGCAATCCCCAGTCTGGGGTTAAATCTGAATAAAAAGCGGCTTAACATTTAAGGGTAAAAAGTGAGCAGAGTGAGAGGGATGGCACAATCTGCAGAGGGACATCGGTACATGCAGCCTGAGGAGAATCTAAAGCTCCACTGTGCGTATACATATTTTATTCTTGGTTCCTCTGAAGTAATCACGACTTCATAACATTTTCTGGGCGAACAAGACGTAAACACCTGTAATAAGTTAACTTGGGCAAAGCCGGCTATATCAGCTAGTGTCTACATAAAGCTGTATGAAGCAGTCACCAGCCATATCTCTTTATATACAGGTGAGAGGTGCAATAGGGTGTGTGGGGGATAGAGTGGGAAGAAGGGGGTCAGCTTTCCAAAGGAGCGTGAATAAGTAACGTAAATGGAGAAGAGTTAAATTGGGGAAGACGGAAGGCCTCCCTAAAAAGATGTGTTTTTAGGGTATGCTGGGTGCTGGGAATAAACCTGATTCTCTGGGTTAGCACATTGCACAGAACTGGTGCAGCTCTGGAAAAATCTTGCAGCTGGGAGTGGGAACTCAGCAGTTAGCACAGCATTGGAGTTGTGGGTCTGAATCCCACCCAGGGCCGGGCGTTGGGGGGGTAAACTGGGCAGTTGCCCCAAGCTCCTACTTCAGCTATTCCGCTGCCTGTTCATTGAAGCTAGTGAGCAGTCAGCTGATGAACACCATATTACAATGGAAGAGTATAGGCAGGGTGACCTACTGCTGGAGTACTGCCTTGTGTCTGGAATGGGACTCCTGGAGGGAAACAAGAGAGGACTCTAAAGTTTTTCATGGGATGATATGATAAAAGAGCTAAAGGGAGGGGAATTGAGGTTTTTACAAGGGACTGTATTTTTCATTATGGGATTGTATTTTATATGTTGGCGCTGCAAGAGCAACTCCATTCTAGATGCAACCCTGATCTGTTGGCTCTTCGCAGTTCACTGTCAAAGCCCACAACGTGGTGACGATTGTACAATTCAAAGGCGTCCAACGTCATAGGAGGATAACTCAGACTGAACCAAGCAGCCCGACTCATCCACAGTTCTCTATCTGGGGTTTGCAGACGTCACCTGCGATCTCTGAATACATAGCGGTACTGTAATCACTTAGACTGTGTACAGAGCACCTGTCAGAGCTGGTATCTACTGCTACATGGTCACTTTATGAGGGTAATATTTGTCATTGCACAGCGGTCTTTATTCAGTACCACTAAACCTCAGTACTTCTGGAAGCGCTGGAAATTAGTGCTACAGATCTGATCGTACCACCTTCTATATTAACTGAATATCACAGTGTTGTTGATAATATAATTGAGCATTTGGGGCCCCATTTATAATTTTGCCCATCGCCGCACTCTGTCTAAGATCGGCCATGAATCGCAACTTTGCAACATCTGCAAACTGCTTGAGGAGTGTAATGATTTTCTCTCTTCCTCCAATTAAAAGCCCATATGATTGTCTATGAGATGGTTTACAGAGATAGATATTTCCAATACATGCTGGCAGATTTTCTGATGGCATACGAAGAAACTAGTTATTATGTTGCCAAAGCGGTCATACACTATGCCATCCTGTGTGCACGAGTAATTACAGTAGATCTGGCCATTATATGACTTGGAGCCCACAGAGGGGAAACTAGTGATAAATGCAGGCTTCATCTCCCTGAGCTCAGCTCTCGAAGGGGTGAAGATGAGCAGTCATGTCGGTCTGTTCTGGGTCTGGGTATAATCTTGTACAGAACAGGCAATGTCATAGGAATTATATATTTATTTTGACTACTTGTTAGACAAGGCTTGTTGAGATGTTATAAAGTAATTTTTGATAGTAGTGTCCCTTCCCTTGTTGAAATGGTAAAATCTGGCTAGAGAGCAGAGGGGAAGAAGGGAAGGACTCTATGACTATGTTGAGATGTCTATAACAAGGCTCCTCATGGGAAGTGCTGCACTAACCGTTAAGCTACAGTGTCGGCCAATCACAGCGCTCGCTCAGTAATCTATGCAAATGAGCTGGTGCCAACAGCAATTTCTTGTCAATCAAATTCGCCTAACAATTCATTTTAGTTCGCCCTTTCTATGGGATTCGGCTCTTCAGCAGCGAGTGAGTCATTCTGTATAGATATTTTAGATATTTTTCCATTCTCCTCTGGTAAGTATAAAACATGCGTCTCCCTAAGGTCAAAGTCTCTGCATCTAGTGGCGCATAAATACAGCAGAGATCTATGTTATCATTGGGTGGGCACATAAGGTCTGACTAGCAGCGCTTCGCCTGGTGCTTGAGGACGGTGAAACGGGCTTGAGGACTGTGAAACGGCCAGGCCACCCCAACCTTTTCCCACAGGCCGGGTGGCCAAGAGTAATATGATTTATTTATATAGCGCCATTGTAATCCACAACACTTTACAAGTCAGAGACAACATACACAAAATAAGATACAACATACAGTATCAACAATAGGAATGAGGGCCAGCTGGCAAGAGCTTACGGAATAAAAGGAAATAGCGGTAACGCACATGGTGTAAGAGCTTGTTCTGTGCAACCCTGGAAATAAGATAGGGGGCTCTACATCTATATATATAAAGGTGAAAGCCCTCACTGACTGACTGATTGACTGACTTGCCACTCATTGTCTAACTTACCGGTGTTGTGCAAATGTGAAATTTGGCACAAGCATTCTTAAGGTCCTATATAGGAAGAGTAAAGGGGTCGCAACTTCAATATTCAATTCTAAGTGCAAAAGTGACCTCTTATGTTATGTAATTTCCCGGTGTCGTACAAACGTGGAATTCGGCACAAGCTTTCTTTATGTCCTACATAGGAAAAGTAAAGGGGTCACAACATGATTTATCAATTCTAAGTGCAAAAGTAAGAGAACCCCTATGTTATGTACCTAATCTAATTCTCTAATTTCCTGGTGTCGTACAAACTTGAAATTTGGCACGCTCAATCTTTAGGTCCCACAGAGCAAAAGTAAAAGGGTTGCAACTTGATTATTCAATTGTAATTGCAAACATATGTGACTCCCTATGTAATGTAAATAATACCACACATCTGTACCGCACAAACGTGACATTTGGTATGAGCATTCTTTAGGTTGTAAATAGGAAAAGTAAAGCAGTCACAATTTGACTATTCAATACTATGTGCAAAGTTAAGTGACCCCCTGTGTTATGTAACTTCCCAGTGTCATAAAAACGTGAAAGTTAGCACGACCTTTCTTTAAATACTGACTAGGAAAAGTAAAGGGGTCGCAACTTGATCATTCGATTCTAAGAGCAAAAGTGAGCGACCCCCTATTTTATGTACCTAATCTAAATCTCTAACTTCCTGGGGTCGTACAAACTTGAAATTTGGCATGACCATTCTTTAGTTGCCACATAGGAAAAGTAAAGGTTTGTAATTGTTTGTTCAATTCTTAGTACAGAAGTAAGTGACCCCCTATGTTATGTAACTAATAACACACATCTGAATCGCACAAACATGAAATTTGCCACAACCATTCTTTACATCCTAAATAGGAAAAGTAAAGGGGTCACAACTTCAATATTCAATTCAAAGCGTGAGAAACTGCAAAAATCTGCTATACATGGGATAGTTGCTTTCTCAGAAACCGTAAAGCCTATGGAAATGATTTGTATGCTGAGGAGAATCTATCTCTCCTCTATTTATATATACTGAGGACAATCTAACTGACCTCTGTGTGCATGTTAAAAGGCTGTAAAGTATTTAGGGAAGCAGCCACGGACTGCATGGATGGAGCATGGCTTCTTAGGCTAAGAAAGGGCTGCAATCCCCAGTCTGGGGTTAAATCTGAATAAAAAGCGGCTTAACATTTAAGGGTAAAAAGTGAGCAGAGTGAGAGGGATGGCACATTCTGCAGAGTGACATCAGTACATGCAGCCTGAGGAGAATCTAAAGCTCCACTGTGCGTATACATATTTTATTCTTGGTTCCTCTGAAGTAATCACGACTTCATAGCGTTTTCTGGGCGAACAAGACGTAAACACTAGAGATGAGCGAACGTGTTCGTCCGAGCTTGATATTCGTGCAAATATTAGGGTGTTCGGGATGTTCGTTATTCGTAACGAACACCATGCGGTGTTCTGGTTACTTTCACTTCCTTCCCTGAGACGTTTGCGCGCTTTTCTGGCCAATTGAAAGACAGGGAAGGAATTACAACTTCCCCCTGCGTCGTTCAAGCCCTATACCACCCCCCTGCAGTGAGTGGCTGGGGAGATCAGGTGTCCGCCTAATATAAAAGTCGGCCCCTCCCGCGGCTCGCCTCAGATGCCTGGTGAGTTAGATGAGGGACAGTGCTGTTTGTACCGGAGCTGCTGTAGGGAAAGAATTGGTAGTTAGTGTAGGCTTCAAGACCCCCAAAGGTCCTTATTAGGGCCACTGATAGCTGTGTGTTGGCTGCTGTTAGCAGTGGCAATTTCTTTTCTTCTCAAAATCGTCTCTGCAGAGCGTTGCACCCGGCATTAGGGACAGAAGTGTTGCATAGGCAGGGAGAGTGTTAGGAGTGAGTGTAGCCTTCAAGAACCTCAACGGTCCTTTCTAGGGCCATATTTAACCGTGTGCAGTACTGTGCTGGCTGCTGTTAGCTGTGCTGCATATGTTTTTTCTTCTCAAAATCGCCTCTGCAGAGCATTGCACCCTCCATTGATACTGCAGGGAAAGAATTGTGTAGGCAGGGCCACAACACAGTTATTATTCATTGAATATACGCAGTGCTGCCTTTTGGTGGAAAAAAACTGAAAATAATTGTATTTGTCCTGCCTCTGTCCGTCCTAAGGGCGGTGGACACGTGTCGGCTTCGTGTGCAACGTTTAAAAATCAGATGCACCCAGCTACGTTTTACTCCTGGCTTCGCCATTTGCTTTCCTTAATTGGGAAAAAAAATACCTGCTCTGCCAGAGTTAATAACTCTGCTACCCTCACGTTCTGTGACACATTAGCAGGGACACAGCACAGTTATTAAACTTCTCATGTTCATTGAATATACGCAGTGCTGCCTTTTGGTGGAAAAAAACTGAAAAAAAACTATTTGTCCTGCCTCTGTCCGTCCTAAGGGCTGTGGACACGTGTCGGCTGCGTGTGCAACGTTTAAAAATCAGACGCACCCAGCTACGTTTTACTCCTGGCTTCGCCATTTGCTTTCCTTAATTGGGAAAAAAAATACCTGCTCTGCCAGAGTTAATAACTCTGCTACCCTCACGTTCTGTGACACATTAGCAGGGACACAGCACAGTTATTAAACTTCTCATGTTCATTGAATATACGCAGTGCTGCCTTTTGGTGGAAAAAAACTGAAAAAAAAACTATTTGTCCTGCCTCTGTCCGTCCTAAGGGCTGTGGACACATGTCGGCTGCGTGTGCAACGTTTAAAAATCAGACGCACCCAGCTACGTTTTACTCCTGGCTTCGCCATTTGCTTTCCTTAATTGGGAAAAAAAATACCTGCTCTGCCAGAGTTAATAACTCTGCTACCCTCACATTCTGTGACACATTAGCAGGGACACAGCACAGTTATTAAACTTAGATTATTCATTCACTAGAGGCAGTGGGGCCTTTCGTTTTCAAAAAAGGGAAAAAATTATATTTGGCTGCAGTCTTGCCATGAAATCAAATCACTGGTAATACAGCATGCTGAGGGGTAGGGGTAGGCCTAGAGGACGTGGACGCGGCCGAGGACGCGGAGGGCCAAGTCAGGGTGTGGGCACAGGCCGAGCTCCTGATCCCGGTGTGTCGCAGCTGACTGCTGCGCGATTAGGAGAGAGGCACGTTTCTGGCGTCCCCACATTCATCGCCCAATTAATGGGTCCACGCGGGAGACGGTTATTAGAAAATGAGCAGTGTGAGCAGGTCCTGTCCTGGATGGCAGAAAGTGCTTCAAGCAACCTATCGTCAACACGCAGTTCTGCGCCGTCCACTGCTGCAAATCCGAATCCTCTGTCTGCTGCTCCTCCTTCCTCCCAGCCTCCTCATTCCACTACAATGACACCTGCTCAGGAGCGGGAACACTCCCAGGAACTGTTCTCGGGCCCCTGCTTAGATTGGGCAGCAGCGGTTCCTCTCCCACCAGAGGAGTTTATCGTCACTGATGCCCAACCATTCGAAAGTTCCCGGGGTCCGGGGGAAGAGGCTGGGGACTTACGCCAACTGTCTCAACAACTTTCTGTGGGTGAGGAGGACGATGACGATCAGACACAGTTGTCTTGCAGTGAGGTAGTAGTAAGGGCAGTAAGTCCGAGGGAGCAGCGCACAGAGGATTCGGAGGAAGAGCAGCAGGACGATGAGGTGACTGACCCCACCTGGTGTGCAACGCTTACTCAGGAGGACAGGTCTTCAGAGGGGGAGTCAAGGGCATCAGCAGGGCAGGTTGCAAGAGGCAGTGCGGTGGCCAGGGGTAGAGGCAGGGCCAGACCGAATAATCCACCAAGTGTTTCCCAAAGCGCCCCCTCGCGCCATGCCACCCTGCAGAGGCCGAGGTGCTCTAAGGTCTGGCAGTTTTTCACAGAGACGCCTGACGACCGACGAATAGTGGTGTGCAACCTTTGTTGCGCAAAGCTCAGCCGGGGAGCCAACACCAACAGCCTCACCACCACCACCATGCGCAGACATATGATGGCCAAGCACCCCACAAGGTGGGACGAAGGCCGTTCAGCGCCTCCGGTTTGCACCCCTGCCTCTCCCCCTGTGCCCCAACCTGCCACTGAGATGCAACCCCCCTCTCAGGACACAGGCACTACCGCCTCATGGCCTGCACCCACACCCTCATCTCCGCTGTCCTCGGCCCCATCCAGCAGTGTAGTTCAGCGCACCGTCCAGCCGTCGCTTGCGCAAGTGTTCGAGCGCAAGCGCAAGTACGCCGCCACGCACCCGCACGCTCAAACGTTAACCGTCCGCATAGCAAAATTCATCAGCCTTGAGATGCTGCCGTATAGGGTTGTGGAAACTGAGTCCTTCAAAAGTATCATGGAGGCGGCGGCCCCGCGCTACTCAGTTCCCAGTCGCCACTACTTTTCCCGATGTGCCGTCCCAGCCCTGCACGACCACGTCTCCCGCAACATTGTACGCGCCCTCACCAACGCGGTTACTGCCACGGTCCACTTAACAACGGACACGTGGACAAGCACAGGCGGGCAGGGCCACTACATCTCCCTGACGGCACATTGGGTGAATTTAGTGGAGGCTGGGACAGAGTCAGAGCCTGGGACCGCTCACGTCCTACCCACCCCCAGAATTGCGGGCCCCAGCTCGGTGCTGGTATCTGCGGAGGTGTATGCTTCCTCCACTAAAGCACCCTCCTCCTCCTCTGTCTCGCAATCAAGATGTGTTAGCAGCAGCATGTCGCCAGCAGTCGGTGTCGCGCGGTGTGGCAGCACAGCGGTGGGCAAGCGTCAGCAGGCCGTGCTGAAACTACTCAGCTTAGGCGATAAGAGGCACACGGCCCACGAACTGCTGCAGGGTCTGACACAGCAGACCGACCGCTGGCTTGCGCCGCTGAGCCTCCAACCGGGCATGGTCGTGTGTGACAACGGCCGTAACCTGGTGGCGGCTCTGCAGCTCGGCAGCCTCACGCACGTGCCATGCCTGGCCCACGTCTTTAATTTGGTGATTCAGCGCTTTCTGAAAAGCTACCCACACTTGTCAGACCTGCTCGTAAAGGCGCGCCGGCTCTGCGCACATTTCCGCAAGTCCCACACGGACGCTGCCACCCTGCGCACCCTGCAACATCACTTTAAGCTGCCAGTGCACCGACTGCTGTGCGACGTGCCCACACGGTGGAACTCTACGCTCCACATGTTGGCCAGGCTCTATGAACAACGTAGAGCTATAGTCGAATACCAACTCCAACATGGGCGGCGCAGTGGGAGTCAGCCTCCTCAATTCCTTTCAGAAGAGTGGGCCTGGTTGGCAGACATCTGCCAGGTCCTTGGTAATTTTGAGGAGTCTACCCAGGTGGTGAGCGGCGATGCTACAATCATTAGCGTCACCATTCCTCTGCTATGCATCTTGAGAAATTCCCTGCAAACCATAAAGGCAGCTGCTTTGCGCTCGGAAACGGGGGCGGGGGAAGACAGTATGCCGCTGGATAGTCAGGGCACCCTCCTGTCTATTTCTCAGCGCGTACAGGAGGAGGTGGAGGAGCATGAGGAGGATGAGGAGGAGGGGGAAGAGACAGCTTGGGCCGCTGCTGACGGTACACCGGCTGATTGCCTGTCATCCTTTCAGCGTGTATGGCCTGAGGAGGAGGAGGAGGAGGAGGAGGATCCTGAAAGTGATCTTCCTAGTGAAGACAGCCATGTGTTGCGTACTGGTACCCTGGCACACATGGCTGACTTCATGTTAGGATGCAGTTCTCGTGACCCTCGCGTTGCACGCATTCTGGCCACAACGGATTACTGGGTGTACACACTGCTCGACCCACGCTATAAGGAGAACCTGCCCACTCTCATTCCCGAAGAGGAAAGGGGTTCGAGAGTGTTGCTATACCACAGGACCCTTGCGGACAAGCTGATGGTAAAATTCCCAGCCGACAGCGCTAGTGGCAGAAGGCGCAGTACCGAGGGCAAGGTAGCAGGGGAGGTGCGGAGATCGAGCAGCATGTACATCCCAGGCAGTGCAACAGTCTTTAAGGGCCTGGCCAGCTTTATGGCTCCCCACCAAGACTGTGTCACCGCTCCCCAGTCAAGGCTGAGTTGGCGGGAGCACTGTAAAAGGATGGTGAGGGAGTACGTAGCCGATCGCACGACCATCCTCGGTGACGCCTCTGCCCCCTACAACTACTGGGTGTCGAAGCTGGACACGTGGCCTGAACTAGCGCTGTATGCCCTGGAGGTGCTTGCTTGTCCTGCGGCTAGCGTCTTGTCGGAGAGGGTGTTTAGTGCGGCTGGGGGAATCATCACAGATAAGCGTAGCCGCTTGTCAACCGACAGTGCCGACAGGCTAACACTCATCAAGATGAACAAAGGCTGGATTTCCCCAGACTTCTCTTCTCCACCAGCGGACAGCAGCGATACGTAAGCAATACGTAGGCTGCACCCGCGGATGGAAGCTACGTTCTCTCTCACCATCCAAAACGGGGACATTTCTGCTTCATCAATCTGTGTCTTATATTCCTCCTCCTCCTGCTCCTCCTCCTGAAACCTCACGTAATCACGCTGAACGGGCAATTTTTCTTAGGGCCACAAGGCTCACTCAAATAATTTTTCTGAACAATTTTTATAAGTTTCAATGCGCTTAAAAGCGTTGGAACTTTAACTTGAACCAATTTTTCGTTACACTGGGCTGCCTCCAGGCCTAGTTACCACTTAAGCCACATTAACCAAAGCGATTCACCTGCCATCTTGGTTGGGCATGGCCAATTTTTACTGAGGTACATTAGTACTGTTGGTACACCAATTTTTTGGGGCCCTCACCTACAGTGTAATCATAGTAATTTCTATGTTCTTTGCCTGCACTCATGGTACAGAAAGGTGTGTGGGGTTGGCCTACACTTTAGCTACATAAATGTAACTTGGGCCTTGGCTATACTAAGGCTACTGAAATGGAACTAAGACTGCGCTCCCACTATACTGCTGCTTCAGAATTGTTACTGGGGCCTGTCTTGAGTGCTACTATTGCTGACATGGAACGAAGACTGCGCTCCCGCTATACTGCTGCTTCGGAATTGTTACTGGGGCCTGTCTTGAGTGCTACTATTGCTGACATGAAACGAAGACTGCGCTCCCGCTATACTGCTGCTTCGGAATTGTTACTGGGGCCTGTCTTGAGTGCTACTATTGCTGACATGGAACGAAGACTGCGCTCCTCCTATAATGCTGCTACTGGTATGTTAGTGGGGCCTGTCCTAATGCTACGGCTGAAATGTTACGAATTCTGGGCTCTGCCTATACCGCTGCTAATGGTATGTCTCTGGGGTGTGGAAACAGAGGCTTCACAAAGACATGATGGCGGCGAGGCCATTTCCCACCGACGCGGTTACTGTTAAGGTGCATATAACCACGGACACGTGGAGAGGACACGTAGTGCCTCAAAAACATCCCCCTCCTCCTCCAACAGGGAAAACATTCTTGGCAAATGCCTTTGCATTGGTTCGTCTGGTGGCAGTCCAAGAATTTCACCTTTACCGACACTACAAGAGAGCCCCCACACCATCCCCCCGCCACGGCCCACTTAATCCTGGCCGCATTCCGAAAACCAACAAAATACAACCGTGCTACTAGGTCCGCAGTCACCACCACATTACCACCAACGCGGTTACTGTTAAGGTGCATATAACCACGGACACGTGGAGAGGACACGTAGTGCCTCAAAAACATCCCCCTCCTCCTCCAACAGGGAAAACATTCTTGGCAAATGCCTTTGCATTGGTTCGTCTGGTGGCAGTCCAAGAATTTCACCTTTACCGACACTACAAGAGAGCCCCCACACCATCCCCCCGCCACGGCCCACTTAATCCTGGCCGCATTCCGAAAACCAACAAAATACAACCGTGCTACTAGGTCCGCAGTCACCACCACATTACCACCAACGCGGTTACTGTTAAGGTGCATATTACCACGGACACGTGGAGAGGACACGTAGTGCCTCAAAAACATCCCCCTCCTCCTCCAACAGGGAAAACATTCTTGGCAAATGCCTTTGCATTGGTTCGTCTGGTGGCAGTCCAAGAATTTCACCTTTACCGACACTACAAGAGAGCCCCCACACCATCCCCCCGCCACGGCCCACTTAATCCTGGCCGCATTCCGAAAACCAACAAAATACAACCGTGCTACTAGGTCCGCAGTCACCACCACATTACCACCAACGCGGTTACTGTTAAGGTGCATATTACCACGGACACGTGGAGAGGACACGTAGTGCCTCAAAAACATCCCCCTCCTCCTCCATCAGGGAAAACATTCTTGGCAAATGCCTTTGCATTGGTTCGTCTGGTGGCAGTCCAAGAATTTCACCTTTACCGACACTACAAGAGAGCCCCCACACCATCCCCCCGCCACGGCCCACTTAATCCTGGCCGCATTCCGAAAACCAACAAAATACAACCGTGCTACTAGGTCCGCAGTCACCACCACATTACCACCAACGCGGTTACTGTTAAGGTGCATATTACCAGTCTGACTGGGGCATGCAGACACCTTGACAGAATGAATAGTGTGTGGCACATAGGTTCCCCATTGCTATGCCCACGTGTGCAGCTCCTGATGGCGGTGGCACAGGATTATATTTCTCATTGCTTCTGTACAGCATTGTGGGCTATCGCCCCGCCCCTTTTAAAGAGGGTCGCTGCCTAGCCGTGCCAACCCTCTGCAGTGTGTGCCTGCGGTTCCTCCTCATGGCAGACGCACTTCTAAATAGACATGAGTGTGGCGTGGCATGAGGGCAGCTGAAGGCTGCGCAGGGACACTTTGGTGTGCGCTGTGGGGGGGAGGGGGGGGCGGTTGGGCAGCATGTAACCCAGGAGAAGTGGCAGCGGAGTGTCATCCAGGCAGTGATTGTGCTTTGTTGTAGCTAGTGTGGTGCTTAGCAAAGGTATGCCATGCTAATGAGGGCTTTTCAGAAGTAAAAGTTGTTGGGAGGGGGGGGGGGGCCCACTCTTGCCGGTATTGTGGCTTAATAGTGGGACCTGTGAACTTGAGATGCAGCCCAACATGTAGCCCCTCGCCTGCCCTATCCGTTGCTGTGTTGTTCCCATCACTTTCTTGAATTGCCCAGATTTTCACACATGAAAACCTTAGCGAGCATCGGCGAAATACAAAAATGTTCTGGTCGCCCATTGACTTCAATGGGGTTCGTTGTTCGAAACGAACCCTCGAACATCGCGGGAAGTTCATTCCGAATAACGAACACCCGAACATTTTGGTGTTCGCTCATCTCTAGTAAACACCTGTAATAAGTTAACTTGGGCAAAGCCGGCTATATCAGCTAGTGTCTACATAAAGCTGTATGAAGCAGTCACCAGCCATATCTCTGTATATACAGGTGAGAGGTGCAATAGGGTGTGTGGGGGATAGAGTGGGAAGAAGGGGGTCAGCTTTCCAAAGGAGCGTGAATAAGTAACGTACATGGAGAAGAGTTAAATTGGGGAAGACGGAAGGCCTCCCTAAAAAGATGTGTTTTTAGGGTATGCTGGGTGCTGGGAATAAACCTGATTCTCTGGGTTAGCACATTGCACAGAACTGGTGCAGCTCTGGAAAAATCTTGCAGCCGGGAGTGGGAACTCAGCAGTTGGCACAGCATTGGAGTTGTGGGTCTGAATCCCACCCAGGGCCGGGCGTTGGGGGGGTAAACTGGGCAGTTGCCCCAAGCTCCTACTTCAGCTATTCCGCTGCCTGTTCATTGAAGCTAGTGAGCAGTCAGCTGATGAACACCATATTACAATGGAAGAGTATAGGCAGGGTGACCTACTGCTGGAGTACTGCCTTGTGTCTGGAATGGGACTCCTGGAGGGAAACAAGAGAGGACTCTAAAGTTTTTCATGGGATGATATGATAAAAGAGCTAAAGGGAGGGGAATTGTGGTTTTTACAAGGGACTGTATTTTTCGTTATGGGATTGTATTTTATATGTTGGCGCTGCAAGAGCAACTCCATTCTAGATGCAACCCTGATCTGTTGGCTTTTCGCAGTTCACTGTCAAAGCCCACAACGTGGTGACGATTGTACAATTCAAAGGCGTCCAACGTCATAGGAGGATAACTTAGAATGAACCAAGCAGCCCGACTCATCCACAGTTCTCTATCTGGGGTTTGCAGACGTCACCTGCGATCTCTGAATACATAGCGGTACTGTAATCACTTAGACTGTCTACAGAGCACCTGTCAGAGCTGGTATCTACTGCTACATGGTCACTTTATGAGGGTAATATTTGTCATTGCACAGCGGTCTTTATTCAGTACCACTAAACCTCAGTACTTCTGGAAGCGCTGGAAATTAGTGCTACAGATCTGATCGTACCACCTTCTATATTAACTGTATATCACAGTGTTGTTGATAATATAATTGAGCATTTGGGGCCCCATTTATAATTTTGCCCATCGCCGCACTCTGTCTAAGATCGGCCATGAATCGCAACTTTGCAACATCTGCAAACTGCTTGAGGAGTGTAATGATTTTCTCTCTTCCTCCAAATAAAAGCCCATATGATTGTCTATGAGATGGTTTACAGAGATAGATATTTCCAATACATGCTGGCAGATTTTCTGATGGCATACGAAGAAACTAGTTATTATGTTGCCAAAGCGGTCATACACTATGCCATCCTGTGTGCACGAGTAATTACAGTAGATCTGGCCATTATATGACTTGGAGCCCACAGAGGGGAAACTAGTGATAAATGCAGGCTTCATCTCCCTGAGCTCAGCTCTCGAAGGGGTGAAGATGAGCAGTCATGTCGGTCTGTTCTGGGTCTGGGTATAATCTTGTACAGAACAGGCAATGTCATAGGAATTATATATTTATTTTGACTACTTGTTAGACAAGGCTTGTTGAGATGTTATAAAGTAATTTTTGATAGTAGTGTCCCTTCCCTTGTTGAAATGGTAAAATCTGGCTAGAGAGCAGAGGGGAAGAAGGGAAGGACTCTATGACTATGTTGAGATGTCTATAACAAGGCTCCTCATGGGAAGTGCTGCACTAACCGTTAAGCTACAGTGTCGGCCAATCACAGCACTCGCTCAGTAATCTATGCAAATGAGCTGGTGCCAACAGCAATTTCTTGTCAATCAAATTCGCCTTACAATTCATTTTAGTTCGCGCTTTCTATGGGATTCGGCTCTTTAGCAGCGAGTGAGTCATTCTGTGTAGATATTTTAGATATTTTTCCATTCTCCTCTGGTAAGTATAAAACATGCGTCTCCCTAAGGTCAAAGTCTCTGCATCTAGTGGCGCATAAATACAGCAGAGATCTATGTTATCATTGGGTGGGCACATAAGGTCTGACTAGCAGCGCTTCGCCTGGTGCTTGAGGACGGTGAAACGGGCTTGAGGACTGTGAAACGGCCAGGCCACCCCAACCTTTTCCCACAGGCCGGGTGGCCAAGAGTAATATGATTTATTTATATAGCGCCATTGTAATCCACAACACTTTACAAGTCAGAGACAACATACACAAAATAAGATACAACATACAGTATCAACAATAGGAATGAGGGCCAGCTGGCAAGAGCTTACGGAATAAAAGGAAATAGCGGTAACGCACATGGTGTAAGAGCTTGTTCTGTGCAACCCTGGAAATAAGATAGGGGGCTCTACATCTATATATATAAAGGTGAAAGCCCTCACTGACTGACTGATTGACTGACTTGCCACTCATTGTCTAACTTACCGGTGTTGTGCAAATGTGAAATTTGGCACAAGCATTCTTAAGGTCCTATATAGGAAGAGTAAAGGGGTCGCAACTTCAATATTCAATTCTAAGTGCAAAAGTGACCTCTTATGTTATGTAATTTCCCGGTGTCGTACAAACGTGGAATTCGGCACAAGCTTTCTTTATGTCCTACATAGGCAAAGTAAAGGGGTCACAACATGATTTATCAATTCTAAGTGCAAAAGTAAGAGAACCCCTATGTTATGTACCTAATCTTATTCTCTAATTTCCTGGTGTCGTACAAACTTGAAATTTGGCACGCCCAATCTTTAGGTCCCACAGAGCAAAAGTAAAAGGGTTGCAACTTGATTATTCAATTGTAATTGCAAACGTATGTGACTCCCTATGTAATGTAAATAATACCACACATCTGTACCGCACAAACGTGACATTTGGTATGAGCATTCTTTAGGTTGTAAATAGGAAAAGTAAAGCAGTCACAATTTGACTATTCAATACTATGTGCAAAATTAAGTGACACCCTGTGTTATGTAACTTCCCAGTGTCATAAAAATGTGAAAGTTAGCACGACCTTTCTTTAAATACTGACTAGGAAAAGTAAAGGGGTCGCAACTTGATCATTCGATTCTAAGAGCAAAAGTGAGCGACCCCCTATTTTATGTACCTAATCTAAATCTCTAACTTCCTGGGGTCGTACAAACTTGAAATTTGGCATGACCATTCTTTAGTTGCCACATAGGAAAAGTAAAGGTTTGTAATTGTTTGTTCAATTCTTAGTACAGAAGTAAGTGACCCCCTATGTTATGTAACTAATAACACACATCTGAACCGCACAAACATGAAATTTGCCACAACCATTCTTTACATCCTAAATAGGAAAAGTAAAGGGGTCACAACTTCAATATTCAATTCAAAGCGTGAGAAACTGCAAAAATCTGCTATACATGGGATAGTTGCTTAATCAGAAACCGTAAAGCCTATGGAATTGATTTGTATGCTGAGGAGAATCTATCTCTCCTCTATTTGTATATACTGAGGACAATCTAACTGACCTCTGTGTGCATGTTAAAAGGCTGTAAAGTATTTAGGGAAGCAGCCACTGACTGCATGGATGGAGCATGGCTTCTTAGGCTAAGAAAGGGCTGCAATCCCCAGTCTGGGGTTAAATCTGAATAAAAAGCGGCTTAACATTTAAGGGTAAAAAGTGAGCAGAGTGAGAGGGATGGCACAATCTGCAGAGGGACATCGGTACATGCAGCCTGAGGAGAATCTAAAGCTCCACTGTGCGTATACATATTTTATTCTTGGTTCCTCTGAAGTAATCACGACTTCATAACATTTTCTGGGCGAACAAGACGTAAACACCTGTAATAAGTTAACTTGGGCAAAGCCGGCTATATCAGCTAGTGTCTACATAAAGCTGTATGAAGCAGTCACCAGCCATATCTCTGTATATACAGGTGAGAGGTGCAATAGGGTGTGTGGGGGATAGAGTGGGAAGAAGGGGGTCAGCTTTCCAAAGGAGCGTGAATAAGTAACGTAAATGGAGAAGAGTTAAATTGGGGAAGACGGAAGGCCTCCCTAAAAAGATGTGTTTTTAGGGTATGCTAGGTGCTGGGAATAAACCTGATTCTCTGGGTTAGCACATTGCACAGAACTGGTGCAGCTCTGGAAAAATCTTGCAGCTGGGAGTGGGAACTCAGCAGTTAGCACAGCATTGGAGTTGTGGGTCTGAATCCCACCCAGGGCCGGGCGTTGGGGGGGTAAACTGGGCAGTTGCCCCAAGCTCCTACTTCAGCTATTCCGCTGCCTGTTCATTGAAGCTAGTGAGCAGTCAGCTGATGAACACCATATTACAATGGAAGAGTATAGGCAGGGTGACCTACTGCTGGAGTACTGCCTTGTGTCTGGAATGGGACTCCTGGAGGGAAACAAGAGAGGACTCTAAAGTTTTTCATGGGATGATATGATAAAAGAGCTAAAGGGAGGGGAATTGAGGTTTTTACAAGGGACTGTATTTTTCATTATGGGATTGTATTTTATATGTTGGCGCTGCAAGAGCAACTCCATTCTAGATGCAACCCTGATCTGTTGGCTCTTCGCAGTTCACTGTCAAAGCCCACAACGTGGTGACGATTGTACAATTCAAAGGCGTCCAACGTCATAGGAGGATAACTCAGACTGAACCAAGCAGCCCGACTCATCCACAGTTCTCTATCTGGGGTTTGCAGACGTCACCTGCGATCTCTGAATACATAGCGGTACTGTAATCACTTAGACTGTGTACAGAGCACCTGTCAGAGCTGGTATCTACTGCTACATGGTCACTTTATGAGGGTAATATTTGTCATTGCACAGCGGTCTTTATTCAGTACCACTAAACCTCAGTACTTCTGGAAGCGCTGGAAATTAGTGCTACAGATCTGATCGTACCACCTTCTATATTAACTGTATATCACAGTGTTGTTGATAATATAATTGAGCATTTGGGGCCCCATTTATAATTTTGCCCATCGCCGCTCTCTGTCTAAGATCGGCCATGAATCGCAACTTTGCAACATCTGCAAACTGCTTGAGGAGTGTAATGATTTTCTCTCTTCCTCCAAATAAAAGCCCATATGATTGTCTATGAGATGGTTTACAGAGATAGATATTTCCAATACATGCTGGCAGATTTTCTGATGGCATACGAAGAAACTAGTTATTATGTTGCCAAAGCGGTCATACACTATGCCATCCTGTGTGCACGAGTAATTACAGTAGATCTGGCCATTATATGACTTGGAGCCCACAGAGGGGAAACTAGTGATAAATGCAGGCTTCATCTCCCTGAGCTCAGCTCTCGAAGGGGTGAAGATGAGCAGTCATGTCGGTCTGTTCTGGGTCTGGGTATAATCTTGTACAGAACAGGCAATGTCATAGGAATTATATATTTATTTTGACTACTTGTTAGACAAGGCTTGTTGAGATGTTATAAAGTAATTTTTGATAGTAGTGTCCCTTCCCTTGTTGAAATGGTAAAATCTGGCTAGAGAGCAGAGGGGAAGAAGGGAAGGACTCTATGACTATGTTGAGATGTCTATAACAAGGCTCCTCATGGGAAGTGCTGCACTAACCGTTAAGCTACAGTGTCGGCCAATCACAGCACTCGCTCAGTAATCTATGCAAATGAGCTGGTGCCAACAGCAATTTCTTGTCAATCAAATTCGCCTAACAATTCATTTTAGTTCGCCCTTTCTATGGGATTCGGCTCTTCAGCAGCGAGTGAGTCATTCTGTGTAGATATTTTAGATATTTTTCCATTCTCCTCTGGTAAGTATAAAACATGCGTCTCCCTAAGGTCAAAGTCTCTGCATCTAGTGGCGCATAAATACAGCAGAGATCTATGTTATCATTGGGTGGGCACATAAGGTCTGACTAGCAGCGCTTCGCCTGGTGCTTGAGGACGGTGAAACGGGCTTGAGGACTGTGAAACGGCCAGGCCACCCCAACCTTTTCCCACAGGCCGGGTGGCCAAGAGTAATATGATTTATTTATATAGCGCCATTGTAATCCACAACACTTTACAAGTCAGAGACAACATACACAAAATAAGATACAACATACAGTATCAACAATAGGAATGAGGGCCAGCTGGCAAGAGCTTACGGAATAAAAGGAAATAGCGGTAACGCACATGGTGTAAGAGCTTGTTCTGTGCAACCCTGGAAATAAGATAGGGGGCTCTACATCTATATATATAAAGGTGAAAGCCCTCACTGACTGACTGATTGACTGACTTGCCACTCATTGTCTAACTTACCGGTGTTGTGCAAATGTGAAATTTGGCACAAGCATTCTTAAGGTCCTATATAGGAAGAGTAAAGGGGTCGCAACTTCAATATTCAATTCTAAGTGCAAAAGTGACCTCTTATGTTATGTAATTTCCCGGTGTCGTACAAACGTGGAATTCGGCACAAGCTTTCTTTATGTCCTACATAGGCAAAGTAAAGGGGTCACAACATGATTTATCAATTCTAAGTGCAAAAGTAAGAGAACCCCTATGTTATGTACCTAATCTTATTCTCTAATTTCCTGGTGTCGTACAAACTTGAAATTTGGCACGCTCAATCTTTAGGTCCCACAGAGCAAAAGTAAAAGGGTTGCAACTTGATTATTCAATTGTAATTGCAAACGTATGTGACTCCCTATGTAATGTAAATAATACCACACATCTGTACCGCACAAACGTGACATTTGGTATGAGCATTCTTTAGGTTGTAAATAGGAAAAGTAAAGCAGTCACAATTTGACTATTCAATACTATGTGCAAAATTAAGTGACACCCTGTGTTATGTAACTTCCCAGTGTCATAAAAACGTGAAAGTTAGCACGACCTTTCTTTAAATACTGACTAGGAAAAGTAAAGGGGTCGCAACTTGATCATTCGATTCTAAGAGCAAAAGTGAGCGACCCCCTATTTTATGTACCTAATCTAAATCTCTAACTTCCTGGGGTCGTACAAACTTGAAATTTGGCATGACCATTCTTTAGTTGCCACATAGGAAAAGTAAAGGTTTGTAATTGTTTGTTCAATTCTTAGTACAGAAGTAAGTGACCCCCTATGTTATGTAACTAATAACACACATCTGAACCGCACAAACATGAAATTTGCCACAACCATTCTTTACATCCTAAATAGGAAAAGTAAAGGGGTCACAACTTCAATATTCAATTCAAAGCGTGAGAAACTGCAAAAATCTGCTATACATGGGATAGTTGCTTTCTCAGAAACCGTAAAGCCTATGGAAATGATTTGTATGCTGAGGAGAATCTATCTCTCCTCTATTTGTATATACTGAGGACAATCTAACTGACCTCTGTGTGCATGTTAAAAGGCTGTAAAGTATTTAGGGAAGCAGCCACTGACTGCATGGATGGAGCATGGCTTCTTAGGCTAAGAAAGGGCTGCAATCCCCAGTCTGGGGTTAAATCTGAATAAAAAGCGGCTTAACATTTAAGGGTAAAAAGTGAGCAGAGTGAGAGGGATGGCACAATCTGCAGAGGGACATCGGTACATGCAGCCTGAGGAGAATCTAAAGCTCCACTGTGCGTATACATATTTTATTCTTGGTTCCTCTGAAGTAATCACGACTTCATAACATTTTCTGGGCGAACAAGACGTAAACACCTGTAATAAGTTAACTTGGGCAAAGCCGGCTATATCAGCTAGTGTCTACATAAAGCTGTATGAAGCAGTCACCAGCCATATCTCTGTATATACAGGTGAGAGGTGCAATAGGGTGTGTGGGGGATAGAGTGGGAAGAAGGGGGTCAGCTTTCCAAAGGAGCGTGAATAAGTAACGTAAATGGAGAAGAGTTAAATTGGGGAAGACGGAAGGCCTCCCTAAAAAGATGTGTTTTTAGGGTATGCTGGGTGCTGGGAATAAACCTGATTCTCTGGGTTAGCACATTGCACAGAACTGGTGCAGCTCTGGAAAAATCTTGCAGCCGGGAGTGGGAACTCAGCAGTTGGCACAGCATTGGAGTTGTGGGTCTGAATCCCACCCAGGGCCGGGCGTTGGGGGGGTAAACTGGGCAGTTGCCCCAAGCTCCTACTTCAGGTATTCCGCTGCCTGTTCATTGAAGCTAGTGAGCAGTCAGCTGATGAACACCATATTACAATGGAAGAGTATAGGCAGGGTGACCTACTGCTGGAGTACTGCCTTGTGTCTGGAATGGGACTCCTGGAGGGAAACAAGAGAGGACTCTAAAGTTTTTCATGGGATGATATGATAAAAGAGCTAAAGGGAGGGGAATTGAGGTTTTTACAAGGGACTGTATTTTTCGTTATGGGATTGTATTTTATATGTTGGCGCTGCAAGAGCAACTCCATTCTAGATGCAACCCTGATCTGTTGGCTTTTCGCAGTTCACTGTCAAAGCCCACAACGTGGTGACGATTGTACAATTCAAAGGCGTCCAACGTCATAGGAGGATAACTTAGAATGAACCAAGCAGCCCGACTCATCCACAGTTCTCTATCTGGGGTTTGCAGACGTCACCTGCGATCTCTGAATACATAGCGGTACTGTAATCACTTAGACTGTCTACAGAGCACCTGTCAGAGCTGGTATCTACTGCTACATGGTCACTTTATGAGGGTAATATTTGTCATTGCACAGCGGTCTTTATACAGTACCACTAAACCTCAGTACTTCTGGAAGCGCTGGAAATTAGTGCTACAGATCTGATCGTACCACCTTCTATATTAACTGAATATCACTGTGTTGTTGATAATATAATTGAGCATTTGGGGCCCCATTTATAATTTTGCCCATCGCCGCACTCTGTCTAAGATCGGCCATGAATCGCAACTTTGCAACATCTGCAAACTGCTTGAGGAGTGTAATGATTTTCTCTCTTCCTCCAAATAAAAGCCCATATGATTGTCTATGAGATGGTTTACAGAGATAGATATTTCCAATACATGCTGGCAGATTTTCTGATGGCATACGAAGAAACTAGTTATTATGTTGCCAAAGCGGTCATACACTATGCCATCCTGTGTGCACGAGTAATTACAGTAGATCTGGCCATTATATGACTTGGAGCCCACAGAGGGGAAACTAGTGATAAATGCAGGCTTCATCTCCCTGACCTCAGTTCTCGAAGGGGTGAAGATGAGCAGTCATGTCGGTCTGTTCTGGGTCTGGGTATAATCTTGTACAGAACAGGCAATGTCATAGGAATTATATATTTATTTTGACTACTTGTTAGACAAGGCTTGTTGAGATGTTATAAAGTAATTTTTGATAGTAGTGTCCCTTCCCTTGTTGAAATGGTAAAATCTGGCTAGAGAGCAGAGGGGAAGAAGGGAAGGACTCTATGACTATGTTGAGATGTCTATAACAAGGCTCCTCATGGGAAGTGCTGCACTAACCGTTAAGCTACAGTGTCGGCCAATCACAGCACTCGCTCAGTAATCTATGCAAATGAGCTGGTGCCAACAGCAATTTCTTGTCAATCAAATTCGCCTAACAATTCATTTTAGTTCGCCCTTTCTATGGGATTCGGCTCTTCAGCAGCGAGTGAGTCATTCTGTGTAGATATTTTAGATATTTTTCCATTCTCCTCTGGTAAGTATAAAACATGCGTCTCCCTAAGGTCAAAGTCTCTGCATCTAGTGGCGCATAAATACAGCAGAGATCTATGTTATCATTGGGTGGGCACATAAGGTCTGACTAGCAGCGCTTCGCCTGGTGCTTGAGGACGGTGAAACGGGCTTGAGGACTGTGAAACGGCCAGGCCACCCCAACCTTTTCCCACAGGCCGGGTGGCCAAGAGTAATATGATTTATTTATATAGCGCCATTGTAATCCACAACACTTTACAAGTCAGAGACAACATACACAAAATAAGATACAACATACAGTATCAACAATAGGAATGAGGGCCAGCTGGCAAGAGCTTACGGAATAAAAGGAAATAGCGGTAACGCACATGGTGTAAGAGCTTGTTCTGTGCAACCCTGGAAATAAGATAGGGGGCTCTACATCTATATATATAAAGGTGAAAGCCCTCACTGACTGACTGATTGACTGACTTGCCACTCATTGTCTAACTTACCGGTGTTGTGCAAATGTGAAATTTGGCACAAGCATTCTTAAGGTCCTCTATAGGAAGAGTAAAGAGGTCGCAACTTCAATATTCAGTTCTAAGTGCAAAAGTGACCTCTTATGTTATGTAATTTCCCGGTGTCGTACACACGTGGAATTCGGCACAAGCTTTCTTTATGTCCTACATAGGAAAAGTAAAGGGGTCACAACATGATTTATCAATTCTAAGTGCAAAAGTAAGAGAACCCCTATGTTATGTACCTAATCTAATTCTCTAATTTCCTGGTGTCGTACAAACTTGAAATTTGGCACGCTCAATCTTTAGGTCCCACAGAGCAAAAGTAAAAGGGTCGCAACTTGATTATTCAATTGTAATTGCAAACGTATGTGACTCCCTATGTAATGTAAATAATACCACACATCTGTACCGCACAAACGTGACATTTGGTATGAGCATTCTTTAGGTTGTAAATAGGAAAAGTAAAGCAGTCACAATTTGACTATTCAATACTATGTGCAAAATTAAGTGACCCCCTGTGTTATGTAACTTCCCAGTGTCATAAAAACGTGAAAGTTAGCACGACCTTTCTTTAAATACTGACTAGGAAAAGTAAAGGGGTCGCAACTTGATCATTCGATTCTAAGAGCAAAAGTGAGCAACCCCCTATTTTATGTACCTAATCTAAATCTCTAACTTCCTGGGGTCGTACAAACTTGAAATTTGGCATGACCATTCTTTAGTTGCCACATAGGAAAAGTAAAGGTTTGTAATTGTTTGTTCAATTCTTAGTACAGAAGTAAGTGACCCCCTATGTTATGTAACTAATAACACACATCTGAACCGCACAAACATGAAATTTGCCACAACCATTCTTTACATCCTAAATAGGAAAAGTAAAGGGGTCACAACTTCAATATTCAATTCATAGCGTGAGAAACTGCAAAAATCTGCTATACATGGGATAGTTGCTTTCTCAGAAACCGTAAAGCCTATGGAATGATTTGTATGCTGAGGAGAATCTACCTCTCATCTATTTGTATATACTGAGGACAATCTAACTGACCTCTGTGTGCATGTTAAAAGGCTGTAAAGTATTTAGGGAAGCAGCCACGGACTGCATGGATGGAGCATGGCTTCTTAGGCTAAGAAAGGGCTGCAATCCCCAGTCTGGGGTTAAATCTGAATAAAAAGCGGCTTAACATTTAAGGGTAAAAAGTGAGCAGAGTGAGAGGGATGGCACATTCTGCAGAGGGACATCGGTACATGCAGCCTGAGGAGAATCTAAAGCTCCACTGTGCGTATACATATTTTATTCTTGGTTCCTCTGAAGTAATCACGACTTCATAACATTTTCTGGGCGAACAAGACGTAAACACCTGTAATAAGTTAACTTGGGCAAAGCCGGCTATATCAGCTAGTGTCTACATAAAGCTGTATGAAGCAGTCACCAGCCATATCTCTGTATATACAGGTGAGAGGTGCAATAGGGTGTGTGGAGGATAGAGTGGGAAGAAGAGGGTCAGCTTTCCAAAGGAGCGTGAATAAGTAACGTAAATGGAGAAGAGTTAAATTGGGGAAGACGGAAGGCCTCCCTAAAAAGATGTGTTTTTAGGGTATGCTGGGTGCTGGGAATAAACCTGATTCTCTGGGTTAGCACATTGCACAGAACTGGTGCAGCTCTGGAAAAATCTTGCAGCCGGGAGTGGGAACTCAGCAGTTGGCACAGCATTGGAGTTGTGGGTCTGAATCCCACCCAGGGCCGGGCGTTGGGGGGGTAAACTGGGCAGTTGCCCCAAGCTCCTACTTCAGGTATTCCGCTGCCTGTTCATTGAAGCTAGTGAGCAGTCAGCTGATGAACACCATATTACAATGGAAGAGTATAGGCAGGGTGACCTACTGCTGGAGTACTGCCTTGTGTCTGGAATGGGACTCCTGGAGGGAAACAAGAGAGGACTCTAAAGTTTTTCATGGGATGATATGATAAAAGAGCTAAAGGGAGGGGAATTGAGGTTTTTACAAGGGACTGTATTTTTCGTTATGGGATTGTATTTTATATGTTGGCGCTGCAAGAGCAACTCCATTCTAGATGCAACCCTGATCTGTTGGCTTTTCGCAGTTCACTGTCAAAGCCCACAACATGGTGACGATTGTACAATTCAAAGGCGTCCAACGTCATAGGAGGATAACTTAGAATGAACCAAGCAGCCCGACTCATCCACAGTTCTCTATCTGGGGTTTGCAGACGTCACCTGCGATCTCTGAATACATAGCGGTACTGTAATCACTTAGACTGTCTACAGAGCACCTGTCAGAGCTGGTATCTACTGCTACATGGTCACTTTATGAGGGTAATATTTGTCATTGCACAGCGGTCTTTATTCAGTACCACTAAACCTCAGTACTTCCTGGAAGCGCTGGAAATTAGTGCTACAGATCTGATCGTACCACCTTCTATATTAACTGTATATCACAGTGTTGTTGATAATATAATTGAGCATTTGGGGCCCCATTTATAATTTTGCCCATCGCCGCACTCTGTCTAAGATCGGCCATGAATCGCAACTTTGCAACATCTGCAAACTGCTTGAGGAGTGTAATGATTTTCTCTCTTCCTCCAAATAAAAGCCCATATGATTGTCTATGAGATGGTTTACAGAGATAGATATTTCCAATACATGCTGGCAGATTTTCTGATGGCATACGAAGAAACTAGTTATTATGTTGCCAAAGCGGTCATACACTATGCCATCCTGTGTGCACGAGTAATTACAGTAGATCTGGCCATTATATGACTTGGAGCCCACAGAGGGGAAACTAGTGATAAATGCAGGCTTCATCTCCCTGAGCTCAGCTCTCGAAGGGGTGAAGATGAGCAGTCATGTCGGTCTGTTCTGGGTCTGGGTATAATCTTGTACAGAACAGGCAATGTCATAGGAATTATATATTTATTTTGACTACTTGTTAGACAAGGCTTGTTGAGATGTTATAAAGTAATTTTTGATAGTAGTGTCCCTTCCCTTGTTGAAATGGTAAAATCTGGCTAGAGAGCAGAGGGGAAGAAGGGAAGGACTCTATGACTATGTTGAGATGTCTATAACAAGGCTCCTCATGGGAAGTGCTGCACTAACCGTTAAGCTACAGTGTCGGCCAATCACAGCACTCGCTCAGTAATCTATGCAAATGAGCTGGTGCCAACAGCAATTTCTTGTCAATCAAATTCGCCTAACAATTCATTTTAGTTCGCCCTTTCTATGGGATTCGGCTCTTCAGCAACGAGTGAGTCATTCTGTGTAGATATTTTAGATATTTTTCCATTCTCCTCTGGTAAGTATAAAACATGCGTCTCCCTAAGGTCAAAGTCTCTGCATCTAGTGGCGCATAAATACAGCAGAGATCTATGTTATCATTGGGTGGGCACATAAGGTCTGACTAGCAGCGCTTCGCCTGGTGCTTGAGGACGGTGAAACGGGCTTGAGGACTGTGAAACGGCCAGGCCACCCCAACCTTTTCCCACAGGCCGGGTGGCCAAGAGTAATATGATTTATTTATATAGCGCCATTGTAATCCACAACACTTTACAAGTCAGAGACAACATACACAAAATAAGATACAACATACAATATCAACAATAGGAATGAGGGCCAGCTGGCAAGAGCTTACGGAATAAAAGGAAATAGCGGTAACGCACATGGTGTAAGAGCTTGTTCTGTGCAACCCTGGAAATAAGATAGGGGGCTCTACATCTATATATATAAAGGTGAAAGCCCTCACTGACTGACTGATTGACTGACTTGCCACTCATTGTCTAACTTACCGGTGTTGTGCAAATGTGAAATTTGGCACAAGCATTCTTAAGGTCCTATATAGGAAGAGTAAAGGGGTCGCAACTTCAATATTCAATTCTAAGTGCAAAAGTGACCTCTTATGTTATGTAATTTCCCGGTGTCGTACAAACGTGGAATTCGGCACAAGCTTTCTTTATGTCCTACATAGGAAAAGTAAAGGGGTCACAACATGATTTATCAATTCTAAGTGCAAAAGTAAGAGAACCCCTATGTTATGTACCTAATCTAATTCTCTAATTTCCTGCTGTCGTACAAACGTGAAATTTGGCACGCTCAATCTTAAGGTCCCACAGAGCAAAAGTAAAAGGGTTGCAACTTGATTATTCAATTGTAATTGCAAATGTATGTGACTCCCTATGTAATGTAAATAATACCACACATCTGTACCGCACAAACGTGACATTTGGTATGAGCATTCTTTAGGTTGTAAATAGGAAAAGTAAAGCAGTCACAATTTGACTATTCAATACTAAGTGCAAAATTAAGTGACCCCCTGTGTTATGTAACTTCCCAGTGTCATAAAAACGTGAAAGTTAGCACGACCTTTCTTTAAATACTGACTAGGAAAAGTAAAGGGGTCGCAACTTGATCATTCGATTCTAAGAGCAAAAGTGAGCGACCCCCTATTTTATGTACCTAATCTAAATCTCTAACTTCCTGGGGTCGTACAAACTTGAAATTTGGCATGACCATTCTTTAGTTGCCACATAGGAAAAGTAAAGGTTTGTAATTGTTTGTTCAATTCTTAGTACAGAAGTAATTGACCCCCTATGTTATGTAACTAATAACACACATCTGAACTGCACAAACATGAAATTTGCCACAACCATTCTTTACATCCTAAATAGGAAAAGTAAAGGGGTCACAACTTCAATATTCAATTCAAAGCGTGAGAAACTGCAAAAATCTGCTATACATGGGATAGTTGCTTTCTCAGAAACCGTAAAGCCTATGGAAATGATTTGTATGCTGAGGAGAATCTATCTCTCCTCTATTTGTATATACTGAGGACAATCTAACTGACCTCTGTGTGCATGTTAAAAGGCTGTAAAGTATTTAGGGAAGCAGCCACGGACTGCATGGATGGAGCATGGCTTCTTAGGCTAAGAAAGGGCTGCAATCCCCAGTCTGGGGTTAAATCTGAATAAAAAGCGGCTTAACATTTAAGGGTAAAAAGTGAGCAGAGTGAGAGGGATGGCACATTCTGCAGAGGGACATCGGTACATGCAGCCTGAGGAGAATCTAAAGCTCCACTGTGCGTATACATATTTTATTCTTGGTTCCTCTGAAGTAATCACGACTTCATAACATTTTCTGGGCGAATAAGACGTAAACACCTGTAATAAGTTAACTTGGGCAAAAGCCGGCTATATCAGCTAGTGTCTACATAAAGCTGTATGAAGCAGTCACCAGCCATATCTCTGTATATACAGGTGAGAGGTGCAATAGGGTGTGTGGGGGATAGAGTGGGAAGAAGGGGGTCAGCTTTCCAAAGGAGCGTGAATAAGTAACGTAAATGGAGAAGAGTTAAATTGGGGAAGACGGAAGGCCTCCCTAAAAAGATGTGTTTTTAGGGTATGCTGGGTGCTGGGAATAAACCTGATTCTCTGGGTTAGCACATTGCACAGAACTGGTGCAGCTCTGGAAAAATCTTGTAGCCGGGAGTGGGAACTCAGCAGTTGGCACAGCATTGGAGTTGTGGGTCTGAATCCCACCCAGGGCCGGGCGTTGGGGGGGTAAACTGGGCAGTTGCCCCAAGCTCCTACTTCAGGTATTCCGCTGCCTGTTCATTGAAGCTAGTGGGCAGTCAGCTGATGAACACCATATTACAATGGAAGAGTATAGGCAGGGTGACCTACTGCTGGAGTACTGCCTTGTGTCTGGAATGGGACTCCTGGAGGGAAACAAGAGAGGACTCTAAAGTTTTTCATGGGATGATATGACAAAAGAGCTAAAGGGAGGGGAATTGAGGTTTTTACAAGGGATTGCATTTTTCGTTATGGGATTGTATTTTATATGTTGGCGCTGCAAGAGCAACTCCATTCTAGATGCAACCCTGATCTGTTGGCTTTTCGCAGTTCACTGTCAAAGCCCACAACGTGGTGACGATTGTACAATTTAAAGGCGTCCAACGTCATAGGAGGATAACTTAGAATGAACCATGCAGCCCGACTCATCCACAGTTCTCTATCTGGGGTTTGCAGACGTCACCTGCGATCTCTGAATACATAGCGGTACTGTAATCACTTAGACTGTCTACAGAGCACCTGTCAGAGCTGGTATCTACTGCTACATGGTCACTTTATGAGGGTAATATTTGTCATTGCACAGCGGTCTTTATTCAGTACCACTAAACCTCAGTACTTCTGGAAGCGCTGGAAATTAGTGCTACAGATGTGATCGTACCACCTTCTATATTAACTGAATATCACAGTGTTGTTGATAATATAATTGAGCATTTGGGGCCCCATTTATAATTTTGCCCATCGCCGCACTCTGTCTAAGATCGGCCATGAATCGCAACTTTGCAACATCTGCAAACTGCTTGAGGAGTGTAATGATTTTCTCTCTTCCTCCAAATAAAAGCCCATATGATTGTCTATGAGATGGTTTACAGAGATAGATATTTCCAATACATGCTGGCAGATTTTCTGATGGCATACGAAGAAACTAGTTATTATGTTGCCAAAGCGGTCATACACTATGCCATCCTGTGTGCACGAGTAATTACAGTAGATCTGGCCATTATATGACTTGGAGCCCACAGAGGGGAAACTAGTGATAAATGCAGGCTTCATCTCCCTGAGCTCAGCTCTCGAAGGGGTGAAGATGAGCAGTCATGTCGGTCTGTTCTGGGTCTGGGTATAATCTTGTACAGAACAGGCAATGTCATAGGAATTATATATTTATTTTGACTACTTGTTAGACAAGGCTTGTTGAGATGTTATAAAGTAATTTTTGATAGTAGTGTCCCTTCCCTTGTTGAAATGGTAAAATCTGGCTAGAGAGCAGAGGGGAAGAAGGGAAGGACTCTATGACTATGTTGAGATGTCTATAACAAGGCTCCTCATGGGAAGTGCTGCACTAACCGTTAAGCTACAGTGTCGGCCAATCACAGCGCTCGCTCAGTAATCTATGCAAATGAGCTGGTGCCAACAGCAATTTCTTGTCAATCAAATTCGCCTAACAATTCATTTTAGTTCGCCCTTTCTATGGGATTCGGCTCTTCAGCAGCGAGTGAGTCATTCTGTATAGATATTTTAGATATTTTTCCATTCTCCTCTGGTAAGTATAAAACATGCGTCTCCCTAAGGTCAAAGTCTCTGCATCTAGTGGCGCATAAATACAGCAGAGATCTATGTTATCATTGGGTGGGCACATAAGGTCTGACTAGCAGCGCTTCGCCTGGTGCTTGAGGACGGTGAAACGGGCGTGAGGACTGTGAAACGGCCAGGCCACCCCAACCTTTTCCCACAGGCCGGGAGGCCAAGAGTAATATGATTTATTTATATAGCGCCATTGTAATCCACAACACTTTACAAGTCAGAGACAACATACACAAAATAAGATACAACATACAGTATCAACAATAGGAATGAGGGCCAGCTGGCAAGAGCTTACGGAATAAAAGGAAATAGCGGTAACGCACATGGTGTAAGAGCTTGTTCTGTGCAACCCTGGAAATAAGATAGGGGGCTCTACATCTATATATATAAAGGTGAAAGCCCTCACTGACTGACTGATTGACTGACTTGCCACTCATTGTCTAACTTACCGGTGTTGTGCAAATGTGAAATTTGGCACAAGCATTCTTAAGGTCCTATATAGGAAGAGTAAAGGGGTCGCAACTTCAATATTCAATTCTAAGTGCAAAAGTGACCTCTTATGTTATGTAATTTCCCGGTGTCGTACAAACGTGGAATTCGGCACAAGCTTTCTTTATGTCCTACATAGGAAAAGTAAAGGGGTCACAACATGATTTATCAATTCTAAGTGCAAAAGTAAGAGAACCCCTATGTTATGTACCTAATCTAATTCTCTAATTTCCTGCTGTCGTACAAACGTGAAATTTGGCACGCTCAATCTTAAGGTCCCACAGAGCAAAAGTAAAAGGGTTGCAACTTGATTATTCAATTGTAATTGCAAATGTATGTGACTCCCTATGTAATGTAAATAATACCACACATCTGTACCGCACAAACGTGACATTTGGTATGAGCATTCTTTAGGTTGTAAATAGGAAAAGTAAAGCAGTCACAATTTGACTATTCAATACTAAGTGCAAAATTAAGTGACCCCCTGTGTTATGTAACTTCCCAGTGTCATAAAAACGTGAAAGTTAGCACGACCTTTCTTTAAATACTGACTAGGAAAAGTAAAGGGGTCGCAACTTGATCATTCGATTCTAAGAGCAAAAGTGAGCGACCCCCTATTTTATGTACCTAATCTAAATCTCTAACTTCCTGGGGTCGTACAAACTTGAAATTTGGCATGACCATTCTTTAGTTGCCACATAGGAAAAGTAAAGGTTTGTAATTGTTTGTTCAATTCTTAGTACAGAAGTAAGTGACCCCCTATGTTATGTAACTAATAACACACATCTGAACCGCACAAACATGAAATTTGCCACAACCATTCTTTACATCCTAAATAGGAAAAGTAAAGGGGTCACAACTTCAATATTCAATTCAAAGCGTGAGAAACTGCAAAAATCTGCTATACATGGGATAGTTGCTTTCTCAGAAACCGTAAAGCCTATGGAAATGATTTGTATGCTGAGGAGAATCTATCTCTCCTCTATTTGTATATACTGAGGACAATCTAACTGACCTCTGTGTGCATGTTAAAAGGCTGTAAAGTATTTAGGGAAGCAGCCACGGACTGCATGGATGGAGCATGGCTTCTTAGGCTAAGAAAGGGCTGCAATCCCCAGTCTGGGGTTAAATCTGAATAAAAAGCGGCTTAACATTTAAGGGTAAAAAGTGAGCAGAGTGAGAGGGATGGCACATTCTGCAGAGGGACATCGGTACATGCAGCCTGAGGAGAATCTAAAGCTCCACTGTGCGTATACATATTTTATTCTTGGTTCCTCTGAAGTAATCACGACTTCATAACATTTTCTGGGCGAATAAGACGTAAACACCTGTAATAAGTTAACTTGGGCAAAAGCCGGCTATATCAGCTAGTGTCTACATAAAGCTGTATGAAGCAGTCACCAGCCATATCTCTGTATATACAGGTGAGAGGTGCAATAGGGTGTGTGGGGGATAGAGTGGGAAGAAGGGGGTCAGCTTTCCAAAGGAGCGTGAATAAGTAACGTAAATGGAGAAGAGTTAAATTGGGGAAGACGGAAGGCCTCCCTAAAAAGATGTGTTTTTAGGGTATGCTGGGTGCTGGGAATAAACCTGATTCTCTGGGTTAGCACATTGCACAGAACTGGTGCAGCTCTGGAAAAATCTTGTAGCCGGGAGTGGGAACTCAGCAGTTGGCACAGCATTGGAGTTGTGGGTCTGAATCCCACCCAGGGCCGGGCGTTGGGGGGGTAAACTGGGCAGTTGCCCCAAGCTCCTACTTCAGGTATTCCGCTGCCTGTTCATTGAAGCTAGTGGGCAGTCAGCTGATGAACACCATATTACAATGGAAGAGTATAGGCAGGGTGACCTACTGCTGGAGTACTGCCTTGTGTCTGGAATGGGACTCCTGGAGGGAAACAAGAGAGGACTCTAAAGTTTTTCATGGGATGATATGACAAAAGAGCTAAAGGGAGGGGAATTGAGGTTTTTACAAGGGATTGTATTTTTCGTTATGGGATTGTATTTTATATGTTGGCGCTGCAAGAGCAACTCCATTCTAGATGCAACCCTGATCTGTTGGCTTTTCGCAGTTCACTGTCAAAGCCCACAACGTGGTGACGATTGTACAATTTAAAGGCGTCCAACGTCATAGGAGGATAACTTAGAATGAACCATGCAGCCCGACTCATCCACAGTTCTCTATCTGGGGTTTGCAGACGTCACCTGCGATCTCTGAATACATAGCGGTACTGTAATCACTTAGACTGTCTACAGAGCACCTGTCAGAGCTGGTATCTACTGCTACATGGTCACTTTATGAGGGTAATATTTGTCATTGCACAGCGGTCTTTATTCAGTACCACTAAACCTCAGTACTTCTGGAAGCGCTGGAAATTAGTGCTACAGATCTGATCGTACCACCTTCTATATTAACTGAATATCACTGTGTTGTTGATAATATAATTGAGCATTTGGGGCCCCATTTATAATTTTGCCCATCGCCGCACTCTGTCTAAGATCGGCCATGAATCGCAACTTTGCAACATCTGCAAACTGCTTGAGGAGTGTAATGATTTTCTCTCTTCCTCCAAATAAAAGCCCATATGATTGTCTATGAGATGGTTTACAGAGATAGATATTTCCAATACATGCTGGCAGATTTTCTGATGGCATACGAAGAAACTAGTTATTATGTTGCCAAAGCGGTCATACACTATGCCATCCTGTGTGCACGAGTAATTACAGTAGATCTGGCCATTATATGACTTGGAGCCCACAGAGGGGAAACTAGTGATAAATGCAGGCTTCATCTCCCTGAGCTCAGCTCTCGAAGGGGTGAAGATGAGCAGTCATGTCGGTCTGTTCTGGGTCTGGGTATAATCTTGTACAGAACAGGCAATGTCATAGGAATTATATATTTATTTTGACTACTTGTTAGACAAGGCTTGTTGAGATGTTATAAAGTAATTTTTGATAGTAGTGTCCCTTCCCTTGTTGAAATGGTAAAATCTGGCTAGAGAGCAGAGGGGAAGAAGGGAAGGACTCTATGACTATGTTGAGATGTCTATAACAAGGCTCCTCATGGGAAGTGCTGCACTAACCGTTAAGCTACAGTGTCGGCCAATCACAGCACTCGCTCAGTAATCTATGCAAATGAGCTGGTGCCAACAGCAATTTCTTGTCAATCAAATTCGCCTAACAATTCATTTTAGTTCGCCCTTTCTATGGGATTCGGCTCTTCAGCAACGAGTGAGTCATTCTGTGTAGATATTTTAGATATTTTTCCATTCTCCTCTGGTAAGTATAAAACATGCGTCTCCCTAAGGTCAAAGTCTCTGCATCTAGTGGCGCATAAATACAGCAGAGATCTATGTTATCATTGGGTGGGCACATAAGGTCTGACTAGCAGCGCTTCGCCTGGTGCTTGAGGACGGTGAAACGGGCTTGAGGACTGTGAAACGGCCAGGCCACCCCAACCTTTTCCCACAGGCCGGGTGGCCAAGAGTAATATGATTTATTTATATAGCGCCATTGTAATCCACAACACTTTACAAGTCAGAGACAACATACACAAAATAAGATACAACATACAGTATCAACAATAGGAATGAGGGCCAGCTGGCAAGAGCTTACGGAATAAAAGGAAATAGCGGTAACGCACATGGTGTAAGAGCTTGTTCTGTGCAACCCTGGAAATAAGATAGGGGGCTCTACATCTATATATATAAAGGTGAAAGCCCTCACTGACTGACTGATTGACTGACTTGCCACTCATTGTCTAACTTACCGGTGTTGTGCAAATGTGAAATTTGGCACAAGCATTCTTAAGGTCCTATATAGGAAGAGTAAAGGGGTCGCAACTTCAATATTCAATTCTAAGTGCAAAAGTGACCTCTTATGTTATGTAATTTCCCGGTGTCGTACAAACGTGGAATTCGGCACAAGCTTTCTTTATGTCCTACATAGGAAAAGTAAAGGGGTCACAACATGATTTATCAATTCTAAGTGCAAAAGTAAGAGAACCCCTATGTTATGTACCTAATCTAATTCTCTGATTTCCTGCTGTCGTACAAACGTGAAATTTGGCACGCTCAATCTTAAGGTCCCACAGAGCAAAAGTAAAAGGGTTGCAACTTGATTATTCAATTGTAATTGCAAATGTATGTGACTCCCTATGTAATGTAAATAATACCACACATCTGTACCGCACAAACGTGACATTTGGTATGAGCATTCTTTAGGTTGTAAATAGGAAAAGTAAAGCAGTCACAATTTGACTATTCAATACTATGTGCAAAATTAAGTGACCCCCTGTGTTATGTAACTTCCCAGTGTCATAAAAACGTGAAAGTTAGCACGACCTTTCTTTAAATACTGACTAGGAAAAGTAAAGGGGTCGCAACTTGATCATTCGATTCTAAGAGCAAAAGTGAGCGACCCCCTATTTTATGTACCTAATCTAAATCTCTAACTTCCTGGGGTCGTACAAACTTGAAATTTGGCATGACCATTCTTTAGTTGCCACATAGGAAAAGTAAAGGTTTGTAATTGTTTGTTCAATTCTTAGTACAGAAGTAAGTGACCCCCTATGTTATGTAACTAATAACACACATCTGAACCGCACAAACATGAAATTTGCCACAACCATTCTTTACATCCTAAATAGGAAAAGTAAAGGGGTCACAACTTCAATATTCAATTCAAAGCGTGAGAAACTGCAAAAATCTGCTATACATGGGATAGTTGCTTTCTCAGAAACCGTAAAGCCTATGGAAATGATTTGTATGCTGAGGAGAATCTATCTCTCCTCTATTTGTATATACTGAGGACAATCTAACTGACCTCTGTGTGCATGTTAAAAGGCTGTAAAGTATTTAGGGAAGCAGCCACGGACTGCATGGATGGAGCATGGCTTCTTAGGCTAAGAAAGGGCTGCAATCCCCAGTCTGGGGTTAAATCTGAATAAAAAGCGGCTTAACATTTAAGGGTAAAAAGTGAGCAGAGTGAGAGGGATGGCACATTCTGCAGAGGGACATCGGTACATGCAGCCTGAGGAGAATCTAAAGCTCCACTGTGCGTATACATATTTTATTCTTGGTTCCTCTGAAGTAATCACGACTTCATAACATTTTCTGGGCGAATAAGACGTAAACACCTGTAATAAGTTAACTTGGGCAAAAGCCGGCTATATCAGCTAGTGTCTACATAAAGCTGTATGAAGCAGTCACCAGCCATATCTCTGTATATACAGGTGAGAGGTGCAATAGGGTGTGTGGGGGATAGAGTGGGAAGAAGGGGGTCAGCTTTCCAAAGGAGCGTGAATAAGTAACGTAAATGGAGAAGAGTTAAATTGGGGAAGACGGAAGGCCTCCCTAAAAAGATGTGTTTTTAGGGTATGCTGGGTGCTGGGAATAAACCTGATTCTCTGGGTTAGCACATTGCACAGAACTGGTGCAGCTCTGGAAAAATCTTGTAGCCGGGAGTGGGAACTCAGCAGTTGGCACAGCATTGGAGTTGTGGGTCTGAATCCCACCCAGGGCCGGGCGTTGGGGGGGTAAACTGGGCAGTTGCCCCAAGCTCCTACTTCAGGTATTCCGCTGCCTGTTCATTGAAGCTAGTGGGCAGTCAGCTGATGAACACCATATTACAATGGAAGAGTATAGGCAGGGTGACCTACTGCTGGAGTACTGCCTTGTGTCTGGAATGGGACTCCTGGAGGGAAACAAGAGAGGACTCTAAAGTTTTTCATGGGATGATATGACAAAAGAGCTAAAGGGAGGGGAATTGAGGTTTTTACAAGGGATTGTATTTTTCGTTATGGGATTGTATTTTATATGTTGGCGCTGCAAGAGCAACTCCATTCTAGATGCAACCCTGATCTGTTGGCTTTTCGCAGTTCACTGTCAAAGCCCACAACGTGGTGACTAATTGTACAATTTAAAGGCGTCCAACGTCATAGGAGGATAACTTAGAATGAACCATGCAGCCCGACTCATCCACAGTTCTCTATCTGGGGTTTGCAGACGTCACCTGCGATCTCTGAATACATAGCGGTACTGTAATCACTTAGACTGTCTACAGAGCACCTGTCAGAGCTGGTATCTACTGCTACATGGTCACTTTATGAGGGTAATATTTGTCATTGCACAGCGGTCTTTATTCAGTACCACTAAACCTCAGTACTTCTGGAAGCGCTGGAAATTAGTGCTACAGATCTGATCGTACCACCTTCTATATTAACTGAATATCACTGTGTTGTTGATAATATAATTGAGCATTTGGGGCCCCATTTATAATTTTGCCCATCGCCGCACTCTGTCTAAGATCGGCCATGAATCGCAACTTTGCAACATCTGCAAACTGCTTGAGGAGTGTAATGATTTTCTCTCTTCCTCCAAATAAAAGCCCATATGATTGTCTATGAGATGGTTTACAGAGATAGATATTTCCAATACATGCTGGCAGATTTTCTGATGGCATACGAAGAAACTAGTTATTATGTTGCCAAAGCGGTCATACACTATGCCATCCTGTGTGCACGAGTAATTACAGTAGATCTGGCCATTATATGACTTGGAGCCCACAGAGGGGAAACTAGTGATAAATGCAGGCTTCATCTCCCTGAGCTCAGCTCTCGAAGGGGTGAAGATGAGCAGTCATGTCGGTCTGTTCTGGGTCTGGGTATAATCTTGTACAGAACAGGCAATGTCATAGGAATTATATATTTATTTTGACTACTTGTTAGACAAGGCTTGTTGAGATGTTATAAAGTAATTTTTGATAGTAGTGTCCCTTCCCTTGTTGAAATGGTAAAATCTGGCTAGAGAGCAGAGGGGAAGAAGGGAAGGACTCTATGACTATGTTGAGATGTCTATAACAAGGCTCCTCATGGGAAGTGCTGCACTAACCGTTAAGCTACAGTGTCGGCCAATCACAGCACTCGCTCAGTAATCTATGCAAATGAGCTGGTGCCAACAGCAATTTCTTGTCAATCAAATTCGCCTAACAATTCATTTTAGTTCGCCCTTTCTATGGGATTCGGCTCTTCAGCAGCGAGTGAGTCATTCTGTGTAGATATTTTAGATATTTTTCCATTCTCCTCTGGTAAGTATAAAACATGCGTCTCCCTAAGGTCAAAGTCTCTGCATCTAGTGGCGCATAAATACAGCAGAGATCTATGTTATCATTGGGTGGGCACATAAGGTCTGACTAGCAGCGCTTCGCCTGGTGCTTGAGGACGGTGAAACGGGCTTGAGGACTGTGAAACGGCCAGGCCACCCCAACCTTTTCCCACAGGCCGGGTGGCCAAGAGTAATATGATTTATTTATATAGCGCCATTGTAATCCACAACACTTTACAAGTCAGAGACAACATACACAAAATAAGATACAACATACAGTATCAACAATAGGAATGAGGGCCAGCTGGCAAGAGCTTACGGAATAAAAGGAAATAGCAGTAACGCACATGGTGTAAGAGCTTGTTCTGTGCAACCCTGGAAATAAGATAGGGGGCTCTACATCTATATATATAAAGGTGAAAGCCCTCACTGACTGACTGATTGACTGACTTGCCACTCATTGTCTAACTTACCGGTGTTGTGCAAATGTGAAATTTGGCACAAGCATTCTTAAGGTCCTATATAGGAAGAGTAAAGGGGTCACAACTTCAATATTCAATTCTAAGTGCAAAAGTGACCTCTTATGTTATGTAATTTCCCGGTGTCGTACAAACGTGGAATTCGGCACAAGCTTTCTTTATGTCCTACATAGGAAAAGTAAAGGGGTCACAACATGATTTATCAATTCTAAGTGCAAAAGTAAGAGAACCCCTATGTTATGTACCTAATCTAATTCTCTCATTTCCTGCTGTCGTACAAACTTGAAATTTGGCACGCTCAATCTTAAGGTCCCACAGAGCAAAAGTAAAAGGGTTGCAACTTGATTATTCAATTGTAATTGCAAATGTATGTGACTCCCTATGTAATGTAAATAATACCACACATCTGTACCGCACAAACGTGACATTTGGTATGAGCATTCTTTAGGTTGTAAATAGGAAAAGTAAAGCAGTCACAATTTGACTATTCAATACTATGTGCAAAATTAAGTGACCCCCTGTGTTATGTAACTTCCCAGTGTCATAAAAACGTGAAAGTTAGCACGACCTTTCTTTAAATACTGACTAGGAAAAGTAAAGGGGTCGCAACTTGATCATTCGATTCTAAGAGCAAAAGTGAGCGACCCCCTATTTTATGTACCTAATCTAAATCTCTAACTTCCTGGGGTCGTACAAACTTGAAATTTGGCATGACCATTCTTTAGTTGCCACATAGGAAAAGTAAAGGTTTGTAATTGTTTGTTCAATTCTTAGTACAGAAGTAAGTGACCCCCTATGTTATGTAACTAATAACACACATCTGAACCGCACAAACATGAAATTTGCCACAACCATTCTTTACATCCTAAATAGGAAAAGTAAAGGGGTCACAACTTCAATATTCAATTCAAAGCGTGAGAAACTGCAAAAATCTGCTATACATGGGATAGTTGCTTTCTCAGAAACCGTAAAGCCTATGGAAATGATTTGTATGCTGAGGAGAATCTATCTCTCCTCTATTTGTATATACTGAGGACAATCTAACTGACCTCTGTGTGCATGTTAAAAGGCTGTAAAGTATTTAGGGAAGCAGCCACGGACTGCATGGATGGAGCATGGCTTCTTAGGCTAAGAAAGGGCTGCAATCCCCAGTCTGGGGTTAAATCTGAATAAAAAGCGGCTTAACATTTAAGGGTAAAAAGTGAGCAGAGTGAGAGGGATGGCACATTCTGCAGAGGGACATCGGTACATGCAGCCTGAGGAGAATCTAAAGCTCCACTGTGCGTATACATATTTTATTCTTGGTTCCTCTGAAGTAATCACGACTTCATAACATTTTCTGGGCGAATAAGACGTAAACACCTGTAATAAGTTAACTTGGGCAAAAGCCGGCTATATCAGCTAGTGTCTACATAAAGCTGTATGAAGCAGTCACCAGCCATATCTCTGTATATACAGGTGAGAGGTGCAATAGGGTGTGTGGGGGATAGAGTGGGAAGAAGGGGGTCAGCTTTCCAAAGGAGCGTGAATAAGTAACGTAAATGGAGAAGAGTTAAATTGGGGAAGACGGAAGGCCTCCCTAAAAAGATGTGTTTTTAGGGTATGCTGGGTGCTGGGAATAAACCTGATTCTCTGGGTTAGCACATTGCACAGAACTGGTGCAGCTCTGGAAAAATCTTGTAGCCGGGAGTGGGAACTCAGCAGTTGGCACAGCATTGGAGTTGTGGGTCTGAATCCCACCCAGGGCCGGGCGTTGGGGGGGTAAACTGGGCAGTTGCCCCAAGCTCCTACTTCAGGTATTCCGCTGCCTGTTCATTGAAGCTAGTGGGCAGTCAGCTGATGAACACCATATTACAATGGAAGAGTATAGGCAGGGTGACCTACTGCTGGAGTACTGCCTTGTGTCTGGAATGGGACTCCTGGAGGGAAACAAGAGAGGACTCTAAAGTTTTTCATGGGATGATATGACAAAAGAGCTAAAGGGAGGGGAATTGAGGTTTTTACAAGGGATTGTATTTTTCGTTATGGGATTGTATTTTATATGTTGGCGCTGCAAGAGCAACTCCATTCTAGATGCAACCCTGATCTGTTGGCTTTTCGCAGTTCACTGTCAAAGCCCACAACGTGGTGACGATTGTACAATTTAAAGGCGTCCAACGTCATAGGAGGATAACTTAGAATGAACCATGCAGCCCGACTCATCCACAGTTCTCTATCTGGGGTTTGCAGACGTCACCTGCGATCTCTGAATACATAGCGGTACTGTAATCACTTAGACTGTCTACAGAGCACCTGTCAGAGCTGGTATCTACTGCTACATGGTCACTTTATGAGGGTAATATTTGTCATTGCACAGCGGTCTTTATTCAGTACCACTAAACCTCAGTACTTCTGGAAGCGCTGGAAATTAGTGCTACAGATCTGATCGTACCACCTTCTATATTAACTGAATATCACTGTGTTGTTGATAATATAATTGAGCATTTGGGGCCCCATTTATAATTTTGCCCATCGCCGCACTCTGTCTAAGATCGGCCATGAATCGCAACTTTGCAACATCTGCAAACTGCTTGAGGAGTGTAATGATTTTCTCTCTTCCTCCAAATAAAAGCCCATATGATTGTCTATGAGATGGTTTACAGAGATAGATATTTCCAATACATGCTGGCAGATTTTCTGATGGCATACGAAGAAACTAGTTATTATGTTGCCAAAGCGGTCATACACTATGCCATCCTGTGTGCACGAGTAATAACAGTAGATTTGGCCATTATATGACTTGGAGCCCACAGAGGGGAAACTAGTGATAAATGCAGGCTTCATCTCCCTGAGCTCAGCTCTCGAAGGGGTGAAGATGAGCAGTCATGTCGGTCTGTTCTGGGTCTGGGTATAATCTTGTACAGAACAGGCAATGTCATAGGAATTATATATTTATTTTGACTACTTGTTAGACAAGGCTTGTTGAGATGTTATAAAGTAATTTTTGATAGTAGTGTCCCTTCCCTTGTTGAAATGGTAAAATCTGGCTAGAGAGCAGAGGGGAAGAAGGGAAGGACTCTATGACTATGTTGAGATGTCTATAACAAGGCTCCTCATGGGAAGTGCTGCACTAACCGTTAAGCTACAGTGTCGGCCAATCACAGCACTCGCTCAGTAATCTATGCAAATGAGCTGGTGCCAACAGCAATTTCTTGTCAATCAAATTCGCCTAACAATTCATTTTAGTTCGCCCTTTCTATGGGATTCGGCTCTTCAGCAGCGAGTGAGTCATTCTGTGTAGATATTTTAGATATTTTTCCATTCTCCTCTGGTAAGTATAAAACATGCGTCTCCCTAAGGTCAAAGTCTCTGCATCTAGTGGCGCATAAATACAGCAGAGATCTATGTTATCATTGGGTGGGCACATAAGGTCTGACTAGCAGCGCTTCGCCTGGTGCTTGAGGACGGTGAAACGGGCTTGAGGACTGTGAAACGGCCAGGCCACCCCAACCTTTTCCCACAGGCCGGGAGGCCAAGAATAATATGATTTATTTATATAGCGCCATTGTAATCCACAACACTTTACAAGTCAGAGACAACATACACAAAATAAGATACAACATACGGTATCAACAATAGGAATGAGGGCCAGCTGGCAAGAGCTTACGGAATAAAAGGAAATAGCGGTAACGCACATGGTGTAAGAGCTTGTTCTGTGCAACCCTGGAAATAAGATAGGGGGCTCTACATCTATATATATAAAATTGAATGTATGTCTGTCTGCGTGCGTGCGTGCGTGCGTGTCTGCGTGCGTGTCTGTTTGTCCTTTATGCGCTACTACACCATTCATCCGATCGCCATGAAACTTTGGGAAGTTGTTAAGTACACTCCTGGGAAGATTATAGGCATAGTACAAATATCCTACGATAAATGGCGCGCGAGCGTCGTCGAAAGTTACGCCCCCCCCCCCCACGTAGATCGAGTAAGTAAGCCACCTGCTATTGTGATGTCATCACTGATGTCATCAACATCGGACGCCCTTGAACATGCCCCAGCTGCATTGTGATGTCATTAAGGCTGTATTATGACACGTACAGCTTGGAACCACTAGAGCACGCCAGCCAATTACCATTGGAGTTGGAAGTGGGTAAACAAGTACTAGGATATCTTCCTAAGAAGCCACAGCAGCCGGATAAATTGTATGTTCCACCCAACGGCTATTTTATTCAGCCCGCAAGGGGGAAGCAGCGGCCTACAAAATCTAATTCTCTCATTTCCTGATGTCATAGATAGATAGATAGATAGATAGATAGATAGATAGATAGACTGTATGCAATGACACGTACAGCTTGAAACCATAAATACTAGAGCACGCCAGCCATTTACAGTCAGTCTCCATTGAAGTTGGAAGTGGGCAAACATGTACTAGGCCAGTGATGGCGAACCTTTTAGGGACCGAGTGCCCAAACTACAACCCAAAACCCACTTATGTATCGCAAAGTGCCAACACGTCAGGGGGCGGGGCTTATCACAACGTATGATTTTACCCCCGTCGTTCTAAAAAGGACAAGGCTGTTTCAGAATAGACCGGGTGCAGATTCTGACTGCTTTTTGGACGCGGAAATACTGCAGAATGTGCTCAGCGGAGATTTCTGTGGAAAATTCTGCAGCATTTCCGCATCTAAAAAGCAGTCAAAATCTGCACCCGGTCTATTCTGAAAGAGCCCTGCCCATTTCTGCCACATGTACACATACCCCAGCGGTAATAGTGACACCTTCACCCCAGCGATAATAGTGACATCCCACAGCAGTAATAATAGTGACACTCCCCCCATTAGTAATAAGAGTGACATACCCCAGCGGTAAACCTCAGTGGTCGCTGCTGCCGTCATCTAGATATATAAAAACGTAGTATGTATGTATGTCTGTCTTCGCAGCAACGCGCGAACATGCCCCAACATGTTCTCATAAGCTGCATTGTGATGTCATTAAGGCTCTATTATGACACGTACAGCTTGGAACCACTAGAGCACGCCAGCCAATTACCATTGGAGTTGGAAGTGGGTAAACAAGTACTAGGATATCTTCCTAAGAAGCCACAGCAGCCGGATAAATTGTATGTTCCACCCAACGGCTATTTTATTCAGCCCGCAAGGGGGAAGCAGCGGCCTACAAAATCTCATTCTCTCATTTCCTGATGTCATAGATAGATAGATAGATAGATAGATAGATAGACTGTATGCAATAACCCAGATAGATAGATAGATAGATAGATAGATAGATAGATAGATAGATAGATAGATAGATAGACAGACAGACTGTATGCAATGACACGTACAGCTTGGAACCATAAATACTAGAGCACGCCAGCCATTTACAGTCAGTCTCCATTGGAGTTGGAAGTGGGCAAACATGTACTAGGCTATCTTCCCAAGAAGCCACAGCAGCCGGATAAATTGGATGTTCCACACAACGGCTATTTTATTCAGCCTGCAAGGGGGAAGCAGCGGCCTACAAAACCTCAGTGGTCGCTGCTGCCGTCATCTAGATATATAAAAACGAATGTATGTATGTCTGTCTGTCTTCGCAGCAACGCGCGACGGGTACGCTAGTCTATATATATAAAGGTGAAAGCCCTCACTGACTGACTGATTGACTGACTTGCCACTCATTGTCTAACTTACCGGTGTTGTGCAAATGTGAAATTTGGCACAAGCATTCTTAAGGTCCTATATAGGAAGAGTAAAGGGGTCGCAACTTCAATATTCAATTCTAAGTGCAAAAGTGACCTCTTATGTTATGTAATTTCCCGGTGTCGTACAAACGTGGAATTCGGCACAAGCTTTCTTTATGTCCTACATAGGAAAAGTAAAGGGGTCACAACATGATTTATCAATTCTAAGTGCAAAAGTAAGAGAACCCCTATGTTATGTACCTAATCTAATTCTCTAATTTCCTGGTGTCGTACAAACTTGAAATTTGGCACGCTCAATCTTTAGGTCCCACAGAGCAAAACTAAAAGTGTTGCAACTTGATTATTCAATTGTAACTGCAAACGTATGTGACTCCCTATGTAATGTAAATAATACCACACATCTGTACCGCACAAACGTGACATTTGGTATGAGCATTCTTTAGGTTGTAAATAGGAAAAGTAAAGCAGTCACAATTTGACTATTCAATACTATGTGCAAAATTAAGTGACCCCCTGTGTTATGTAACTTCCCAGTGTCATAAAAACGTGAAAGTTAGCACGACCTTTCTTTAAATACTGACTAGGAAAAGTAAAGGGGTCGCAACTTGATCATTCGATTCTAAGAGCAAAAGTGAGCGACCCCCTATTTTATGTACCTAATCTAAATCTCTAACTTCCTGGGGTCGTACAAACTTGAAATTTGGCATGACCATTCTTTAGTTGCCACATAGGAAAAGTAAAGGTTTGTAATTGTTTGTTCAATTCTTAGTACAGAATTAAGTGACCCCCTACGTTATGTAACTAATAACACACATCTGAACTGCACAAACATGAAATTTGCCACAACCATTCTTTACATCCTAAATAGGAAAAGTAAAGGGGTCACAACTTCAATATTCAATTCAAAGCGTGAGAAACTGCAAAAATCTGCTATACATGGGATAGTTGCTTTCTCAGAAACCGTAAAGCCTATGGAAATGATTTGTATGCTGAGGAGAATCTACCTCTCCTCTATTTGTATATACTGAGGACAATCTAACTGACCTCTGTGTGCATGTTAAAAGGCTGTAAAGTATTTAGGGAAGCAGCCACGGACTGCATGGATGGAGCATGGCTTCTTAGGCTAAGAAAGGGCTGCAATCCCCAGTCTGGGGTTAAATCTGAATAAAAAGCGGCTTAACATTTAAGGGTAAAAAGTGAGCAGAGTGAGAGGGATGGCACATTCTGCAGAGGGACATCGGTACATGCAGCCTGAGGAGAATCTAAAGCTCCACTGTGCGTATACATATTTTATTCTTGGTTCCTCTGAAGTAATCACGACTTCATAACATTTTCTGGGCGAACAAGACGTAAACACCTGTAATAAGTTAACTTGGGCAAAGCCGGCTATATCAGCTAGTGTCTACATAAAGCTGTATGAAGCAGTCACCAGCCATATCTCTGTATATACAGGTGAGAGGTGCAATAGGGTGTGTGGGGGATAGAGTGGGAAGAAGGGGGTCAGCTTTCCAAAGGAGCGTGAATAAGTAACGTAAATGGAGAAGAGTTAAATTGGGGAAGACGGAAGGCCTCCCTAAAAAGATGTGTTTTTAGGGTATGCTGGGTGCTGGGAATAAACCTGATTCTCTGGGTTAGCACATTGCACAGAACTGGTGCAGCTCTGGAAAAATCTTGCAGCCGGGAGTGGGAACTCAGCAGTTGGCACAGCATTGGAGTTGTGGGTCTGAATCCCACCCAGGGCCGGGCGTTGGGGGGGGTAAACTGGGCAGTTGCCCCAAGCTCCTACTTCAGGTATTCCGCTGCCTGTTCATTGAAGCTAGTGAGCAGTCAGCTGATGAACACCATATTACAATGGAAGAGTATAGGCAGGGTGACCTACTGCTGGAGTACTGCCTTGTGTCTGGAATGGGACTCCTGGAGGGAAACAAGAGAGGACTCTAAAGTTTTTCATGGGATGATATGACAAAAGAGCTAAAGGGAGGGGAATTGAGGTTTTTACAAGGGATTGTATTTTTCGTTATGGGATTGTATTTTATATGTTGGCGCTGCAAGAGCAACTCCATTCTAGATGCAACCCTGATCTGTTGGCTTTTCGCAGTTCACTGTCAAAGCCCACAACGTGGTGACGATTGTACAATTCAAAGGCGTCCAACGTCATAGGAGGATAACTTAGAATGAACCAAGCAGCCCGACTCATCCACAGTTCTCTATCTGGGGTTTGCAGACGTCACCTGCGATCTCTGAATACATAGCGGTACTGTAATCACTTAGACTGTCTACAGAGCACCTGTCAGAGCTGGTATCTACTGCTACATGGTCACTTTATGAGGGTAATATTTGTCATTGCACAGCGGTCTTTATTCAGTACCACTAAACCTCAGTACTTCTGGAAGCGCTGGAAATTAGTGCTACAGATCTGATCGTACCACCTTCTATATTAGCTGTATATCACAGTGTTGTTGATAATATAATTGAGCATTTGGGGCCCCATTTATAATTTTGCCCATCGCCGCACTCTGTCTAAGATCGGCCATGAATCGCAACTTTGCAACATCTGCAAACTGCTTGAGGAGTGTAATGATTTTCTCTCTTCCTCCAAATAAAAGCCCATATGATTGTCTATGAGATGGTTTACAGAGATAGATATTTCCAATACATGCTGGCAGATTTTCTGATGGCATACGAAGAAACTAGTTATTATGTTGCCAAAGCGGTCATACACTATGCCATCCTGTGTGCACGAGTAATTACAGTAGATCTGGCCATTATATGACTTGGAGCCCACAGAGGGGAAACTAGTGATAAATGCAGGCTTCATCTCCCTGAGCTCAGCTCTCGAAGGGGTGAAGATGAGCAGTCATGTCGGGCTGTTCTGGGTCTGGGTATAATCTTGTACAGAACAGGCAATGTCATAGGAATTATATATTTATTTTGACTACTTGTTAGACAAGGCTTGTTGAGATGTTATAAAGTAATTTTTGATAGTAGTGTCCCTTCCCTTGTTGAAATGGTAAAATCTGGCTAGAGAGCAGAGGGGAAGAAGGGAAGGACTCTATGACTATGTTGAGATGTCTATAACAAGGCTCCTCATGGGAAGTGCTGCACTAACCGTTAAGCTACAGTGTCGGCCAATCACAGCACTCGCTCAGTAATCTATGCAAATGAGCTGGTGCCAACAGCAATTTCTTGTCAATCAAATTCGCCTAACAATTCATTTTAGTTCGCCCTTTCTATGGGATTCGGCTCTTTAGCAGCGAGTGAGTCATTCTGTGTAGATATTTTAGATATTTTTCCATTCTCCTCTGGTAAGTATAAAACATGCGTCTCCCTAAGGTCAAAGTCTCTGCATCTAGTGGCGCATAAATACAGCAGAGATCTATGTTATCATTGGGTGGGCACATAAGGTCTGACTAGCAGCGCTTCGCCTGGTGCTTGAGGACGGTGAAACGGGCTTGAGGACTGTGAAACGGCCAGGCCACCCCAACCTTTTCCCACAGGCCGGGTGGCCAAGAGTAATATGATTTATTTATATAGCGCCATTGTAATCCACAACACTTTACAAGTCAGAGACAACATACACAAAATAAGATACAACATACAGTATCAACAATAGGAATGAGGGCCAGCTGGCAAGAGCTTACGGAATAAAAGGAAATGGCGGTAACGCACATGGTGTAAGAGCTTGTTCTGTGCAACCCTGGAAATAAGATAGGGGGCTCTACATCTATATATATAAAATTGAATGTATGTCTGTCTGCGTGCGTGCGTGCGTGCGTGTCTGCGTGCGTGTCTGTTTGTCCTTTATGCGCTACTACACCATTCATCCGATCGCCATGAAACTTTGGGAAGTTGTTAAGTACACTCCTGGGAAGATTATAGGCATAGTACAAATATCCTACGATAAATGGCGCGCGAGCGTCGTCGAAAGTTACGCCCCCCCCCCACGTAGATCGAGTAAGTAAGCCACCTGCTATTGTGATGTCATCACTGATGTCATCAACATCGGACGCCCTTGAACATGCCCCAGCTGCATTGTGATGTCATTAAGGCTGTATTATGACACGTACAGCTTGGAACCACTAGAGCACGCCAGCCAATTACCATTGGAGTTGGAAGTGGGTAAACAAGTACTAGGATATCTTCCTAAGAAGCCACAGCAGCCGGATAAATTGTATGTTCCACCCAACGGCTATTTTATTCAGCCCGCAAGGGGGAAGCAGCGGCCTACAAAATCTAATTCTCTCATTTCCTGATGTCATAGATAGATAGATAGATAGATAGATAGATAGATAGACTGTATGCAATGACACGTACAGCTTGAAACCATAAATACTAGAGCACGCCAGCCATTTACAGTCAGTCTCCATTGAAGTTGGAAGTGGGCAAACATGTACTAGGCCAGTGATGGCGAACCTTTTAGGGACCGAGTGCCCAAACTACAACCCAAAACCCACTTATGTATCGCAAAGTGCCAACACGTCAGGGGGCGGGGCTTATCACAACGTATGATTTTACCCCCGTCGTTCTAAAAAGGACAAGGCTGTTTCAGAATAGACCGGGTGCAGATTCTGACTGCTTTTTGGACGCGGAAATACTGCAGAATGTGCTCAGCGGAGATTTCTGTGGAAAATTCTGCAGCATTTCCGCATCTAAAAAGCAGTCAAAATCTGCACCCGGTCTATTCTGAAAGAGCCCTGCCCATTTCTGCCACATGTACACATACCCCAGCGGTAATAGTGACACCTTCACCCCAGCGATAATAGTGACATCCCACAGCAGTAATAATAGTGACACTCCCCCCATTAGTAATAAGAGTGACATACCCCAGCGGTAAACCTCAGTGGTCGCTGCTGCCGTCATCTAGATATATAAAAACGTAGTATGTATGTATGTCTGTCTTCGCAGCAACGCGCGAACATGCCCCAACATGTTCTCATAAGCTGCATTGTGATGTCATTAAGGCTCTATTATGACACGTACAGCTTGGAACCACTAGAGCACGCCAGCCAATTACCATTGGAGTTGGAAGTGGGTAAACAAGTACTAGGATATCTTCCTAAGAAGCCACAGCAGCCGGATAAATTGTATGTTCCACCCAACGGCTATTTTATTCAGCCCGCAAGGGGGAAGCAGCGGCCTACAAAATCTCATTCTCTCATTTCCTGATGTCATAGATAGATAGATAGATAGATAGATAGATAGATAGACTGTATGCAATAACCCAGATAGATAGATAGATAGATAGATAGATAGATAGATAGATAGATAGATAGATAGATAGATAGATAGATAGACAGACAGACTGTATGCAATGACACGTACAGCTTGGAACCATAAATACTAGAGCACGCCAGCCATTTACAGTCAGTCTCCATTGGAGTTGGAAGTGGGCAAACATGTACTAGGCTATCTTCCCAAGAAGCCACAGCAGCCGGATAAATTGGATGTTCCACACAACGGCTATTTTATTCAGCCTGCAAGGGGGAAGCAGCGGCCTACAAAACCTCAGTGGTCGCTGCTGCCGTCATCTAGATATATAAAAACGAATGTATGTATGTCTGTCTGTCTTCGCAGCAACGCGCGACGGGTACGCTAGTCTATATATATAAAGGTGAAAGCCCTCACTGACTGACTGATTGACTGACTTGCCACTCATTGTCTAACTTACCGGTGTTGTGCAAATGTGAAATTTGGCACAAGCATTCTTAAGGTCCTATATAGGAAGAGTAAAGGGGTCGCAACTTCAATATTCAATTCTAAGTGCAAAAGTGACCTCTTATGTTATGTAATTTCCCGGTGTCGTACAAACGTGGAATTCGGCACAAGCTTTCTTTATGTCCTACATAGGAAAAGTAAAGGGGTCACAACATGATTTATCAATTCTAAGTGCAAAAGTAAGAGAACCCCTATGTTATGTACCTAATCTAATTCTCTAATTTCCTGCTGTCGTACAAACTTGAAATTTGGCACGCTCAATCTTAAGGTCCCACAGAGCAAAAGTAAAAGGGTTGCAACTTGATTATTCAATTGTAATTGCAAACGTATGTGACTCCCTATGTAATGTAAATAATACCACACATCTGTACCGCACAAACGTGACATTTGGTATGAGCATTCTTTAGGTTGTAAATAGGAAAAGTAAAGCACTCACAATTTGACTATTCAATACTATGTGCAAAATTAAGTGACCCCCTGTGTTATGTAACTTCCCAGTGTCATAAAAACGTGAAAGTTAGCACGACCTTTCTTTAAATACTGACTAGGAAAAGTAAAGGGGTCGCAACTTGATCATTCGATTCTAAGAGCAAAAGTGAGCGACCCCCTATTTTATGTACCTAATCTAAATCTCTAACTTCCTGGGGTCGTACAAACTTGAAATTTGGCATGACCATTCTTTAGTTGCCGCATAGGAAAAGTAAAGGTTTGTAATTGTTTGTTCAATTCTTAGTACAGAAGTAAGTGACCCCCTATGTTATGTAACTAATAACACACATCTGAACCGCACAAACATGAAATTTGCCACAACCATTCTTTACATCCTAAATAGGAAAAGTAAAGGGGTCACAACTTCAATATTCAATTCAAAGCGTGAGAAACTGCAAAAATCTGCTATACATGGGATAGTTGCTTTCTCAGAAACCGTAAAGCCTATGGAAATGATTTGTATGCTGAGGAGAATCTATCTCTCCTCTATTTGTATATACTGAGGACAATCTAACTGACCTCTGTGTGCATGTTAAAAGGCTGTAAAGTATTTAGGGAAGCAGCCACGGACTGCATGGATGGAGCATGGCTTCTTAGGCTAAGAAAGGGCTGCAATCCCCAGTCTGGGGTTAAATCTGAATAAAAAGCGGCTTAACATTTAAGGGTAAAAAGTGAGCAGAGTGAGAGGGATGGCACATTCTGCAGAGGGACATCGGTACATGCAGCCTGAGGAGAATCTAAAGCTCCACTGTGCGTATACATATTTTATTCTTGGTTCCTCTGAAGTAATCACGACTTCATAACATTTTCTGGGCGAACAAGACGTAAACACCTGTAATAAGTTAACTTGGGCAAAAGCCGGCTATATCAGCTAGTGTCTACATAAAGCTGTATGAAGCAGTCACCAGCCATATCTCTGTATATACAGGTGAGAGGTGCAATAGGGTGTGTGGGGGATAGAGTGGGAAGAAGGGGGTCAGCTTTCCAAAGGAGCGTGAATAAGTAACGTAAATGGAGAAGAGTTAAATTGGGGAAGACGGAAGGCCTCCCTAAAAAGATGTGTTTTTAGGGTATGCTGGGTGCTGGGAATAAACCTGATTCTCTGGGTTAGCACATTGCACAGAACTGGTGCAGCTCTGGAAAAATCTTGCAGCCGCGAGTGGGAACTCAGCAGTTGGCACAGCATTGGAGTTGTGGGTCTGAATCCCACCCAGGGCCTGGCGTTGGGGGGGTAAACTGGGCAGTTGCCCCAAGCTCCTACTTCAGGTATTCCGCTACCTGTTCATTGAAGCTAGTGAGCAGTCAGCTGATGAACACCATATTACAATGGAAGAGTATAGGCAGGGTGACCTACTGCTGGAGTACTGCCTTGTGTCTGGAATGGGACTCCTGGAGGGAAACAAGAGAGGACTCTAAAGTTTTTCATGGGATGATATGATAAAAGAGCTAAAGGGAGGGGAATTGAGGTTTTTACAAGGGACTGTATTTTTCGTTATGGGATTGTATTTTATATGTTGGCGCTGCAAGAGCAACTCCATTCTAGATGCAACCCTGATCTGTTGGCTTTTCGCAGTTCACTGTCAAAGCCCACAACGTGGTGACGATTGTACAATTCAAAGGCGTCCAACGTCATAGGAGGATAACTTAGAATGAACCAAGCAGCCCGACTCATCCACAGTTCTCTATCTGGGGTTTGCAGACGTCACCTGCGATCTCTGAATACATAGCGGTACTGTAATCACTTAGACTGTCTACAGAGCACCTGTCAGAGCTGGAATCTACTGCTACATGGTCACATTATGAGGGTAATATTTGTCATTGCACAGCGGTCTTTATTCAGTACCACTAAACCTCAGTACTTCTGGAAGCGCTGGAAATTAGTGCTACAGATCTGATCGTACCACCTTCTATATTAACTGTATATCACAGTGTTGTTGATAATATAATTGAGCATTTGGGGCCCCATTTATAATTTTGTCCATCGCCGCACTCTGTCTAAGATCGGCCATGAATCGCAACTTTGCAACATCTGCAAACTGCTTGAGGAGTGTAATGATTTTCTCTCTTCCTCCAAATAAAAGCCCATATGATTGTCTATGAGATGGTTTACAGAGATAGATATTTCCAATACATGCTGGCAGATTTTCTGATGGCATACGAAGAAACTAGTTATTATGTTGCCAAAGCGGTCATACACTATGCCATCCTGTGTGCACGAGTAATTACAGTAGATCTGGCCATTATATGACTTGGAGCCCACAGAGGGGAAACTAGTGATAAATGCAGGCTTCATCTCCCTGAGCTCAGCTCTCGAAGGGGTGAAGATGAGCAGTCATGTCGGTCTGTTCTGGGTCTGGGTATAATCTTGTACAGAACAGGCAATGTCATAGGAATTATATATTTATTTTGACTACTTGTTAGACAAGGCTTGTTGAGATGTTATAAAGTAATTTTTGATAGTAGTGTCCCTTCCCTTGTTGAAATGGTAAAATCTGGGTAGAGAGCAGAGGGGAAGAAGGGAAGGACTCTATGACTATGTTGAGATGTCTATAACAAGGCTCCTCATGGGAAGTGCTGCACTAACCGTTAAGCTACAGTGTCGGCCAATCACAGCACTCGCTCAGTAATCTATGCAAATGAGCTGGTGCCAACAGCAATTTCTTGTCAATCAAATTCGCCTAACAATTCATTTTAGTTCGCCCTTTCTATGGGATTCGGCTCTTCAGCAGCGAGTGAGTCATTCTGTGTAGATATTTTAGATATTTTTCCATTCTCCTCTGGTAAGTATAAAACATGCGTCTCCCTAAGGTCAAAGTCTCTGCATCTAGTGGCGCATAAATACAGCAGAGATCTATGTTATCATTGGGTGGGCACATAAGGTCTGACTAGCAGCGCTTCGCCTGGTGCTTGAGGACGGTGAAACGGGCTTGAGGACTGTGAAACGGCCAGGCCACCCCAACCTTTTCCCACAGGCCGGGTGGCCAAGAGTAATATGATTTATTTATATAGCGCCATTGTAATCCACAACACTTTACAAGTCAGAGACAACATACACAAAATAAGATACAACATACAGTATCAACAATAGGAATGAGGGCCAGCTGGCAAGAGCTTACGGAATAAAAGGAAATAGCGGTAACGCACATGGTGTAAGAGCTTGTTCTGTGCAACCCTGGAAATAAGATAGGGGGCTCTACATCTATATATATAAAGGTGAAAGCCCTCACTGACTGACTGATTGACTGACTTGCCACTCATTGTCTAACTTACCGGTGTTGTGCAAATGTGAAATTTGGCACAAGCATTCTTAAGGTCCTATATAGGAAGAGTAAAGGGGTCGCAACTTCAATATTCAATTCTAAGTGCAAAAGTGACCTCTTATGTTATGTAATTTCCCGGTGTCGTACAAACGTGGAATTCGGCACAAGCTTTCTTTATGTCCTACATAGGAAAAGTAAAGGGGTCACAACATGATTTATCAATTCTAAGTGCAAAAGTAAGAGAACCCCTATGTTATGTACCTAATCTAATTCTCTAATTTCCTGGTGTCGTACAAACTTGAAATTTGGCACGCTCAATCTTAAGGTCCCACAGAGCAAAAGTAAAAGGGTTGCAACTTGATTATTCAATTGTAATTGCAAATGTATGTGACTCCCTATGTAATGTAAATAATACCACACATCTGTACCGCACAAACGTGACATTTGGTATGAGCATTCTTTAGGTTGTTAATAGGAAAAGTAAAGCACTCACAATTTGACTATTCAATACTATGTGCAAAATTAAGTGACCCCCTGTGTTATGTAACTTCCCAGTGTCATAAAAACGTGAAAGTTAGCACGACCTTTCTTTAAATACTGACTAGGAAAAGTAAAGGGGTCGCAACTTGATCATTCGATTCTAAGAGCAAAAGTGAGCGACCCCCTATTTTATGTACCTAATCTAAATCTCTAACTTCCTGGGGTCGTACAAACTTGAAATTTGGCATGACCATTCTTTAGTTGCCACATAGGAAAAGTAAAGGTTTGTAATTGTTTGTTCAATTCTTAGTACAGAAGTAAGTGACCCCCTATGTTATGTAACTAATAACACACATCTGAACCGCACAAACATGAAATTTGCCACAACCATTCTTTACATCCTAAATAGGAAAAGTAAAGGGGTCACAACTTCAATATTCAATTCAAAGCGTGAGAAACTGCAAAAATCTGCTATACATGGGATAGTTGCTTTCTCAGAAACCGTAAAGCCTATGGAAATGATTTGTATGCTGAGGAGAATCTATCTCTCCTCTATTTGTATATACTGAGGACAATCTAACTGACCTCTGTGTGCATGTTAAAAGGCTGTAAAGTATTTAGGGAAGCAGCCACGGACTGCATGGATGGAGCATGGCTTCTTAGGCTAAGAAAGGGCTGCAATCCCCAGTCTGGGGTTAAATCTGAATAAAAAGCGGCTTAACATTTAAGGGTAAAAAGTGAGCAGAGTGAGAGGGATGGCACATTCTGCAGAGGGACATCGGTACATGCAGCCTGAGGAGAATCTAAAGCTCCACTGTGCGTATACATATTTTATTCTTGGTTCCTCTGAAGTAATCACGACTTCATAACATTTTCTGGGCGAACAAGACGTAAACACCTGTAATAAGTTAACTTGGGCAAAAGCCGGCTATATCAGCTAGTGTCTACATAAAGCTGTATGAAGCAGTCACCAGCCATATCTCTGTATATACAGGTGAGAGGTGCAATAGGGTGTGTGGGGGATAGAGTGGGAAGAAGGGGGTCAGCTTTCCAAAGGAGCGTGAATAAGTAACGTAAATGGAGAAGAGTTAAATTGGGGAAGACGGAAGGCCTCCCTAAAAAGATGTGTTTTTAGGGTATGCTGGGTGCTGGGAATAAACCTGATTCTCTGGGTTAGCACATTGCACAGAACTGGTGCAGCTCTGGAAAAATCTTGTAGCCGGGAGTGGGAACTCAGCAGTTGGCACAGCATTGGAGTTGTGGGTCTGAATCCCACCCAGGGCCGGGCGTTGGGGGGGTAAACTGGGCAGTTGCCCCAAGCTCCTACTTCAGGTATTCCGCTGCCTGTTCATTGAAGCTAGTGGGCAGTCAGCTGATGAACACCATATTACAATGGAAGAGTATAGGCAGGGTGACCTACTGCTGGAGTACTGCCTTGTGTCTGGAATGGGACTCCTGGAGGGAAACAAGAGAGGACTCTAAAGTTTTTCATGGGATGATATGACAAAAGAGCTAAAGGGAGGGGAATTGAGGTTTTTACAAGGGATTGTATTTTTCGTTATGGGATTGTATTTTATATGTTGGCGCTGCAAGAGCAACTCCATTCTAGATGCAACCCTGATCTGTTGGCTTTTCGCAGTTCACTGTCAAAGCCCACAACGTGGTGACGATTGTACAATTCAAAGGCGTCCAACGTCATAGGAGGATAACTTAGAATGAACCAAGCAGCCCGACTCATCCACAGTTCTCTATCTGGGGTTTGCAGACGTCACCTGCGATCTCTGAATACATAGCGGTACTGTAATCACTTAGACTGTCTACAGAGCACCTGTCAGAGCTGGTATCTACTGCTACATGGTCACTTTATGAGGGTAATATTTGTCATTGCACAGCGGTCTTTATTCAGTACCACTAAACCTCAGTACTTCTGGAAGCGCTGGAAATTAGTGCTACAGATCTGATCGTACCACCTTCTATATTAGCTGTATATCACAGTGTTGTTGATAATATAATTGAGCATTTGGGGCCCCATTTATAATTTTGCCCATCGCCGCACTCTGTCTAAGATCGGCCATGAATCGCAACTTTGCAACATCTGCAAACTGCTTGAGGAGTGTAATGATTTTCTCTCTTCCTCCAAATAAAAGCCCATATGATTGTCTATGAGATGGTTTACAGAGATAGATATTTCCAATACATGCTGGCAGATTTTCTGATGGCATACGAAGAAACTAGTTATTATGTTGCCAAAGCGGTCATACACTATGCCATCCTGTGTGCACGAGTAATTACAGTAGATCTGGCCATTATATGACTTGGAGCCCACAGAGGGGAAACTAGTGATAAATGCAGGCTTCATCTCCCTGAGCTCAGCTCTCGAAGGGGTGAAGATGAGCAGTCATGTCGGGCTGTTCTGGGTCTGGGTATAATCTTGTACAGAACAGGCAATGTCATAGGAATTATATATTTATTTTGACTACTTGTTAGACAAGGCTTGTTGAGATGTTATAAAGTAATTTTTGATAGTAGTGTCCCTTCCCTTGTTGAAATGGTAAAATCTGGCTAGAGAGCAGAGGGGAAGAAGGGAAGGACTCTATGACTATGTTGAGATGTCTATAACAAGGCTCCTCATGGGAAGTGCTGCACTAACCGTTAAGCTACAGTGTCGGCCAATCACAGCACTCGCTCAGTAATCTATGCAAATGAGCTGGTGCCAACAGCAATTTCTTGTCAATCAAATTCGCCTAACAATTCATTTTAGTTCGCCCTTTCTATGGGATTCGGCTCTTTAGCAGCGAGTGAGTCATTCTGTGTAGATATTTTAGATATTTTTCCATTCTCCTCTGGTAAGTATAAAACATGCGTCTCCCTAAGGTCAAAGTCTCTGCATCTAGTGGCGCATAAATACAGCAGAGATCTATGTTATCATTGGGTGGGCACATAAGGTCTGACTAGCAGCGCTTCGCCTGGTGCTTGAGGACGGTGAAACGGGCTTGAGGACTGTGAAATGGCCAGGCCACCCCAACCTTTTCCCACAGGCCGGGTGGCCAAGAGTAATATGATTTATTTATATAGCGCCATTGTAATCCACAACACTTTACAAGTCAGAGACAACATACACAAAATAAGATACAACATACAGTATCAACAATAGGAATGAGGGCCAGCTGGCAAGAGCTTACGGAATAAAAGGAAATAGCGGTAACGCACATGGTGTAAGAGCTTGTTCTGTGCAACCCTGGAAATAAGATAGGGGGCTCTACATCTATATATATAAAGGTGAAAGCCCTCACTGACTGACTGATTGACTGACTTGCCACTCATTGTCTAACTTACCGGTGTTGTGCAAATGTGAAATTTGGCACAAGCATTCTTAAGGTCCTGTATAGGAAGAGTAAAGGGGTCGCAACTTCAATATTCAATTCTAAGTGCAAAAGTGACCTCTTATGTTATGTAATTTCCCGGTGTCGTACAAACGTGGAATTCGGCACAAGCTTTCTTTATGTCCTACATAGGAAAAGTAAAGGGGTCAAACATGGTTTATCAATTCTAAGTGCAAAAGTAAGAGAACCCCTATGTTATGTACCTAATCTAATTCTCTAATTTCCTGGTGTCGTACAAACTTGAAATTTGGCACGCTCAATCTTTAGGTCCCACAGAGCAAAAGTAAAAGGGTTGCAACTTGATTATTCAATTGTAATTGCAAACGTATGTGACTCCCTATGTAATGTAAATAATACCACACATCTGTACCGCACAAACGTGACATTTGGTATGAGCATTCTTTAGGTTGTAAATAGGAAAAGTAAAGCAGTCACAATTTGACTATTCAATACTATGTGCAAAATTAAGTGACCCCCTGTGTTATGTAACTTCCCAGTGTCATAAAAACGTGAAAGTTAGCACGACCTTTCTTTAAATACTGACTAGGAAAAGTAAAGGGGTCGCAACTTGATCATTCGATTCTAAGAGCAAAAGTGAGCGACCCCCTATTTTATGTACCTAATCTAAATCTCTAACTTCCTGGGGTCGTACAAACTTGAAATTTGGCATGACCATTCTTTAGTTGCCACATAGGAAAAGTAAAGGTTTGTAATTGTTTGTTCAATTCTTAGTACAGAAGTAAGTGACCCCCTATGTTATGTAACTAATAACACACATCTGAACCGCACAAACATGAAATTTGCCACAACCATTCTTTACATCCTAAATAGGAAAAGTAAAGGGGTCACAACTTCAATATTCAATTCAAAGCGTGAGAAACTGCAAAAATCTGCTGTACATGGGATAGTTGCTTTCTCAGAAACCGTAAAGCCTATGGAAATGATTTGTATGCTGAGGAGAATCTATCTCTCCTCTATTTGTATATACTGAGGACAATCTAACTGACCTCTGTGTGCATGTTAAAAGGCTGTAAAGTATTTAGGGAAGCAGCCACGGACTGCATGGATGGAGCATGGCTTCTTAGGCTAAGAAAGGGCTGCAATCCCCAGTCTGGGGTTAAATCTGAATAAAAAGCGGCTTAACATTTAAGGGTAAAAAGTGAGCAGAGTGAGAGGGATGGCACATTCTGCAGAGGGACATCGGTACATGCAGCCTGAGGAGAATCTAAAGCTCCACTGTGCGTATACATATTTTATTCTTGGTTCCTCTGAAGTAATCACGACTTCATAACATTTTCTGGGCGAATAAGACGTAAACACCTGTAATAAGTTAACTTGGGCAAAGCCGGCTATATCAGCTAGTGTCTACATAAAGCTGTATGAAGCAGTCACCAGCCATATCTCTGTATATACAGGTGAGAGGTGCAATAGGGTGTGTGGGGGATGGAGTGGGAAGAAGGGGGTCAGCTTTCCAAAGGAGCGTGAATAAGTAACGTAAATGGAGAAGAGTTAAATTGGGGAAGACGGAAGGCCTCCCTAAAAAGATGTGTTTTTAGGGTATGCTAGGTGCTGGGAATAAACCTGATTCTCTGGGTTAGCACATTGCACAGAACTGGTGCAGCTCTGGAAAAATCTTGTAGCCGGGAGTGGGAACTCAGCAGTTGGCACAGCATTGGAGTTGTGGGTCTGAATCCCACCCAGGGCCGGGCGTTGGGGGGGGTAAACTGGGCAGTTGCCCCAAGCTCCTACTTCAGGTATTCCGCTGCCTGTTTATTGAAGCTAGTGGGCAGTCAGCTGATGAACACCATATTACAATGGAAGAGTATAGGCAGGGTGACCTACTGCTGGAGTACTGCCTTGTGTCTGGAATGGGACTCCTGGAGGGAAACAAGAGAGGACTCTAAAGTTTTTCATGGGATGATATGATAAAAGAGCTAAAGGGAGGGGAATTGAGGTTTTTACAAGGGATTGTATTTTTCGTTATGGGATTGTATTTTATATGTTGGCGCTGCAAGAGCAACTCCATTCTAGATGCAACCCTGATCTGTTGGCTTTTCGCAGTTCACTGTCAAAGCCCACAACGTGGTGACGATTGTACAATTCAAAGGCGTCCAACGTCATAGGAGGATAACTTAGAATGAACCAAGCAGCCCGACTCATCCACAGTTCTCTATCTGGGGTTTGCAGACGTCACCTGCGATCTCTGAATACATAGCGGTACTGTAATCACTTAGACTGTCTACAGAGCACCTGTCAGAGCTGGTATCTACTGCTACATGGTCACTTTATGAGGGTAATATTTGTCATTGCACAGCGGTCTTTATTCAGTACCACTAAACCTCAGTACTTCTGGAAGCGCTGGAAATTAGTGCTACAGATCTGATCGTACCACCTTCTATATTAGCTGTATATCACAGTGTTGTTGATAATATAATTGAGCATTTGGGGCCCCATTTATAATTTTGCCCATCGCCGCACTCTGTCTAAGATCGGCCATGAATCGCAACTTTGCAACATCTGCAAACTGCTTGAGGAGTGTAATGATTTTCTCTCTTCCTCCAAATAAAAGCCCATATGATTGTCTATGAGATGGTTTACAGAGATAGATATTTCCAATACATGCTGGCAGATTTTCTGATGGCATACGAAGAAACTAGTTATTATGTTGCCAAAGCGGTCATACACTATGCCATCCTGTGTGCACGAGTAATTACAGTAGATCTGGCCATTATATGACTTGGAGCCCACAGAGGGGAAACTAGTGATAAATGCAGGCTTCATCTCCCTGAGCTCAGCTCTCGAAGGGGTGAAGATGAGCAGTCATGTCGGTCTGTTCTGGGTCTGGGTATAATCTTGTACAGAACAGGCAATGTCATAGGAATTATATATTTATTTTGACTACTTGTTAGACAAGGCTTGTTGAGATGTTATAAAGTAATTTTTGATAGTAGTGTCCCTTCCCTTGTTGAAATGGTAAAATCTGGCTAGAGAGCAGAGGGGAAGAAGGGAAGGACTCTATGACTATGTTGAGATGTCTATAACAAGGCTCCTCATGGGAAGTGCTGCACTAACCGTTAAGCTACAGTGTCGGCCAATCACAGCACTCGCTCAGTAATCTATGCAAATGAGCTGGTGCCAACAGCAATTTCTTGTCAATCAAATTCGCCTAACAATTCATTTTAGTTCGCCCATTCTATGGGATTCGGCTCTTTAGCAGCGAGTGAGTCATTCTGTGTAGATATTTTAGATATTTTTCCATTCTCCTCTGGTAAGTATAAAACATGCGTCTCCCTAAGGTCAAAGTCTCTGCATCTAGTGGCGCATAAATACAGCAGAGATCTATGTTATCATTGGGTGGGCACATAAGGTCTGACTAGCAGCGCTTCGCCTGGTGCTTGAGGACGGTGAAACGGGCTTGAGGACTGTGAAACGGCCAGGCCACCCCAACCTTTTCCCACAGGCCGGGTGGCCAAGAGTAATATGATTTATTTATATAGCGCCATTGTAATCCACAACACTTTACAAGTCAGAGACAACATACACAAAATAAGATACAACATACAGTATCAACAATAGGAATGAGGGCCAGCTGGCAAGAGCTTACGGAATAAAAGGAAATAGCGGTAACGCACATGGTGTAAGAGCTTGTTCTGTGCAACCCTGGAAATAAGATAGGGGGCTCTACATCTATATATATAAAGGTGAAAGCCCTCACTGACTGACTGATTGACTGACTTGCCACTCATTGTCTAACTTACCGGTGTTGTGCAAATGTGAAATTTGGCACAAGCATTCTTAAGGTCCTGTATAGGAAGAGTAAAGGGGTCGCAACTTCAATATTCAATTCTAAGTGCAAAAGTGACCTCTTATGTTATGTAATTTCCCGGTGTCGTACAAACGTGGAATTCGGCACAAGCTTTCTTTATGTCCTACATAGGAAAAGTAAAGGGGTCACAACATGATTTATCAATTCTAAGTGCAAAAGTAAGAGAACCCCTATGTTATGTACCTAATCTAATTCTCTAATTTCCTGGTGTCGTACAAACTTGAAATTTGGCACGCTCAATCTTTAGGTCCCACAGAGCAAAAGTAAAAGGGTTGCAACTTGATTATTCAATTGTAATTGCAAACGTATGTGACTCCCTATGTAATGTAAATAATACCACACATCTGTACCGCACAAACGTGACATTTGGTATGAGCATTCTTTAGGTTGTAAATAGGAAAAGTAAAGCAGTCACAATTTGACTATTCAATACTATGTGCAAAATTAAGTGACCCCCTGTGTTATGTAACTTCCCAGTGTCATAAAAACGTGAAAGTTAGCACGACCTTTCTTTAAATACTGACTAGGAAAAGTAAAGGGGTCGCAACTTGATCATTCGATTCTAAGAGCAAAAGTGAGCGACCCCCTATTTTATGTACCTAATCTAAATCTCTAACTTCCTGGGGTCGTACAAACTTGAAATTTGGCATGACCATTCTTTAGTTGCCACATAGGAAAAGTAAAGGTTTGTAATTGTTTATTCAATTCTTAGTACAGAAGTAAGTGACCCCCTATGTTATGTAACTAATAACACACATCTGAACCGCACAAACATGAAATTTGCCACAACCATTCTTTACATCCTAAATAGGAAAAGTAAAGGGGTCACAACTTCAATATTCAATTCAAAGCGTGAGAAACTGCAAAAATCTGCTATACATGGGATAGTTGCTTTCTCAGAAACTGTAAAGCCTATGGAAATGATTTGTATGCTGAGGAGAATCTATCTCTCCTCTATTTGTATATACTGAGGACAATCTAACTGACCTCTGTGTGCATGTTAAAAGGCTGTAAAGTATTTAGGGAAGCAGCCACGGACTGCATGGATGGAGCATGGCTTCTTAGGCTAAGAAAGGGCTGCAATCCCCAGTCTGGGGTTAAATCTGAATAAAAAGCGGCTTAACATTTAAGGGTAAAAAGTGAGCAGAGTGAGAGGGATGGCACATTCTGCAGAGGGACATCGGTACATGCAGCCTGAGGAGAATCTAAAGCTCCACTGTGCGTATACATATTTTATTCTTGGTTCCTCTGAAGTAATCACGACTTCATAACATTTTCTGGGCGAACAAGACGTAAACACCTGTAATAAGTTAACTTGGGCAAAAGCCGGCTATATCAGCTAGTGTCTACATAAAGCTGTATGAAGCAGTCACCAGCCATATCTCTGTATATACAGGTGAGAGGTGCAATAGGGTGTGTGGGGGATAGAGTGGGAAGAAGGGGGTCAGCTTTCCAAAGGAGCGTGAATAAGTAACGTAAATGGAGAAGAGTTAAATTGGGGAAGACGGAAGGCCTCCCTAAAAAGATGTGTTTTTAGGGTATGCTGGGTGCTGGGAATAAACCTGATTCTCTGGGTTAGCACATTGCACAGAACTGGTGCAGCTCTGGAAAAATCTTGTAGCCGGGAGTGGGAACTCAGCAGTTGGCACAGCATTGGAGTTGTGGGTCTGAATCCCACCCAGGGCCGGGCGTTGGGGGGGTAAACTGGGCAGTTGCCCCAAGCTCCTACTTCAGGTATTCCGCTGCCTGTTCATTGAAGCTAGTGGGCAGTCAGCTGATGAACACCATATTACAATGGAAGAGTATAGGCAGGGTGACCTACTGCTGGAGTACTGCCTTGTGTCTGGAATGGGACTCCTGGAGGGAAACAAGAGAGGACTCTAAAGTTTTTCATGGGATGATATGACAAAAGAGCTAAAGGGAGGGGAATTGAGGTTTTTACAAGGGATTGTATTTTTCGTTATGGGATTGTATTTTATATGTTGGCGCTGCAAGAGCAACTCCATTCTAGATGCAACCCTGATCTGTTGGCTTTTCGCAGTTCACTGTCAAAGCCCACAACGTGGTGACGATTGTACAATTCAAAGGCGTCCAACGTCATAGGAGGATAACTTAGAATGAACCAAGCAGCCCGACTCATCCACAGTTCTCTATCTGGGGTTTGCAGACGTCACCTGCGATCTCGGAATACAAAGCGGTACTGTAATCACTTAGACTGTCTACAGAGCACCTGTCAGAGCTGGTATCTACTGCTACATGGTCACTTTATGAGGGTAATATTTGTCATTGCACAGCGGTCTTTATTCAGTACCACTAAACCTCAGTACTTCTGGAAGCGCTGGAAATTAGTGCTACAGATCTGATCGTACCACCTTCTATATTAGCTGTATATCACAGTGTTGTTGATAATATAATTGAGCATTTGGGGCCCCATTTATAATTTTGCCCATCGCCGCACTCTGTCTAAGATCGGCCATGAATCGCAACTTTGCAACATCTGCAAACTGCTTGAGGAGTGTAATGATTTTCTCTCTTCCTCCAAATAAAAGCCCATATGATTGTCTATGAGATGGTTTACAGAGATAGATATTTCCAATACATGCTGGCAGATTTTCTGATGGCATACGAAGAAACTAGTTATTATGTTGCCAAAGCGGTCATACACTATGCCATCCTGTGTGCACGAGTAATTACAGTAGATCTGGCCATTATATGACTTGGAGCCCACAGAGGGGAAACTAGTGATAAATGCAGGCTTCATCTCCCTGAGCTCAGCTCTCGAAGGGGTGAAGATGAGCAGTCATGTCGGTCTGTTCTGGGTCTGGGTATAATCTTGTACAGAACAGGCAATGTCATAGGAATTATATATTTATTTTGACTACTTGTTAGACAAGGCTTGTTGAGATGTTATAAAGTAATTTTTGATAGTAGTGTACCTTCCCTTGTTGAAATGGTAAAATCTGGCTAGAGAGCAGAGGGGAAGAAGGGAAGGACTCTATGACTATGTTGAGATGTCTATAACAAGGCTCCTCATGGGAAGTGCTGCACTAACCGTTAAGCTACAGTGTCGGCCAATCACAGCACTCGCTCAGTAATCTATGCAAATGAGCTGGTGCCAACAGCAATTTCTTGTCAATCAAATTCGCCTAACAATTCATTTTAGTTCGCCCTTTCTATGGGATTCGGCTCTTTAGCAGCGAGTGAGTCATTCTGTGTAGATATTTTAGATATTTTTCCATTCTCCTCTGGTAAGTATAAAACATGCGTCTCCCTAAGGTCAAAGTCTCTGCATCTAGTGGCGCATAAATACAGCAGAGATCTATGTTATCATTGGGTGGGCACATAAGGTCTGACTAGCAGCGCTTCGCCTGGTGCTTGAGGACGGTGAAACGGGCTTGAGGACTGTGAAACGGCCAGGCCACCCCAACCTTTTCCCACAGGCCGGGTGGCCAAGAGTAATATGATTTATTTATATAGCGCCATTGCAATCCACAACACTTTACAAGTCAGAGACAACATACACAAAATAAGATACAACATACAGTATCAACAATAGGAATGAGGGCCAGCTGGCAAGAGCTTACGGAATAAAAGGAAATAGCGGTAACGCACATGGTGTAAGAGCTTGTTCTGTGCAACCCTGGAAATAAGATAGGGGGCTCTACATCTATATATATAAAGGTGAAAGCCCTCACTGACTGACTGATTGACTGACTTGCCACTCATTGTCTAACTTACCGGTGTTGTGCAAATGTGAAATTTGGCACAAGCATTCTTAAGGTCCTGTATAGGAAGAGTAAAGGGGTCGCAACTTCAATATTCAATTCTAAGTGCAAAAGTGACCTCTTATGTTATGTAATTTCCCGGTGTCGTACAAACGTGGAATTCGGCACAAGCTTTCTTTATGTCCTACATAGGAAAAGTAAAGGGGTCACAACATGATTTATCAATTCTAAGTGCAAAAGTAAGAGAACCCCTATGTTATGTACCTAATCTAATTCTCTAATTTCCTGGTGTCGTACAAACTTGAAATTTGGCACGCTCAATCTTTAGGTCCCACAGAGCAAAAGTAAAAGGGTTGCAACTTGATTATTCAATTGTAATTGCAAACGTATGTGACTCCCTATGTAATGTAAATAATACCACACATCTGTACCGCACAAACGTGACATTTGGTATGAGCATTCTTTAGGTTGTAAATAGGAAAAGTAAAGCAGTCACAATTTGACTATTCAATACTATGTGCAAAATTAAGTGACCCCCTGTGTTATGTAACTTCCCAGTGTCATAAAAACGTGAAAGTTAGCACGACCTTTCTTTAAATACTGACTAGGAAAAGTAAAGGGGTCGCAACTTGATCATTCGATTCTAAGAGCAAAAGTGAGCGACCCCCTATTTTATGTACCTAATCTAAATCTCTAACTTCCTGGGGTCGTACAAACTTGAAATTTGGCATGACCATTCTTTAGTTGCCACATAGGAAAAGTAAAGGTTTGTAATTGTTTGTTCAATTCTTAGTACAGAAGTAAGTGACCCCCTATGTTATGTAACTAATAACACACATCTGAACCGCACAAACATGAAATTTGCCACAACCATTCTTTACATCCTAAATAGGAAAAGTAAAGGGGTCACAACTTCAATATTCAATTCAAAGCGTGAGAAACTGCAAAAATCTGCTGTACATGGGATAGTTGCTTTCTCAGAAACCGTAAAGCCTATGGAAATGATTTGTATGCTGAGGAGAATCTATCTCTCCTCTATTTGTATATACTGAGGACAATCTAACTGACCTCTGTGTGCATGTTAAAAGGCTGTAAAGTATTTAGGGAAGCAGCCACGGACTGCATGGATGGAGCATGGCTTCTTAGGCTAAGAAAGGGCTGCAATCCCCAGTCTGGGGTTAAATCTGAATAAAAAGCGGCTTAACATTTAAGGGTAAAAAGTGAGCAGAGTGAGAGGGATGGCACATTCTGCAGAGGGACATCGGTACATGCAGCCTGAGGAGAATCTAAAGCTCCACTGTGCGTATACATATTTTATTCTTGGTTCCTCTGAAGTAATCACGACTTCATAACATTTTCTGGGCGAATAAGACGTAAACACCTGTAATAAGTTAACTTGGGCAAAGCCGGCTATATCAGCTAGTGTCTACATAAAGCTGTATGAAGCAGTCACCAGCCATATCTCTGTATATACAGGTGAGAGGTGCAATAGGGTGTGTGGGGGATGGAGTGGGAAGAAGGGGGTCAGCTTTCCAAAGGAGCGTGAATAAGTAACGTAAATGGAGAAGAGTTAAATTGGGGAAGACGGAAGGCCTCCCTAAAAAGATGTGTTTTTAGGGTATGCTGGGTGCTGGGAATAAACCTGATTCTCTGGGTTAGCACATTGCACAGAACTGGTGCAGCTCTGGAAAAATCTTGTAGCCGGGAGTGGGAACTCAGCAGTTGGCACAGCATTGGAGTTGTGGGTCTGAATCCCACCCAGGGCCGGGCGTTGGGGGGGTAAACTGGGCAGTTGCCCCAAGCTCCTACTTCAGGTATTCCGCTGCCTGTTCATTGAAGCTAGTGGGCAGTCAGCTGATGAACACCATATTACAATGGAAGAGTATAGGCAGGGTGACCTACTGCTGGAGTACTGCCTTGTGTCTGGAATGGGACTCCTGGAGGGAAACAAGAGAGGACTCTAAAGTTTTTCATGGGATGATATGACAAAAGAGCTAAAGGGAGGGGAATTGAGGTTTTTACAAGGGATTGTATTTTTCGTTATGGGATTGTATTTTATATGTTGGCGCTGCAAGAGCAACTCCATTCTAGATGCAACCCTGATCTGTTGGCTTTTCGCAGTTCACTGTCAAAGCCCACAACGTGGTGACGATTGTACAATTCAAAGGCGTCCAACGTCATAGGAGGATAACTTAGAATGAACCAAGCAGCCCGACTCATCCACAGTTCTCTATCTGGGGTTTGCAGACGTCACCTGCGATCTCGGAATACAAAGCGGTACTGTAATCACTTAGACTGTCTACAGAGCACCTGTCAGAGCTGGTATCTACTGCTACATGGTCACTTTATGAGGGTAATATTTGTCATTGCACAGCGGTCTTTATTCAGTACCACTAAACCTCAGTACTTCTGGAAGCGCTGGAAATTAGTGCTACAGATCTGATCGTACCACCTTCTATATTAGCTGTATATCACAGTGTTGTTGATAATATAATTGAGCATTTGGGGCCCCATTTATAATTTTGCCCATCGCCGCACTCTGTCTAAGATCGGCCATGAATCGCAACTTTGCAACATCTGCAAACTGCTTGAGGAGTGTAATGATTTTCTCTCTTCCTCCAAATAAAAGCCCATATGATTGTCTATGAGATGGTTTACAGAGATAGATATTTCCAATACATGCTGGCAGATTTTCTGATGGCATACGAAGAAACTAGTTATTATGTTGCCAAAGCGGTCATACACTATGCCATCCTGTGTGCACGAGTAATTACAGTAGATCTGGCCATTATATGACTTGGAGCCCACAGAGGGGAAACTAGTGATAAATGCAGGCTTCATCTCCCTGAGCTCAGCTCTCGAAGGGGTGAAGATGAGCAGTCATGTCGGTCTGTTCTGGGTCTGGGTATAATCTTGTACAGAACAGGCAATGTCATAGGAATTATATATTTATTTTGACTACTTGTTAGACAAGGCTTGTTGAGATGTTATAAAGTAATTTTTGATAGTAGTGTACCTTCCCTTGTTGAAATGGTAAAATCTGGCTAGAGAGCAGAGGGGAAGAAGGGAAGGACTCTATGACTATGTTGAGATGTCTATAACAAGGCTCCTCATGGGAAGTGCTGCACTAACCGTTAAGCTACAGTGTCGGCCAATCACAGCACTCGCTCAGTAATCTATGCAAATGAGCTGGTGCCAACAGCAATTTCTTGTCAATCAAATTCGCCTAACAATTCATTTTAGTTCGCCCTTTCTATGGGATTCGGCTCTTTAGCAGCGAGTGAGTCATTCTGTGTAGATATTTTAGATATTTTTCCATTCTCCTCTGGTAAGTATAAAACATGCGTCTCCCTAAGGTCAAAGTCTCTGCATCTAGTGGCGCATAAATACAGCAGAGATCTATGTTATCATTGGGTGGGCACATAAGGTCTGACTAGCAGCGCTTCGCCTGGTGCTTGAGGACGGTGAAACGGGCTTGAGGACTGTGAAACGGCCAGGCCACCCCAACCTTTTCCCACAGGCCGGGTGGCCAAGAGTAATATGATTTATTTATATAGCGCCATTGCAATCCACAACACTTTACAAGTCAGAGACAACATACACAAAATAAGATACAACATACAGTATCAACAATAGGAATGAGGGCCAGCTGGCAAGAGCTTACGGAATAAAAGGAAATAGCGGTAACGCACATGGTGTAAGAGCTTGTTCTGTGCAACCCTGGAAATAAGATAGGGGGCTCTACATCTATATATATAAAGGTGAAAGCCCTCACTGACTGACTGATTGACTGACTTGCCACTCATTGTCTAACTTACCGGTGTTGTGCAAATGTGAAATTTGGCACAAGCATTCTTAAGGTCCTGTATAGGAAGAGTAAAGGGGTCGCAACTTCAATATTCAATTCTAAGTGCAAAAGTGACCTCTTATGTTATGTAATTTCCCGGTGTCGTACAAACGTGGAATTCGGCACAAGCTTTCTTTATGTCCTACATAGGAAAAGTAAAGGGGTCACAACATGATTTATCAATTCTAAGTGCAAAAGTAAGAGAACCCCTATGTTATGTACCTAATCTAATTCTCTAATTTCCTGGTGTCGTACAAACTTGAAATTTGGCACGCTCAATCTTTAGGTCCCACAGAGCAAAAGTAAAAGGGTTGCAACTTGATTATTCAATTGTAATTGCAAACGTATGTGACTCCCTATGTAATGTAAATAATACCACACATCTGTACCGCACAAACGTGACATTTGGTATGAGCATTCTTTAGGTTGTAAATAGGAAAAGTAAAGCAGTCACAATTTGACTATTCAATACTATGTGCAAAATTAAGTGACCCCCTGTGTTATGTAACTTCCCAGTGTCATAAAAACGTGAAAGTTAGCACGACCTTTCTTTAAATACTGACTAGGAAAAGTAAAGGGGTCGCAACTTGATCATTCGATTCTAAGAGCAAAAGTGAGCGACCCCCTATTTTATGTACCTAATCTAAATCTCTAACTTCCTGGGGTCGTACAAACTTGAAATTTGGCATGACCATTCTTTAGTTGCCACATAGGAAAAGTAAAGGTTTGTAATTGTTTGTTCAATTCTTAGTACAGAAGTAAGTGACCCCCTATGTTATGTAACTAATAACACACATCTGAACCGCACAAACATGAAATTTGCCACAACCATTCTTTACATCCTAAATAGGAAAAGTAAAGGGGTCACAACTTCAATATTCAATTCAAAGCGTGAGAAACTGCAAAAATCTGCTATACATGGGATAGTTGCTTTCTCAGAAACCGTAAAGCCTATGGAAATGATTTGTATGCTGAGGAGAATCTATCTCTCCTCTATTTGTATATACTGAGGACAATCTAACTGACCTCTGTGTGCATGTTAAAAGGCTGTAAAGTATTTAGGGAAGCAGCCACGGACTGCATGGATGGAGCATGGCTTCTTAGGCTAAGAAAGGGCTGCAATCCCCAGTCTGGGGTTAAATCTGAATAAAAAGCGGCTTAACATTTAAGGGTAAAAAGTGAGCAGAGTGAGAGGGATGGCACATTCTGCAGAGGGACATCGGTACATGCAGCCTGAGGAGAATCTAAAGCTCCACTGTGCGTATACATATTTTATTCTTGGTTCCTCTGAAGTAATCACGACTTCATAACATTTTCTGGGCGAACAAGACGTAAACACCTGTAATAAGTTAACTTGGGCAAAAGCCGGCTATATCAGCTAGTGTCTACATAAAGCTGTATGAAGCAGTCACCAGCCATATCTCTGTATATACAGGTGAGAGGTGCAATAGGGTGTGTGGGGGATAGAGTGGGAAGAAGGGGGTCAGCTTTCCAAAGGAGCGTGAATAAGTAACGTAAATGGAGAAGAGTTAAATTGGGGAAGACGGAAGGCCTCCCTAAAAAGATGTGTTTTTAGGGTATGCTGGGTGCTGGGAATAAACCTGATTCTCTGGGTTAGCACATTGCACAGAACTGGTGCAGCTCTGGAAAAATCTTGTAGCCGGGAGTGGGAACTCAGCAGTTGGCACAGCATTGGAGTTGTGGGTCTGAATCCCACCCAGGGCCGGGCGTTGGGGGGGTAAACTGGGCAGTTGCCCCAAGCTCCTACTTCAGGTATTCCGCTGCCTGTTCATTGAAGCTAGTGGGCAGTCAGCTGATGAACACCATATTACAATGGAAGAGTATAGGCAGGGTGACCTACTGCTGGAGTACTGCCTTGTGTCTGGAATGGGACTCCTGGAGGGAAACAAGAGAGGACTCTAAAGTTTTTCATGGGATGATATGACAAAAGAGCTAAAGGGAGGGGAATTGAGGTTTTTACAAGGGATTGTATTTTTCGTTATGGGATTGTATTTTATATGTTGGCGCTGCAAGAGCAACTCCATTCTAGATGCAACCCTGATCTGTTGGCTTTTCGCAGTTCACTGTCAAAGCCCACAACGTGGTGACGATTGTACAATTCAAAGGCGTCCAACGTCATAGGAGGATAACTTAGAATGAACCAAGCAGCCCGACTCATCCACAGTTCTCTATCTGGGGTTTGCAGACGTCACCTGCGATCTCGGAATACAAAGCGGTACTGTAATCACTTAGACTGTCTACAGAGCACCTGTCAGAGCTGGTATCTACTGCTACATGGTCACTTTATGAGGGTAATATTTGTCATTGCACAGCGGTCTTTATTCAGTACCACAAAACCTCAGTACTTCTGGAAGCGCTGGAAATTAGTGCTACAGATCTGATCGTACCACCTTCTATATTAGCTGTATATCACAGTGTTGTTGATAATATAATTGAGCATTTGGGGCCCCATTTATAATTTTGCCCATCGCCGCACTCTGTCTAAGATCGGCCATGAATCGCAACTTTGCAACATCTGCAAACTGCTTGAGGAGTGTAATGATTTTCTCTCTTCCTCCAAATAAAAGCCCATATGATTGTCTATGAGATGGTTTACAGAGATAGATATTTCCAATACATGCTGGCAGATTTTCTGATGGCATACGAAGAAACTAGTTATTATGTTGCCAAAGCGGTCATACACTATGCCATCCTGTGTGCACGAGTAATTACAGTAGATCTGGCCATTGTATGACTTGGAGCCCACAGAGGGGAAACTAGTGATAAATGCAGGCTTCATCTCCCTGAGCTCAGCTCTCGAAGGGGTGAAGATGAGCAGTCATGTCGGTCTGTTCTGGGTCTGGGTATAATCTTGTACAGAACAGGCAATGTCATAGGAATTATATATTTATTTTGACTACTTGTTAGACAAGGCTTGTTGAGATGTTATAAAGTAATTTTTGATAGTAGTGTACCTTCCCTTGTTGAAATGGTAAAATCTGGCTAGAGAGCAGAGGGGAAGAAGGGAAGGACTCTATGACTATGTTGAGATGTCTATAACAAGGCTCCTCATGGGAAGTGCTGCACTAACCGTTAAGCTACAGTGTCGGCCAATCACAGCACTCGCTCAGTAATCTATGCAAATGAGCTGGTGCCAACAGCAATTTCTTGTCAATCAAATTCGCCTAACAATTCATTTTAGTTCGCCCTTTCTATGGGATTCGGCTCTTTAGCAGCGAGTGAGTCATTCTGTGTAGATATTTTAGATATTTTTCCATTCTCCTCTGGTAAGTATAAAACATGCGTCTCCCTAAGGTCAAAGTCTCTGCATCTAGTGGCGCATAAATACAGCAGAGATCTATGTTATCATTGGGTGGGCACATAAGGTCTGACTAGCAGCGCTTCGCCTGGTGCTTGAGGACGGTGAAACGGGCTTGAGGACTGTGAAACGGCCAGGCCACCCCAACCTTTTCCCACAGGCCGGGTGGCCAAGAGTAATATGATTTATTTATATAGCGCCATTGCAATCCACAACACTTTACAAGTCAGAGACAACATACACAAAATAAGATACAACATACAGTATCAACAATAGGAATGAGGGCCAGCTGGCAAGAGCTTACGGAATAAAAGGAAATAGCGGTAACGCACATGGTGTAAGAGCTTGTTCTGTGCAACCCTGGAAATAAGATAGGGGGCTCTACATCTATATATATAAAGGTGAAAGCCCTCACTGACTGACTGATTGACTGACTTGCCACTCATTGTCTAACTTACCGGTGTTGTGCAAATGTGAAATTTGGCACAAGCATTCTTAAGGTCCTGTATAGGAAGAGTAAAGGGGTCGCAACTTCAATATTCAATTCTAAGTGCAAAAGTGACCTCTTATGTTATGTAATTTCCCGGTGTCGTACAAACGTGGAATTCGGCACAAGCTTTCTTTATGTCCTACATAGGAAAAGTAAAGGGGTCACAACATGATTTATCAATTCTAAGTGCAAAAGTAAGAGAACCCCTATGTTATGTACCTAATCTAATTCTCTAATTTCCTGGTGTCGTACAAACTTGAAATTTGGCACGCTCAATCTTTAGGTCCCACAGAGCAAAAGTAAAAGGGTTGCAACTTGATTATTCAATTGTAATTGCAAACGTATGTGACTCCCTATGTAATGTAAATAATACCACACATCTGTACCGCACAAACGTGACATTTGGTATGAGCATTCTTTAGGTTGTAAATAGGAAAAGTAAAGCAGTCACAATTTGACTATTCAATACTATGTGCAAAATTAAGTGACCCCCTGTGTTATGTAACTTCCCAGTGTCATAAAAACGTGAAAGTTAGCACGACCTTTCTTTAAATACTGACTAGGAAAAGTAAAGGGGTCGCAACTTGATCATTCGATTCTAAGAGCAAAAGTGAGCGACCCCCTATTTTATGTACCTAATCTAAATCTCTAACTTCCTGGGGTCGTACAAACTTGAAATTTGGCATGACCATTCTTTAGTTGCCACATAGGAAAAGTAAAGGTTTGTAATTGTTTGTTCAATTCTTAGTACAGAAGTAAGTGACCCCCTATGTTATGTAACTAATAACACACATCTGAACCGCACAAACATGAAATTTGCCACAACCATTCTTTACATCCTAAATAGGAAAAGTAAAGGGGTCACAACTTCAATATTCAATTCAAAGCGTGAGAAACTGCAAAAATCTGCTGTACATGGGATAGTTGCTTTCTCAGAAACCGTAAAGCCTATGGAAATGATTTGTATGCTGAGGAGAATCTATCTCTCCTCTATTTGTATATACTGAGGACAATCTAACTGACCTCTGTGTGCATGTTAAAAGGCTGTAAAGTATTTAGGGAAGCAGCCACGGACTGCATGGATGGAGCATGGCTTCTTAGGCTAAGAAAGGGCTGCAATCCCCAGTCTGGGGTTAAATCTGAATAAAAAGCGGCTTAACATTTAAGGGTAAAAAGTGAGCAGAGTGAGAGGGATGGCACATTCTGCAGAGGGACATCGGTACATGCAGCCTGAGGAGAATCTAAAGCTCCACTGTGCGTATACATATTTTATTCTTGGTTCCTCTGAAGTAATCACGACTTCATAACATTTTCTGGGCGAATAAGACGTAAACACCTGTAATAAGTTAACTTGGGCAAAGCCGGCTATATCAGCTAGTGTCTACATAAAGCTGTATGAAGCAGTCACCAGCCATATCTCTGTATATACAGGTGAGAGGTGCAATAGGGTGTGTGGGGGATGGAGTGGGAAGAAGGGGGTCAGCTTTCCAAAGGAGCGTGAATAAGTAACGTAAATGGAGAAGAGTTAAATTGGGGAAGACGGAAGGCCTCCCTAAAAAGATGTGTTTTTAGGGTATGCTGGGTGCTGGGAATAAACCTGATTCTCTGGGTTAGCACATTGCACAGAACTGGTGCAGCTCTGGAAAAATCTTGTAGCCGGGAGTGGGAACTCAGCAGTTGGCACAGCATTGGAGTTGTGGGTCTGAATCCCACCCAGGGCCGGGCGTTGGGGGGGTAAACTGGGCAGTTGCCCCAAGCTCCTACTTCAGGTATTCCGCTGCCTGTTCATTGAAGCTAGTGGGCAGTCAGCTGATGAACACCATATTACAATGGAAGAGTATAGGCAGGGTGACCTACTGCTGGAGTACTGCCTTGTGTCTGGAATGGGACTCCTGGAGGGAAACAAGAGAGGACTCTAAAGTTTTTCATGGGATGATATGACAAAAGAGCTAAAGGGAGGGGAATTGAGGTTTTTACAAGGGATTGTATTTTTCGTTATGGGATTGTATTTTATATGTTGGCGCTGCAAGAGCAACTCCATTCTAGATGCAACCCTGATCTGTTGGCTTTTCGCAGTTCACTGTCAAAGCCCACAACGTGGTGACGATTGTACAATTCAAAGGCGTCCAACGTCATAGGAGGATAACTTAGAATGAACCAAGCAGCCCGACTCATCCACAGTTCTCTATCTGGGGTTTGCAGACGTCACCTGCGATCTCGGAATACAAAGCGGTACTGTAATCACTTAGACTGTCTACAGAGCACCTGTCAGAGCTGGTATCTACTGCTACATGGTCACTTTATGAGGGTAATATTTGTCATTGCACAGCGGTCTTTATTCAGTACCACTAAACCTCAGTACTTCTGGAAGCGCTGGAAATTAGTGCTACAGATCTGATCGTACCACCTTCTATATTAGCTGTATATCACAGTGTTGTTGATAATATAATTGAGCATTTGGGGCCCCATTTATAATTTTGCCCATCGCCGCACTCTGTCTAAGATCGGCCATGAATCGCAACTTTGCAACATCTGCAAACTGCTTGAGGAGTGTAATGATTTTCTCTCTTCCTCCAAATAAAAGCCCATATGATTGTCTATGAGATGGTTTACAGAGATAGATATTTCCAATACATGCTGGCAGATTTTCTGATGGCATACGAAGAAACTAGTTATTATGTTGCCAAAGCGGTCATACACTATGCCATCCTGTGTGCACGAGTAATTACAGTAGATCTGGCCATTATATGACTTGGAGCCCACAGAGGGGAAACTAGTGATAAATGCAGGCTTCATCTCCCTGAGCTCAGCTCTCGAAGGGGTGAAGATGAGCAGTCATGTCGGTCTGTTCTGGGTCTGGGTATAATCTTGTACAGAACAGGCAATGTCATAGGAATTATATATTTATTTTGACTACTTGTTAGACAAGGCTTGTTGAGATGTTATAAAGTAATTTTTGATAGTAGTGTACCTTCCCTTGTTGAAATGGTAAAATCTGGCTAGAGAGCAGAGGGGAAGAAGGGAAGGACTCTATGACTATGTTGAGATGTCTATAACAAGGCTCCTCATGGGAAGTGCTGCACTAACCGTTAAGCTACAGTGTCGGCCAATCACAGCACTCGCTCAGTAATCTATGCAAATGAGCTGGTGCCAACAGCAATTTCTTGTCAATCAAATTCGCCTAACAATTCATTTTAGTTCGCCCTTTCTATGGGATTCGGCTCTTTAGCAGCGAGTGAGTCATTCTGTGTAGATATTTTAGATATTTTTCCATTCTCCTCTGGTAAGTATAAAACATGCGTCTCCCTAAGGTCAAAGTCTCTGCATCTAGTGGCGCATAAATACAGCAGAGATCTATGTTATCATTGGGTGGGCACATAAGGTCTGACTAGCAGCGCTTCGCCTGGTGCTTGAGGACGGTGAAACGGGCTTGAGGACTGTGAAACGGCCAGGCCACCCCAACCTTTTCCCACAGGCCGGGTGGCCAAGAGTAATATGATTTATTTATATAGCGCCATTGCAATCCACAACACTTTACAAGTCAGAGACAACATACACAAAATAAGATACAACATACAGTATCAACAATAGGAATGAGGGCCAGCTGGCAAGAGCTTACGGAATAAAAGGAAATAGCGGTAACGCACATGGTGTAAGAGCTTGTTCTGTGCAACCCTGGAAATAAGATAGGGGGCTCTACATCTATATATATAAAGGTGAAAGCCCTCACTGACTGACTGATTGACTGACTTGCCACTCATTGTCTAACTTACCGGTGTTGTGCAAATGTGAAATTTGGCACAAGCATTCTTAAGGTCCTGTATAGGAAGAGTAAAGGGGTCGCAACTTCAATATTCAATTCTAAGTGCAAAAGTGACCTCTTATGTTATGTAATTTCCCGGTGTCGTACAAACGTGGAATTCGGCACAAGCTTTCTTTATGTCCTACATAGGAAAAGTAAAGGGGTCACAACATGATTTATCAATTCTAAGTGCAAAAGTAAGAGAACCCCTATGTTATGTACCTAATCTAATTCTCTAATTTCCTGGTGTCGTACAAACTTGAAATTTGGCACGCTCAATCTTTAGGTCCCACAGAGCAAAAGTAAAAGGGTTGCAACTTGATTATTCAATTGTAATTGCAAACGTATGTGACTCCCTATGTAATGTAAATAATACCACACATCTGTACCGCACAAACGTGACATTTGGTATGAGCATTCTTTAGGTTGTAAATAGGAAAAGTAAAGCAGTCACAATTTGACTATTCAATACTATGTGCAAAATTAAGTGACCCCCTGTGTTATGTAACTTCCCAGTGTCATAAAAACGTGAAAGTTAGCACGACCTTTCTTTAAATACTGACTAGGAAAAGTAAAGGGGTCGCAACTTGATCATTCGATTCTAAGAGCAAAAGTGAGCGACCCCCTATTTTATGTACCTAATCTAAATCTCTAACTTCCTGGGGTCGTACAAACTTGAAATTTGGCATGACCATTCTTTAGTTGCCACATAGGAAAAGTAAAGGTTTGTAATTGTTTGTTCAATTCTTAGTACAGAAGTAAGTGACCCCCTATGTTATGTAACTAATAACACACATCTGAACCGCACAAACATGAAATTTGCCACAACCATTCTTTACATCCTAAATAGGAAAAGTAAAGGGGTCACAACTTCAATATTCAATTCAAAGCGTGAGAAACTGCAAAAATCTGCTATACATGGGATAGTTGCTTTCTCAGAAACCGTAAAGCCTATGGAAATGATTTGTATGCTGAGGAGAATCTATCTCTCCTCTATTTGTATATACTGAGGACAATCTAACTGACCTCTGTGTGCATGTTAAAAGGCTGTAAAGTATTTAGGGAAGCAGCCACGGACTGCATGGATGGAGCATGGCTTCTTAGGCTAAGAAAGGGCTGCAATCCCCAGTCTGGGGTTAAATCTGAATAAAAAGCGGCTTAACATTTAAGGGTAAAAAGTGAGCAGAGTGAGAGGGATGGCACATTCTGCAGAGGGACATCGGTACATGCAGCCTGAGGAGAATCTAAAGCTCCACTGTGCGTATACATATTTTATTCTTGGTTCCTCTGAAGTAATCACGACTTCATAACATTTTCTGGGCGAACAAGACGTAAACACCTGTAATAAGTTAACTTGGGCAAAAGCCGGCTATATCAGCTAGTGTCTACATAAAGCTGTATGAAGCAGTCACCAGCCATATCTCTGTATATACAGGTGAGAGGTGCAATAGGGTGTGTGGGGGATAGAGTGGGAAGAAGGGGGTCAGCTTTCCAAAGGAGCGTGAATAAGTAACGTAAATGGAGAAGAGTTAAATTGGGGAAGACGGAAGGCCTCCCTAAAAAGATGTGTTTTTAGGGTATGCTGGGTGCTGGGAATAAACCTGATTCTCTGGGTTAGCACATTGCACAGAACTGGTGCAGCTCTGGAAAAATCTTGTAGCCGGGAGTGGGAACTCAGCAGTTGGCACAGCATTGGAGTTGTGGGTCTGAATCCCACCCAGGGCCGGGCGTTGGGGGGGTAAACTGGGCAGTTGCCCCAAGCTCCTACTTCAGGTATTCCGCTGCCTGTTCATTGAAGCTAGTGGGCAGTCAGCTGATGAACACCATATTACAATGGAAGAGTATAGGCAGGGTGACCTACTGCTGGAGTACTGCCTTGTGTCTGGAATGGGACTCCTGGAGGGAAACAAGAGAGGACTCTAAAGTTTTTCATGGGATGATATGACAAAAGAGCTAAAGGGAGGGGAATTGAGGTTTTTACAAGGGATTGTATTTTTCGTTATGGGATTGTATTTTATATGTTGGCGCTGCAAGAGCAACTCCATTCTAGATGCAACCCTGATCTGTTGGCTTTTCGCAGTTCACTGTCAAAGCCCACAACGTGGTGACGATTGTACAATTCAAAGGCGTCCAACGTCATAGGAGGATAACTTAGAATGAACCAAGCAGCCCGACTCATCCACAGTTCTCTATCTGGGGTTTGCAGACGTCACCTGCGATCTCGGAATACAAAGCGGTACTGTAATCACTTAGACTGTCTACAGAGCACCTGTCAGAGCTGGTATCTACTGCTACATGGTCACTTTATGAGGGTAATATTTGTCATTGCACAGCGGTCTTTATTCAGTACCACAAAACCTCAGTACTTCTGGAAGCGCTGGAAATTAGTGCTACAGATCTGATCGTACCACCTTCTATATTAGCTGTATATCACAGTGTTGTTGATAATATAATTGAGCATTTGGGGCCCCATTTATAATTTTGCCCATCGCCGCACTCTGTCTAAGATCGGCCATGAATCGCAACTTTGCAACATCTGCAAACTGCTTGAGGAGTGTAATGATTTTCTCTCTTCCTCCAAATAAAAGCCCATATGATTGTCTATGAGATGGTTTACAGAGATAGATATTTCCAATACATGCTGGCAGATTTTCTGATGGCATACGAAGAAACTAGTTATTATGTTGCCAAAGCGGTCATACACTATGCCATCCTGTGTGCACGAGTAATTACAGTAGATCTGGCCATTGTATGACTTGGAGCCCACAGAGGGGAAACTAGTGATAAATGCAGGCTTCATCTCCCTGAGCTCAGCTCTCGAAGGGGTGAAGATGAGCAGTCATGTCGGTCTGTTCTGGGTCTGGGTATAATCTTGTACAGAACAGGCAATGTCATAGGAATTATATATTTATTTTGACTACTTGTTAGACAAGGCTTGTTGAGATGTTATAAAGTAATTTTTGATAGTAGTGTACCTTCCCTTGTTGAAATGGTAAAATCTGGCTAGAGAGCAGAGGGGAAGAAGGGAAGGACTCTATGACTATGTTGAGATGTCTATAACAAGGCTCCTCATGGGAAGTGCTGCACTAACCGTTAAGCTACAGTGTCGGCCAATCACAGCACTCGCTCAGTAATCTATGCAAATGAGCTGGTGCCAACAGCAATTTCTTGTCAATCAAATTCGCCTAACAATTCATTTTAGTTCGCCCTTTCTATGGGATTCGGCTCTTTAGCAGCGAGTGAGTCATTCTGTGTAGATATTTTAGATATTTTTCCATTCTCCTCTGGTAAGTATAAAACATGCGTCTCCCTAAGGTCAAAGTCTCTGCATCTAGTGGCGCATAAATACAGCAGAGATCTATGTTATCATTGGGTGGGCACATAAGGTCTGACTAGCAGCGCTTCGCCTGGTGCTTGAGGACGGTGAAACGGGCTTGAGGACTGTGAAACGGCCAGGCCACCCCAACCTTTTCCCACAGGCCGGGTGGCCAAGAGTAATATGATTTATTTATATAGCGCCATTGCAATCCACAACACTTTACAAGTCAGAGACAACATACACAAAATAAGATACAACATACAGTATCAACAATAGGAATGAGGGCCAGCTGGCAAGAGCTTACGGAATAAAAGGAAATAGCGGTAACGCACATGGTGTAAGAGCTTGTTCTGTGCAACCCTGGAAATAAGATAGGGGGCTCTACATCTATATATATAAAGGTGAAAGCCCTCACTGACTGACTGATTGACTGACTTGCCACTCATTGTCTAACTTACCGGTGTTGTGCAAATGTGAAATTTGGCACAAGCATTCTTAAGGTCCTGTATAGGAAGAGTAAAGGGGTCGCAACTTCAATATTCAATTCTAAGTGCAAAAGTGACCTCTTATGTTATGTAATTTCCCGGTGTCGTACAAACGTGGAATTCGGCACAAGCTTTCTTTATGTCCTACATAGGAAAAGTAAAGGGGTCACAACATGATTTATCAATTCTAAGTGCAAAAGTAAGAGAACCCCTATGTTATGTACCTAATCTAATTCTCTAATTTCCTGGTGTCGTACAAACTTGAAATTTGGCACGCTCAATCTTTAGGTCCCACAGAGCAAAAGTAAAAGGGTTGCAACTTGATTATTCAATTGTAATTGCAAACGTATGTGACTCCCTATGTAATGTAAATAATACCACACATCTGTACCGCACAAACGTGACATTTGGTATGAGCATTCTTTAGGTTGTAAATAGGAAAAGTAAAGCAGTCACAATTTGACTATTCAATACTATGTGCAAAATTAAGTGACCCCCTGTGTTATGTAACTTCCCAGTGTCATAAAAACGTGAAAGTTAGCACGACCTTTCTTTAAATACTGACTAGGAAAAGTAAAGGGGTCGCAACTTGATCATTCGATTCTAAGAGCAAAAGTGAGCGACCCCCTATTTTATGTACCTAATCTAAATCTCTAACTTCCTGGGGTCGTACAAACTTGAAATTTGGCATGACCATTCTTTAGTTGCCACATAGGAAAAGTAAAGGTTTGTAATTGTTTGTTCAATTCTTAGTACAGAAGTAAGTGACCCCCTATGTTATGTAACTAATAACACACATCTGAACCGCACAAACATGAAATTTGCCACAACCATTCTTTACATCCTAAATAGGAAAAGTAAAGGGGTCACAACTTCAATATTCAATTCAAAGCGTGAGAAACTGCAAAAATCTGCTATACATGGGATAGTTGCTTTCTCAGAAACCGTAAAGCCTATGGAAATGATTTGTATGCTGAGGAGAATCTATCTCTCCTCTATTTGTATATACTGAGGACAATCTAACTGACCTCTGTGTGCATGTTAAAAGGCTGTAAAGTATTTAGGGAAGCAGCCACGGACTGCATGGATGGAGCATGGCTTCTTAGGCTAAGAAAGGGCTGCAATCCCCAGTCTGGGGTTAAATCTGAATAAAAAGCGGCTTAACATTTAAGGGTAAAAAGTGAGCAGAGTGAGAGGGATGGCACATTCTGCAGAGGGACATCGGTACATGCAGCCTGAGGAGAATCTAAAGCTCCACTGTGCGTATACATATTTTATTCTTGGTTCCTCTGAAGTAATCACGACTTCATAACATTTTCTGGGCGAACAAGACGTAAACACCTGTAATAAGTTAACTTGGGCAAAAGCCGGCTATATCAGCTAGTGTCTACATAAAGCTGTATGAAGCAGTCACCAGCCATATCTCTGTATATACAGGTGAGAGGTGCAATAGGGTGTGTGGGGGATAGAGTGGGAAGAAGGGGGTCAGCTTTCCAAAGGAGCGTGAATAAGTAACGTAAATGGAGAAGAGTTAAATTGGGGAAGACGGAAGGCCTCCCTAAAAAGATGTGTTTTTAGGGTATGCTGGGTGCTGGGAATAAACCTGATTCTCTGGGTTAGCACATTGCACAGAACTGGTGCAGCTCTGGAAAAATCTTGTAGCCGGGAGTGGGAACTCAGCAGTTGGCACAGCATTGGAGTTGTGGGTCTGAATCCCACCCAGGGCCGGGCGTTGGGGGGGGTAAACTGGGCAGTTGCCCCAAGCTCCTACTTCAGGTATTCCGCTGCCTGTTCATTGAAGCTAGTGGGCAGTCAGCTGATGAACACCATATTACAATGGAAGAGTATAGGCAGGGTGACCTACTGCTGGAGTACTGCCTTGTGTCTGGAATGGGACTCCTGGAGGGAAACAAGAGAGGACTCTAAAGTTTTTCATGGGATGATATGACAAAAGAGCTAAAGGGAGGGGAATTGAGGTTTTTACAAGGGATTGTATTTTTCGTTATGGGATTGTATTTTATATGTTGGCGCTGCAAGAGCAACTCCATTCTAGATGCAACCCTGATCTGTTGGCTTTTCGCAGTTCACTGTCAAAGCCCACAACGTGGTGACGATTGTACAATTCAAAGGCGTCCAACGTCATAGGAGGATAACTTAGAATGAACCAAGCAGCCCGACTCATCCACAGTTCTCTATCTGGGGTTTGCAGACGTCACCTGCGATCTCTGAATACAAAGCGGTACTGTAATCACTTAGACTGTCTACAGAGCACCTGTCAGAGCTGGTATCTACTGCTACATGGTCACTTTATGAGGGTAATATTTGTCATTGCACAGCGGTCTTTATTCAGTACCACTAAACCTCAGTACTTCTGGAAGCGCTGGAAATTAGTGCTACAGATCTGATCGTACCACCTTCTATATTAGCTGTATATCACAGTGTTGTTGATAATATAATTGAGCATTTGGGGCCCCATTTATAATTTTGCCCATCGCCGCACTCTGTCTAAGATCGGCCATGAATCGCAACTTTGCAACATCTGCAAACTGCTTGAGGAGTGTAATGATTTTCTCTCTTCCTCCAAATAAAAGCCCATATGATTGTCTATGAGATGGTTTACAGAGATAGATATTTCCAATACATGCTGGCAGATTTTCTGATGGCATACGAAGAAACTAGTTATTATGTTGCCAAAGCGGTCATACACTATGCCATCCTGTGTGCACGAGTAATTACAGTAGATCTGGCCATTATATGACTTGGAGCCCACAGAGGGGAAACTAGTGATAAATGCAGGCTTCATCTCCCTGAGCTCAGCTCTCGAAGGGGTGAAGATGAGCAGTCATGTCGGTCTGTTCTGGGTCTGGGTATAATCTTGTACAGAACAGGCAATGTCATAGGAATTATATATTTATTTTGACTACTTGTTAGACAAGGCTTGTTGAGATGTTATAAAGTAATTTTTGATAGTAGTGTCCCTTCCCTTGTTGAAATGGTAAAATCTGGCTAGAGAGCAGAGGGGAAGAAGGGAAGGACTCTATGACTATGTTGAGATGTCTATAACAAGGCTCCTCATGGGAAGTGCTGCACTAACCGTTAAGCTACAGTGTCGGCCAATCACAGCACTCGCTCAGTAATCTATGCAAATGAGCTGGTGCCAACAGCAATTTCTTGTCAATCAAATTCGCCTAACAATTCATTTTAGTTCGCCCTTTCTATGGGATTCGGCTCTTCAGCAGCGAGTGAGTCATTCTGTGTAGATATTTTAGATATTTTTCCATTCTCCTCTGGTAAGTATAAAACATGCGTCTCCCTAAGGTCAAAGTCTCTGCATCTAGTGGCGCATAAATACAGCAGAGATCTATGTTATCATTGGGTGGGCACATAAGGTCTGACTAGCAGCGCTTCGCCTGGTGCTTGAGGACGGTGAAACGGGCTTGAGGACTGTGAAACGGCCAGGCCACCCCAACCTTTTCCCACAGGCCGGGTGGCCAAGAGTAATATGATTTATTTATATAGCGCCATTGCAATCCACAACACTTTACAAGTCAGAGACAACATACACAAAATAAGATACAACATACAGTATCAACAATAGGAATGAGGGCCAGCTGGCAAGAGCTTACGGAATAAAAGGAAATAGCGGTAACGCACATGGTGTAAGAGCTTGTTCTGTGCAACCCTGGAAATAAGATAGGGGGCTCTACATCTATATATATAAAGGTGAAAGCCCTCACTGGCTGACTGATTGACTGACTTGCCACTCATTGTCTAACTTACCGGTGTTGTGCAAATGTGAAATTTGGCACAAGCATTCTTAAGGTCCTGTATAGGAAGAGTAAAGGGGTCGCAACTTCAATATTAAATTCTAAGTGCAAAAGTGACCTCTTATGTTATGTAATTTCCCGGTGTCGTACAAACGTGGAATTCGGCACAAGCTTTCTTTATGTCCTACATAGGAAAAGTAAAGGGGTCACAACATGATTTATCAATTCTAAGTGCAAAAGTAAGAGAACCCCTATGTTATGTACCTAATCTAATTCTCTAATTTCCTGGTGTCGTACAAACTTGAAATTTGGCACGCTCAATCTTTAGGTCCCACAGAGCAAAAGTAAAAGGGTTGCAACTTGATTATTCAATTGTAATTGCAAACGTATGTGACTCCCTATGTAATGTAAATAATACCACACATCTGTACCGCACAAACGTGACATTTGGTATGAGCATTCTTTAGGTTGTAAATAGGAAAAGTAAAGCAGTCACAATTTGACTATTCAATACTATGTGCAAAATTAAGTGACCCCCTGTGTTATGTAACTTCCCAGTGTCATAAAAACGTGAAAGTTAGCACGACCTTTCTTTAAATACTGACTAGGAAAAGTAAAGGGGTCGCAACTTGATCATTCGATTCTAAGAGCAAAAGTGAGCGACCCCCTATTTTATGTACCTAATCTAAATCTCTAACTTCCTGGGGTCGTACAAACTTGAAATTTGGCATGACCATTCTTTAGTTGCCACATAGGAAAAGTAAAGGTTTGTAATTGTTTGTTCAATTCTTAGTACAGAAGTAAGTGACCCCCTATGTTATGTAACTAATAACACACATCTGAACCGCACAAACATGAAATTTGCCACAACCATTCTTTACATCCTAAATAGGAAAAGTAAAGGGGTCACAACTTCAATATTCAATTCAAAGCGTGAGAAACTGCAAAAATCTGCTATACATGGGATAGTTGCTTTCTCAGAAACCGTAAAGCCTATGGAAATGATTTGTATGCTGAGGAGAATCTATCTCTCCTCTATTTGTATATACTGAGGACAATCTAACTGACCTCTGTGTGCATGTTAAAAGGCTGTAAAGTATTTAGGGAAGCAGCCACGGACTGCATGGATGGAGCATGGCTTCTTAGGCTAAGAAAGGGCTGCAATCCCCAGTCTGGGGTTAAATCTGAATAAAAAGCGGCTTAACATTTAAGGGTAAAAAGTGAGCAGAGTGAGAGGGATGGCACATTCTGCAGAGGGACATCGGTACATGCAGCCTGAGGAGAATCTAAAGCTCCACTGTGCGTATACATATTTTATTCTTGGTTCCTCTGAAGTAATCACGACTTCATAACATTTTCTGGGCGAACAAGACGTAAACACCTGTAATAAGTTAACTTGGGCAAAAGCCGGCTATATCAGCTAGTGTCTACATAAAGCTGTATGAAGCAGTCACCAGCCATATCTCTGTATATACAGGTGAGAGGTGCAATAGGGTGTGTGGGGGATAGAGTGGGAAGAAGGGGGTCAGCTTTCCAAAGGAGCGTGAATAAGTAACGTAAATGGAGAAGAGTTAAATTGGGGAAGACGGAAGGCCTCCCTAAAAAGATGTGTTTTTAGGGTATGCTGGGTGCTGGGAATAAACCTGATTCTCTGGGTTAGCACATTGCACAGAACTGGTGCATCTCTGGAAAAATCTTGTAGCCGGGAGTGGGAACTCAGCAGTTGGCACAGCATTGGAGTTGTGGGTCTGAATCCCACCCAGGGCCGGGCGTTGGGGGGGTAAACTGGGCAGTTGCCCCAAGCTCCTACTTCAGGTATTCCGCTGCCTGTTCATTGAAGCTAGTGGGCAGTCAGCTGATGAACACCATATTACAATGGAAGAGTATAGGCAGGGTGACCTACTGCTGGAGTACTGCCTTGTGTCTGGAATGGGACTCCTGGAGGGAAACAAGAGAGGACTCTAAAGTTTTTCATGGGATGATATGACAAAAGAGCTAAAGGGAGGGGAATTGAGGTTTTTACAAGGGATTGTATTTTTCGTTATGGGATTGTATTTTATATGTTGGCGCTGCAAGAGCAACTCCATTCTAGATGCAACCCTGATCTGTTGGCTTTTCGCAGTTCACTGTCAAAGCCCACAACGTGGTGACGATTGTACAATTCAAAGGCGTCCAACGTCATAGGAGGATAACTTAGAATGAACCAAGCAGCCCGACTCATCCACAGTTCTCTATCTGGGGTTTGCAGACGTCACCTGCGATCTCTGAATACAAAGCGGTACTGTAATCACTTAGACTGTCTACAGAGCACCTGTCAGAGCTGGTATCTACTGCTACATGGTCACTTTATGAGGGTAATATTTGTCATTGCACAGCGGTCTTTATTCAGTACCACTAAACCTCAGTACTTCTGGAAGCGCTGGAAATTAGTGCTACAGATCTGATCGTACCACCTTCTATATTAGCTGTATATCACAGTGTTGTTGATAATATAATTGAGCATTTGGGGCCCCATTTATAATTTTGCCCATCGCCGCACTCTGTCTAAGATCGGCCATGAATCGCAACTTTGCAACATCTGCAAACTGCTTGAGGAGTGTAATGATTTTCTCTCTTCCTCCAAATAAAAGCCCATATGATTGTCTATGAGATGGTTTACAGAGATAGATATTTCCAATACATGCTGGCAGATTTTCTGATGGCATACGAAGAAACTAGTTATTATGTTGCCAAAGCGGTCATACACTATGCCATCCTGTGTGCACGAGTAATTACAGTAGATCTGGCCATTATATGACTTGGAGCCCACAGAGGGGAAACTAGTGATAAATGCAGGCTTCATCTCCCTGAGCTCAGCTCTCGAAGGGGTGAAGTTGAGCAGTCATGTCGGTCTGTTCTGGGTCTGGGTATAATCTTGTACAGAACAGGCAATGTCATAGGAATTATATATTTATTTTGACTACTTGTTAGACAAGGCTTGTTGAGATGTTATAAAGTAATTTTTGATAGTAGTGTCCTTTCCCTTGTTGAAATGGTAAAATCTGGCTAGAGAGCAGAGGGGAAGAAGGGAAGGACTCTATGACTATGTTGAGATGTCTATAACAAGGCTCCTCATGGGAATTGCTGCACTAACCGTTAAGCTACAGTGTCGGCCAATCACAGCACTCGCTCAGTAATCTATGCAAATGAGCTGGTGCCAACAGCAATTTCTTGTCAATCAAATTCGCCTAACAATTCATTTTAGTTCGCCCTTTCTATGGGATTCGGCTCTTTAGCAGCGAGTGAGTCATTCTGTGTAGATATTTTAGATATTTTTCCATTCTCCTCTGGTAAGTATAAAACATGCGTCTCCCTAAGGTCAAAGTCTCTGCATCTAGTGGCGCATAAATACAGCAGAGATCTATGTTATCATTGGGTGGGCACATAAGGTCTGACTAGCAGCGCTTCGCCTGGTGCTTGAGGACGGTGAAACGGGCTTGAGGACTGTGAAACGGCCAGGCCACCCCAACCTTTTCCCACAGGCCGGGTGGCCAAGAGTAATATGATTTATTTATATAGCGCCATTGCAATCCACAACACTTTACAAGTCAGAGACAACATACACAAAATAAGATACAACATACAGTATCAACAATAGGAATGAGGGCCAGCTGGCAAGAGCTTACGGAATAAAAGGAAATAGCGGTAACGCACATGGTGTAAGAGCTTGTTCTGTGCAACCCTGGAAATAAGATAGGGGGCTCTACATCTATATATATAAAGGTGAAAGCCCTCACTGACTGACTGATTGACTGACTTGCCACTCATTGTCTAACTTACCGGTGTTGTGCAAATGTGAAATTTGGCACAAGCATTCTTAAGGTCCTGTATAGGAAGAGTAAAGGGGTCGCAACTTCAATATTCAATTCTAAGTGCAAAAGTGACCTCTTATGTTATGTAATTTCCCGGTGTCGTACAAACGTGGAATTCGGCACAAGCTTTCTTTATGTCCTACATAGGAAAAGTAAAGGGGTCACAACATGATTTATCAATTCTAAGTGCAAAAGTAAGAGAACCCCTATGTTATGTACCTAATCTAATTCTCTAATTTCCTGGTGTCGTACAAACTTGAAATTTGGCACGCTCAATCTTTAGGTCCCACAGAGCAAAAGTAAAAGGGTTGCAACTTGATTATTCAATTGTAATTGCAAACGTATGTGACTCCCTATGTAATGTAAATAATACCACACATCTGTACCGCACAAACGTGACATTTGGTATGAGCATTCTTTAGGTTGTAAATAGGAAAAGTAAAGCAGTCACAATTTGACTATTCAATACTATGTGCAAAATTAAGTGACCCCCTGTGTTATGTAACTTCCCAGTGTCATAAAAACGTGAAAGTTAGCACGACCTTTCTTTAAATACTGACTAGGAAAAGTAAAGGGGTCGCAACTTGATCATTCGATTCTAAGAGCAAAAGTGAGCGACCCCCTATTTTATGTACCTAATCTAAATCTCTAACTTCCTGGGGTCGTACAAACTTGAAATTTGGCATGACCATTCTTTAGTTGCCACATAGGAAAAGTAAAGGTTTGTAATTGTTTGTTCAATTCTTAGTACAGAAGTAAGTGACCCCCTATGTTATGTAACTAATAACACACATCTGAACCGCACAAACATGAAATTTGCCACAACCATTCTTTACATCCTAAATAGGAAAAGTAAAGGGGTCACAACTTCAATATTCAATTCAAAGCGTGAGAAACTGCAAAAATCTGCTATACATGGGATAGTTGCTTTCTCAGAAACCGTAAAGCCTATGGAAATGATTTGTATGCTGAGGAGAATCTATCTCTCCTCTATTTGTATATACTGAGGACAATCTAACTGACCTCTGTGTGCATGTTAAAAGGCTGTAAAGTATTTAGGGAAGCAGCCACGGACTGCATGGATGGAGCATGGCTTCTTAGGCTAAGAAAGGGCTGCAATCCCCAGTCTGGGGTTAAATCTGAATAAAAAGCGGCTTAACATTTAAGGGTAAAAAGTGAGCAGAGTGAGAGGGATGGCACATTCTGCAGAGGGACATCGGTACATGCAGCCTGAGGAGAATCTAAAGCTCCACTGTGCGTATACATATTTTATTCTTGGTTCCTCTGAAGTAATCACGACTTCATAACATTTTCTGGGCGAACAAGACGTAAACACCTGTAATAAGTTAACTTGGGCAAAGCCGGCTATATCAGCTAGTGTCTACATAAAGCTGTATGAAGCAGTCACCAGCCATATCTCTGTATATACAGGTGAGAGGTGCAATAGGGTGTGTGGGGGATAGAGTGGGAAGAAGGGGGTCAGCTTTCCAAAGGAGCGTGAATAAGTAACGTAAATGGAGAAGAGTTAAATTGGGGAAGACGGAAGGCCTCCCTAAAAAGATGTGTTTTTAGGGTATGCTGGGTGCTGGGAATAAACCTGATTCTCTGGGTTAGCACATTGCACAGAACTGGTGCAGCTCTGGAAAAATCTTGCAGCCGGGAGTGGGAACTCAGCAGTTGGCACAGCATTGGAGTTGCGGGGCTGAATCCCACCCAGGGCCGGGCGTTGGGGGGCTAAACTGGGCAGTTGCCCCAAGCTCCTACTTCAGGTATTCCGCTGCCTGTTCATTGAAGCTAGTGAGCAGTCAGCTGATGAATACCATATTACAATGAAAGAGTATAGGCAGGGTGACCTACTGCTGGAGTACTGCCTCGTGTCTGGAATAGGACTCCTGGAGGGAAACAAGAGAGGACTCTAAAGTTTTTCATGGGATGATATGATAAAAGAGCTAAAGGGAGGGGAATTGAGGTTTTTACAAGGGACTGTATTTTTCGTTATGGGATTGTATTTTATATGTTGGCGCTGCAAGAGCAACTCCATTCTAGATGCAACCCTGATCTGTTGGCTTTTCGCAGTTCACTGTCAAAGCCCACAACGTGGTGACGATTGTACAATTCAAAGGCGTCCAACGTCATAGGAGGATAACTTAGAATGAACCAAGCAGCCCGACTCATCCACAGTTCTCTATCTGGGGTTTGCAGACGTCACCTGCGATCTCTGAATACATAGCGGTACTGTAATCACTTAGACTGTCTACAGAGCACCTGTCAGAGCTGGTATCTACTGCTACATGGTCACATTATGAGGGTAATATTTGTCATTGCACAGCGGTCTTTATTCAGTACCACTAAACCTCAGTACTTCTGGAAGCGCTGGAAATTAGTGCTACAGATCTGATCGTACCACCTTCTATATTAACTGAATATCACAGTGTTGTTGATAATATAATTGAGCATTTGGGGCCCCATTTATAATTTTGCCCATCGCCGCACTCTGTCTAAGATCGGCCATGAATCGCAACTTTGCAACATCTGCAAACTGCTTGAGGAGTGTAATGATTTTCTCTCTTCCTCCAAATAAAAACCCATATGATTGTCTATGAGATGGTTTACAGAGATAGATATTTCCAATACATGCTGGCAGATTTTCTGATGGCATACGAAGAAACTAGTTATTATGTTGCCAAAGCGGTCATACACTATGCCATCCTGTGTGCACGAGTAATAACAGTAGATCTGGCCATTATATGACTTGGAGCCCACAGAGGGGAAACTAGTGATAAATGCAGGCTTCATCTCCCTGAGCTCAGCTCTCGAAGGGGTGAAGATGAGCAGTCATGTCGGTCTGTTCTGGGTCTGGGTATAATCTTGTACAGAACAGGCAATGTCATAGGAATTATATATTTATTTTGACTACTTGTTAGACAAGGCTTGTTGAGATGTTATAAAGTAATTTTTGATAGTAGTGTCCCTTCCCTTGTTGAAATGGTAAAATCTGGCTAGAGAGCAGAGGGGAAGAAGGGAAGGACTCTATGACTATGTTGAGATGTCTATAACAAGGCTCCTCATGGGAAGTGCTGCACTAACCGTTAAGCTACAGTGTCAGCCAATCACAGCACTCGCTCAGTAATCTATGCAAATGAGCTGGTGCCAACAGCAATTTCTTGTCAATCAAATTCGCCTAACAATTCATTTTAGTTCGCCCTTTCTATGGGATTCGGCTCTTCAGCAGCGAGTGAGTCATTCTGTGTAGATATTTTAGATATTTTTGCATTCTCCTCTGGTAAGTATAAAACATGCGTCTCCCTAAGGTCAAAGTCTCTGCATCTAGTGGCGCATAAATACAGCAGAGATCTATGTTATCATTGGGTGGGCACATAAGGTCTGACTAGCAGCGCTTCGCCTGGTGCTTGAGGACGGTGAAACGGGCTTGAGGACTGTGAAACGGCCAGGCCACCCCAACCTTTTCCCACAGGCCGGGTGGCCAAGAGTAATATGATTTATTTATATAGCGCCATTGTAATCCACAACACTTTACAAGTCAGAGACAACATACACAAAATAAGATACAACATACAGTATCAACAATAGGAATGAGGGCCAGCTGGCAAGAGCTTACGGAATAAAAGGAAATAGCGGTAACGCACATGGTGTAAGAGCTTGTTCTGTGCAACCCTGGAAATAAGATAGGGGGCTCTACATCTATATATATAAAGGTGAAAGCCCTCACTGACTGACTGATTGACTGACTTGCCACTCATTGTCTAACTTACCGGTGTTGTGCAAATGTGAAATTTGGCACAAGCATTCTTAAGGTCCTATATAGGAAGAGTAAAGGGGTCGCAACTTCAATATTCAATTCTAAGTGCAAAAGTGACCTCTTATGTTATGTAATTTCCCGGTGTCGTACAAACGTGGAATTCGGCACAAGCTTTCTTTATGTCCTACATAGGAAAAGTAAAGGGGTCACAACATGATTTATCAATTCTAAGTGCAAAAGTAAGAGAACCCCTATGTTATGTACCTAATCTAATTCTCTAATTTCCTGGTGTCGTACAAACTTGAAATTTGGCACGCTCAATCTTAAGGTCCCACAGAGCAAAAGTAATAGGGTTGCAACTTGATTATTCAATTGTAATTGCAAACGTATGTGACTCCCTGTGTAATGTAAATAATACCACACATCTGTACCGCACAAACGTGACATTTGGTATGAGCATTCTTTAGGTTGTAAATAGGAAAAGTAAAGCAGTCACAATTTGACTATTCAATACTATGTGCAAAATTAAGTGACCCCCTGTGTTATGTAACTTCCCAGTGTCATAAAAACGTGAAAGTTAGCACGACCTTTCTTTAAATACTGACTAGGAAAAGTAAAGGGGTCGCAACTTGATCATTCGATTCTAAGAGCAAAAGTGAGCGACCCCCTATTTTATGTACCTAATCTAAATCTCTAACTTCCTGGGGTCGTACAAACTTGAAATTTGGCATGACCATTCTTTAGTTGCCACATAGGAAAAGTAAAGGTTTGTAATTGTTTGTTCAATTCTTAGTACAGAAGTAAGTGACCCCCTATGTTATGTAACTAATAACACACATCTGAACCGCACAAACATGAAATTTGCCACAACCATTCTTTACATCCTAAATAGGAAAAGTAAAGGGGTCACAACTTCAATATTCAATTCAAAGCGTGAGAAACTGCAAAAATCTGCTATACATGGGATAGTTGCTTTCTCAGAAACCGTAAAGCCTATGGAAATGATTTGTATGCTGAGGAGAATCTATCTCTCCTCTATTTGTATATACTGAGGACAATCTAACTGACCTCTGTGTGCATGTTAAAAGGCTGTAAAGTATTTAGGGAAGCAGCCACGGACTGCATGGATGGAGCATGGCTTCTTAGGCTAAGAAAGGGCTGCAATCCCCAGTCTGGGGTTAAATCTGAATAAAAAGCGGCTTAACATTTAAGGGTAAAAAGTGAGCAGAGTGAGAGGGATGGCACATTCTGCAGAGGGACATCGGTACATGCAGCCTGAGGAGAATCTAAAGCTCCACTGTGCGTATACATATTTTATTCTTGGTTCCTCTGAAGTAATCACGACTTCATAACATTTTCTGGGCGAACAAGACGTAAACACCTGTAATAAGTTAACTTGGGCAAAGCCGGCTATATCAGCTAGTGTCTACATAAAGCTGTATGAAGCAGTCACCAGCCATATCTCTGTATATACAGGTGAGAGGTGCAATAGGGTGTGTGGGGGATAGAGTGGGAAGAAGGGGGTCAGCTTTCCAAAGGAGCGTGAATAAGTAACGTAAATGGAGAAGAGTTAAATTGGGGAAGACGGAAGGCCTCCCTAAAAAGATGTGTTTTTAGGGTATGCTGGGTGCTGGGAATAAACCTGATTCTCTGGGTTAGCACATTGCACAGAACTGGTGCAGCTCTGGAAAAATCTTGCAGCCGGGAGTGGGAACTCAGCAGTTGGCACAGCATTGGAGTTGCGGGGCTGAATCCCACCCAGGGCCGGGCGTTGGGGGGCTAAACTGGGCAGTTGCCCCAAGCTCCTACTTCAGGTATTCCGCTGCCTGTTCATTGAAGCTAGTGAGCAGTCAGCTGATGAATACCATATTACAATGAAAGAGTATAGGCAGGGTGACCTACTGCTGGAGTACTGCCTCGTGTCTGGAATAGGACTCCTGGAGGGAAACAAGAGAGGACTCTAAAGTTTTTCATGGGATGATATGATAAAAGAGCTAAAGGGAGGGGAATTGAGGTTTTTACAAGGGACTGTATTTTTCGTTATGGGATTGTATTTTATATGTTGGCGCTGCAAGAGCAACTCCATTCTAGATGCAACCCTGATCTGTTGGCTTTTCGCAGTTCACTGTCAAAGCCCACAACGTGGTGACGATTGTACAATTCAAAGGCGTCCAACGTCATAGGAGGATAACTTAGAATGAACCAAGCAGCCCGACTCATCCACAGTTCTCTATCTGGGGTTTGCAGACGTCACCTGCGATCTCTGAATACATAGCGGTACTGTAATCACTTAGACTGTCTACAGAGCACCTGTCAGAGCTGGTATCTACTGCTACATGGTCACATTATGAGGGTAATATTTGTCATTGCACAGCGGTCTTTATTCAGTACCACTAAACCTCAGTACTTCTGGAAGCGCTGGAAATTAGTGCTACAGATCTGATCGTACCACCTTCTATATTAACTGAATATCACAGTGTTGTTGATAATATAATTGAGCATTTGGGGCCCCATTTATAATTTTGCCCATCGCCGCACTCTGTCTAAGATCGGCCATGAATCGCAACTTTGCAACATCTGCAAACTGCTTGAGGAGTGTAATGATTTTCTCTCTTCCTCCAAATAAAAACCCATATGATTGTCTATGAGATGGTTTACAGAGATAGATATTTCCAATACATGCTGGCAGATTTTCTGATGGCATACGAAGAAACTAGTTATTATGTTGCCAAAGCGGTCATACACTATGCCATCCTGTGTGCACGAGTAATAACAGTAGATCTGGCCATTATATGACTTGGAGCCCACAGAGGGGAAACTAGTGATAAATGCAGGCTTCATCTCCCTGAGCTCAGCTCTCGAAGGGGTGAAGATGAGCAGTCATGTCGGTCTGTTCTGGGTCTGGGTATAATCTTGTACAGAACAGGCAATGTCATAGGAATTATATATTTATTTTGACTACTTGTTAGACAAGGCTTGTTGAGATGTTATAAAGTAATTTTTGATAGTAGTGTCCCTTCCCTTGTTGAAATGGTAAAATCTGGCTAGAGAGCAGAGGGGAAGAAGGGAAGGACTCTATGACTATGTTGAGATGTCTATAACAAGGCTCCTCATGGGAAGTGCTGCACTAACCGTTAAGCTACAGTGTCAGCCAATCACAGCACTCGCTCAGTAATCTATGCAAATGAGCTGGTGCCAACAGCAATTTCTTGTCAATCAAATTCGCCTAACAATTCATTTTAGTTCGCCCTTTCTATGGGATTCGGCTCTTCAGCAGCGAGTGAGTCATTCTGTGTAGATATTTTAGATATTTTTGCATTCTCCTCTGGTAAGTATAAAACATGCGTCTCCCTAAGGTCAAAGTCTCTGCATCTAGTGGCGCATAAATACAGCAGAGATCTATGTTATCATTGGGTGGGCACATAAGGTCTGACTAGCAGCGCTTCGCCTGGTGCTTGAGGACGGTGAAACGGGCTTGAGGACTGTGAAACGGCCAGGCCACCCCAACCTTTTCCCACAGGCCGGGTGGCCAAGAGTAATATGATTTATTTATATAGCGCCATTGTAATCCACAACACTTTACAAGTCAGAGACAACATACACAAAATAAGATACAACATACAGTATCAACAATAGGAATGAGGGCCAGCTGGCAAGAGCTTACGGAATAAAAGGAAATAGCGGTAACGCACATGGTGTAAGAGCTTGTTCTGTGCAACCCTGGAAATAAGATAGGGGGCTCTACATCTATATATATAAAGGTGAAAGCCCTCACTGACTGACTGATTGACTGACTTGCCACTCATTGTCTAACTTACCGGTGTTGTGCAAATGTGAAATTTGGCACAAGCATTCTTAAGGTCCTATATAGGAAGAGTAAAGGGGTCGCAACTTTAATATTCAATTCTAAGTGCAAAAGTGACCTCTTATGTTATGTAATTTCCCGGTGTTGTACAAACGTGGAATTCGGCACAAGCTTTCTTTATGTCCTACATAGGAAAAGTAAAGGGGTCACAACATGATTTATCAATTCTAAGTGCAAAAGTAAGAGAACCCCTATGTTATGTACCTAATCTAATTCTCTAATTTCCTGGTGTCGTACAAACTTGAAATTTGGCACGCTCAATCTTAAGGTCCCACAGAGCAAAAGTAAAAGGGTTGCAACTTGATTATTCAATTGTAATTGCAAACGTATGTGACTCCCTGTGTAATGTAAATAATACCACACATCTGTACCGCACAAACGTGACATTTGGTATGAGCATTCTTTAGGTTGTAAATAGGAAAAGTAAAGCAGTCACAATTTGACTATTCAATACTATGTGCAAAATTAAGTGACCCCCTGTGTTATGTAACTTCCCAGTGTCATAAAAACGTGAAAGTTAGCACGACCTTTCTTTAAATACTGACTAGGAAAAGTAAAGGGGTCGCAACTTGATCATTCGATTCTAAGAGCAAAAGTGAGCGACCCCCTATTTTATGTACCTAATCTAAATCTCTAACTTCCTGGGGTCGTACAAACTTGAAATTTGGCATGACCATTCTTTAGTTGCCACATAGGAAAAGTAAAGGTTTGTAATTGTTTGTTCAATTCTTAGTACAGAAGTAAGTGACCCCCTATGTTATGTAACTAATAACACACATCTGAACCGCACAAACATGAAATTTGCCACAACCATTCTTTACATCCTAAATAGGAAAAGTAAAGGGGTCACAACTTCAATATTCAATTCAAAGCGTGAGAAACTGCAAAAATCTGCTATACATGGGATAGTTGCTTTCTCAGAAACCGTAAAGCCTATGGAAATGATTTGTATGCTGAGGAGAAGCTATCTCTCCTCTATTTGTATATACTGAGGACAATCTAACTGACCTCTGTGTGCATGTTAAAAGGCTGTAAAGTTATTAGGGAAGCAGCCACGGACTGCATGGATGGAGCATGGCTTCTTAGGCTAAGAAAGGGCTGCAATCCCCAGTCTGGGGTTAAATCTGAATAAAAAGCGGCTTAACATTTAAGGGTAAAAAGTGAGCAGAGTGAGAGGGATGGCACATTCTGCAGAGGGACATCGGTACATGCAGCCTGAGGAGAATCTAAAGCTCCACTGTGCGTATACATATTTTATTCTTGGTTCCTCTGAAGTAATCACGACTTCATAACATTTTCTGGGCGAACAAGACGTAAACACCTGTAATAAGTTAACTTGGGCAAAGCCGGCTATATCAGCTAGTGTCTACATAAAGCTGTATGAAGCAGTCACCAGCCATATCTCTGTATATACAGGTGAGAGGTGCAATAGGGTGTGTGGGGGATAGAGTGGGAAGAAGGGGGTCAGCTTTCCAAAGGAGCGTGAATAAGTAACGTAAATGGAGAAGAGTTAAATTGGGGAAGACGGAAGGCCTCCCTAAAAAGATGTGTTTTTAGGGTATGCTGGGTGCTGGGAATAAACCTGATTCTCTGGGTTAGCACATTGCACAGAACTGGTGCAGCTCTGGAAAAATCTTGCAGCCGGGAGTGGGAACTCAGCAGTTGGCACAGCATTGGAGTTGCGGGGCTGAATCCCACCCAGGGCCGGGCGTTGGGGGGCTAAACTGGGCAGTTGCCCCAAGCTCCTACTTCAGGTATTCCGCTGCCTGTTCATTGAAGCTAGTGAGCAGTCAGCTGATGAATACCATATTACAATGAAAGAGTATAGGCAGGGTGACCTACTGCTGGAGTACTGCCTCGTGTCTGGAATAGGACTCCTGGAGGGAAACAAGAGAGGACTCTAAAGTTTTTCATGGGATGATATGATAAAAGAGCTAAAGGGAGGGGAATTGAGGTTTTTACAAGGGACTGTATTTTTCGTTATGGGATTGTATTTTATATGTTGGCGCTGCAAGAGCAACTCCATTCTAGATGCAACCCTGATCTGTTGGCTTTTCGCAGTTCACTGTCAAAGCCCACAACGTGGTGACGATTGTACAATTCAAAGGCGTCCAACGTCATAGGAGGATAACTTAGAATGAACCAAGCAGCCCGACTCATCCACAGTTCTCTATCTGGGGTTTGCAGACGTCACCTGCGATCTCTGAATACATAGCGGTACTGTAATCACTTAGACTGTCTACAGAGCACCTGTCAGAGCTGGTATCTACTGCTACATGGTCACATTATGAGGGTAATATTTGTCATTGCACAACGGTCTTTATTCAGTACCACTAAACCTCAGTACTTCTGGAAGCGCTGGAAATTAGTGCTACAGATCTGATCGTACCACCTTCTATATTAACTGAATATCACAGTGTTGTTGATAATATAATTGAGCATTTGGGGCCCCATTTATAATTTTGCCCATCGCCGCACTCTGTCTAAGATCGGCCATGAATCGCAACTTTGCAACATCTGCAAACTGCTTGAGGAGTGTAATGATTTTCTCTCTTCCTCCAAATAAAAACCCATATGATTGTCTATGAGATGGTTTACAGAGATAGATATTTCCAATACATGCTGGCAGATTTTCTGATGGCATACGAAGAAACTAGTTATTATGTTGCCAAAGCGGTCATACACTATGCCATCCTGTGTGCATGAGTAATTACAGTAGATCTGGCCATTATATGACTTGGAGCCCACAGAGGGGAAACTAGTGATAAATGCAGGCTTCATCTCCCTGAGCTCAGCTCTCGAAGGGGTGAAGATGAGCAGTCATGTCGGTCTGTTCTGGGTCTGGGTATAATCTTGTACAGAACAGGCAATGTCATAGGAATTATATATTTATTTTGACTACTTGTTAGACAAGGCTTGTTGAGATGTTATAAAGTAATTTTTGATAGTAGTGTCCCTTCCCTTGTTGAAATGGTAAAATCTGGCTAGAGAGCAGAGGGGAAGCAGGGAAGGACTCTATGACTATGTTGAGATGTCTATAACAAGGCTCCTCATGGGAAGTGCTGCACTAACCGTTAAGCTACAGTGTCAGCCAATCACAGCACTCGCTCAGTAATCTATGCAAATGAGCTGGTGCCAACAGCAATTTCTTGTCAATCAAATTTGCCTAACAATTCATTTTAGTTCGCCCTTTCTATGGGATTCGGCTCTTCAGCAGCGAGTGAGTCATTCTGTGTAGATATTTTAGATATTTTTGCATTCTCCTCTGGTAAGTATAAAACATGCGTCTCCCTAAGGTCAAAGTCTCTGCATCTAGTGGCGCATAAATACAGCAGAGATCTATGTTATCATTGGGTGGGCACATAAGGTCTGACTAGCAGCGCTTCGCCTGGTGCTTGAGGACGGTGAAACGGGCTTGAGGACTGTGAAACGGCCAGGCCACCCCAACCTTTTCCCACAGGCCGGGTGGCCAAGAGTAATATGATTTATTTATATAGCGCCATTGTAATCCACAACACTTTACAAGTCAGAGACAACATACACAAAATAAGATACAACATACAGTATCAACAATAGGAATGAGGGCCAGCTGGCAAGAGCTTACGGAATAAAAGGAAATAGCGGTAACACACATGGTGTAAGAGCTTGTTCTGTGCAACCCTGGAAATAAGATAGGGGGCTCTACATCTATATATATAAAGGTGAAAGCCCTCACTGACTGACTGATTGACTGACTTGCCACTCATTGTCTAACTTACCGGTGTTGTGCAAATGTGAAATTTGGCACAAGCATTCTTAAGGTCCTATATAGGAAGAGTAAAGGGGTCGCAACTTCAATATTCAATTCTAAGTGCAAAAGTGACCTCTTATGTTATGTAATTTCCCGGTGTTGTACAAACGTGGAATTCGGCACAAGCTTTCTTTATGTCCTACATAGGAAAAGTAAAGGGGTCACAACATGATTTATCAATTCTAAGTGCAAAAGTAAGAGAACCCCTATGTTATGTACCTAATCTAATTCTCTAATTTCCTGGTGTCGTACAAACTTGAAATTTGGCACGCTCAATCTTAAGGTCCCACAGAGCAAAAGTAATAGGGTTGCAACTTGATTATTCAATTGTAATTGCAAACGTATGTGACTCCCTGTGTAATGTAAATAATACCACACATCTGTACCGCACAAACGTGACATTTGGTATGAGCATTCTTTAGGTTGTAAATAGGAAAAGTAAAGCAGTCACAATTTGACTATTCAATACTATGTGCAAAATTAAGTGACCCCCTGTGTTATGTAACTTCCCAGTGTCATAAAAACGTGAAAGTTAGCACGACCTTTCTTTAAATACTGACTAGGAAAAGTAAAGGGGTCGCAACTTGATCATTCGATTCTAAGAGCAAAAGTGAGCGACCCCCTATTTTATGTACCTAATCTAAATCTCTAACTTCCTGGGGTCGTACAAACTTGAAATTTGGCATGACCATTCTTTAGTTGCCACATAGGAAAAGTAAAGGTTTGTAATTGTTTGTTCAATTCTTAGTACAGAAGTAAGTGACCCCCTATGTTATGTAACTAATAACACACATCTGAACCGCACAAACATGAAATTTGCCACAACCATTCTTTACATCCTAAATAGGAAAAGTAAAGGGGTCACAACTTCAATATTCAATTCAAAGCGTGAGAAACTGCAAAAATCTGCTATACATGGGATAGTTGCTTTCTCAGAAACCGTAAAGCCTATGGAAATGATTTGTATGCTGAGGAGAATCTATCTCTCCTCTATTTGTATATACTGAGGACAATCTAACTGACCTCTGTGTGCATGTTAAAAGGCTGTAAAGTATTTAGGGAAGCAGCCACGGACTGCATGGATGGAGCATGGCTTCTTAGGCTAAGAAAGGGCTGCAATCCCCAGTCTGGGGTTAAATCTGAATAAAAAGCGGCTTAACATTTAAGGGTAAAAAGTGAGCAGAGTGAGAGGGATGGCACATTCTGCAGAGGGACATCGGTACATGCAGCCTGAGGAGAATCTAAAGCTCCACTGTGCGTATACATATTTTATTCTTGGTTCCTCTGAAGTAATCACGACTTCATAACATTTTCTGGGCGAACAAGACGTAAACACCTGTAATAAGTTAACTTGGGCAAAAGCCGGCTATATCAGCTAGTGTCTACATAAAGCTGTATGAAGCAGTCACCAGCCATATCTCTGTATATACAGGTGAGAGGTGCAATAGGGTGTGTGGGGGATAGAGTGGGAAGAAGGGGGTCAGCTTTCCAAAGGAGCGTGAATAAGTAACGTAAATGGAGAAGAGTTAAATTGGGGAAGACGGAAGGCCTCCCTAAAAAGATGTGTTTTTAGGGTATGCTGGGTGCTGGGAATAAACCTGATTCTCTGGGTTAGCACATTGCACAGAACTGGTGCAGCTCTGGAAAAATCTTGTAGCCGGGAGTGGGAACTCAGCAGTTGGCACAGCATTGGAGTTGTGGGTCTGAATCCCACCCAGGGCCGGGCGTTGGGGGGGTAAACTGGGCAGTTGCCCCAAGCTCCTACTTCAGGTATTCCGCTGCCTGTTCATTGAAGCTAGTGGGCAGTCAGCTGATGAACACCATATTACAATGAAAGAGTATAGGCAGGGTGACCTACTGCTGGAGTACTGCCTTGTGTCTGGAATGGGACTCCTGGAGGGAAACAAGAGAGGACTCTAAAGTTTTTCATGGGATGATATGACAAAAGAGCTAAAGGGAGGGGAATTGAGGTTTTTACAAGGGATTGTATTTTTCGTTATGGGATTGTATTTTATATGTTGGCGCTGCAAGAGCAACTCCATTCTAGATGCAACCCTGATCTGTTGGCTTTTCGCAGTTCACTGTCAAAGCCCACAACGTGGTGACGATTGTACAATTCAAAGGCGTCCAACGTCATAGGAGGATAACTTAGAATGAACCAAGCAGCCCGACTCATCCACAGTTCTCTATCTGGGGTTTGCAGACGTCACCTGCGATCTCTGAATACATAGCGGTACTGTAATCACTTAGACTGTCTACAGAGCACCTGTCAGAGCTGGTATCTACTGCTACATGGTCACATTATGAGGGTAATATTTGTCATTGCACAGCGGTCTTTATTCAGTACCACTAAACCTCAGTACTTCTGGAAGCGCTGGAAATTAGTGCTACAGATCTGATCGTACCACCTTCTATATTAACTGAATATCACAGTGTTGTTGATAATATAATTGAGCATTTGGGGCCCCATTTATAATTTTGCCCATCGCCGCACTCTGTCTAAGATCGGCCATGAATCGCAACTTTGCAACATCTGCAAACTGCTTGAGGAGTGTAATGATTTTCTCTCTTCCTCCAAATAAAAGCCCATATGATTGTCTATGAGATGGTTTACAGAGATAGATATTTCCAATACATGCTGGCAGATTTTCTGATGGCATACGAAGAAACTAGTTATTATGTTGCCAAAGCGGTCATACACTATGCCATCCTGTGTGCACGAGTAATTACAGTAGATCTGGCCATTATATGACTTGGAGCCCACAGAGGGGAAACTAGTGATAAATGCAGGCTTCATCTCCCTGAGCTCAGCTCTCGAAGGGGTGAAGTTGAGCAGTCATGTCGGTCTGTTCTGGGTCTGGGTATAATCTTGTACAGAACAGGCAATGTCATAGGAATTATATATTTATTTTGACTACTTGTTAGACAAGGCTTGTTGAGATGTTATAAAGTAATTTTTGATAGTAGTGTCCCTTCCCTTGTTGAAATGGTAAAATCTGGCTAGAGAGCAGAGGGGAAGAAGGGAAGGACTCTATGACTATGTTGAGATGTCTATAACAAGGCTCCTCATGGGAAGTGCTGCACTAACCGTTAAGCTACAGTGTCGGCCAATCACAGCACTCGCTCAGTAATCTATGCAAATGAGCTGGTGCCAACAGCAATTTCTTGTCAATCAAATTCGCCTAACAATTCATTTTAGTTCGCCCTTTCTATGGGATTCGGCTCTTTAGCAGCGAGTGAGTCATTCTGTGTAGATATTTTAGATATTTTTCCATTCTCCTCTGGTAAGTATAAAACATGCGTCTCCCTAAGGTCAAAGTCTCTGCATCTAGTGGCGCATAAATACAGCAGAGATCTATGTTATCATTGGGTGGGCACATAAGGTCTGACTAGCAGCGCTTCGCCTGGTGCTTGAGGACGGTGAAACGGGCTTGAGGACTGTGAAACGGCCAGGCCACCCCAACCTTTTCCCACAGGCCGGGTGGCCAAGAGTAATATGATTTATTTATATAGCGCCATTGTAATCCACAACACTTTACAAGTCAGAGACAACATACACAAAATAAGATACAACATACAGTATCAACAATAGGAATGAGGGCCAGCTGGCAAGAGCTTACGGAATAAAAGGAAATAGCGGTAACGCACATGGTGTAAGAGCTTGTTCTGTGCAACCCTGGAAATAAGATAGGGGGCTCTACATCTATATATATAAAGGTGAAAGCCCTCACTGACTGACTGATTGACTGACTTGCCACTCATTGTCTAACTTACCGGTGTTGTGCAAATGTGAAATTTGGCACAAGCATTCTTAAGGTCCTATATAGGAAGAGTAAAGGGGTCGCAACTTCAATATTCAATTCTAAGTGCAAAAGTGACCTCTTATGTTATGTAATTTCCCGGTGTTGTACAAACGTGGAATTCGGCACAAGCTTTCTTTATGTCCTACATAGGAAAAGTAAAGGGGTCACAACATGATTTATCAATTCTAAGTGCAAAAGTAAGAGAACCCCTATGTTATGTACCTAATCTAATTCTCTAATTTCCTGGTGTCGTACAAACTTGAAATTTGGCACGCTCAATCTTAAGGTCCCACAGAGCAAAAGTAATAGGGTTGCAACTTGATTATTCAATTGTAATTGCAAACGTATGTGACTCCCTGTGTAATGTAAATAATACCACACATCTGTACCGCACAAACGTGACATTTGGTATGAGCATTCTTTAGGTTGTAAATAGGAAAAGTAAAGCAGTCACAATTTGACTATTCAATACTATGTGCAAAATTAAGTGACCCCCTGTGTTATGTAACTTCCCAGTGTCATAAAAACGTGAAAGTTAGCACGACCTTTCTTTAAATACTGACTAGGAAAAGTAAAGGGGTCGCAACTTGATCATTCGATTCTAAGAGCAAAAGTGAGCGACCCCCTATTTTATGTACCTAATCTAAATCTCTAACTTCCTGGGGTCGTACAAACTTGAAATTTGGCATGACCATTCTTTAGTTGCCACATAGGAAAAGTAAAGGTTTGTAATTGTTTGTTCAATTCTTAGTACAGAAGTAAGTGACCCCCTATGTTATGTAACTAATAACACACATCTGAACCGCACAAACATGAAATTTGCCACAACCATTCTTTACATCCTAAATAGGAAAAGTAAAGGGGTCACAACTTCAATATTCAATTCAAAGCGTGAGAAACTGCAAAAATCTGCTATACATGGGATAGTTGCTTTCTCAGAAACCGTAAAGCCTATGGAAATGATTTGTATGCTGAGGAGAATCTATCTCTCCTCTATTTGTATATACTGAGGACAATCTAACTGACCTCTGTGTGCATGTTAAAAGGCTGTAAAGTATTTAGGGAAGCAGCCACGGACTGCATGGATGGAGCATGGCTTCTTAGGCTAAGAAAGGGCTGCAATCCCCAGTCTGGGGTTAAATCTGAATAAAAAGCGGCTTAACATTTAAGGGTAAAAAGTGAGCAGAGTGAGAGGGATGGCACATTCTGCAGAGGGACATCGGTACATGCAGCCTGAGGAGAATCTAAAGCTCCACTGTGCGTATACATATTTTATTCTTGGTTCCTCTGAAGTAATCACGACTTCATAACATTTTCTGGGCGAATAAGACGTAAACACCTGTAATAAGTTAACTTGGGCAAAAGCCGGCTATATCAGCTAGTGTCTACATAAAGCTGTATGAAGCAGTCACCAGCCATATCTCTGTATATACAGGTGAGAGGTGCAATAGGGTGTGTGGGGGATAGAGTGGGAAGAAGGGGGTCAGCTTTCCAAAGGAGCGTGAATAAGTAACGTAAATGGAGAAGAGTTAAATTGGGGAAGACGGAAGGCCTCCCTAAAAAGATGTGTTTTTAGGGTATGCTGGGTGCTGGGAATAAACCTGATTCTCTGGGTTAGCACATTGCACAGAACTGGTGCAGCTCTGGAAAAATCTTGCAGCCGGGAGTGGGAACTCAGCAGTTGGCACAGCATTGGAGTTGCGGGGCTGAATCCCACCCAGGGCCGGGCGTTGGGGGGCTAAACTGGGCAGTTGCCCCAAGCTCCTACTTCAGGTATTCCGCTGCCTGTTCATTGAAGCTAGTGAGCAGTCAGCTGATGAATACCATATTACAATGAAAGAGTATAGGCAGGGTGACCTACTGCTGGAGTACTGCCTCGTGTCTGGAATAGGACTCCTGGAGGGAAACAAGAGAGGACTCTAAAGTTTTTCATGGGATGATATGATAAAAGAGCTAAAGGGAGGGGAATTGAGGTTTTTACAAGGGACTGTATTTTTCGTTATGGGATTGTATTTTATATGTTGGCGCTGCAAGAGCAACTCCATTCTAGATGCAACCCTGATCTGTTGGCTTTTCGCAGTTCACTGTCAAAGCCCACAACGTGGTGACGATTGTACAATTCAAAGGCGTTCAACGTCATAGGAGGATAACTTAGAATGAACCAAGCAGCCCGACTCATCCACAGTTCTCTATCTGGGGTTTGCAGACGTCACCTGCGATCTCTGAATACATAGCGGTACTGTAATCACTTAGACTGTCTACAGAGCACCTGTCAGAGCTGGTATCTACTGCTACATGGTCACATTATGAGGGTAATATTTGTCATTGCACAGCGGTCTTTATTCAGTACCACTAAACCTCAGTACTTCTGGAAGCGCTGGAAATTAGTGCTACAGATCTGATCGTACCACCTTCTATATTAACTGAATATCACAGTGTTGTTGATAATATAATTGAGCATTTGGGGCCCCATTTATAATTTTGCCCATCGCCGCACTCTGTCTAAGATCGGCCATGAATCGCAACTTTGCAACATCTGCAAACTGCTTGAGGAGTGTAATGATTTTCTCTCTTCCTCCAAATAAAAACCCATATGATTGTCTATGAGATGGTTTACAGAGATAGATATTTCCAATACATGCTGGCAGATTTTCTGATGGCATACGAAGAAACTAGTTATTATGTTGCCAAAGCGGTCATACACTATGCCATCCTGTGTGCACGAGTAATAACAGTAGATCTGGCCATTATATGACTTGGAGCCCACAGAGGGGAAACTAGTGATAAATGCAGGCTTCATCTCCCTGAGCTCAGCTCTCGAAGGGGTGAAGATGAGCAGTCATGTCGGTCTGTTCTGGGTCTGGGTATAATCTTGTACAGAACAGGCAATGTCATAGGAATTATATATTTATTTTGACTACTTGTTAGACAAGGCTTGTTGAGATGTTATAAAGTAATTTTTGATAGTAGTGTCCCTTCCCTTGTTGAAATGGTAAAATCTGGCTAGAGAGCAGAGGGGAAGAAGGGAAGGACTCTATGACTATGTTGAGATGTCTATAACAAGGCTCCTCATGGGAAGTGCTGCACTAACCGTTAAGCTACAGTGTCAGCCAATCACAGCACTCGCTCAGTAATCTATGCAAATGAGCTGGTGCCAACAGCAATTTCTTGTCAATCAAATTCGCCTAACAATTCATTTTAGTTCGCCCTTTCTATGGGATTCGGCTCTTCAGCAGCGAGTGAGTCATTCTGTGTAGATATTTTAGATATTTTTGCATTCTCCTCTGGTAAGTATAAAACATGCGTCTCCCTAAGGTCAAAGTCTCTGCATCTAGTGGCGCATAAATACAGCAGAGATCTATGTTATCATTGGGTGGGCACATAAGGTCTGACTAGCAGCGCTTCGCCTGGTGCTTGAGGACGGTGAAACGGGCTTGAGGACTGTGAAACGGCCAGGCCACCCCAACCTTTTCCCACAGGCCGGGTGGCCAAGAGTAATATGATTTATTTATATAGCGCCATTGTAATCCACAACACTTTACAAGTCAGAGACAACATACACAAAATAAGATACAACATACAGTATCAACAATAGGAATGAGGGCCAGCTGGCAAGAGCTTACGGAATAAAAGGAAATAGCGGTAACGCACATGGTGTAAGAGCTTGTTCTGTGCAACCCTGGAAATAAGATAGGGGGCTCTACATCTATATATATAAAGGTGAAAGCCCTCACTGACTGACTGATTGACTGACTTGCCACTCATTGTCTAACTTACCGGTGTTGTGCAAATGTGAAATTTGGCACAAGCATTCTTAAGGTCCTATATAGGAAGAGTAAAGGGGTCGCAACTTCAATATTCAATTCTAAGTGCAAAAGTGACCTCTTATGTTATGTAATTTCCCGGTGTTGTACAAACGTGGAATTCGGCACAAGCTTTCTTTATGTCCTACATAGGAAAAGTAAAGGGGTCACAACATGATTTATCAATTCTAAGTGCAAAAGTAAGAGAACCCCTATGTTATGTACCTAATCTAATTCTCTAATTTCCTGGTGTCGTACAAACTTGAAATTTGGCACGCTCAATCTTAAGGTCCCACAGAGCAAAAGTAATAGGGTTGCAACTTGATTATTCAATTGTAATTGCAAACGTATGTGACTCCCTGTGTAATGTAAATAATACCACACATCTGTACCGCACAAACGTGACATTTGGTATGAGCATTCTTTAGGTTGTAAATAGGAAAAGTAAAGCAGTCACAATTTGACTATTCAATACTATGTGCAAAATTAAGTGACCCCCTGTGTTATGTAACTTCCCAGTGTCATAAAAACGTGAAAGTTAGCACGACCTTTCTTTAAATACTGACTAGGAAAAGTAAAGGGGTCGCAACTTGATCATTCGATTCTAAGAGCAAAAGTGAGCGACCCCCTATTTTATGTACCTAATCTAAATCTCTAACTTCCTGGGGTCGTACAAACTTGAAATTTGGCATGACCATTCTTTAGTTGCCACATAGGAAAAGTAAAGGTTTGTAATTGTTTGTTCAATTCTTAGTACAGAAGAAAGTGACCCCCTATGTTATGTAACTAATAACACACATCTGAACCGCACAAACATGAAATTTGCCACAACCATTCTTTACATCCTAAATAGGAAAAGTAAAGGGGTCACAACTTCAATATTCAATTCAAAGCGTGAGAAACTGCAAAAATCTGCTATACATGGGATAGTTGCTTTCTCAGAAACCGTAAAGCCTATGGAAATGATTTGTATGCTGAGGAGAATCTATCTCTCCTCTATTTGTATATACTGAGGACAATCTAACTGACCTCTGTGTGCATGTTAAAAGGCTGTAAAGTATTTAGGGAAGCAGCCACGGACTGCATGGATGGAGCATGGCTTCTTAGGCTAAGAAAGGGCTGCAATCCCCAGTCTGGGGTTAAATCTGAATAAAAAGCGGCTTAACATTTAAGGGTAAAAAGTGAGCAGAGTGAGAGGGATGGCACATTCTGCAGAGGGACATCGGTACATGCAGCCTGAGGAGAATCTAAAGCTCCACTGTGCGTATACATATTTTATTCTTGGTTCCTCTGAAGTAATCACGACTTCATAACATTTTCTGGGCGAACAAGACGTAAACACCTGTAATAAGTTAACTTGGGCAAAGCCGGCTATATCAGCTAGTGTCTACATAAAGCTGTATGAAGCAGTCACCAGCCATATCTCTGTATATACAGGTGAGAGGTGCAATAGGGTGTGTGGGGGATAGAGTGGGAAGAAGGGGGTCAGCTTTCCAAAGGAGCGTGAATAAGTAACGTAAATGGAGAAGAGTTAAATTGGGGAAGACGGAAGGCCTCCCTAAAAAGATGTGTTTTTAGGGTATGCTGGGTGCTGGGAATAAACCTGATTCTCTGGGTTAGCACATTGCACAGAACTGGTGCAGCTCTGGAAAAATCTTGCAGCCGGGAGTGGGAACTCAGCAGTTGGCACAGCATTGGAGTTGCGGGGCTGAATCCCACCCAGGGCCGGGCGTTGGGGGGCTAAACTGGGCAGTTGCCCCAAGCTCCTACTTCAGGTATTCCGCTGCCTGTTCATTGAAGCTAGTGAGCAGTCAGCTGATGAATACCATATTACAATGAAAGAGTATAGGCAGGGTGACCTACTGCTGGAGTACTGCCTCGTGTCTGGAATAGGACTCCTGGAGGGAAACAAGAGAGGACTCTAAAGTTTTTCATGGGATGATATGATAAAAGAGCTAAAGGGAGGGGAATTGAGGTTTTTACAAGGGACTGTATTTTTCGTTATGGGATTGTATTTTATATGTTGGCGCTGCAAGAGCAACTCCATTCTAGATGCAACCCTGATCTGTTGGCTTTTCGCAGTTCACTGTCAAAGCCCACAACGTGGTGACGATTGTACAATTCAAAGGCGTCCAACGTCATAGGAGGATAACTTAGAATGAACCAAGCAGCCCGACTCATCCACAGTTCTCTATCTGGGGTTTGCAGACGTCACCTGCGATCTCTGAATACATAGCGGTACTGTAATCACTTAGACTGTCTACAGAGCACCTGTCAGAGCTGGTATCTACTGCTACATGGTCACATTATGAGGGTAATATTTGTCATTGCACAGCGGTCTTTATTCAGTACCACTAAACCTCAGTACTTCTGGAAGCGCTGGAAATTAGTGCTACAGATCTGATCGTACCACCTTCTATATTAACTGAATATCACAGTGTTGTTGATAATATAATTGAGCATTTGGGGCCCCATTTATAATTTTGCCCATCGCCGCACTCTGTCTAAGATCGGCCATAAATCGCAACTTTGCAACATCTGCAAACTGCTTGAGGAGTGTAATGATTTTCTCTCTTCCTCCAAATAAAAACCCATATGATTGTCTATGAGATGGTTTACAGAGATAGATATTTCCAATACATGCTGGCAGATTTTCTGATGGCATACGAAGAAACTAGTTATTATGTTGCCAAAGCGGTCATACACTATGCCATCCTGTGTGCACGAGTAATAACAGTAGATCTGGCCATTATATGACTTGGAGCCCACAGAGGGGAAACTAGTGATAAATGCAGGCTTCATCTCCCTGAGCTCAGCTCTCGAAGGGGTGAAGATGAGCAGTCATGTCGGTCTGTTCTGGGTCTGGGTATAATCTTGTACAGAACAGGCAATGTCATAGGAATTATATATTTATTTTGACTACTTGTTAGACAAGGCTTGTTGAGATGTTATAAAGTAATTTTTGATAGTAGTGTCCCTTCCCTTGTTGAAATGGTAAAATCTGGCTAGAGAGCAGAGGGGAAGAAGGGAAGGACTCTATGACTATGTTGAGATGTCTATAACAAGGCTCCTCATGGGAAGTGCTGCACTAACCGTTAAGCTACAGTGTCAGCCAATCACAGCACTCGCTCAGTAATCTATGCAAATGAGCTGGTGCCAACAGCAATTTCTTGTCAATCAAATTCGCCTAACAATTCATTTTAGTTCGCCCTTTCTATGGGATTCGGCTCTTCAGCAGCGAGTGAGTCATTCTGTGTAGATATTTTAGATATTTTTGCATTCTCCTCTGGTAAGTATAAAACATGCGTCTCCCTAAGGTCAAAGTCTCTGCATCTAGTGGCGCATAAATACAGCAGAGATCTATGTTATCATTGGGTGGGCACATAAGGTCTGACTAGCAGCGCTTCGCCTGGTGCTTGAGGACGGTGAAACGGGCTTGAGGACTGTGAAACGGCCAGGCCACCCCAACCTTTTCCCACAGGCCGGGTGGCCAAGAGTAATATGATTTATTTATATAGCGCCATTGTAATCCACAACACTTTACAAGTCAGAGACAACATACACAAAATAAGATACAACATACAGTATCAACAATAGGAATGAGGGCCAGCTGGCAAGAGCTTACGGAATAAAAGGAAATAGCGGTAACGCACATGGTGTAAGAGCTTGTTCTGTGCAACCCTGGAAATAAGATAGGGGGCTCTACATCTATATATATAAAGGTGAAAGCCCTCACTGACTGACTGATTGACTGACTTGCCACTCATTGTCTAACTTACCGGTGTTGTGCAAATGTGAAATTTGGCACAAGCATTCTTAAGGTCCTATATAGGAAGAGTAAAGGGGTCGCAACTTCAATATTCAATTCTAAGTGCAAAAGTGACCTCTTATGTTATGTAATTTCCCGGTGTTGTACAAACGTGGAATTCGGCACAAGCTTTCTTTATGTCCTACATAGGAAAAGTAAAGGGGTCACAACATGATTTATCAATTCTAAGTGCAAAAGTAAGAGAACCCCTATGTTATGTACCTAATCTAATTCTCTAATTTCCTGGTGTCGTACAAACTTGAAATTTGGCACGCTCAATCTTAAGGTCCCACAGAGCAAAAGTAAAAGGGTTGCAACTTGATTATTCAATTGTAATTGCAAACGTATGTGACTCCCTGTGTAATGTAAATAATACCACACATCTGTACCGCACAAACGTGACATTTGGTATGAGCATTCTTTAGGTTGTAAATAGGAAAAGTAAAGCAGTCACAATTTGACTATTCAATACTATGTGCAAAATTAAGTGACCCCCTGTGTTATGTAACTTCCCAGTGTCATAAAAACGTGAAAGTTAGCACGACCTTTCTTTAAATACTGACTAGGAAAAGTAAAGGGGTCGCAACTTGATCATTCGATTCTAAGAGCAAAAGTGAGCGACCCCCTATTTTATGTACCTAATCTAAATCTCTAACTTCCTGGGGTCGTACAAACTTGAAATTTGGCATGACCATTCTTTAGTTGCCACATAGGAAAAGTAAAGGTTTGTAATTGTTTGTTCAATTCTTAGTACAGAAGTAAGTGACCCCCTATGTTATGTAACTAATAACACACATCTGAACCGCACAAACATGAAATTTGCCACAACCATTCTTTACATCCTAAATAGGAAAAGTAAAGGGGTCACAACTTCAATATTCAATTCAAAGCGTGAGAAACTGCAAAAATCTGCTATACATGGGATAGTTGCTTTCTCAGAAACCGTAAAGCCTATGGAAATGATTTGTATGCTGAGGAGAAGCTATCTCTCCTCTATTTGTATATACTGAGGACAATCTAACTGACCTCTGTGTGCATGTTAAAAGGCTGTAAAGTTATTAGGGAAGCAGCCACGGACTGCATGGATGGAGCATGGCTTCTTAGGCTAAGAAAGGGCTGCAATCCCCAGTCTGGGGTTAAATCTGAATAAAAAGCGGCTTAACATTTAAGGGTAAAAAGTGAGCAGAGTGAGAGGGATGGCACATTCTGCAGAGGGACATCGGTACATGCAGCCTGAGGAGAATCTAAAGCTCCACTGTGCGTATACATATTTTATTCTTGGTTCCTCTGAAGTAATCACGACTTCATAACATTTTCTGGGCGAACAAGACGTAAACACCTGTAATAAGTTAACTTGGGCAAAGCCGGCTATATCAGCTAGTGTCTACATAAAGCTGTATGAAGCAGTCACCAGCCATATCTCTGTATATACAGGTGAGAGGTGCAATAGGGTGTGTGGGGGATAGAGTGGGAAGAAGGGGGTCAGCTTTCCAAAGGAGCGTGAATAAGTAACGTAAATGGAGAAGAGTTAAATTGGGGAAGACGGAAGGCCTCCCTAAAAAGATGTGTTTTTAGGGTATGCTGGGTGCTGGGAATAAACCTGATTCTCTGGGTTAGCACATTGCACAGAACTGGTGCAGCTCTGGAAAAATCTTGCAGCCGGGAGTGGGAACTCAGCAGTTGGCACAGCATTGGAGTTGCGGGGCTGAATCCCACCCAGGGCCGGGCGTTGGGGGGCTAAACTGGGCAGTTGCCCCAAGCTCCTACTTCAGGTATTCCGCTGCCTGTTCATTGAAGCTAGTGAGCAGTCAGCTGATGAATACCATATTACAATGAAAGAGTATAGGCAGGGTGACCTACTGCTGGAGTACTGCCTCGTGTCTGGAATAGGACTCCTGGAGGGAAACAAGAGAGGACTCTAAAGTTTTTCATGGGATGATATGATAAAAGAGCTAAAGGGAGGGGAATTGAGGTTTTTACAAGGGACTGTATTTTTCGTTATGGGATTGTATTTTATATGTTGGCGCTGCAAGAGCAACTCCATTCTAGATGCAACCCTGATCTGTTGGCTTTTCGCAGTTCACTGTCAAAGCCCACAACGTGGTGACGATTGTACAATTCAAAGGCGTCCAACGTCATAGGAGGATAACTTAGAATGAACCAAGCAGCCCGACTCATCCACAGTTCTCTATCTGGGGTTTGCAGACGTCACCTGCGATCTCTGAATACATAGCGGTACTGTAATCACTTAGACTGTCTACAGAGCACCTGTCAGAGCTGGTATCTACTGCTACATGGTCACATTATGAGGGTAATATTTGTCATTGCACAACGGTCTTTATTCAGTACCACTAAACCTCAGTACTTCTGGAAGCGCTGGAAATTAGTGCTACAGATCTGATCGTACCACCTTCTATATTAACTGAATATCACAGTGTTGTTGATAATATAATTGAGCATTTGGGGCCCCATTTATAATTTTGCCCATCGCCGCACTCTGTCTAAGATCGGCCATGAATCGCAACTTTGCAACATCTGCAAACTGCTTGAGGAGTGTAATGATTTTCTCTCTTCCTCCAAATAAAAACCCATATGATTGTCTATGAGATGGTTTACAGAGATAGATATTTCCAATACATGCTGGCAGATTTTCTGATGGCATACGAAGAAACTAGTTATTATGTTGCCAAAGCGGTCATACACTATGCCATCCTGTGTGCATGAGTAATTACAGTAGATCTGGCCATTATATGACTTGGAGCCCACAGAGGGGAAACTAGTGATAAATGCAGGCTTCATCTCCCTGAGCTCAGCTCTCGAAGGGGTGAAGATGAGCAGTCATGTCGGTCTGTTCTGGGTCTGGGTATAATCTTGTACAGAACAGGCAATGTCATAGGAATTATATATTTATTTTGACTACTTGTTAGACAAGGCTTGTTGAGATGTTATAAAGTAATTTTTGATAGTAGTGTCCCTTCCCTTGTTGAAATGGTAAAATCTGGCTAGAGAGCAGAGGGGAAGAAGGGAAGGACTCTATGACTATGTTGAGATGTCTATAACAAGGCTCCTCATGGGAAGTGCTGCACTAACCGTTAAGCTACAGTGTCAGCCAATCACAGCACTCGCTCAGTAATCTATGCAAATGAGCTGGTGCCAACAGCAATTTCTTGTCAATCAAATTCGCCTAACAATTCATTTTAGTTCGCCCTTTCTATGGGATTCGGCTCTTCAGCAGCGAGTGAGTCATTCTGTGTAGATATTTTAGATATTTTTGCATTCTCCTCTGGTAAGTATAAAACATGCGTCTCCCTAAGGTCAAAGTCTCTGCATCTAGTGGCGCATAAATACAGCAGAGATCTATGTTATCATTGGGTGGGCACATAAGGTCTGACTAGCAGCGCTTCGCCTGGTGCTTGAGGACGGTGAAACGGGCTTGAGGACTGTGAAACGGCCAGGCCACCCCAACCTTTTCCCACAGGCCGGGTGGCCAAGAGTAATATGATTTATTTATATAGCGCCATTGTAATCCACAACACTTTACAAGTCAGAGACAACATACACAAAATAAGATACAACATACAGTATCAACAATAGGAATGAGGGCCAGCTGGCAAGAGCTTACGGAATAAAAGGAAATAGCGGTAACGCACATGGTGTAAGAGCTTGTTCTGTGCAACCCTGGAAATAAGATAGGGGGCTCTACATCTATATATATAAAGGTGAAAGCCCTCACTGACTGACTGATTGACTGACTTGCCACTCATTGTCTAACTTACCGCTGTTGTGCAAATGTGAAATTTGGCACAAGCATTCTTAAGGTCCTATATAGGAAGAGTAAAGGGGTCGCAACTTCAATATTCAATTCTAAGTGCAAAAGTGACCTCTTATGTTATGTAATTTCCCGGTGTTGTACAAACGTGGAATTCGGCACAAGCTTTCTTTATGTCCTACATAGGAAAAGTAAAGGGGTCACAACATGATTTATCAATTCTAAGTGCAAAAGTAAGAGAACCCCTATGTTATGTACCTAATCTAATTCTCTAATTTCCTGGTGTCGTACAAACTTGAAATTTGGCACGCTCAATCTTAAGGTCCCACAGAGCAAAAGTAATAGGGTTGCAACTTGATTATTCAATTGTAATTGCAAACGTATGTGACTCCCTGTGTAATGTAAATAATACCACACATCTGTACCGCACAAACGTGACATTTGGTATGAGCATTCTTTAGGTTGTAAATAGGAAAAGTAAAGCAGTCACAATTTGACTATTCAATACTATGTGCAAAATTAAGTGACCCCCTGTGTTATGTAACTTCCCAGTGTCATAAAAACGTGAAAGTTAGCACGACCTTTCTTTAAATACTGACTAGGAAAAGTAAAGGGGTCGCAACTTGATCATTCGATTCTAAGAGCAAAAGTGAGCGACCCCCTATTTTATGTACCTAATCTAAATCTCTAACTTCCTGGGGTCGTACAAACTTGAAATTTGGCATGACCATTCTTTAGTTGCCACATAGGAAAAGTAAAGGTTTGTAATTGTTTGTTCAATTCTTAGTACAGAAGAAAGTGACCCCCTATGTTATGTAACTAATAAGACACATCTGAACCGCACAAACATGAAATTTGCCACAACCATTCTTTACATCCTAAATAGGAAAAGTAAAGGGGTCACAACTTCAATATTCAATTCAAAGCGTGAGAAACTGCAAAAATCTGCTATACATGGGATAGTTGCTTTCTCAGAAACCGTAAAGCCTATGGAAATGATTTGTATGCTGAGGAGAATCTATCTCTCCTCTATTTGTATATACTGAGGACAATCTAACTGACCTCTGTGTGCATGTTAAAAGGCTGTAAAGTATTTAGGGAAGCAGCCACGGACTGCATGGATGGAGCATGGCTTCTTAGGCTAAGAAAGGGCTGCAATCCCCAGTCTGGGGTTAAATCTGAATAAAAAGCGGCTTAACATTTAAGGGTAAAAAGTGAGCAGAGTGAGAGGGATGGCACATTCTGCAGAGGGACATCGGTACATGCAGCCTGAGGAGAATCTAAAGCTCCACTGTGCGTATACATATTTTATTCTTGGTTCCTCTGAAGTAATCACGACTTCATAACATTTTCTGGGCGAACAAGACGTAAACACCTGTAATAAGTTAACTTGGGCAAAGCCGGCTATATCAGCTAGTGTCTACATAAAGCTGTATGAAGCAGTCACCAGCCATATCTCTGTATATACAGGTGAGAGGTGCAATAGGGTGTGTGGGGGATAGAGTGGGAAGAAGGGGGTCAGCTTTCCAAAGGAGCGTGAATAAGTAACGTAAATGGAGAAGAGTTAAATTGGGGAAGACGGAAGGCCTCCCTAAAAAGATGTGTTTTTAGGGTATGCTGGGTGCTGGGAATAAACCTGATTCTCTGGGTTAGCACATTGCACAGAACTGGTGCAGCTCTGGAAAAATCTTGCAGCCGGGAGTGGGAACTCAGCAGTTGGCACAGCATTGGAGTTGCGGGGCTGAATCCCACCCAGGGCCGGGCGTTGGGGGGCTAAACTGGGCAGTTGCCCCAAGCTCCTACTTCAGGTATTCCGCTGCCTGTTCATTGAAGCTAGTGAGCAGTCAGCTGATGAATACCATATTACAATGAAAGAGTATAGGCAGGGTGACCTACTGCTGGAGTACTGCCTCGTGTCTGGAATAGGACTCCTGGAGGGAAACAAGAGAGGACTCTAAAGTTTTTCATGGGATGATATGATAAAAGAGCTAAAGGGAGGGGAATTGAGGTTTTTACAAGGGACTGTATTTTTCGTTATGGGATTGTATTTTATATGTTGGCGCTGCAAGAGCAACTCCATTCTAGATGCAACCCTGATCTGTTGGCTTTTCGCAGTTCACTGTCAAAGCCCACAACGTGGTGACGATTGTACAATTCAAAGGCGTCCAACGTCATAGGAGGATAACTTAGAATGAACCAAGCAGCCCGACTCATCCACAGTTCTCTATCTGGGGTTTGCAGACGTCACCTGCGATCTCTGAATACATAGCGGTACTGTAATCACTTAGACTGTCTACAGAGCACCTGTCAGAGCTGGTATCTACTGCTACATGGTCACATTATGAGGGTAATATTTGTCATTGCACAGCGGTCTTTATTCAGTACCACTAAACCTCAGTACTTCTGGAAGCGCTGGAAATTAGTGCTACAGATCTGATCGTACCACCTTCTATATTAACTGAATATCACAGTGTTGTTGATAATATAATTGAGCATTTGGGGCCCCATTTATAATTTTGCCCATCGCCGCACTCTGTCTAAGATCGGCCATAAATCGCAACTTTGCAACATCTGCAAACTGCTTGAGGAGTGTAATGATTTTCTCTCTTCCTCCAAATAAAAACCCATATGATTGTCTATGAGATGGTTTACAGAGATAGATATTTCCAATACATGCTGGCAGATTTTCTGATGGCATACGAAGAAACTAGTTATTATGTTGCCAAAGCGGTCATACACTATGCCATCCTGTGTGCACGAGTAATAACAGTAGATCTGGCCATTATATGACTTGGAGCCCACAGAGGGGAAACTAGTGATAAATGCAGGCTTCATCTCCCTGAGCTCAGCTCTCGAAGGGGTGAAGATGAGCAGTCATGTCGGTCTGTTCTGGGTCTGGGTATAATCTTGTACAGAACAGGCAATGTCATAGGAATTATATATTTATTTTGACTACTTGTTAGACAAGGCTTGTTGAGATGTTATAAAGTAATTTTTGATAGTAGTGTCCCTTCCCTTGTTGAAATGGTAAAATCTGGCTAGAGAGCAGAGGGGAAGAAGGGAAGGACTCTATGACTATGTTGAGATGTCTATAACAAGGCTCCTCATGGGAAGTGCTGCACTAACCGTTAAGCTACAGTGTCAGCCAATCACAGCACTCGCTCAGTAATCTATGCAAATGAGCTGGTGCCAACAGCAATTTCTTGTCAATCAAATTCGCCTAACAATTCATTTTAGTTCGCCCTTTCTATGGGATTCGGCTCTTCAGCAGCGAGTGAGTCATTCTGTGTAGATATTTTAGATATTTTTGCATTCTCCTCTGGTAAGTATAAAACATGCGTCTCCCTAAGGTCAAAGTCTCTGCATCTAGTGGCGCATAAATACAGCAGAGATCTATGTTATCATTGGGTGGGCACATAAGGTCTGACTAGCAGCGCTTCGCCTGGTGCTTGAGGACGGTGAAACGGGCTTGAGGACTGTGAAACGGCCAGGCCACCCCAACCTTTTCCCACAGGCCGGGTGGCCAAGAGTAATATGATTTATTTATATAGCGCCATTGTAATCCACAACACTTTACAAGTCAGAGACAACATACACAAAATAAGATACAACATACAGTATCAACAATAGGAATGAGGGCCAGCTGGCAAGAGCTTACGGAATAAAAGGAAATAGCGGTAACGCACATGGTGTAAGAGCTTGTTCTGTGCAACCCTGGAAATAAGATAGGGGGCTCTACATCTATATATATAAAGGTGAAAGCCCTCACTGACTGACTGATTGACTGACTTGCCACTCATTGTCTAACTTACCGGTGTTGTGCAAATGTGAAATTTGGCACAAGCATTCTTAAGGTCCTATATAGGAAGAGTAAAGGGGTCGCAACTTCAATATTCAATTCTAAGTGCAAAAGTGACCTCTTATGTTATGTAATTTCCCGGTGTCGTACAAACGTGGAATTCGGCACAAGCTTTCTTTATGTCCTACATAGGAAAAGTAAAGGGGTCACAACATGATTTATCAATTCTAAGTGCAAAAGTAAGAGAACCCCTATGTTATGTACCTAATCTAATTCTCTAATTTCCTGGTGTCGTACAAACTTGAAATTTGGCACGCTCAATCTTAAGGTCCCACAGAGCAAAAGTAAAAGGGTTGCAACTTGATTATTCAATTGTAATTGCAAACGTATGTGACTCCCTGTGTAATGTAAATAATACCACACATCTGTACCGCACAAACGTGACATTTGGTATGAGCATTCTTTAGGTTGTAAATAGGAAAAGTAAAGCAGTCACAATTTGACTATTCAATACTATGTGCAAAATTAAGTGACCCCCTGTGTTATGTAACTTCCCAGTGTCATAAAAACGTGAAAGTTAGCACGACCTTTCTTTAAATACTGACTAGGAAAAGTAAAGGGGTCGCAACTTGATCATTCGATTCTAAGAGCAAAAGTGAGCGACCCCCTATTTTATGTACCTAATCTAAATCTCTAACTTCCTGGGGTCGTACAAACTTGAAATTTGGCATGACCATTCTTTAGTTGCCACATAGGAAAAGTAAAGGTTTGTAATTGTTTGTTCAATTCTTAGTACAGAAGTAAGTGACCCCCTATGTTATGTAACTAATAACACACATCTGAACCGCACAAACATGAAATTTGCCACAACCATTCTTTACATCCTAAATAGGAAAAGTAAAGGGGTCACAACTTCAATATTCAATTCAAAGCGTGAGAAACTGCAAAAATCTGCTATACATGGGATAGTTGCTTTCTCAGAAACCGTAAAGCCTATGGAAATGATTTGTATGCTGAGGAGAAGCTATCTCTCCTCTATTTGTATATACTGAGGACAATCTAACTGACCTCTGTGTGCATGTTAAAAGGCTGTAAAGTTATTAGGGAAGCAGCCACGGACTGCATGGATGGAGCATGGCTTCTTAGGCTAAGAAAGGGCTGCAATCCCCAGTCTGGGGTTAAATCTGAATAAAAAGCGGCTTAACATTTAAGGGTAAAAAGTGAGCAGAGTGAGAGGGATGGCACATTCTGCAGAGGGACATCGGTACATGCAGCCTGAGGAGAATCTAAAGCTCCACTGTGCGTATACATATTTTATTCTTGGTTCCTCTGAAGTAATCACGACTTCATAACATTTTCTGGGCGAACAAGACGTAAACACCTGTAATAAGTTAACTTGGGCAAAGCCGGCTATATCAGCTAGTGTCTACATAAAGCTGTATGAAGCAGTCACCAGCCATATCTCTGTATATACAGGTGAGAGGTGCAATAGGGTGTGTGGGGGATAGAGTGGGAAGAAGGGGGTCAGCTTTCCAAAGGAGCGTGAATAAGTAACGTAAATGGAGAAGAGTTAAATTGGGGAAGACGGAAGGCCTCCCTAAAAAGATGTGTTTTTAGGGTATGCTGGGTGCTGGGAATAAACCTGATTCTCTGGGTTAGCACATTGCACAGAACTGGTGCAGCTCTGGAAAAATATTGCAGCCGGGAGTGGGAACTCAGCAGTTGGCACAGCATTGGAGTTGCGGGGCTGAATCCCACCCAGGGCCGGGCGTTGGGGGGCTAAACTGGGCAGTTGCCCCAAGCTCCTACTTCAGGTATTCCGCTGCCTGTTCATTGAAGCTAGTGAGCAGTCAGCTGATGAATACCATATTACAATGAAAGAGTATAGGCAGGGTGACCTACTGCTGGAGTACTGCCTCGTGTCTGGAATAGGACTCCTGGAGGGAAACAAGAGAGGACTCTAAAGTTTTTCATGGGATGATATGATAAAAGAGCTAAAGGGAGGGGAATTGAGGTTTTTACAAGGGACTGTATTTTTCGTTATGGGATTGTATTTTATATGTTGGCGCTGCAAGAGCAACTCCATTCTAGATGCAACCCTGATCTGTTGGCTTTTCGCAGTTCACTGTCAAAGCCCACAACGTGGTGACGATTGTACAATTCAAAGGCGTCCAACGTCATAGGAGGATAACTTAGAATGAACCAAGCAGCCCGACTCATCCACAGTTCTCTATCTGGGGTTTGCAGACGTCACCTGCGATCTCTGAATACATAGCGGTACTGTAATCACTTAGACTGTCTACAGAGCACCTGTCAGAGCTGGTATCTACTGCTACATGGTCACATTATGAGGGTAATATTTGTCATTGCACAACGGTCTTTATTCAGTACCACTAAACCTCAGTACTTCTGGAAGCGCTGGAAATTAGTGCTACAGATCTGATCGTACCACCTTCTATATTAACTGAATATCACAGTGTTGTTGATAATATAATTGAGCATTTGGGGCCCCATTTATAATTTTGCCCATCGCCGCACTCTGTCTAAGATCGGCCATGAATCGCAACTTTGCAACATCTGCAAACTGCTTGAGGAGTGTAATGATTTTCTCTCTTCCTCCAAATAAAAACCCATATGATTGTCTATGAGATGGTTTACAGAGATAGATATTTCCAATACATGCTGGCAGATTTTCTGATGGCATACGAAGAAACTAGTTATTATGTTGCCAAAGCGGTCATACACTATGCCATCCTGTGTGCATGAGTAATTACAGTAGATCTGGCCATTATATGACTTGGAGCCCACAGAGGGGAAACTAGTGATAAATGCAGGCTTCATCTCCCTGAGCTCAGCTCTCGAAGGGGTGAAGATGAGCAGTCATGTCGGTCTGTTCTGGGTCTGGGTATAATCTTGTACAGAACAGGCAATGTCATAGGAATTATATATTTATTTTGACTACTTGTTAGACAAGGCTTGTTGAGATGTTATAAAGTAATTTTTGATAGTAGTGTCCCTTCCCTTGTTGAAATGGTAAAATCTGGCTAGAGAGCAGAGGGGAAGAAGGGAAGGACTCTATGACTATGTTGAGATGTCTATAACAAGGCTCCTCATGGGAAGTGCTGCACTAACCGTTAAGCTACAGTGTCAGCCAATCACAGCACTCGCTCAGTAATCTATGCAAATGAGCTGGTGCCAACAGCAATTTCTTGTCAATCAAATTCGCCTAACAATTCATTTTAGTTCGCCCTTTCTATGGGATTCGGCTCTTCAGCAGCGAGTGAGTCATTCTGTGTAGATATTTTAGATATTTTTGCATTCTCCTCTGGTAAGTATAAAACATGCGTCTCCCTAAGGTCAAAGTCTCTGCATCTAGTGGCGCATAAATACAGCAGAGATCTATGTTATCATTGGGTGGGCACATAAGGTCTGACTAGCAGCGCTTCGCCTGGTGCTTGAGGACGGTGAAACGGGCTTGAGGACTGTGAAATGGCCAGGCCACCCCAACCTTTTCCCACAGGCCGGGTGGCCAAGAGTAATATGATTTATTTATATAGCGCCATTGTAATCCACAACACTTTACAAGTCAGAGACAACATACACAAAATAAGATACAACATACAGTATCAACAATAGGAATGAGGGCCAGCTGGCAAGAGCTTACGGAATAAAAGGAAATAGCGGTAACGCACATGGTGTAAGAGCTTGTTCTGTGCAACCCTGGAAATAAGATAGGGGGCTCTACATCTATATATATAAAGGTGAAAGCCCTCACTGACTGACTGATTGACTGACTTGCCACTCATTGTCTAACTTACCGGTGTTGTGCAAATGTGAAATTTGGCACAAGCATTCTTAAGGTCCTATATAGGAAGAGTAAAGGGGTCGCAACTTCAATATTCAATTCTAAGTGCAAAAGTGACCTCTTATGTTATGTAATTTCCCGGTGTTGTACAAACGTGGAATTCGGCACAAGCTTTCTTTATGTCCTACATAGGAAAAGTAAAGGGGTCACAACATGATTTATCAATTCTAAGTGCAAAAGTAAGAGAACCCCTATGTTATGTACCTAATCTAATTCTCTAATTTCCTGGTGTCGTACAAACTTGAAATTTGGCACGCTCAATCTTAAGGTCCCACAGAGCAAAAGTAATAGGGTTGCAACTTGATTATTCAATTGTAATTGCAAACGTATGTGACTCCCTGTGTAATGTAAATAATACCACACATCTGTACCGCACAAACGTGACATTTGGTATGAGCATTCTTTAGGTTGTAAATAGGAAAAGTAAAGCAGTCACAATTTGACTATTCAATACTATGTGCAAAATTAAGTGACCCCCTGTGTTATGTAACTTCCCAGTGTCATAAAAACGTGAAAGTTAGCACGACCTTTCTTTAAATACTGACTAGGAAAAGTAAAGGGGTCGCAACTTGATCATTCGATTCTAAGAGCAAAAGTGAGCGACCCCCTATTTTATGTACCTAATCTAAATCTCTAACTTCCTGGGGTCGTACAAACTTGAAATTTGGCATGACCATTCTTTAGTTGCCACATAGGAAAAGTAAAGGTTTGTAATTGTTTGTTCAATTCTTAGTACAGAAGTAAGTGACCCCCTATGTTATGTAACTAATAACACACATCTGAACCGCACAAACATGAAATTTGCCACAACCATTCTTTACATCCTAAATAGGAAAAGTAAAGGGGTCACAACTTCAATATTCAATTCAAAGCGTGAGAAACTGCAAAAATCTGCTATACATGGGATAGTTGCTTTCTCAGAAACCGTAAAGCCTATGGAAATGATTTGTATGCTGAGGAGAATCTATCTCTCCTCTATTTGTATATACTGAGGACAATCTAACTGACCTCTGTGTGCATGTTAAAAGGCTGTAAAGTATTTAGGGAAGCAGCCACGGACTGCATGGATGGAGCATGGCTTCTTAGGCTAAGAAAGGGCTGCAATCCCCAGTCTGGGGTTAAATCTGAATAAAAAGCGGCTTAACATTTAAGGGTAAAAAGTGAGCAGAGTGAGAGGGATGGCACATTCTGCAGAGGGACATCGGTAAATGCAGCCTGAGGAGAATCTAAAGCTCCACTGTGCGTATACATATTTTATTCTTGGTTCCTCTGAAGTAATCACGACTTCATAACATTTTCTGGGCGAACAAGACGTAAACACCTGTAATAAGTTAACTTGGGCAAAGCCGGCTATATCAGCTAGTGTCTACATAAAGCTGTATGAAGCAGTCACCAGCCATATCTCTGTATATACAGGTGAGAGGTGCAATAGGGTGTGTGGGGGATAGAGTGGGAAGAAGGGGGTCAGCTTTCCAAAGGAGCGTGAATAAGTAACGTAAATGGAGAAGAGTTAAATTGGGGAAGACGGAAGGCCTCCCTAAAAAGATGTGTTTTTAGGGTATGCTGGGTGCTGGGAATAAACCTGATTCTCTGGGTTAGCACATTGCACAGAACTGGTGCAGCTCTGGAAAAATCTTGCAGCCGGGAGTGGGAACTCAGCAGTTGGCACAGCATTGGAGTTGTGGGTCTGAATCCCACCCAGGGCCGGGCGTTGGGGGGGTAAACTGGGCAGTTGCCCCAAGCTCCTACTTCAGGTATTCCGCTGCCTGCTCATTGAAGCTAGTGAGCAGTCAGCTGATGAACACCATATTACAATGGAAGAGTATAGGCAGGGTGACCTACTGCTGGAGTACTGTCTCGTGTCTGGAATAGGACTCCTGGAGGGAAACAAGAGAGGACTCTAAAGTTTTTCATGGGATGATATGATAAAAGAGCTAAAGGGAGGGGAATTGAGGTTTTTACAAGGGACTGTATTTTTCGTTATGGGATTGTATTTTATATGTTGGCGCTGCAAGAGCAACTCCATTCTAGATGCAACCCTGATCTGTTGGCTTTTCGCAGTTCACTGTCAAAGCCCACAACGTGGTGACGATTGTACAATTCAAAGGCGTCCAACGTCATAGGAGGATAACTTAGAATGAACCAAGCAGCCCGACTCATCCACAGTTCTCTATCTGGGGTTTGCAGACGTCACCTGCGATCTCTGAATACATAGCGGTACTGTAATCACTTAGACTGTCTACAGAGCACCTGTCAGAGCTGGTATCTACTGCTACATGGTCACATTATGAGGGTAATATTTGTCATTGCACAGCGGTCTTTATTCAGTACCACTAAACCTCAGTACTTCTGGAAGCGCTGGAAATTAGTGCTACAGATCTGATCGTACCACCTTCTATATTAACTGAATATCACAGTGTTGTTGATAATATAATTGAGCATTTGGGGCCCCATTTATAATTTTGCCCATCGCCGCACTCTGTCTAAGATCGGCCATGAATCGCAACTTTGCAACATCTGCAAACTGCTTGAGGAGTGTAATGATTTTCTCTCTTCCTCCAAATAAAAACCCATATGATTGTCTATGAGATGGTTTACAGAGATAGATATTTCCAATACATGCTGGCAGATTTTCTGATGGCATACGAAGAAACTAGTTATTATGTTGCCAAAGCGGTCATACACTATGCCATCCTGTGTGCATGAGTAATTACAGTAGATCTGGCCATTATATGACTTGGAGCCCACAGAGGGGAAACTAGTGATAAATGCAGGCTTCATCTCCCTGAGCTCAGCTCTCGAAGGGGTGAAGATGAGCAGTCATGTCGGTCTGTTCTGGGTCTGGGTATAATCTTGTACAGAACAGGCAATGTCATAGGAATTATATATTTATTTTGACTACTTGTTAGACAAGGCTTGTTGAGATGTTATAAAGTAATTTTTGATAGTAGTGTCCCTTCCCTTGTTGAAATGGTAAAATCTGGCTAGAGAGCAGAGGGGAAGAAGGGAAGGACTCTATGACTATGTTGAGATGTCTATAACAAGGCTCCTCATGGGAAGTGCTGCACTAACCGTTAAGCTACAGTGTCAGCCAATCACAGCACTCGCTCAGTAATCTATGCAAATGAGCTGGTGCCAACAGCAATTTCTTGTCAATCAAATTCGCCTAACAATTCATTTTAGTTCGCCCTTTCTATGGGATTCGGCTCTTCAGCAGCGAGTGAGTCATTCTGTGTAGATATTTTAGATATTTTTGCATTCTCCTCTGGTAAGTATAAAACATGCGTCTCCCTAAGGTCAAAGTCTCTGCATCTAGTGGCGCATAAATACAGCAGAGATCTATGTTATCATTGGGTGGGCACATAAGGTCTGACTAGCAGCGCTTCGCCTGGTGCTTGAGGACGGTGAAACGGGCTTGAGGACTGTGAAATGGCCAGGCCACCCCAACCTTTTCCCACAGGCCGGGTGGCCAAGAGTAATATGATTTATTTATATAGCGCCATTGTAATCCACAACACTTTACAAGTCAGAGACAACATACACAAAATAAGATACAACATACAGTATCAACAATAGGAATGAGGGCCAGCTGGCAAGAGCTTACGGAATAAAAGGAAATAGCGGTAACGCACATGGTGTAAGAGCTTGTTCTGTGCAACCCTGGAAATAAGATAGGGGGCTCTACATCTATATATATAAAGGTGAAAGCCCTCACTGACTGACTGATTGACTGACTTGCCACTCATTGTCTAACTTACCGGTGTTGTGCAAATGTGAAATTTGGCACAAGCATTCTTAAGGTCCTATATAGGAAGAGTAAAGGGGTCGCAACTTCAATATTCAATTCTAAGTGCAAAAGTGACCTCTTATGTTATGTAATTTCCCGGTGTTGTACAAACGTGGAATTCGGCACAAGCTTTCTTTATGTCCTACATAGGAAAAGTAAAGGGGTCACAACATGATTTATCAATTCTAAGTGCAAAAGTAAGAGAACCCCTATGTTATGTACCTAATCTAATTCTCTAATTTCCTGGTGTCGTACAAACTTGAAATTTGGCACGCTCAATCTTAAGGTCCCACAGAGCAAAAGTAATAGGGTTGCAACTTGATTATTCAATTGTAATTGCAAACGTATGTGACTCCCTGTGTAATGTAAATAATACCACACATCTGTACCGCACAAACGTGACATTTGGTATGAGCATTCTTTAGGTTGTAAATAGGAAAAGTAAAGCAGTCACAATTTGACTATTCAATACTATGTGCAAAATTAAGTGACCCCCTGTGTTATGTAACTTCCCAGTGTCATAAAAACGTGAAAGTTAGCACGACCTTTCTTTAAATACTGACTAGGAAAAGTAAAGGGGTCGCAACTTGATCATTCGATTCTAAGAGCAAAAGTGAGCGACCCCCTATTTTATGTACCTAATCTAAATCTCTAACTTCCTGGGGTCGTACAAACTTGAAATTTGGCATGACCATTCTTTAGTTGCCACATAGGAAAAGTAAAGGTTTGTAATTGTTTGTTCAATTCTTAGTACAGAAGTAAGTGACCCCCTATGTTATGTAACTAATAACACACATCTGAACCGCACAAACATGAAATTTGCCACAACCATTCTTTACATCCTAAATAGGAAAAGTAAAGGGGTCACAACTTCAATATTCAATTCAAAGCGTGAGAAACTGCAAAAATCTGCTATACATGGGATAGTTGCTTTCTCAGAAACCGTAAAGCCTATGGAAATGATTTGTATGCTGAGGAGAATCTATCTCTCCTCTATTTGTATATACTGAGGACAATCTAACTGACCTCTGTGTGCATGTTAAAAGGCTGTAAAGTATTTAGGGAAGCAGCCACGGACTGCATGGATGGAGCATGGCTTCTTAGGCTAAGAAAGGGCTGCAATCCCCAGTCTGGGGTTAAATCTGAATAAAAAGCGGCTTAACATTTAAGGGTAAAAAGTGAGCAGAGTGAGAGGGATGGCACATTCTGCAGAGGGACATCGGTAAATGCAGCCTGAGGAGAATCTAAAGCTCCACTGTGCGTATACATATTTTATTCTTGGTTCCTCTGAAGTAATCACGACTTCATAACATTTTCTGGGCGAACAAGACGTAAACACCTGTAATAAGTTAACTTGGGCAAAGCCGGCTATATCAGCTAGTGTCTACATAAAGCTGTATGAAGCAGTCACCAGCCATATCTCTGTATATACAGGTGAGAGGTGCAATAGGGTGTGTGGGGGATAGAGTGGGAAGAAGGGGGTCAGCTTTCCAAAGGAGCGTGAATAAGTAACGTAAATGGAGAAGAGTTAAATTGGGGAAGACGGAAGGCCTCCCTAAAAAGATGTGTTTTTAGGGTATGCTGGGTGCTGGGAATAAACCTGATTCTCTGGGTTAGCACATTGCACAGAACTGGTGCAGCTCTGGAAAAATCTTGCAGCCGGGAGTGGGAACTCAGCAGTTGGCACAGCATTGGAGTTGTGGGTCTGAATCCCACCCAGGGCCGGGCGTTGGGGGGGTAAACTGGGCAGTTGCCCCAAGCTCCTACTTCAGGTATTCCGCTGCCTGCTCATTGAAGCTAGTGAGCAGTCAGCTGATGAACACCATATTACAATGGAAGAGTATAGGCAGGGTGACCTACTGCTGGAGTACTGTCTCGTGTCTGGAATAGGACTCCTGGAGGGAAACAAGAGAGGACTCTAAAGTTTTTCATGGGATGATATGATAAAAGAGCTAAAGGGAGGGGAATTGAGGTTTTTACAAGGGACTGTATTTTTCGTTATGGGATTGTATTTTATATGTTGGCGCTGCAAGAGCAACTCCATTCTAGATGCAACCCTGATCTGTTGGCTTTTCGCAGTTCACTGTCAAAGCCCACAACGTGGTGACGATTGTACAATTCAAAGGCGTCCAACGTCATAGGAGGATAACTTAGAATGAACCAAGCAGCCCGACTCATCCACAGTTCTCTATCTGGGGTTTGCAGACGTCACCTGCGATCTCTGAATACATAGCGGTACTGTAATCACTTAGACTGTCTACAGAGCACCTGTCAGAGCTGGTATCTACTGCTACATGGTCACATTATGAGGGTAATATTTGTCATTGCACAGCGGTCTTTATTCAGTACCACTAAACCTCAGTACTTCTGGAAGCGCTGGAAATTAGTGCTACAGATCTGATCGTACCACCTTCTATATTAACTGAATATCACAGTGTTGTTGATAATATAATTGAGCATTTGGGGCCCCATTTATAATTTTGCCCATCGCCGCACTCTGTCTAAGATCGGCCATGAATCGCAACTTTGCAACATCTGCAAACTGCTTGAGGAGTGTAATGATTTTCTCTCTTCCTCCAAATAAAAACCCATATGATTGTCTATGAGATGGTTTACAGAGATAGATATTTCCAATACATGCTGGCAGATTTTCTGATGGCATACGAAGAAACTAGTTATTATGTTGCCAAAGCGGTCATACACTATGCCATCCTGTGTGCACGAGTAATAACAGTAGATCTGGCCATTATATGACTTGGAGCCCACAGAGGGGAAACTAGTGATAAATGCAGGCTTCATCTCCCTGAGCTCAGCTCTCGAAGGGGTGAAGATGAGCAGTCATGTCGGTCTGTTCTGGGTCTGGGTATAATCTTGTACAGAACAGGCAATGTCATAGGAATTATATATTTATTTTGACTACTTGTTAGACAAGGCTTGTTGAGATGTTATAAAGTAATTTTTGATAGTAGTGTCCCTTCCCTTGTTGAAATGGTAAAATCTGGCTAGAGAGCAGAGGGGAAGAAGGGAAGGACTCTATGACTATGTTGAGATGTCTATAACAAGGCTCCTCATGGGAAGTGCTGCACTAACCGTTAAGCTACAGTGTCAGCCAATCACAGCACTCGCTCAGTAATCTATGCAAATGAGCTGGTGCCAACAGCAATTTCTTGTCAATCAAATTCGCCTAACAATTCATTTTAGTTCGCCCTTTCTATGGGATTCGGCTCTTCAGCAGCGAGTGAGTCATTCTGTGTAGATATTTTAGATATTTTTGCATTCTCCTCTGGTAAGTATAAAACATGCGTCTCCCTAAGGTCAAAGTCTCTGCATCTAGTGGCGCATAAATACAGCAGAGATCTATGTTATCATTGGGTGGGCACATAAGGTCTGACTAGCAGCGCTTCGCCTGGTGCTTGAGGACGGTGAAACGGGCTTGAGGACTGTGAAACGGCCAGGCCACCCCAACCTTTTCCCACAGGCCGGGTGGCCAAGAGTAATATGATTTATTTATATAGCGCCATTGTAATCCACAACACTTTACAAGTCAGAGACAACATACACAAAATAAGATACAACATACAGTATCAACAATAGGAATGAGGGCCAGCTGGCAAGAGCTTACGGAATAAAAGGAAATAGCGGTAACGCACATGGTGTAAGAGCTTGTTCTGTGCAACCCTGGAAATAAGATAGGGGGCTCTACATCTATATATATAAAGGTGAAAGCCCTCACTGACTGACTGATTGACTGACTTGCCACTCATTGTCTAACTTACCGGTGTTGTGCAAATGTGAAATTTGGCACAAGCATTCTTAAGGTCCTATATAGGAAGAGTAAAGGGGTCGCAACTTCAATATTCAATTCTAAGTGCAAAAGTGACCTCTTATGTTATGTAATTTCCCGGTGTCGTACAAACGTGGAATTCGGCACAAGCTTTCTTTATGTCCTACATAGGAAAAGTAAAGGGGTCACAACATGATTTATCAATTCTAAGTGCAAAAGTAAGAGAACCCCTATGTTATGTACCTAATCTAATTCTCTAATTTCCTGGTGTCGTACAAACTTGAAATTTGGCACGCTCAATCTTAAGGTCCCACAGAGCAAAAGTAAAAGGGTTGCAACTTGATTATTCAATTGTAATTGCAAACGTATGTGACTCCCTGTGTAATGTAAATAATACCACACATCTGTACCGCACAAACGTGACATTTGGTATGAGCATTCTTTAGGTTGTAAATAGGAAAAGTAAAGCAGTCACAATTTGACTATTCAATACTATGTGCAAAATTAAGTGACCCCCTGTGTTATGTAACTTCCCAGTGTCATAAAAACGTGAAAGTTAGCACGACCTTTCTTTAAATACTGACTAGGAAAAGTAAAGGGGTCGCAACTTGATCATTCGATTCTAAGAGCAAAAGTGAGCGACCCCCTATTTTATGTACCTAATCTAAATCTCTAACTTCCTGGGGTCGTACAAACTTGAAATTTGGCATGACCATTCTTTAGTTGCCACATAGGAAAAGTAAAGGTTTGTAATTGTTTGTTCAATTCTTAGTACAGAAGTAAGTGACCCCCTATGTTATGTAACTAATAACACACATCTGAACCGCACAAACATGAAATTTGCCACAACCATTCTTTACATCCTAAATAGGAAAAGTAAAGGGGTCACAACTTCAATATTCAATTCAAAGCGTGAGAAACTGCAAAAATCTGCTATACATGGGATAGTTGCTTTCTCAGAAACCGTAAAGCCTATGGAAATGATTTGTATGCTGAGGAGAAGCTATCTCTCCTCTATTTGTATATACTGAGGACAATCTAACTGACCTCTGTGTGCATGTTAAAAGGCTGTAAAGTTATTAGGGAAGCAGCCACGGACTGCATGGATGGAGCATGGCTTCTTAGGCTAAGAAAGGGCTGCAATCCCCAGTCTGGGGTTAAATCTGAATAAAAAGCGGCTTAACATTTAAGGGTAAAAAGTGAGCAGAGTGAGAGGGATGGCACATTCTGCAGAGGGACATCGGTACATGCAGCCTGAGGAGAATCTAAAGCTCCACTGTGCGTATACATATTTTATTCTTGGTTCCTCTGAAGTAATCACGACTTCATAACATTTTCTGGGCGAACAAGACGTAAACACCTGTAATAAGTTAACTTGGGCAAAGCCGGCTATATCAGCTAGTGTCTACATAAAGCTGTATGAAGCAGTCACCAGCCATATCTCTGTATATACAGGTGAGAGGTGCAATAGGGTGTGTGGGGGATAGAGTGGGAAGAAGGGGGTCAGCTTTCCAAAGGAGCGTGAATAAGTAACGTAAATGGAGAAGAGTTAAATTGGGGAAGACGGAAGGCCTCCCTAAAAAGATGTGTTTTTAGGGTATGCTGGGTGCTGGGAATAAACCTGATTCTCTGGGTTAGCACATTGCACAGAACTGGTGCAGCTCTGGAAAAATATTGCAGCCGGGAGTGGGAACTCAGCAGTTGGCACAGCATTGGAGTTGCGGGGCTGAATCCCACCCAGGGCCGGGCGTTGGGGGGCTAAACTGGGCAGTTGCCCCAAGCTCCTACTTCAGGTATTCCGCTGCCTGTTCATTGAAGCTAGTGAGCAGTCAGCTGATGAATACCATATTACAATGAAAGAGTATAGGCAGGGTGACCTACTGCTGGAGTACTGCCTCGTGTCTGGAATAGGACTCCTGGAGGGAAACAAGAGAGGACTCTAAAGTTTTTCATGGGATGATATGATAAAAGAGCTAAAGGGAGGGGAATTGAGGTTTTTACAAGGGACTGTATTTTTCGTTATGGGATTGTATTTTATATGTTGGCGCTGCAAGAGCAACTCCATTCTAGATGCAACCCTGATCTGTTGGCTTTTCGCAGTTCACTGTCAAAGCCCACAACGTGGTGACGATTGTACAATTCAAAGGCGTCCAACGTCATAGGAGGATAACTTAGAATGAACCAAGCAGCCCGACTCATCCACAGTTCTCTATCTGGGGTTTGCAGACGTCACCTGCGATCTCTGAATACATAGCGGTACTGTAATCACTTAGACTGTCTACAGAGCACCTGTCAGAGCTGGTATCTACTGCTACATGGTCACATTATGAGGGTAATATTTGTCATTGCACAACGGTCTTTATTCAGTACCACTAAACCTCAGTACTTCTGGAAGCGCTGGAAATTAGTGCTACAGATCTGATCGTACCACCTTCTATATTAACTGAATATCACAGTGTTGTTGATAATATAATTGAGCATTTGGGGCCCCATTTATAATTTTGCCCATCGCCGCACTCTGTCTAAGATCGGCCATGAATCGCAACTTTGCAACATCTGCAAACTGCTTGAGGAGTGTAATGATTTTCTCTCTTCCTCCAAATAAAAACCCATATGATTGTCTATGAGATGGTTTACAGAGATAGATATTTCCAATACATGCTGGCAGATTTTCTGATGGCATACGAAGAAACTAGTTATTATGTTGCCAAAGCGGTCATACACTATGCCATCCTGTGTGCATGAGTAATTACAGTAGATCTGGCCATTATATGACTTGGAGCCCACAGAGGGGAAACTAGTGATAAATGCAGGCTTCATCTCCCTGAGCTCAGCTCTCGAAGGGGTGAAGATGAGCAGTCATGTCGGTCTGTTCTGGGTCTGGGTATAATCTTGTACAGAACAGGCAATGTCATAGGAATTATATATTTATTTTGACTACTTGTTAGACAAGGCTTGTTGAGATGTTATAAAGTAATTTTTGATAGTAGTGTCCCTTCCCTTGTTGAAATGGTAAAATCTGGCTAGAGAGCAGAGGGGAAGAAGGGAAGGACTCTATGACTATGTTGAGATGTCTATAACAAGGCTCCTCATGGGAAGTGCTGCACTAACCGTTAAGCTACAGTGTCAGCCAATCACAGCACTCGCTCAGTAATCTATGCAAATGAGCTGGTGCCAACAGCAATTTCTTGTCAATCAAATTCGCCTAACAATTCATTTTAGTTCGCCCTTTCTATGGGATTCGGCTCTTCAGCAGCGAGTGAGTCATTCTGTGTAGATATTTTAGATATTTTTGCATTCTCCTCTGGTAAGTATAAAACATGCGTCTCCCTAAGGTCAAAGTCTCTGCATCTAGTGGCGCATAAATACAGCAGAGATCTATGTTATCATTGGGTGGGCACATAAGGTCTGACTAGCAGCGCTTCGCCTGGTGCTTGAGGACGGTGAAACGGGCTTGAGGACTGTGAAACGGCCAGGCCACCCCAACCTTTTCCCACAGGCCGGGTGGCCAAGAGTAATATGATTTATTTATATAGCGCCATTGTAATCCACAACACTTTACAAGTCAGAGACAACATACACAAAATAAGATACAACATACAGTATCAACAATAGGAATGAGGGCCAGCTGGCAAGAGCTTACGGAATAAAAGGAAATAGCGGTAACGCACATGGTGTAAGAGCTTGTTCTGTGCAACCCTGGAAATAAGATAGGGGGCTCTACATCTATATATATAAAGGTGAAAGCCCTCACTGACTGACTGATTGACTGACTTGCCACTCATTGTCTAACTTACCGGTGTTGTGCAAATGTGAAATTTGGCACAAGCATTCTTAAGGTCCTATATAGGAAGAGTAAAGGGGTCGCAACTTCAATATTCAATTCTAAGTGCAAAAGTGACCTCTTATGTTATGTAATTTCCCGGTGTTGTACAAACGTGGAATTCGGCACAAGCTTTCTTTATGTCCTACATAGGAAAAGTAAAGGGGTCACAACATGATTTATCAATTCTAAGTGCAAAAGTAAGAGAACCCCTATGTTATGTACCTAATCTAATTCTCTAATTTCCTGGTGTCGTACAAACTTGAAATTTGGCACGCTCAATCTTAAGGTCCCACAGAGCAAAAGTAATAGGGTTGCAACTTGATTATTCAATTGTAATTGCAAACGTATGTGACTCCCTGTGTAATGTAAATAATACCACACATCTGTACCGCACAAACGTGACATTTGGTATGAGCATTCTTTAGGTTGTAAATAGGAAAAGTAAAGCAGTCACAATTTGACTATTCAATACTATGTGCAAAATTAAGTGACCCCCTGTGTTATGTAACTTCCCAGTGTCATAAAAACGTGAAAGTTAGCACGACCTTTCTTTAAATACTGACTAGGAAAAGTAAAGGGGTCGCAACTTGATCATTCGATTCTAAGAGCAAAAGTGAGCGACCCCCTATTTTATGTACCTAATCTAAATCTCTAACTTCCTGGGGTCGTACAAACTTGAAATTTGGCATGACCATTCTTTAGTTGCCACATAGGAAAAGTAAAGGTTTGTAATTGTTTGTTCAATTCTTAGTACAGAAGTAAGTGACCCCCTATGTTATGTAACTAATAACACACATCTGAACCGCACAAACATGAAATTTGCCACAACCATTCTTTACATCCTAAATAGGAAAAGTAAAGGGGTCACAACTTCAATATTCAATTCAAAGCGTGAGAAACTGCAAAAATCTGCTATACATGGGATAGTTGCTTTCTCAGAAACCGTAAAGCCTATGGAAATGATTTGTATGCTGAGGAGAATCTATCTCTCCTCTATTTGTATATACTGAGGACAATCTAACTGACCTCTGTGTGCATGTTAAAAGGCTGTAAAGTATTTAGGGAAGCAGCCACGGACTGCATGGATGGAGCATGGCTTCTTAGGCTAAGAAAGGGCTGCAATCCCCAGTCTGGGGTTAAATCTGAATAAAAAGCGGCTTAACATTTAAGGGTAAAAAGTGAGCAGAGTGAGAGGGATGGCACATTCTGCAGAGGGACATCGGTACATGCAGCCTGAGGAGAATCTAAAGCTCCACTGTGCGTATACATATTTTATTCTTGGTTCCTCTGAAGTAATCACGACTTCATAACATTTTCTGGGCGAACAAGACGTAAACACCTGTAATAAGTTAACTTGGGCAAAGCCGGCTATATCAGCTAGTGTCTACATAAAGCTGTATGAAGCAGTCACCAGCCATATCTCTGTATATACAGGTGAGAGGTGCAATAGGGTGTGTGGGGGATAGAGTGGGAAGAAGGGGGTCAGCTTTCCAAAGGAGCGTGAATAAGTAACGTAAATGGAGAAGAGTTAAATTGGGGAAGACGGAAGGCCTCCCTAAAAAGATGTGTTTTTAGGGTATGCTGGGTGCTGGGAATAAACCTGATTCTCTGGGTTAGCACATTGCACAGAACTGGTGCAGCTCTGGAAAAATCTTGCAGCCGGGAGTGGGAACTCAGCAGTTGGCACAGCATTGGAGTTGCGGGGCTGAATCCCACCCAGGGCCGGGCGTTGGGGGGCTAAACTGGGCAGTTGCCCCAAGCTCCTACTTCAGGTATTCCGCTGCCTGTTCATTGAAGCTAGTGAGCAGTCAGCTGATGAATACCATATTACAATGAAAGAGTATAGGCAGGGTGACCTACTGCTGGAGTACTGCCTCGTGTCTGGAATAGGACTCCTGGAGGGAAACAAGAGAGGACTCTAAAGTTTTTCATGGGATGATATGATAAAAGAGCTAAAGGGAGGGGAATTGAGGTTTTTACAAGGGACTGTATTTTTCGTTATGGGATTGTATTTTATATGTTGGCGCTGCAAGAGCAACTCCATTCTAGATGCAACCCTGATCTGTTGGCTTTTCGCAGTTCACTGTCAAAGCCCACAACGTGGTGACGATTGTACAATTCAAAGGCGTCCAACGTCATAGGAGGATAACTTAGAATGAACCAAGCAGCCCGACTCATCCACAGTTCTCTATCTGGGGTTTGCAGACGTCACCTGCGATCTCTGAATACATAGCGGTACTGTAATCACTTAGACTGTCTACAGAGCACCTGTCAGAGCTGGTATCTACTGCTACATGGTCACATTATGAGGGTAATATTTGTCATTGCACAGCGGTCTTTATTCAGTACCACTAAACCTCAGTACTTCTGGAAGCGCTGGAAATTAGTGCTACAGATCTGATCGTACCACCTTCTATATTAACTGAATATCACAGTGTTGTTGATAATATAATTGAGCATTTGGGGCCCCATTTATAATTTTGCCCATCGCCGCACTCTGTCTAAGATCGGCCATAAATCGCAACTTTGCAACATCTGCAAACTGCTTGAGGAGTGTAATGATTTTCTCTCTTCCTCCAAATAAAAACCCATATGATTGTCTATGAGATGGTTTACAGAGATAGATATTTCCAATACATGCTGGCAGATTTTCTGATGGCATACGAAGAAACTAGTTATTATGTTGCCAAAGCGGTCATACACTATGCCATCCTGTGTGCACGAGTAATAACAGTAGATCTGGCCATTATATGACTTGGAGCCCACAGAGGGGAAACTAGTGATAAATGCAGGCTTCATCTCCCTGAGCTCAGCTCTCGAAGGGGTGAAGATGAGCAGTCATGTCGGTCTGTTCTGGGTCTGGGTATAATCTTGTACAGAACAGGCAATGTCATAGGAATTATATATTTATTTTGACTACTTGTTAGACAAGGCTTGTTGAGATGTTATAAAGTAATTTTTGATAGTAGTGTCCCTTCCCTTGTTGAAATGGTAAAATCTGGCTAGAGAGCAGAGGGGAAGAAGGGAAGGACTCTATGACTATGTTGAGATGTCTATAACAAGGCTCCTCATGGGAAGTGCTGCACTAACCGTTAAGCTACAGTGTCAGCCAATCACAGCACTCGCTCAGTAATCTATGCAAATGAGCTGGTGCCAACAGCAATTTCTTGTCAATCAAATTCGCCTAACAATTCATTTTAGTTCGCCCTTTCTATGGGATTCGGCTCTTCAGCAGCGAGTGAGTCATTCTGTGTAGATATTTTAGATATTTTTGCATTCTCCTCTGGTAAGTATAAAACATGCGTCTCCCTAAGGTCAAAGTCTCTGCATCTAGTGGCGCATAAATACAGCAGAGATCTATGTTATCATTGGGTGGGCACATAAGGTCTGACTAGCAGCGCTTCGCCTGGTGCTTGAGGACGGTGAAACGGGCTTGAGGACTGTGAAACGGCCAGGCCACCCCAACCTTTTCCCACAGGCCGGGTGGCCAAGAGTAATATGATTTATTTATATAGCGCCATTGTAATCCACAACACTTTACAAGTCAGAGACAACATACACAAAATAAGATACAACATACAGTATCAACAATAGGAATGAGGGCCAGCTGGCAAGAGCTTACGGAATAAAAGGAAATAGCGGTAACGCACATGGTGTAAGAGCTTGTTCTGTGCAACCCTGGAAATAAGATAGGGGGCTCTACATCTATATATATAAAGGTGAAAGCCCTCACTGACTGACTGATTGACTGACTTGCCACTCATTGTCTAACTTACCGGTGTTGTGCAAATGTGAAATTTGGCACAAGCATTCTTAAGGTCCTATATAGGAAGAGTAAAGGGGTCGCAACTTCAATATTCAATTCTAAGTGCAAAAGTGACCTCTTATGTTATGTAATTTCCCGGTGTCGTACAAACGTGGAATTCGGCACAAGCTTTCTTTATGTCCTACATAGGAAAAGTAAAGGGGTCACAACATGATTTATCAATTCTAAGTGCAAAAGTAAGAGAACCCCTATGTTATGTACCTAATCTAATTCTCTAATTTCCTGGTGTCGTACAAACTTGAAATTTGGCACGCTCAATCTTAAGGTCCCACAGAGCAAAAGTAAAAGGGTTGCAACTTGATTATTCAATTGTAATTGCAAACGTATGTGACTCCCTGTGTAATGTAAATAATACCACACATCTGTACCGCACAAACGTGACATTTGGTATGAGCATTCTTTAGGTTGTAAATAGGAAAAGTAAAGCAGTCACAATTTGACTATTCAATACTATGTGCAAAATTAAGTGACCCCCTGTGTTATGTAACTTCCCAGTGTCATAAAAACGTGAAAGTTAGCACGACCTTTCTTTAAATACTGACTAGGAAAAGTAAAGGGGTCGCAACTTGATCATTCGATTCTAAGAGCAAAAGTGAGCGACCCCCTATTTTATGTACCTAATCTAAATCTCTAACTTCCTGGGGTCGTACAAACTTGAAATTTGGCATGACCATTCTTTAGTTGCCACATAGGAAAAGTAAAGGTTTGTAATTGTTTGTTCAATTCTTAGTACAGAAGTAAGTGACCCCCTATGTTATGTAACTAATAACACACATCTGAACCGCACAAACATGAAATTTGCCACAACCATTCTTTACATCCTAAATAGGAAAAGTAAAGGGGTCACAACTTCAATATTCAATTCAAAGCGTGAGAAACTGCAAAAATCTGCTATACATGGGATAGTTGCTTTCTCAGAAACCGTAAAGCCTATGGAAATGATTTGTATGCTGAGGAGAAGCTATCTCTCCTCTATTTGTATATACTGAGGACAATCTAACTGACCTCTGTGTGCATGTTAAAAGGCTGTAAAGTTATTAGGGAAGCAGCCACGGACTGCATGGATGGAGCATGGCTTCTTAGGCTAAGAAAGGGCTGCAATCCCCAGTCTGGGGTTAAATCTGAATAAAAAGCGGCTTAACATTTAAGGGTAAAAAGTGAGCAGAGTGAGAGGGATGGCACATTCTGCAGAGGGACATCGGTACATGCAGCCTGAGGAGAATCTAAAGCTCCACTGTGCGTATACATATTTTATTCTTGGTTCCTCTGAAGTAATCACGACTTCATAACATTTTCTGGGCGAACAAGACGTAAACACCTGTAATAAGTTAACTTGGGCAAAGCCGGCTATATCAGCTAGTGTCTACATAAAGCTGTATGAAGCAGTCACCAGCCATATCTCTGTATATACAGGTGAGAGGTGCAATAGGGTGTGTGGGGGATAGAGTGGGAAGAAGGGGGTCAGCTTTCCAAAGGAGCGTGAATAAGTAACGTAAATGGAGAAGAGTTAAATTGGGGAAGACGGAAGGCCTCCCTAAAAAGATGTGTTTTTAGGGTATGCTGGGTGCTGGGAATAAACCTGATTCTCTGGGTTAGCACATTGCACAGAACTGGTGCAGCTCTGGAAAAATATTGCAGCCGGGAGTGGGAACTCAGCAGTTGGCACAGCATTGGAGTTGCGGGGCTGAATCCCACCCAGGGCCGGGCGTTGGGGGGCTAAACTGGGCAGTTGCCCCAAGCTCCTACTTCAGGTATTCCGCTGCCTGTTCATTGAAGCTAGTGAGCAGTCAGCTGATGAATACCATATTACAATGAAAGAGTATAGGCAGGGTGACCTACTGCTGGAGTACTGCCTCGTGTCTGGAATAGGACTCCTGGAGGGAAACAAGAGAGGACTCTAAAGTTTTTCATGGGATGATATGATAAAAGAGCTAAAGGGAGGGGAATTGAGGTTTTTACAAGGGACTGTATTTTTCGTTATGGGATTGTATTTTATATGTTGGCGCTGCAAGAGCAACTCCATTCTAGATGCAACCCTGATCTGTTGGCTTTTCGCAGTTCACTGTCAAAGCCCACAACGTGGTGACGATTGTACAATTCAAAGGCGTCCAACGTCATAGGAGGATAACTTAGAATGAACCAAGCAGCCCGACTCATCCACAGTTCTCTATCTGGGGTTTGCAGACGTCACCTGCGATCTCTGAATACATAGCGGTACTGTAATCACTTAGACTGTCTACAGAGCACCTGTCAGAGCTGGTATCTACTGCTACATGGTCACATTATGAGGGTAATATTTGTCATTGCACAACGGTCTTTATTCAGTACCACTAAACCTCAGTACTTCTGGAAGCGCTGGAAATTAGTGCTACAGATCTGATCGTACCACCTTCTATATTAACTGAATATCACAGTGTTGTTGATAATATAATTGAGCATTTGGGGCCCCATTTATAATTTTGCCCATCGCCGCACTCTGTCTAAGATCGGCCATGAATCGCAACTTTGCAACATCTGCAAACTGCTTGAGGAGTGTAATGATTTTCTCTCTTCCTCCAAATAAAAACCCATATGATTGTCTATGAGATGGTTTACAGAGATAGATATTTCCAATACATGCTGGCAGATTTTCTGATGGCATACGAAGAAACTAGTTATTATGTTGCCAAAGCGGTCATACACTATGCCATCCTGTGTGCATGAGTAATTACAGTAGATCTGGCCATTATATGACTTGGAGCCCACAGAGGGGAAACTAGTGATAAATGCAGGCTTCATCTCCCTGAGCTCAGCTCTCGAAGGGGTGAAGATGAGCAGTCATGTCGGTCTGTTCTGGGTCTGGGTATAATCTTGTACAGAACAGGCAATGTCATAGGAATTATATATTTATTTTGACTACTTGTTAGACAAGGCTTGTTGAGATGTTATAAAGTAATTTTTGATAGTAGTGTCCCTTCCCTTGTTGAAATGGTAAAATCTGGCTAGAGAGCAGAGGGGAAGAAGGGAAGGACTCTATGACTATGTTGAGATGTCTATAACAAGGCTCCTCATGGGAAGTGCTGCACTAACCGTTAAGCTACAGTGTCAGCCAATCACAGCACTCGCTCAGTAATCTATGCAAATGAGCTGGTGCCAACAGCAATTTCTTGTCAATCAAATTCGCCTAACAATTCATTTTAGTTCGCCCTTTCTATGGGATTCGGCTCTTCAGCAGCGAGTGAGTCATTCTGTGTAGATATTTTAGATATTTTTGCATTCTCCTCTGGTAAGTATAAAACATGCGTCTCCCTAAGGTCAAAGTCTCTGCATCTAGTGGCGCATAAATACAGCAGAGATCTATGTTATCATTGGGTGGGCACATAAGGTCTGACTAGCAGCGCTTCGCCTGGTGCTTGAGGACGGTGAAACGGGCTTGAGGACTGTGAAATGGCCAGGCCACCCCAACCTTTTCCCACAGGCCGGGTGGCCAAGAGTAATATGATTTATTTATATAGCGCCATTGTAATCCACAACACTTTACAAGTCAGAGACAACATACACAAAATAAGATACAACATACAGTATCAACAATAGGAATGAGGGCCAGCTGGCAAGAGCTTACGGAATAAAAGGAAATAGCGGTAACGCACATGGTGTAAGAGCTTGTTCTGTGCAACCCTGGAAATAAGATAGGGGGCTCTACATCTATATATATAAAGGTGAAAGCCCTCACTGACTGACTGATTGACTGACTTGCCACTCATTGTCTAACTTACCGGTGTTGTGCAAATGTGAAATTTGGCACAAGCATTCTTAAGGTCCTATATAGGAAGAGTAAAGGGGTCGCAACTTCAATATTCAATTCTAAGTGCAAAAGTGACCTCTTATGTTATGTAATTTCCCGGTGTTGTACAAACGTGGAATTCGGCACAAGCTTTCTTTATGTCCTACATAGGAAAAGTAAAGGGGTCACAACATGATTTATCAATTCTAAGTGCAAAAGTAAGAGAACCCCTATGTTATGTACCTAATCTAATTCTCTAATTTCCTGGTGTCGTACAAACTTGAAATTTGGCACGCTCAATCTTAAGGTCCCACAGAGCAAAAGTAATAGGGTTGCAACTTGATTATTCAATTGTAATTGCAAACGTATGTGACTCCCTGTGTAATGTAAATAATACCACACATCTGTACCGCACAAACGTGACATTTGGTATGAGCATTCTTTAGGTTGTAAATAGGAAAAGTAAAGCAGTCACAATTTGACTATTCAATACTATGTGCAAAATTAAGTGACCCCCTGTGTTATGTAACTTCCCAGTGTCATAAAAACGTGAAAGTTAGCACGACCTTTCTTTAAATACTGACTAGGAAAAGTAAAGGGGTCGCAACTTGATCATTCGATTCTAAGAGCAAAAGTGAGCGACCCCCTATTTTATGTACCTAATCTAAATCTCTAACTTCCTGGGGTCGTACAAACTTGAAATTTGGCATGACCATTCTTTAGTTGCCACATAGGAAAAGTAAAGGTTTGTAATTGTTTGTTCAATTCTTAGTACAGAAGTAAGTGACCCCCTATGTTATGTAACTAATAACACACATCTGAACCGCACAAACATGAAATTTGCCACAACCATTCTTTACATCCTAAATAGGAAAAGTAAAGGGGTCACAACTTCAATATTCAATTCAAAGCGTGAGAAACTGCAAAAATCTGCTATACATGGGATAGTTGCTTTCTCAGAAACCGTAAAGCCTATGGAAATGATTTGTATGCTGAGGAGAATCTATCTCTCCTCTATTTGTATATACTGAGGACAATCTAACTGACCTCTGTGTGCATGTTAAAAGGCTGTAAAGTATTTAGGGAAGCAGCCACGGACTGCATGGATGGAGCATGGCTTCTTAGGCTAAGAAAGGGCTGCAATCCCCAGTCTGGGGTTAAATCTGAATAAAAAGCGGCTTAACATTTAAGGGTAAAAAGTGAGCAGAGTGAGAGGGATGGCACATTCTGCAGAGGGACATCGGTAAATGCAGCCTGAGGAGAATCTAAAGCTCCACTGTGCGTATACATATTTTATTCTTGGTTCCTCTGAAGTAATCACGACTTCATAACATTTTCTGGGCGAACAAGACGTAAACACCTGTAATAAGTTAACTTGGGCAAAGCCGGCTATATCAGCTAGTGTCTACATAAAGCTGTATGAAGCAGTCACCAGCCATATCTCTGTATATACAGGTGAGAGGTGCAATAGGGTGTGTGGGGGATAGAGTGGGAAGAAGGGGGTCAGCTTTCCAAAGGAGCGTGAATAAGTAACGTAAATGGAGAAGAGTTAAATTGGGGAAGACGGAAGGCCTCCCTAAAAAGATGTGTTTTTAGGGTATGCTGGGTGCTGGGAATAAACCTGATTCTCTGGGTTAGCACATTGCACAGAACTGGTGCAGCTCTGGAAAAATCTTGCAGCCGGGAGTGGGAACTCAGCAGTTGGCACAGCATTGGAGTTGTGGGTCTGAATCCCACCCAGGGCCGGGCGTTGGGGGGGTAAACTGGGCAGTTGCCCCAAGCTCCTACTTCAGGTATTCCGCTGCCTGCTCATTGAAGCTAGTGAGCAGTCAGCTGATGAACACCATATTACAATGGAAGAGTATAGGCAGGGTGACCTACTGCTGGAGTACTGTCTCGTGTCTGGAATAGGACTCCTGGAGGGAAACAAGAGAGGACTCTAAAGTTTTTCATGGGATGATATGATAAAAGAGCTAAAGGGAGGGGAATTGAGGTTTTTACAAGGGACTGTATTTTTCGTTATGGGATTGTATTTTATATGTTGGCGCTGCAAGAGCAACTCCATTCTAGATGCAACCCTGATCTGTTGGCTTTTCGCAGTTCACTGTCAAAGCCCACAACGTGGTGACGATTGTACAATTCAAAGGCGTCCAACGTCATAGGAGGATAACTTAGAATGAACCAAGCAGCCCGACTCATCCACAGTTCTCTATCTGGGGTTTGCAGACGTCACCTGCGATCTCTGAATACATAGCGGTACTGTAATCACTTAGACTGTCTACAGAGCACCTGTCAGAGCTGGTATCTACTGCTACATGGTCACATTATGAGGGTAATATTTGTCATTGCACAGCGGTCTTTATTCAGTACCACTAAACCTCAGTACTTCTGGAAGCGCTGGAAATTAGTGCTACAGATCTGATCGTACCACCTTCTATATTAACTGAATATCACAGTGTTGTTGATAATATAATTGAGCATTTGGGGCCCCATTTATAATTTTGCCCATCGCCGCACTCTGTCTAAGATCGGCCATGAATCGCAACTTTGCAACATCTGCAAACTGCTTGAGGAGTGTAATGATTTTCTCTCTTCCTCCAAATAAAAACCCATATGATTGTCTATGAGATGGTTTACAGAGATAGATATTTCCAATACATGCTGGCAGATTTTCTGATGGCATACGAAGAAACTAGTTATTATGTTGCCAAAGCGGTCATACACTATGCCATCCTGTGTGCACGAGTAATAACAGTAGATCTGGCCATTATATGACTTGGAGCCCACAGAGGGGAAACTAGTGATAAATGCAGGCTTCATCTCCCTGAGCTCAGCTCTCGAAGGGGTGAAGATGAGCAGTCATGTCGGTCTGTTCTGGGTCTGGGTATAATCTTGTACAGAACAGGCAATGTCATAGGAATTATATATTTATTTTGACTACTTGTTAGACAAGGCTTGTTGAGATGTTATAAAGTAATTTTTGATAGTAGTGTCCCTTCCCTTGTTGAAATGGTAAAATCTGGCTAGAGAGCAGAGGGGAAGAAGGGAAGGACTCTATGACTATGTTGAGATGTCTATAACAAGGCTCCTCATGGGAAGTGCTGCACTAACCGTTAAGCTACAGTGTCAGCCAATCACAGCACTCGCTCAGTAATCTATGCAAATGAGCTGGTGCCAACAGCAATTTCTTGTCAATCAAATTCGCCTAACAATTCATTTTAGTTCGCCCTTTCTATGGGATTCGGCTCTTCAGCAGCGAGTGAGTCATTCTGTGTAGATATTTTAGATATTTTTGCATTCTCCTCTGGTAAGTATAAAACATGCGTCTCCCTAAGGTCAAAGTCTCTGCATCTAGTGGCGCATAAATACAGCAGAGATCTATGTTATCATTGGGTGGGCACATAAGGTCTGACTAGCAGCGCTTCGCCTGGTGCTTGAGGACGGTGAAACGGGCTTGAGGACTGTGAAACGGCCAGGCCACCCCAACCTTTTCCCACAGGCCGGGTGGCCAAGAGTAATATGATTTATTTATATAGCGCCATTGTAATCCACAACACTTTACAAGTCAGAGACAACATACACAAAATAAGATACAACATACAGTATCAACAATAGGAATGAGGGCCAGCTGGCAAGAGCTTACGGAATAAAAGGAAATAGCGGTAACGCACATGGTGTAAGAGCTTGTTCTGTGCAACCCTGGAAATAAGATAGGGGGCTCTACATCTATATATATAAAGGTGAAAGCCCTCACTGACTGACTGATTGACTGACTTGCCACTCATTGTCTAACTTACCGGTGTTGTGCAAATGTGAAATTTGGCACAAGCATTCTTAAGGTCCTATATAGGAAGAGTAAAGGGGTCGCAACTTCAATATTCAATTCTAAGTGCAAAAGTGACCTCTTATGTTATGTAATTTCCCGGTGTCGTACAAACGTGGAATTCGGCACAAGCTTTCTTTATGTCCTACATAGGAAAAGTAAAGGGGTCACAACATGATTTATCAATTCTAAGTGCAAAAGTAAGAGAACCCCTATGTTATGTACCTAATCTAATTCTCTAATTTCCTGGTGTCGTACAAACTTGAAATTTGGCACGCTCAATCTTAAGGTCCCACAGAGCAAAAGTAAAAGGGTTGCAACTTGATTATTCAATTGTAATTGCAAACGTATGTGACTCCCTGTGTAATGTAAATAATACCACACATCTGTACCGCACAAACGTGACATTTGGTATGAGCATTCTTTAGGTTGTAAATAGGAAAAGTAAAGCAGTCACAATTTGACTATTCAATACTATGTGCAAAATTAAGTGACCCCCTGTGTTATGTAACTTCCCAGTGTCATAAAAACGTGAAAGTTAGCACGACCTTTCTTTAAATACTGACTAGGAAAAGTAAAGGGGTCGCAACTTGATCATTCGATTCTAAGAGCAAAAGTGAGCGACCCCCTATTTTATGTACCTAATCTAAATCTCTAACTTCCTGGGGTCGTACAAACTTGAAATTTGGCATGACCATTCTTTAGTTGCCACATAGGAAAAGTAAAGGTTTGTAATTGTTTGTTCAATTCTTAGTACAGAAGTAAGTGACCCCCTATGTTATGTAACTAATAACACACATCTGAACCGCACAAACATGAAATTTGCCACAACCATTCTTTACATCCTAAATAGGAAAAGTAAAGGGGTCACAACTTCAATATTCAATTCAAAGCGTGAGAAACTGCAAAAATCTGCTATACATGGGATAGTTGCTTTCTCAGAAACCGTAAAGCCTATGGAAATGATTTGTATGCTGAGGAGAAGCTATCTCTCCTCTATTTGTATATACTGAGGACAATCTAACTGACCTCTGTGTGCATGTTAAAAGGCTGTAAAGTTATTAGGGAAGCAGCCACGGACTGCATGGATGGAGCATGGCTTCTTAGGCTAAGAAAGGGCTGCAATCCCCAGTCTGGGGTTAAATCTGAATAAAAAGCGGCTTAACATTTAAGGGTAAAAAGTGAGCAGAGTGAGAGGGATGGCACATTCTGCAGAGGGACATCGGTACATGCAGCCTGAGGAGAATCTAAAGCTCCACTGTGCGTATACATATTTTATTCTTGGTTCCTCTGAAGTAATCACGACTTCATAACATTTTCTGGGCGAACAAGACGTAAACACCTGTAATAAGTTAACTTGGGCAAAGCCGGCTATATCAGCTAGTGTCTACATAAAGCTGTATGAAGCAGTCACCAGCCATATCTCTGTATATACAGGTGAGAGGTGCAATAGGGTGTGTGGGGGATAGAGTGGGAAGAAGGGGGTCAGCTTTCCAAAGGAGCGTGAATAAGTAACGTAAATGGAGAAGAGTTAAATTGGGGAAGACGGAAGGCCTCCCTAAAAAGATGTGTTTTTAGGGTATGCTGGGTGCTGGGAATAAACCTGATTCTCTGGGTTAGCACATTGCACAGAACTGGTGCAGCTCTGGAAAAATATTGCAGCCGGGAGTGGGAACTCAGCAGTTGGCACAGCATTGGAGTTGCGGGGCTGAATCCCACCCAGGGCCGGGCGTTGGGGGGCTAAACTGGGCAGTTGCCCCAAGCTCCTACTTCAGGTATTCCGCTGCCTGTTCATTGAAGCTAGTGAGCAGTCAGCTGATGAATACCATATTACAATGAAAGAGTATAGGCAGGGTGACCTACTGCTGGAGTACTGCCTCGTGTCTGGAATAGGACTCCTGGAGGGAAACAAGAGAGGACTCTAAAGTTTTTCATGGGATGATATGATAAAAGAGCTAAAGGGAGGGGAATTGAGGTTTTTACAAGGGACTGTATTTTTCGTTATGGGATTGTATTTTATATGTTGGCGCTGCAAGAGCAACTCCATTCTAGATGCAACCCTGATCTGTTGGCTTTTCGCAGTTCACTGTCAAAGCCCACAACGTGGTGACGATTGTACAATTCAAAGGCGTCCAACGTCATAGGAGGATAACTTAGAATGAACCAAGCAGCCCGACTCATCCACAGTTCTCTATCTGGGGTTTGCAGACGTCACCTGCGATCTCTGAATACATAGCGGTACTGTAATCACTTAGACTGTCTACAGAGCACCTGTCAGAGCTGGTATCTACTGCTACATGGTCACATTATGAGGGTAATATTTGTCATTGCACAACGGTCTTTATTCAGTACCACTAAACCTCAGTACTTCTGGAAGCGCTGGAAATTAGTGCTACAGATCTGATCGTACCACCTTCTATATTAACTGAATATCACAGTGTTGTTGATAATATAATTGAGCATTTGGGGCCCCATTTATAATTTTGCCCATCGCCGCACTCTGTCTAAGATCGGCCATGAATCGCAACTTTGCAACATCTGCAAACTGCTTGAGGAGTGTAATGATTTTCTCTCTTCCTCCAAATAAAAACCCATATGATTGTCTATGAGATGGTTTACAGAGATAGATATTTCCAATACATGCTGGCAGATTTTCTGATGGCATACGAAGAAACTAGTTATTATGTTGCCAAAGCGGTCATACACTATGCCATCCTGTGTGCATGAGTAATTACAGTAGATCTGGCCATTATATGACTTGGAGCCCACAGAGGGGAAACTAGTGATAAATGCAGGCTTCATCTCCCTGAGCTCAGCTCTCGAAGGGGTGAAGATGAGCAGTCATGTCGGTCTGTTCTGGGTCTGGGTATAATCTTGTACAGAACAGGCAATGTCATAGGAATTATATATTTATTTTGACTACTTGTTAGACAAGGCTTGTTGAGATGTTATAAAGTAATTTTTGATAGTAGTGTCCCTTCCCTTGTTGAAATGGTAAAATCTGGCTAGAGAGCAGAGGGGAAGAAGGGAAGGACTCTATGACTATGTTGAGATGTCTATAACAAGGCTCCTCATGGGAAGTGCTGCACTAACCGTTAAGCTACAGTGTCAGCCAATCACAGCACTCGCTCAGTAATCTATGCAAATGAGCTGGTGCCAACAGCAATTTCTTGTCAATCAAATTCGCCTAACAATTCATTTTAGTTCGCCCTTTCTATGGGATTCGGCTCTTCAGCAGCGAGTGAGTCATTCTGTGTAGATATTTTAGATATTTTTGCATTCTCCTCTGGTAAGTATAAAACATGCGTCTCCCTAAGGTCAAAGTCTCTGCATCTAGTGGCGCATAAATACAGCAGAGATCTATGTTATCATTGGGTGGGCACATAAGGTCTGACTAGCAGCGCTTCGCCTGGTGCTTGAGGACGGTGAAACGGGCTTGAGGACTGTGAAACGGCCAGGCCACCCCAACCTTTTCCCACAGGCCGGGTGGCCAAGAGTAATATGATTTATTTATATAGCGCCATTGTAATCCACAACACTTTACAAGTCAGAGACAACATACACAAAATAAGATACAACATACAGTATCAACAATAGGAATGAGGGCCAGCTGGCAAGAGCTTACGGAATAAAAGGAAATAGCGGTAACGCACATGGTGTAAGAGCTTGTTCTGTGCAACCCTGGAAATAAGATAGGGGGCTCTACATCTATATATATAAAGGTGAAAGCCCTCACTGACTGACTGATTGACTGACTTGCCACTCATTGTCTAACTTACCGGTGTTGTGCAAATGTGAAATTTGGCACAAGCATTCTTAAGGTCCTATATAGGAAGAGTAAAGGGGTCGCAACTTCAATATTCAATTCTAAGTGCAAAAGTGACCTCTTATGTTATGTAATTTCCCGGTGTTGTACAAACGTGGAATTCGGCACAAGCTTTCTTTATGTCCTACATAGGAAAAGTAAAGGGGTCACAACATGATTTATCAATTCTAAGTGCAAAAGTAAGAGAACCCCTATGTTATGTACCTAATCTAATTCTCTAATTTCCTGGTGTCGTACAAACTTGAAATTTGGCACGCTCAATCTTAAGGTCCCACAGAGCAAAAGTAATAGGGTTGCAACTTGATTATTCAATTGTAATTGCAAACGTATGTGACTCCCTGTGTAATGTAAATAATACCACACATCTGTACCGCACAAACGTGACATTTGGTATGAGCATTCTTTAGGTTGTAAATAGGAAAAGTAAAGCAGTCACAATTTGACTATTCAATACTATGTGCAAAATTAAGTGACCCCCTGTGTTATGTAACTTCCCAGTGTCATAAAAACGTGAAAGTTAGCACGACCTTTCTTTAAATACTGACTAGGAAAAGTAAAGGGGTCGCAACTTGATCATTCGATTCTAAGAGCAAAAGTGAGCGACCCCCTATTTTATGTACCTAATCTAAATCTCTAACTTCCTGGGGTCGTACAAACTTGAAATTTGGCATGACCATTCTTTAGTTGCCACATAGGAAAAGTAAAGGTTTGTAATTGTTTGTTCAATTCTTAGTACAGAAGTAAGTGACCCCCTATGTTATGTAACTAATAACACACATCTGAACCGCACAAACATGAAATTTGCCACAACCATTCTTTACATCCTAAATAGGAAAAGTAAAGGGGTCACAACTTCAATATTCAATTCAAAGCGTGAGAAACTGCAAAAATCTGCTATACATGGGATAGTTGCTTTCTCAGAAACCGTAAAGCCTATGGAAATGATTTGTATGCTGAGGAGAATCTATCTCTCCTCTATTTGTATATACTGAGGACAATCTAACTGACCTCTGTGTGCATGTTAAAAGGCTGTAAAGTATTTAGGGAAGCAGCCACGGACTGCATGGATGGAGCATGGCTTCTTAGGCTAAGAAAGGGCTGCAATCCCCAGTCTGGGGTTAAATCTGAATAAAAAGCGGCTTAACATTTAAGGGTAAAAAGTGAGCAGAGTGAGAGGGATGGCACATTCTGCAGAGGGACATCGGTAAATGCAGCCTGAGGAGAATCTAAAGCTCCACTGTGCGTATACATATTTTATTCTTGGTTCCTCTGAAGTAATCACGACTTCATAACATTTTCTGGGCGAACAAGACGTAAACACCTGTAATAAGTTAACTTGGGCAAAGCCGGCTATATCAGCTAGTGTCTACATAAAGCTGTATGAAGCAGTCACCAGCCATATCTCTGTATATACAGGTGAGAGGTGCAATAGGGTGTGTGGGGGATAGAGTGGGAAGAAGGGGGTCAGCTTTCCAAAGGAGCGTGAATAAGTAACGTAAATGGAGAAGAGTTAAATTGGGGAAGACGGAAGGCCTCCCTAAAAAGATGTGTTTTTAGGGTATGCTGGGTGCTGGGAATAAACCTGATTCTCTGGGTTAGCACATTGCACAGAACTGGTGCAGCTCTGGAAAAATCTTGCAGCCGGGAGTGGGAACTCAGCAGTTGGCACAGCATTGGAGTTGTGGGTCTGAATCCCACCCAGGGCCGGGCGTTGGGGGGGTAAACTGGGCAGTTGCCCCAAGCTCCTACTTCAGGTATTCCGCTGCCTGCTCATTGAAGCTAGTGAGCAGTCAGCTGATGAACACCATATTACAATGGAAGAGTATAGGCAGGGTGACCTACTGCTGGAGTACTGTCTCGTGTCTGGAATAGGACTCCTGGAGGGAAACAAGAGAGGACTCTAAAGTTTTTCATGGGATGATATGATAAAAGAGCTAAAGGGAGGGGAATTGAGGTTTTTACAAGGGACTGTATTTTTCGTTATGGGATTGTATTTTATATGTTGGCGCTGCAAGAGCAACTCCATTCTAGATGCAACCCTGATCTGTTGGCTTTTCGCAGTTCACTGTCAAAGCCCACAACGTGGTGACGATTGTACAATTCAAAGGCGTCCAACGTCATAGGAGGATAACTTAGAATGAACCAAGCAGCCCGACTCATCCACAGTTCTCTATCTGGGGTTTGCAGACGTCACCTGCGATCTCTGAATACATAGCGGTACTGTAATCACTTAGACTGTCTACAGAGCACCTGTCAGAGCTGGTATCTACTGCTACATGGTCACATTATGAGGGTAATATTTGTCATTGCACAGCGGTCTTTATTCAGTACCACTAAACCTCAGTACTTCTGGAAGCGCTGGAAATTAGTGCTACAGATCTGATCGTACCACCTTCTATATTAACTGAATATCACAGTGTTGTTGATAATATAATTGAGCATTTGGGGCCCCATTTATAATTTTGCCCATCGCCGCACTCTGTCTAAGATCGGCCATGAATCGCAACTTTGCAACATCTGCAAACTGCTTGAGGAGTGTAATGATTTTCTCTCTTCCTCCAAATAAAAACCCATATGATTGTCTATGAGATGGTTTACAGAGATAGATATTTCCAATACATGCTGGCAGATTTTCTGATGGCATACGAAGAAACTAGTTATTATGTTGCCAAAGCGGTCATACACTATGCCATCCTGTGTGCACGAGTAATAACAGTAGATCTGGCCATTATATGACTTGGAGCCCACAGAGGGGAAACTAGTGATAAATGCAGGCTTCATCTCCCTGAGCTCAGCTCTCGAAGGGGTGAAGATGAGCAGTCATGTCGGTCTGTTCTGGGTCTGGGTATAATCTTGTACAGAACAGGCAATGTCATAGGAATTATATATTTATTTTGACTACTTGTTAGACAAGGCTTGTTGAGATGTTATAAAGTAATTTTTGATAGTAGTGTCCCTTCCCTTGTTGAAATGGTAAAATCTGGCTAGAGAGCAGAGGGGAAGAAGGGAAGGACTCTATGACTATGTTGAGATGTCTATAACAAGGCTCCTCATGGGAAGTGCTGCACTAACCGTTAAGCTACAGTGTCAGCCAATCACAGCACTCGCTCAGTAATCTATGCAAATGAGCTGGTGCCAACAGCAATTTCTTGTCAATCAAATTCGCCTAACAATTCATTTTAGTTCGCCCTTTCTATGGGATTCGGCTCTTCAGCAGCGAGTGAGTCATTCTGTGTAGATATTTTAGATATTTTTGCATTCTCCTCTGGTAAGTATAAAACATGCGTCTCCCTAAGGTCAAAGTCTCTGCATCTAGTGGCGCATAAATACAGCAGAGATCTATGTTATCATTGGGTGGGCACATAAGGTCTGACTAGCAGCGCTTCGCCTGGTGCTTGAGGACGGTGAAACGGGCTTGAGGACTGTGAAACGGCCAGGCCACCCCAACCTTTTCCCACAGGCCGGGTGGCCAAGAGTAATATGATTTATTTATATAGCGCCATTGTAATCCACAACACTTTACAAGTCAGAGACAACATACACAAAATAAGATACAACATACAGTATCAACAATAGGAATGAGGGCCAGCTGGCAAGAGCTTACGGAATAAAAGGAAATAGCGGTAACGCACATGGTGTAAGAGCTTGTTCTGTGCAACCCTGGAAATAAGATAGGGGGCTCTACATCTATATATATAAAGGTGAAAGCCCTCACTGACTGACTGATTGACTGACTTGCCACTCATTGTCTAACTTACCGGTGTTGTGCAAATGTGAAATTTGGCACAAGCATTCTTAAGGTCCTATATAGGAAGAGTAAAGGGGTCGCAACTTCAATATTCAATTCTAAGTGCAAAAGTGACCTCTTATGTTATGTAATTTCCCGGTGTTGTACAAACGTGGAATTCGGCACAAGCTTTCTTTATGTCCTACATAGGAAAAGTAAAGGGGTCACAACATGATTTATCAATTCTAAGTGCAAAAGTAAGAGAACCCCTATGTTATGTACCTAATCTAATTCTCTAATTTCCTGGTGTCGTACAAACTTGAAATTTGGCACGCTCAATCTTAAGGTCCCACAGAGCAAAAGTAAAAGGGTTGCAACTTGATTATTCAATTGTAATTGCAAACGTATGTGACTCCCTGTGTAATGTAAATAATACCACACATCTGTACCGCACAAACGTGACATTTGGTATGAGCATTCTTTAGGTTGTAAATAGGAAAAGTAAAGCAGTCACAATTTGACTATTCAATACTATGTGCAAAATTAAGTGACCCCCTGTGTTATGTAACTTCCCAGTGTCATAAAAACGTGAAAGTTAGCACGACCTTTCTTTAAATACTGACTAGGAAAAGTAAAGGGGTCGCAACTTGATCATTCGATTCTAAGAGCAAAAGTGAGCGACCCCCTATTTTATGTACCTAATCTAAATCTCTAACTTCCTGGGGTCGTACAAACTTGAAATTTGGCATGACCATTCTTTAGTTGCCACATAGGAAAAGTAAAGGTTTGTAATTGTTTGTTCAATTCTTAGTACAGAAGTAAGTGACCCCCTATGTTATGTAACTAATAACACACATCTGAACCGCACAAACATGAAATTTGCCACAACCATTCTTTACATCCTAAATAGGAAAAGTAAAGGGGTCACAACTTCAATATTCAATTCAAAGCGTGAGAAACTGCAAAAATCTGCTATACATGGGATAGTTGCTTTCTCAGAAACCGTAAAGCCTATGGAAATGATTTGTATGCTGAGGAGAAGCTATCTCTCCTCTATTTGTATATACTGAGGACAATCTAACTGACCTCTGTGTGCATGTTAAAAGGCTGTAAAGTTATTAGGGAAGCAGCCACGGACTGCATGGATGGAGCATGGCTTCTTAGGCTAAGAAAGGGCTGCAATCCCCAGTCTGGGGTTAAATCTGAATAAAAAGCGGCTTAACATTTAAGGGTAAAAAGTGAGCAGAGTGAGAGGGATGGCACATTCTGCAGAGGGACATCGGTACATGCAGCCTGAGGAGAATCTAAAGCTCCACTGTGCGTATACATATTTTATTCTTGGTTCCTCTGAAGTAATCACGACTTCATAACATTTTCTGGGCGAACAAGACGTAAACACCTGTAATAAGTTAACTTGGGCAAAGCCGGCTATATCAGCTAGTGTCTACATAAAGCTGTATGAAGCAGTCACCAGCCATATCTCTGTATATACAGGTGAGAGGTGCAATAGGGTGTGTGGGGGATAGAGTGGGAAGAAGGGGGTCAGCTTTCCAAAGGAGCGTGAATAAGTAACGTAAATGGAGAAGAGTTAAATTGGGGAAGACGGAAGGCCTCCCTAAAAAGATGTGTTTTTAGGGTATGCTGGGTGCTGGGAATAAACCTGATTCTCTGGGTTAGCACATTGCACAGAACTGGTGCAGCTCTGGAAAAATCTTGCAGCCGGGAGTGGGAACTCAGCAGTTGGCACAGCATTGGAGTTGCGGGGCTGAATCCCACCCAGGGCCGGACGTTGGGGGGCTAAACTGGGCAGTTGCCCCAAGCTCCTACTTCAGGTATTCCGCTGCCTGTTCATTGAAGCTAGTGAGCAGTCAGCTGATGAATACCATATTACAATGAAAGAGTATAGGCAGGGTGACCTACTGCTGGAGTACTGCCTCGTGTCTGGAATAGGACTCCTGGAGGGAAACAAGAGAGGACTCTAAAGTTTTTCATGGGATGATATGATAAAAGAGCTAAAGGGAGGGGAATTGAGGTTTTTACAAGGGACTGTATTTTTCGTTATGGGATTGTATTTTATATGTTGGCGCTGCAAGAGCAACTCCATTCTAGATGCAACCCTGATCTGTTGGCTTTTCGCAGTTCACTGTCAAAGCCCACAACGTGGTGACGATTGTACAATTCAAAGGCGTCCAACGTCATAGGAGGATAACTTAGAATGAACCAAGCAGCCCGACTCATCCACAGTTCTCTATCTGGGGTTTGCAGACGTCACCTGCGATCTCTGAATACATAGCGGTACTGTAATCACTTAGACTGTCTACAGAGCACCTGTCAGAGCTGGTATCTACTGCTACATGGTCACATTATGAGGGTAATATTTGTCATTGCACAACGGTCTTTATTCAGTACCACTAAACCTCAGTACTTCTGGAAGCGCTGGAAATTAGTGCTACAGATCTGATCGTACCACCTTCTATATTAACTGAATATCACAGTGTTGTTGATAATATAATTGAGCATTTGGGGCCCCATTTATAATTTTGCCCATCGCCGCACTCTGTCTAAGATCGGCCATGAATCGCAACTTTGCAACATCTGCAAACTGCTTGAGGAGTGTAATGATTTTCTCTCTTCCTCCAAATAAAAACCCATATGATTGTCTATGAGATGGTTTACAGAGATAGATATTTCCAATACATGCTGGCAGATTTTCTGATGGCATACGAAGAAACTAGTTATTATGTTGCCAAAGCGGTCATACACTATGCCATCCTGTGTGCATGAGTAATTACAGTAGATCTGGCCATTATATGACTTGGAGCCCACAGAGGGGAAACTAGTGATAAATGCAGGCTTCATCTCCCTGAGCTCAGCTCTCGAAGGGGTGAAGATGAGCAGTCATGTCGGTCTGTTCTGGGTCTGGGTATAATCTTGTACAGAACAGGCAATGTCATAGGAATTATATATTTATTTTGACTACTTGTTAGACAAGGCTTGTTGAGATGTTATAAAGTAATTTTTGATAGTAGTGTCCCTTCCCTTGTTGAAATGGTAAAATCTGGCTAGAGAGCAGAGGGGAAGAAGGGAAGGACTCTATGACTATGTTGAGATGTCTATAACAAGGCTCCTCATGGGAAGTGCTGCACTAACCGTTAAGCTACAGTGTCAGCCAATCACAGCACTCGCTCAGTAATCTATGCAAATGAGCTGGTGCCAACAGCAATTTCTTGTCAATCAAATTCGCCTAACAATTCATTTTAGTTCGCCCTTTCTATGGGATTCGGCTCTTCAGCAGCGAGTGAGTCATTCTGTGTAGATATTTTAGATATTTTTGCATTCTCCTCTGGTAAGTATAAAACATGCGTCTCCCTAAGGTCAAAGTCTCTGCATCTAGTGGCGCATAAATACAGCAGAGATCTATGTTATCATTGGGTGGGCACATAAGGTCTGACTAGCAGCGCTTCGCCTGGTGCTTGAGGACGGTGAAACGGGCTTGAGGACTGTGAAACGGCCAGGCCACCCCAACCTTTTCCCACAGGCCGGGTGGCCAAGAGTAATATGATTTATTTATATAGCGCCATTGTAATCCACAACACTTTACAAGTCAGAGACAACATACACAAAATAAGATACAACATACAGTATCAACAATAGGAATGAGGGCCAGCTGGCAAGAGCTTACGGAATAAAAGGAAATAGCGGTAACGCACATGGTGTAAGAGCTTGTTCTGTGCAACCCTGGAAATAAGATAGGGGGCTCTACATCTATATATATAAAGGTGAAAGCCCTCACTGACTGACTGATTGACTGACTTGCCACTCATTGTCTAACTTACCGGTGTTGTGCAAATGTGAAATTTGGCACAAGCATTCTTAAGGTCCTATATAGGAAGAGTAAAGGGGTCGCAACTTCAATATTCAATTCTAAGTGCAAAAGTGACCTCTTATGTTATGTAATTTCCCGGTGTTGTACAAACGTGGAATTCGGCACAAGCTTTCTTTATGTCCTACATAGGAAAAGTAAAGGGGTCACAACATGATTTATCAATTCTAAGTGCAAAAGTAAGAGAACCCCTATGTTATGTACCTAATCTAATTCTCTAATTTCCTGGTGTCGTACAAACTTGAAATTTGGCACGCTCAATCTTAAGGTCCCACAGAGCAAAAGTAAAAGGGTTGCAACTTGATTATTCAATTGTAATTGCAAACGTATGTGACTCCCTGTGTAATGTAAATAATACCACACATCTGTACCGCACAAACGTGACATTTGGTATGAGCATTCTTTAGGTTGTAAATAGGAAAAGTAAAGCAGTCACAATTTGACTATTCAATACTATGTGCAAAATTAAGTGACCCCGTGTTATGTAACTTCCCAGTGTCATAAAAACGTGAAAGTTAGCACGACCTTTCTTTAAATACTGACTAGGAAAAGTAAAGGGGTCGCAACTTGATCATTCGATTCTAAGAGCAAAAGTGAGCGACCCCCTATTTTATGTACCTAATCTAAATCTCTAACTTCCTGGGGTCGTACAAACTTGAAATTTGGCATGACCATTCTTTAGTTGCCACATAGGAAAAGTAAAGGTTTGTAATTGTTTGTTCAATTCTTAGTACAGAAGTAAGTGACCCCCTATGTTATGTAACTAATAACACACATCTGAACCGCACAAACATGAAATTTGCCACAACCATTCTTTACATCCTAAATAGGAAAAGTAAAGGGGTCACAACTTCAATATTCAATTCAAAGCGTGAGAAACTGCAAAAATCTGCTATACATGGGATAGTTGCTTTCTCAGAAACCGTAAAGCCTATGGAAATGATTTGTATGCTGAGGAGAATCTATCTCTCCTCTATTTGTATATACTGAGGACAATCTAACTGACCTCTGTGTGCATGTTAAAAGGCTGTAAAGTATTTAGGGAAGCAGCCACGGACTGCATGGATGGAGCATGGCTTCTTAGGCTAAGAAAGGGCTGCAATCCCCAGTCTGGGGTTAAATCTGAATAAAAAGCGGCTTAACATTTAAGGGTAAAAAGTGAGCAGAGTGAGAGGGATGGCACATTCTGCAGAGGGACATCGGTACATGCAGCCTGAGGAGAATCTAAAGCTCCACTGTGCGTATACATATTTTATTCTTGGTTCCTCTGAAGTAATCACGACTTCATAACATTTTCTGGGCGAACAAGACGTAAACACCTGTAATAAGTTAACTTGGGCAAAGCCGGCTATATCAGCTAGTGTCTACATAAAGCTGTATGAAGCAGTCACCAGCCATATCTCTGTATATACAGGTGAGAGGTGCAATAGGGTGTGTGGGGGATAGAGTGGGAAGAAGGGGGTCAGCTTTCCAAAGGAGCGTGAATAAGTAACGTAAATGGAGAAGAGTTAAATTGGGGAAGACGGAAGGCCTCCCTAAAAAGATGTGTTTTTAGGGTATGCTGGGTGCTGGGAATAAACCTGATTCTCTGGGTTAGCACATTGCACAGAACTGGTGCAGCTCTGGAAAAATCTTGCAGCCGGGAGTGGGAACTCAGCAGTTGGCACAGCATTGGAGTTGCGGGGCTGAATCCCACCCAGGGCCGGGCGTTGGGGGGGTAAACTGGGCAGTTGCCCCAAGCTCCTACTTCAGGTATTCCGCTGCCTGTTCATTGAAGCTAGTGAGCAGTCAGCTGATGAATACCATATTACAATGAAAGAGTATAGGCAGGGTGACCTACTGCTGGAGTACTGCCTCGTGTCTGGAATAGGACTCCTGGAGGGAAACAAGAGAGGACTCTAAAGTTTTTCATGGGATGATATGATAAAAGAGCTAAAGGGAGGGGAATTGAGGTTTTTACAAGGGACTGTATTTTTCGTTATGGGATTGTATTTTATATGTTGGCGCTGCAAGAGCAACTCCATTCTAGATGCAACCCTGATCTGTTGGCTTTTCGCAGTTCACTGTCAAAGCCCACAACGTGGTGACGATTGTACAATTCAAAGGCGTCCAACGTCATAGGAGGATAACTTAGAATGAACCAAGCAGCCCGACTCATCCACAGTTCTCTATCTGGGGTTTGCAGACGTCACCTGCGATCTCTGAATACATAGCGGTACTGTAATCACTTAGACTGTCTACAGAGCACCTGTCAGAGCTGGTATCTACTGCTACATGGTCACATTATGAGGGTAATATTTGTCATTGCACAGCGGTCTTTATTCAGTACCACTAAACCTCAGTACTTCTGGAAGCGCTGGAAATTAGTGCTACAGATCTGATCGTACCACCTTCTATATTAACTGAATATCACAGTGTTGTTGATAATATAATTGAGCATTTGGGGCCCCATTTATAATTTTGCCCATCGCCGCACTCTGTCTAAGATCGGCCATGAATCGCAACTTTGCAACATCTGCAAACTGCTTGAGGAGTGTAATGATTTTCTCTCTTCCTCCAAATAAAAACCCATATGATTGTCTATGAGATGGTTTACAGAGATAGATATTTCCAATACATGCTGGCAGATTTTCTGATGGCATACGAAGAAACTAGTTATTATGTTGCCAAAGCGGTCATACACTATGCCATCCTGTGTGCACGAGTAATTACAGTAGATCTGGCCATTATATGACTTGGAGCCCACAGAGGGGAAACTAGTGATAAATGCAGGCTTCATCTCCCTGAGCTCAGCTCTCGAAGGGGTGAAGATGAGCAGTCATGTCGGTCTGTTCTGGGTCTGGGTATAATCTTGTACAGAACAGGCAATGTCATAGGAATTATATATTTATTTTGACTACTTGTTAGACAAGGCTTGTTGAGATGTTATAAAGTAATTTTTGATAGTAGTGTCCCTTCCCTTGTTGAAATGGTAAAATCTGGCTAGAGAGCAGAGGGGAAGAAGGGAAGGACTCTATGACTATGTTGAGATGTCTATAACAAGGCTCCTCATGGGAAGTGCTGCACTAACCGTTAAGCTACAGTGTCAGCCAATCACAGCACTCGCTCAGTAATCTATGCAAATGAGCTGGTGCCAACAGCAATTTCTTGTCAATCAAATTCGCCTAACAATTCATTTTAGTTCGCCCTTTCTATGGGATTCGGCTCTTCAGCAGCGAGTGAGTCATTCTGTGTAGATATTTTAGATATTTTTGCATTCTCCTCTGGTAAGTATAAAACATGCGTCTCCCTAAGGTCAAAGTCTCTGCATCTAGTGGCGCATAAATACAGCAGAGATCTATGTTATCATTGGGTGGGCACATAAGGTCTGACTAGCAGCGCTTCGCCTGGTGCTTGAGGACGGTGAAACGGGCTTGAGGACTGTGAAACGGCCAGGCCACCCCAACCTTTTCCCACAGGCCGGGTGGCCAAGAGTAATATGATTTATTTATATAGCGCCATTGTAATCCACAACACTTTACAAGTCAGAGACAACATACACAAAATAAGATACAACATACAGTATCAACAATAGGAATGAGGGCCAGCTGGCAAGAGCTTACGGAATAAAAGGAAATAGCGGTAACGCACATGGTGTAAGAGCTTGTTCTGTGCAACCCTGGAAATAAGATAGGGGGCTCTACATCTATATATATAAAGGTGAAAGCCCTCACTGACTGACTGATTGACTGACTTGCCACTCATTGTCTAACTTACCGGTGTTGTGCAAATGTGAAATTTGGCACAAGCATTCTTAAGGTCCTATATAGGAAGAGTAAAGGGGTCGCAACTTCAATATTCAATTCTAAGTGCAAAAGTGACCTCTTATGTTATGTAATTTCCCGGTGTCGTACAAACGTGGAATTCGGCACAAGCTTTCTTTATGTCCTACATAGGAAAAGTAAAGGGGTCACAACATGATTTATCAATTCTAAGTGCAAAAGTAAGAGAACCCCTATGTTATGTACCTAATCTAATTCTCTAATTTCCTGGTGTCGTACAAACTTGAAATTTGGCACGCTCAATCTTTAGGTCCCACAGAGCAAAAGTAAAAGGGTTGCAACTTGATTATTCAATTGTAATTGCAAACGTATGTGACTCCCTGTGTAATGTAAATAATACCACACATCTGTACCGCACAAATGTGACATTTGGTATGAGCATTCTTTAGGTTGTAAATAGGAAAAGTAAAGCAGTCACAATTTGACTATTCAATACTATGTGCAAAATTAAGTGACCCCCTGTGTTATGTAACTTCCCAGTGTCATAAAAACGTGAAAGTTAGCACGACCTTTCTTTAAATACTGACTAGGAAAAGTAAAGGGGTCGCAACTTGATCATTCGATTCTAAGAGCAAAAGTGAGCGACCCCCTATTTTATGTACCTAATCTAAATCTCTAACTTCCTGGGGTCGTACAAACTTGAAATTTGGCATGACCATTCTTTAGTTGCCACATAGGAAAAGTAAAGGTTTGTAATTGTTTGTTCAATTCTTAGTACAGAAGTAAGTGACCCCCTATGTTATGTAACTAATAACACACATCTGAACCGCACAAACATGAAATTTGCCACAACCATTCTTTACATCCTAAATAGGAAAAGTAAAGGGGTCACAACTTCAATATTCAATTCAAAGCGTGAGAAACTGCAAAAATCTGCTATACATGGGATAGTTGCTTTCTCAGAAACCGTAAAGCCTATGGAAATGATTTGTATGCTGAGGAGAAGCTATCTCTCCTCTATTTGTATATACTGAGGACAATCTAACTGACCTCTGTGTGCATGTTAAAAGGCTGTAAAGTTATTAGGGAAGCAGCCACGGACTGCATGGATGGAGCATGGCTTCTTAGGCTAAGAAAGGGCTGCAATCCCCAGTCTGGGGTTAAATCTGAATAAAAAGCGGCTTAACAGTTAAGGGTAAAAAGTGAGCAGAGTGAGAGGGATGGCACATTCTGCAGAGGGACATCGGTACATGCAGCCTGAGGAGAATCTAAAGCTCCACTGTGCGTATACATATTTTATTCTTGGTTCCTCTGAAGTAATCACGACTTCATAACATTTTCTGGGCGAACAAGACGTAAACACCTGTAATAAGTTAACTTGGGCAAAGCCGGCTATATCAGCTAGTGTCTACATAAAGCTGTATGAAGCAGTCACCAGCCATATCTCTGTATATACAGGTGAGAGGTGCAATAGGGTGTGTGGGGGATAGAGTGGGAAGAAGGGGGTCAGCTTTCCAAAGGAGCGTGAATAAGTAACGTAAATGGAGAAGAGTTAAATTGGGGAAGACGGAAGGCCTCCCTAAAAAGATGTGTTTTTAGGGTATGCTGGGTGCTGGGAATAAACCTGATTCTCTGGGTTAGCACATTGCACAGAACTGGTGCAGCTCTGGAAAAATCTTGCAGCCGGGATTGGGAACTCAGCAGTTGGCACAGCATTGGAGTTGCAGGGCTGAATCCCACCCAGGGCCGGGCGTTGGGGGGCTAAACTGGGCAGTTGCCCCAAGCTCCTACTTCAGGTATTCCGCTGCCTGTTCATTGAAGCTAGTGAGCAGTCAGCTGATGAATACCATATTACAATGAAAGAGTATAGGCAGGGTGACCTACTGCTGGAGTACTGCCTCGTGTCTGGAATAGGACTCCTGGAGGGAAACAAGAGAGGACTCTAAAGTTTTTCATGGGATGATATGATAAAAGAGCTAAAGGGAGGGGAATTGAGGTTTTTACAAGGGACTGTATTTTTCGTTATGGGATTGTATTTTATATGTTGGCGCTGCAAGAGCAACTCCATTCTAGATGCAACCCTGATCTGTTGGCTTTTCGCAGTTCACTGTCAAAGCCCACAACGTGGTGACGATTGTACAATTCAAAGGCGTCCAACGTCATAGGAGGATAACTTAGAATGAACCAAGCAGCCCGACTCATCCACAGTTCTCTATCTGGGGTTTGCAGACGTCACCTGCGATCTCTGAATACATAGCGGTACTGTAATCACTTAGACTGTCTACAGAGCACCTGTCAGAGCTGGTATCTACTGCTACATGGTCACATTATGAGGGTAATATTTGTCATTGCACAGCGGTCTTTATTCAGTACCACTAAACCTCAGTACTTCTGGAAGCGCTGGAAATTAGTGCTACAGATCTGATCGTACCACCTTCTATATTAACTGAATATCACAGTGTTGTTGATAATATAATTGAGCATTTGGGGCCCCATTTATAATTTTGCCCATCGCCGCACTCTGTCTAAGATCGGCCATGAATCGCAACTTTGCAACATCTGCAAACTGCTTGAGGAGTGTAATGATTTTCTCTCTTCCTCCAAATAAAAACCCATATGATTGTCTATGAGATGGTTTACAGAGATAGATATTTCCAATACATGCTGGCAGATTTTCTGATGGCATACGAAGAAACTAGTTATTATGTTGCCAAAGCGGTCATACACTATGCCATCCTGTGTGCACGAGTAATAACAGTAGATCTGGCCATTATATGACTTGGAGCCCACAGAGGGGAAACTAGTGATAAATGCAGGCTTCATCTCCCTGAGCTCAGCTCTCGAAGGGGTGAAGATGAGCAGTCATGTCGGTCTGTTCTGGGTCTGGGTATAATCTTGTACAGAACAGGCAATGTCATAGGAATTATATATTTATTTTGACTACTTGTTAGACAAGGCTTGTTGAGATGTTATAAAGTAATTTTTGATAGTAGTGTCCCTTCCCTTGTTGAAATGGTAAAATCTGGCTAGAGAGCAGAGGGGAAGAAGGGAAGGACTCTATGACTATGTTGAGATGTCTATAACAAGGCTCCTCATGGGAAGTGCTGCACTAACCGTTAAGCTACAGTGTCAGCCAATCACAGCACTCGCTCAGTAATCTATGCAAATGAGCTGGTGCCAACAGCAATTTCTTGTCAATCAAATTCGCCTAACAATTCATTTTAGTTCGCCCTTTCTATGGGATTCGGCTCTTCAGCAGCGAGTGAGTCATTCTGTGTAGATATTTTAGATATTTTTGCATTCTCCTCTGGTAAGTATAAAACATGCGTCTCCCTAAGGTCAAAGTCTCTGCATCTAGTGGCGCATAAATACAGCAGAGATCTATGTTATCATTGGGTGGGCACATAAGGTCTGACTAGCAGCGCTTCGCCTGGTGCTTGAGGACGGTGAAACGGGCTTGAGGACTGTGAAACGGCCAGGCCACCCCAACCTTTTCCCACAGGCCGGGTGGCCAAGAGTAATATGATTTATTTATATAGCGCCATTGTAATCCACAACACTTTACAAGTCAGAGACAACATACACAAAATAAGATACAACATACAGTATCAACAATAGGAATGAGGGCCAGCTGGCAAGAGCTTACGGAATAAAAGGAAATAGCGGTAACGCACATGGTGTAAGAGCTTGTTCTGTGCAACCCTGGAAATAAGATAGGGGGCTCTACATCTATATATATAAAGGTGAAAGCCCTCACTGACTGACTGATTGACTGACTTGCCACTCATTGTCTAACTTACCGGTGTTGTGCAAATGTGAAATTTGGCACAAGCATTCTTAAGGTCCTATATAGGAAGAGTAAAGGGGTCGCAACTTCAATATTCAATTCTAAGTGCAAAAGTGACCTCTTATGTTATGTAATTTCCCGGTGTCGTACAAACGTGGAATTCGGCACAAGCTTTCTTTATGTCCTACATAGGAAAAGTAAAGGGGTCACAACATGATTTATCAATTCTAAGTGCAAAAGTAAGAGAACCCCTATGTTATGTACCTAATCTAATTCTCTAATTTCCTGGTGTCGTACAAACTTGAAATTTGGCACGCTCAATCTTTAGGTCCCACAGAGCAAAAGTAAAAGGGTTGCAACTTGATTATTCAATTGTAATTGCAAACGTATGTGACTCCCTGTGTAATGTAAATAATACCACACATCTGTACCGCACAAACGTGACATTTGGTATGAGCATTCTTTAGGTTGTAAATAGGAAAAGTAAAGCAGTCACAATTTGACTATTCAATACTATGTGCAAAATTAAGTGACCCCCTGTGTTATGTAACTTCCCAGTGTCATAAAAACGTGAAAGTTAGCACGACCTTTCTTTAAATACTGACTAGGAAAAGTAAAGGGGTCGCAACTTGAACATTCGATTCTAAGAGCAAAAGTGAGCGACCCCCTATTTTATGTACCTAATCTAAATCTCTAACTTCCTGGGGTCGTACAAACTTGAAATTTGGCATGACCATTCTTTAGTTGCCACATAGGAAAAGTAAAGGTTTGTAATTGTTTGTTCAATTCTTAGTACAGAAGTAAGTGACCCCCTATGTTATGTAACTAATAACACACATCTGAACCGCACAAACATGAAATTTGCCACAACCATTCTTTACATCCTAAATAGGAAAAGTAAAGGGGTCACAACTTCAATATTCAATTCAAAGCGTGAGAAACTGCAAAAATCTGCTATACATGGGATAGTTGCTTTCTCAGAAACCGTAAAGCCTATGGAAATGATTTGTATGCTGAGGAGAAGCTATCTCTCCTCTATTTGTATATACTGAGGACAATCTAACTGACCTCTGTGTGCATGTTAAAAGGCTGTAAAGTTATTAGGGAAGCAGCCACGGACTGCATGGATGGAGCATGGCTTCTTAGGCTAAGAAAGGGCTGCAATCCCCAGTCTGGGGTTAAATCTGAATAAAAAGCGGCTTAACATTTAAGGGTAAAAAGTGAGCAGAGTGAGAGGGATGGCACATTCTGCAGAGGGACATCGGTACATGCAGCCTGAGGAGAATCTAAAGCTCCACTGTGCGTATACATATTTTATTCTTGGTTCCTCTGAAGTAATCACGACTTCATAACATTTTCTGGGCGAACAAGACGTAAACACCTGTAATAAGTTAACTTGGGCAAAGCCGGCTATATCAGCTAGTGTCTACATAAAGCTGTATGAAGCAGTCACCAGCCATATCTCTGTATATACAGGTGAGAGGTGCAATAGGGTGTGTGGGGGATAGAGTGGGAAGAAGGGGGTCAGCTTTCCAAAGGAGCGTGAATAAGTAACGTAAATGGAGAAGAGTTAAATTGGGGAAGACGGAAGGCCTCCCTAAAAAGATGTGTTTTTAGGGTATGCTGGGTGCTGGGAATAAACCTGATTCTCTGGGTTAGCACATTGCACAGAACTGGTGCAGCTCTGGAAAAATCTTGCAGCCGGGAGTGGGAACTCAGCAGTTGGCACAGCATTGGAGTTGTGGGTCTGAATCCCACCCAGGGCCGGGCGTTGGGGGGGTAAACTGGGCAGTTGCCCCAAGCTCCTACTTCAGGTATTCCGCTGCCTGTTCATTGAAGCTAGTGAGCAGTCAGCTGATGAACACCATATTACAATGGAAGAGTATAGGCAGGGTGACCTACTGCTGGAGTACTGCCTTGTGTCTGGAATGGGACTCCTGGAGGGAAACAAGAGAGGACTCTAAAGTTTTTCATGGGATGATATGATAAAAGAGCTAAAGGGAGGGAAATTGAGGTTTTTACAAGGGACTGTATTTTTCGTTATGGGATTGTATTTTATATGTTGGCGCTGCAAGAGCAACTCCATTCTAGATGCAACCCTGATCTGTTGGCTTTTCGCAGTTCACTGTCAAAGCCCACAACGTGGTGACGATTGTACAATTCAAAGGCGTCCAACGTCATAGGAGGATAACTTAGAATGAACCAAGCAGCCCGACTCATCCACAGTTCTCTATCTGGGGTTTGCAGACGTCACCTGCGATCTCTGAATACATAGCGGTACTGTAATCACTTAGACTGTCTACAGAGCACCTGTCAGAGCTGGTATCTACTGCTACATGGTCACTTTATGAGGGTAATATTTGTCATTGCACAGCGGTCTTTATACAGTACCACTAAACCTCAGTACTTCTGGAAGCGCTGGAAATTAGTGCTACCGATCTGATCGTACCACCTACTATATTAACTGAATATCACAGTGTTGTTGATAATATAATTGAGCATTTGGGGCCCCATTTATAATTTTGCCCATCGCCTCACTCTGTCTAAGATCGGCCATGAATCGCAACTTTGCAACATCTGCAAACTGCTTGAGGAGTGTAATGATTTTCTCTCTTCCTCCAAATAAAAGCCCATATGATTGTCTATGAGATGGTTTACAGAGATAGATATTTCCAATACATGCTGGCAGATTTTCTGATGGCATACGAAGAAACTAGTTATTATGTTGCCAAAGCGGTCATACACTATGCCATCCTGTGTGCACGAGTAATTACAGTAGATCTGGCCATTATATGACTTGGAGCCCACAGAGGGGAAACTAGTGATAAATGCAGGCTTCATCTCCCTGAGCTCAGCTCTTGAAGGGGTGAAGATGAGCAGTCATGTCGGTCTGTTCTGGGTCTGGGTATAATCTTGTACAGAACAGGCAATGTCATAGGAATTATATATTTATTTTGACTACTTGTTAGACAAGGCTTGTTGAGATGTTATAAAGTAATTTTTGATAGTAGTGTCCCTTCCCTTGTTGAAATGGTAAAATCTGGCTAGAGAGCAGAGGGGAAGAAGGGAAGGACTCTATGACTATGTTGAGATGTCTATAACAAGGCTCCTCATGGGAAGTGCTGCACTAACCGTTAAGCTACAGTGTCGGCCAATCACAGCACTCGCTCAGTAATCTATGCAAATGAGGTGGTGCCAACAGCAATTTCTTGTCAATCAAATTCGCCTAACAGGGGCGGAGCCTAGCCGCGGAGAGAGATGGACGCCTGAGCCTGCGGTCCGTCTCCATAGCGCAAGAAAGGGCTTCTATCAGCAGCGATCTCACCTGAAAATGGGGAAGTTAGGAAGGGAGAAGACAGCAGACCACGCGGTGACCCCTCGCACAGCCCGGGGACAAACAGATCTTCAGCGGTTCCTAAAGGACAGAAGCTCCCGCTCTCCACATGCGGCGGGCAAGATGGCGCCGGCGGCGGCTGCAGTTCCGTCGGCAGCTCGGGAGGACGATATCTCCTCGGAGGGAGAAGAAGATGAACCTCTCTCAAAGGGCTTTATGAGGGACCTTCTTGCAACAACGATGAGCCCACTGCTGGCAGAATTAACAGCTATCAAGGAGGAGGTAAGGAGTGTGGGGAGGTGAGTGGAGGAGCTTGAGAGCTCCACAGCAACCATCACCACACATACAGGGGAGCTAGCAGCAGTAGTGAAGGAGCAGCACTCCCAGCTAAACAAAATGATCCTCATGCAGGAGGATCTAGAGAATAGGAGTCGCCGGAATAATGTCCGCATAAAAGGACTTCCAGAGTCCTGGGCATCTGAAGCCCTACAAAAAGTTGTAATGGAGATTTTTGTGAATTTACTGGGAGAGGACAGAGCTGCAGAGATCATCATTGAGAGAGTGCACAGAGCCCTTAGACCACTACCAGCCCCATCTGACCCCCCCAGGGACATAGTGTGCAAGGTACTGTCCTTCCCGGATGCAGTGGCCATTTTGAATGCAGCACGCAGCATGAAAATCCTGCAGTATGATGGGGCGACGATCCAAATCTTCCAAGACCTCTCCCCCTCCACTTTAGCTAAGCGCAGGCTATTGCGACCCCTTCTGGAGGAACTAAAAGCTAAAAATATCAAGTATGCGTGGTTATTCCCTTTCAGAATTGGGATCACACACAAAGGAAGGAGGATTAATATTAGATCCCCAGAGGACTTACAAGAAAGCTGGCACTTTTTGGGCCTTGAACCCATAAACCTCCCCAATTGGCTCCCTCTCCCGGAGCTGCCAAGGCTCCCGACCCTGCCCACATTGCCTTCGCAAGACAGATGGCACGTAGTCGCCAACGCGAAATCTCCCCGTAGCAAGCAGAAAAAGAAACAAAGAGAGGAAAACACCGACGAAACCACCTGATGTCAAAAGACAAGGACTTTGCTGTTTCCATAGTTATGGTTAAAGAATCAGGTGAATTCCTGAGAGGTATAAGGTTCCGCTGGTGAGACCCGGAGGACTTCCTACCGGGCACGAAAAGAAAAGTTCACCGGTTAACAGAGCTCGGACATGGCAGCCAGATTCCGCCGGTTGGACATTATTGTTGCAATTCACCAGTCGGTCCCCCCTTACTATGCCCCCCCTTAAAAATAGAGCCCTATTGTGCGCCCCCGGTTAGGCTTTAGCTAAACTTTTCTAGTTTACAGTTGAAAAATTTTCCAACCGCCCGGAGTATACGTTTGCGCTCCAGTTGTTTTACGGAGCCCATTCGTATCTCGTACAGCACTGAAAGTGCTGATTTGCTAACTAACCCAACTTATCAACAGTTTTTCATCAACTGTTCAACCCACCCACCCCTCGCCCTCTTCCCCTTTCTCTTTCCTAAACCCTCCCCCCACCTTAACCTCCAACACTAACAGTTCCAGGTAACGGAGACAAGGTCCAGAAGGTGTCGCCTGTCAATATTTTTAGTGCCTTGGAGATTTGCTGTGTGACTAATCTGTGTGCTGTCTTTTGTCTTTGACATTCTCATTCCCTAGCGCTCGTAAAAGCCTCATTCAGTCTCACCAGGGCGCGATGGAAGGACCGGACGCCGCGGAGCCGCTCAGAGTCACATCGTTCAATGTCCGGGGAATGAACTCTACTCAAAAAAGGTACAGCATATCACAGTTAGTCAAAAAATACAACACCAAGATCCTGTTACTCCAGGAGACACACTTTAAGGCCAACAAACATAGTCCCCTCCCGGGGAAAAATTTTACTCAGTGTTACCATAGCACACATCCCGTTTCTGCCTCTAAAGGAGTGTCAATTGCGCTACACAAGTCTATCGTGTTCTCCCTGAAAGCCAGGTATTCTGACGAACTGGGGAGAACGCTTTTCATAAAAGGTTCCATCAATAAGGGAAAAATAACAATCGCAAACCTTTACGCCCCTAATTCGAACCAAGTAGAGTGGCTGTTAGAACAGTTGAGAATTCTGAAAGAATTTGCTGAAGGCCCCATTGTATTAGGAGGGGACTTTAACCTGTTCCTTAACCCCCTTTTGGACTCGTCAAAGGGTAGATCTTGGATCTCCCAGAGACAAATACAGAGAGTGCATAAAATGCTTCAGGAATTGAAGGTCGTGGACACATGGAGAGCCATTAATCCCACAGTAAAAGACTATACGTACTTTTCACAAGTACATAACTCGTTCCAGAGACTGGACCATATTTATGTCTCCGGGGAGATCCTGAATAGGGTGGCGAAAGCTAAAATAGAAGCAATCACCATCTCGGATCACTCACCCATACATATAGATCTCAGATTGTCCGGAGAAGGACATAGAGAATGGATTTGGAAATTAAATACCTCCTTGCTGGACTCGGAATTGGAGAGGGACCGCCTCACAGGTTTGCTGGATGAGTTCTTTCTACTCAACGACACGGGTGACGTTAGCACCCCGGTTGTGTGGGAGGTCCACAAAGCGTACATGAGGGGCTTGTTCATCTCTCTGGGTGCCAAACTTAAAAAACAAAACCAGCTCAAAATAGATAACCTCTTAAACCAAATTGCGAAACTAGAGCAACTCCACAAACTATCTCAAATCAAAAATAGCATGGAGGAGCTGCTAGACCTTAGGCGGGAACTTAAACGCTTACTAGAATCTAGATATAACAAAAAACATCTCTATCTCCAATATAAGTTCTATGCGCATGGCAACAAGGGAAGCAAGCTACTTACCTCTTTAATTAAAAAGGCCAAATCCAGGAACCACATCACATCCATTAGAGACCATCTAGGAGTATCCAAATCCACATCAAAAGAAATTGCGGAGACCTTTCAAAGGTTCTACGCGGAGCTTTACAACCTCAATAACTCGCATTCCCCCATAGATCGGGATAACACCATAGCACAGATAGACCACTTCCTCTCCTCCGCTAGCCTTCCCAAGCTGAGGGATACAGAGACAGCGAGTTTACTACAACCTATCTCCCTAGAGGAAGTAGAGGACATAATCAAGAACAGCCCTAGCGGGAAGAGCCCCGGCCCAGACGGCCTCCCAGCAATATATTATAAATCATTTACAGGCACGCTGGCCCCCAAATTGAGAGACGTGATGAACGCACTCATGTCAGGAGAACAACTCCCTAAACAGGCACAAGAGGCGCACATAACGCTCATTCACAAGGATAATAAAAACCCGGAGCTCTGTGGCAGCTACAGGCCCATTTCCCTCATTAATGTGGATGTAAAATTTTGGGCAAAACTTCTGTCAAAAAGGCTAGAGGATATCATCCCACGCCTGATAGACAAAGAACAGTCGGGATTTGTCAAAAATAGGGAGGGCAGGGACAACTGTTACAGATTGCTCCATGCTATTAGATATGCGCAGTCCCACAACATAGAGTTGGCGTTAGTTGGTACCGACGCCTAGAAGGCGTTCGATAGGGTGAGCTGGACCTATATGGAAAGAGTCCTGAACCATTTTAACTTCCCGCCCACCTTTATCGCAGCCATCTTTTCCCTATATAAGGAACCCTACGCAAGACTTAAAATAAACAACTCACTTTCTCCGCCATTTGATATCAGGAACGGCACCCGCCAGGGCTGCCCGCTCTCGCCGTCTCTTTTCATCCTCACACTAGAACCTTTGCTGAGGACGGTTAGACTAGCCCCGGACATTAAGGGTCTGGAGGTGGATTCGGTTGGTTTGAGCGCGGCAGCTTTTGCGGACGATATTATGTTCATAATCACCGAACCAGACTCAGGAATCCCCAACCTGGTTACCCTACTGGATAACTTTGGCTCCATCTCTAATTTTAAGATAAACTTCACCAAATCTACCATCTTCAACGTATCGATTCCCCCAGCTCGGTGGATCCAGCTTAGGTCCAGCTCACCCTTCGAATGGTCGGACACCTCCATAGACTATTTGGGAGTGAAGATCACCAAAAACATTGACGATCTGTACAAAGCTAACTTTGCACCCCTACTGACGCAGATTAAACTCTTACTTCAGAAGTACGACATCCCGTGCGCCTCTTGGCTAGGCAGGAAAAATATACTAAAGGCCTACGTCCTCCCCCAAATTTTGTACAAACTTAGGATGGTGCCCATACACCTACCTCAGACGTTTTTCAAAGCTTTACGCTCCGCCTTTTCGGGATACACTTGGAGACAAAAGAGGCCTCGTATGGCCTTTAGCCTCATGATTAAAAGGAGGAACGAGGGGGGATTGGGCTGCCGTGCGTCCACGACTTTTTCCAGGCGGTCCAATTGAGGTACTGGCTTGACCTAGCATCCCCCAGGGGGGATGACATTTTGCGCACCCTGGCCAGGGGATGTGAGGGAGACCTTTTTCTGGAGGAGCTCGGGTTTCCTTCCAAAATTAACTATAGATCTAAAAAGTTCAATCCGCTCCTAAGGGGTCCATGCAAGGCCTGGGACAGATACAAACACTCCCTGGCGCCAGATCCTTTCCCCCTGGCCTCACTGAGCACCATTAATAGGTTCCTTAATCGGCCAGCCGATAGCGTCTCTAGAAACCTCTGGAAGAGATTCGCGCCTCTTAATTTCGGCGACCTACAAACACAAACTCATAACAAACCAGCAGACATCCTAGAAGCGTTGGCGCCGCAGCTCTCGATATCGTTCCTGCATAAGGCCCAAATAACGCAAACATTCGGCGAATTTCAGAGACTCTCCAGGTCAACGAGACCAGAGACCCCGTTTGAAAAAACGATCAAAACTCACCCTAATTATAGTTCCATTTCCAGTATTCGTAACAGGTTTATCGCACCCACAGCCCCTTATAAACCGGCGTTCTTATCATCGTGGGAAAAGGAACTTAAAATAACCCTCTCCACATCTATATATATAAAATTGAATGTATGTCTGTCTGCGTGCGTGCGTGCGTGCGTGTTTGTCCTTTATGCGCTACTACACCATTCATCCGATCGCCATGAAACTTTGGGAAGTTGTTAAGTACACTCCTGGGAAGATTATAGGCATAGTACAAATATCCTACGATAAATGGCGCGCGAGCGTCGTCGAAAGTTACGCCCCCCCCCCCACGTAGATCGAATAAGTAAGCCACCTGCTATTGTGATGTCATCACTGATGTCATCAACATCGGACGCCCTTGAACATGCCCCAACATGTTCTATAAAGCTGCATTGTGATGTCATTAAGGCTCTATTATGACACGTACAGCTTGGAACCACTAGAGCACGCCAGCCAATTACCATTGGAGTTGGAAGTGGGTAAACAAGTACTAGGATATCTTCCTAAGAAGCCACAGCAGCCGGATAAATTGTATGTTCCACCCAACGGCTATTTTATTCAGCCCGCAAGGGGGAAGCAGCGGCCTACAAAATCTAATTCTCTCATTTCCTGATGTCATAGATAGATAGATAGATAGATAGATAGATAGATAGATAGATAGATAGATAGATAGACTGTATGCAATAACCCTGATAGATAGATAGATAGATAGATAGATAGATAGATAGATAGATAGATAGATAGATAGATAGACTGTATGCAATGACACGTACAGCTTGAAACCATAAATACTAGAGCACTCCAGCCATTTACAGTCAGTCTCCATTGGAGTTGGAAGTGGGCAAACATGTACTCGGCCAGTGATGGCGAACCTTTTAGGGACCGAGTGCCCAAACTACAACCCAAAACCCACTTATGTATCGCAAAGTGCCAACACGTCAGGGGGCGGGGCTTATCACAACGTATGATTTTACCCCCGTCGTTCTAAAAAGGACAAGGCTGTTTCAGAATAGACCGGGTGCAGATTCTGACTGCTTTTTGGACGCGGAAATACTGCAGAATGTGCTCAGCGGAGATTTCTGTGGAAAATTCTGCAGCATTTCCGCATCTAAAAAGCAGTCAAAATCTGCACCCGGTCTATTCTGAAAGAGCCCTGCCCATTTCTGCCACATGTACACATACCCCAGCGGTAATAGTGACACCTTCACCCCAGCGATAATAGTGACATCCCACAGCAGTAATAATAGTGACACTCCCCCCATTAGTAATAAGAGTGACATACCCCAGCGGTAAACCTCAGTGGTCGCTGCTGCCGTCATCTAGATATATAAAAACGTAGTATGTATGTATGTCTGTCTTCGCAGCAACGCGCGAACATGCCCCAACATGTTCTCATAAGCTGCATTGTGATGTCATTAAGGCTGTATTATGACACGTACAGCTTGGAACCACTAGAGCACGCCAGCCAATTACCATTGGAGTTGGAAGTGGGTAAACAAGTACTAGGATATCTTCCTAAGAAGCCACAGCAGCCGGATAAATTGTATGTTCCACCCAACGGCTATTTTATTCAGCCCGCAAGGGGGAAGCAGCGGCCTACAAAATCTCATTCAGGTAGGTAGGTTCAGTTCTTGGAGGTTGGGGAATGCTTATGGGTAAGGCCTTATGTCTCATCCCAACTCGATTATTCAATTCTAAGCGCAAAAGAATTAGCGTCCAAATTTTATGTACAGAATTTAATTCTCTCATTTCCCCATGTCATAGAAACTTGAAATTTGGCTCGAGCATTGATTATGTCATAAATAGGAAAAGTTAATGGGTCCCAACTCGATTATTCAATTCAAAGCGCCAAAGAATTAGCGTTCAAATTTTACGTACGGAATCTAATTCTCTCATTTCCTGATGTCATAGATAGATAGATAGATAGATAGATAGATAGATAGATAGACTGTATGCAATAACCCAGATAGATAGATAGATAGATAGATAGATAGATAGATAGATAGATAGATAGATAGATAGATAGATAGATAGATAGATAGATAGATAGATAGACAGACTGTATGCAATGACACGTACAGCTTGGAACCATAAATACTAGAGCACGCCAGCCATTTACAGTCAGTCTCCATTGGAGTTGGAAGTGGGCAAACATGTACTAGGCTATCTTCCCAAGAAGCCACAGCAGCCGGATAAATTGGATGTTCCACACAACGGCTATTTTATTCAGCCTGCAAGGGGGAAGCAGCGGCCTACAAAATCTCAGTGGTCGCTGCTGCCGTCATCTAGATATATAAAAACGAATGTATGTATGTATGTCTGTCTTCGCAGCAACGCGCGACGGGTAAGCTAGTCTGATATAAAACTAATCCTACAGACTTCATTTGGCTTATCCCCTTGCATCTTACTTCAAGAAAGTCATTACAAAGTCTTAGCCAGATGGTATAGGACTCCGCAGTGGCTTTATTCACATAAGTTAGCTAAACAGGACAAATGCTGGAGATGCGAGGTAGCAACAGGCTCTTATAACCACATTTGGTGGGAGTGCGATGCACTCACCACGTTCTGGAAGGATGTGGAGGAGGTATTATGTCTACTTAAACCTAACTTCCGAATCACACCAGAAATCCTCTTTCTTTGGAAGCCCTCAGCCAACTTCCACCCCCTTAGAGACAAGTTGTTGGCATTCCTGTTAGACGCAGCCAAAGCACTGATTCCCTCCCTTTGGATGCAGAGAGCACCACCCAACCTGGCGCTCTGGAAAACCAAAGTGGAGGCAATCTATAATATGGAGGAGCTACATAGCTGGAACACGGACTCACACGAGGGATTCATAAAAACTTGGCACCCCTGGAGGCAATTAAACACACACTAACATACATTGGAAGGAGTCCCGGGAGGAAGGACTATGGAGCCAAGCGATACAGGAGCGAAATCCCCCTGAGTTCTCATAGGGACCGACTCCCCACACATATCGGCTCAGGTCTGGAGTGTGACCCTTCTGGAGTCCAGGACTAGGTATGGAAGTGGTCAGGAGAGAGTGGCGAGTGGCTTCGCGGCGTCTTACACCCACTGGAGAGACGGGCTGAGCTCGGAGAGTGAGTACCTGGATGAGGAGGCAATAAACCACACGTCTCTTGACAGGAGGTAATCCCCCCTGGACCAAACTAAGACACAGACGGACCGAACCATCAACATCCCCCTCCCCTCCCCACTTACCTAATTCTTCCCCATCCCCCCCCCCAACCCCCCCTCTTTACTACAAGAACTGTGCAGAGTCTTAATATGTTTTACCTTTCTCCCACGGGCTAGGTGCACTGGAGGGGGTGCCTACACCCCCGCCAAAAAGACTCCAAGCCGCCTCGGCAAGGGGCGCGCCGCCCGTAGCGGTGAGAGAAAGAAGTTTCCTGTTTTTTCTATGCCTTACAATATTGTTATTATAAGTAGTCTTAATGCTACTGTTAGGTTACATTTATATGCCATAGACCGTTGAGTGGTAGTATCAATCCTCTTCTTCTGTAATTTGATTCCTCAGCGGCCACCGTTTGTTATTAACTTACTATGTGTTTGGTCTTAGGGCAAAAGGAATGTGATATCTAATGTAAAACTCTAATAAAAATGTGTTTTAAAAAAAATAAATAAATAATAATTCGCCTAACAATTCATTTTAGTTCGCCCTTTCTATGGGATTCGGCTCTTCAGCAGCGAGTGAGTCATTCTGTGTAGATATTTTAGATATTTTTCCATTCTCCTCTGGTAAGTATAAAACATGCGTCTCCCTAAGGTCAAAGTCTCTGCATCTAGTGGTGCATAAATACAGCAGAGATCTATGTTATCATTGGGTGGGCACATAAGGTCTGACTAGCAGCGCTTCGCCTGGTGCTTGAGGACGGTGAAACGGGCTTGAGGACTGTGAAACGGCCAGGCCACCCCAACCTTTTCCCACAGGCCGGGTGGCCAAGAGTAATATGATTTATTTATATAGCGCCATTGTAATCCACAACACTTAACAAGTCAGAGACAACATACACAAAATAAGATACAACATACAGTATCAACAATAGGAATGAGGGCCAGCTGGCAAGAGCTTACGGAATAAAAGGAAATAGCGGTAACGCACATGGTGTAAGAGCTTGTTCTGTGCAACCCTAGAAATAAGATAGGGGGCTCTACATCTATATATATAAAGGTGAAAGCCCTCACTGACTGACTGATTGACTGACTTGCCACTCATTGTCTAACTTACCGGTGTTGTGCAAATGTGAAATTTGGCACAAGCATTCTTAAGGTACTATATAGGAAGAGTAAAGGGGTCGCAACTTCAATATTCAATTCTAAGTGCAAAAGTGACCTCTTATGTTATGTAATTTACCGGTGTCGTACACACGTGGAATTCGGCACAAGCTTTCTTTATGTCCTACATAGGAAAAGTAAAGGGGTCGCAACTAGAGATGAGCGAACGTGTTCTTCCGAGCTTGATATTCGTGCGAATATTAGGGTGTTCGGGATGTTCATTATTCGTAACGAACACCATGCGGTGTTCTGGTTATTTTCACTTCCTTCCCTGAGACGTTAGCGCGCTTTTCTGGTCAATTGAAAGACAGGGAAGGCATTACAACTTCCCCCTGTGACGTTCAAGCCCTATACCACCCCCCTGCTGTGAGTGGCTGGGAAGATCAGGTGTCACCCGAACATAAAAGTCGGCCCCTCCCGCGGTTCGCCTCAGATGCCGTGTGATTTAGATGAGGGACAGTGCTGTTTGTACCGGAGCTGCTGTAGGGAAAGAATTGGTAGTTAGTGTAGGCTTCAAGACCCCCCAAAGGTCCTTATTAGGGCCACTGATAGCTGTGTGTTGGCTGCTGTTAGCAGTGGCAATTTTTTTTTTCTCAAAATCGCCTCTGCAGAGCGTTGCACCTGGCATTAGGGACAGAAGTGCTGCATAGGCAGGGAGAGTGTTAGGAGTGAGTGTAGCCTTCAAGAACCTCAACGGTCCTTTCTAGGGCCATATTTATCCGTGTGCAGTACTGTCCAGGCTGCTGTTAGCTGTGCTGCATTTTTTTTTGCTTCTCAAAATCGCTTCTGCAGAGCATTGCACCCTCCATTGATACTGCAGGGAAAGAATTGTATAGGCAGGGCCACAACACAGTTATTATTCATTGAATATATGCAGTGCTGCCTTTTGCTTGTAAAACAAGTGAAAATAATTCTATTTGTCCGGCCTCTGTCCGTCCTAAGGGCGGTGGACACGTGTCGGCTGCGTGTGACACCTTTAAAAATCATACGCACCCAGCTACGTTTTACTCCTGGCTTCGCCATTTGCTTTCCTTAATTGGGAAAAAAAATACCTGCTCTGCCACAGTTAATAACTCTGCTACCCTCACGTTCTGTGACACATTAGCAGGGACACAGCACAGTTATTAAACGTCTCATGTTCATAGAATATATGCAGTGCTGCCTTTTGGTGCCAAAAAACGGAAAATAATTCTATTTGTCCGGCCTCTGTCCGTCCTAAGGGCGGTGGACACGTGTCGGCTGCGTGTGACACCTTTAAAAATCATACGCACCCAGCTACGTTTTACTCCTGGCTTCGCCATTTGCTTTCCTTAATTGGGAAAAAAAATACCTGCTCTGCCACAGTTAATAACTCTGCTACCCTCACGTTCTGTGACACATTAGCAGGGACACAGCACAGTTATTAAACTTCTCATGTTCATAGAATATACGCAGTGCTTCCTTTTGGTGCCAAAAAACGGAAAATAATTCTATTTGTCCGGCCTCTGTCCGTCCTAAGGGCGGTGGACACGTGTCGGCTGCGTGTGACACCTTTAAAAATCATACGCACCCAGCTACGTTTTACTCCTGGCTTCGCCATTTGCTTTCCTTAATTGGGAAAAAAAATACCTGCTCTGCCACAGTTAATAACTCTGCTACCCTCACGTTCTGTGACACATTAGCAGGGACACAGCACAGTTATTAAACTTCTCATGTTCATAGAATATACGCAGTGCTGCCTTTTGGTGCCAAAAAACGGAAAATAATTCTATTTGTCCGGCCTCTGTCCGTCCTAAGGGCGGTGGACACGTGTCGGCTGCGTGTGACACCTTTAAAAATCATACGCACCCAGCTACGTTTTACTCCTGGCTTCGCCATTTGCTTTCCTTAATTGGGAAAAAAAATACCTGCTCTGCCACAGTTAATAACTCTGCTACCCTCACGTTCTGTGACACATTAGCAGGAAAACAGCACAGTTATTAAACTTAGATTATTCATTCACTAGAGGCAGTGGGGCCTTTCGTTTTCAAAAAAGGGAAAAAATTATATTTGGCCTGCAGTCTTGCGCCAATTTATTTCCTGCCTGTGAAATCAAATCACTGGTAATACAGCATGCTGAGGGGTAGGGGTAGGCCTAGAGGACGTGGACGCGGCCGAGGACGCGGAGGGCCAAGTCAGGGTGTGGGCACAGGCCAAGCTCCTGATCCAGGTGTGTCGCAGCCGACTGCTGCGCGATTAGGAGAGAGGCACGTTTCTGGTGTCCCCACATTCATCGCCCAATTAATGGGTCCACGCGGGAGACGGTTATTAGAAAATGAGCAGTGTGAGCAGGTCCTGTCCTGGATGGCAGAAAGTGCTTCGAGCAACCTATCGTCTACCCGCAGTTCTGCGCCGTCCACTGCTGCCAATCCGAATCCTCTGTCTGCTGCTCCTCCTTCCTCCCAGCCTCCTCACTCCACTACAATAACACCTGCTCAGGAGCGGGAGCACTCCCAGGAACTGTTCTCGGGCCCCTGCTTAGATTGGGCAGCAGCGGTTCCTCTCCCACCAGAGGAGTTTATCGTCACTGATGCCCAACCATTCGAAAGTTCCCGGGGTCCGGGGGAAGAGGCTGGGGACTTACGCCAACTGTCTCAACAACTTTCTGTGGGTGAGGAGGATGATGACGATCAGACACAGTTGTCTTGCAGTGAGGTAGTAGTAAGGGCAGTAAGTCCGAGGGAGCAGCGCACAGAGGATTCGGAGGAAGAGCAGCAGGACGATGAGGTGACTGACCCCACCTGGTGTGCAATGCTTACTCAGGAGGACAGGTCTTCAGAGGGGGAGTCAAGGGCATCAGCAGGGCAGGTTGCAAGAGGCAGTGCGGTGGCCAGGGGTAGAGGCAGGGCCAGACCGAATAATCCACCAAGTGTTTCCCAAAGCGCCCCCTCGCGCCATGCCACCCTGCAGAGGCCGAGGTGCTCTAAGGTCTGGCAGTTTTTCACAGAGACGCCTGACGACCGACGAACAGTGGTGTGCAACCTTTGTCGCGCAAAGCTCAGCCGGGGAGCCAACACCAACAGCCTCACCACCACCACCATGCGCAGACATATGATGGCCAAGCACCCCGCAAGGTGGGACGAAGGCCGTTCAGCGCCTCCGGTTTGCACCCCTGCCTCTCCCCCTGTGCCCCAACCTGCCACTGAGATGCAACCCCCCTCTCAGGACACAGGCACTACCGTCTCCTGGCCTGCACCCACACCCTCACCTCCGCTGTCCTCGGCCCCATCCAGCAGTGTAGTTCAGCGCACCGTCCAGCCGTCGCTTGCGCAACTGTTGGAGCGCAAGCGCAAGTACGCCGCCACGCACCCGCACGCTCAAACGTTAACCGTCCGCATAGCAAAATTCATCAGCCTTGAGATGCTGCCGTATAGGGTTGTGGAAACGGAGTCCTTCAAAAGTATCATGGAGGCGGCGGCCCCGCGCTACTCAGTTCCCAGTCGCCACTACTTTTCCCGATGTGCCGTCCCAGCCCTGCACGACCACGTCTCCCGCAACATTGTACGCGCCCTCACCAACGCGGTTACTGCCACGGTCCACTTAACTACGGACACGTGGACAAGCACAGGCGGGCAGGGCCACTACATCTCCCTGACGGCACATTGGGTGAATTTAGTGGAGGCTGGGACAGAGTCAGAGCCTGGGACCGCTCACGTCCTACCCACCCCCAGAATTGCGGGCCCCAGCTCGGTGGTGGTATCTGCGGCGGTGTATGCTTCCTCCACTAAAGCACCCTCCTCCTCCTCCTCCTCCTCCTCTGTCTCGCAATCAAGATGTGTTAGCAGCAGCATGTCGCCAGCAGTCGGTGTCGCGCGGTGTGGCAGCACAGCGGTGGGCAAGTGTCAGCAGGCCGTGCTGAAACTACTCAGCTTAGGCGATAAGAGGCACACGGCCCACGAACTGCTGCAGGGTCTGACACAGCAGACCGACCGCTGGCTTGCGCCGCTGAGCCTCCAACCGGGCATGGTCGTGTGTGACAACGGCCGTAACCTGGTGGCGGCTCTGCAGCTCGGCAGCCTCACGCACGTGCCATGCCTGGCCCACGTCTTTAATTTGGTGGTTCAGCGCTTTCTGAAAAGCTACCCACGCTTGTCAGACCTGCTCGTAAAGGCGCGCCGGCTCTGTGCACATTTTCGCAAGTCCCACACGGACGCTGCCACCCTGCGCACCCTGCAACATCACTTTAAGCTGCCAGTGCACCGACTGCTGTGCGACGTGCCCACACGGTGGAACTCTACGCTCCACATGTTGGCCAGGCTCTATGAACAACGTAGAGCTATAGTCGAATACCAACTCCAACATGGGCGGCGCAGTGGGAGTCAGCCTCCTCAATTCCTTTCAGAAGAGTGGGCCTGGTTGGCAGACATCTGCCATGTCCTTGGTAATTTTGAGGAGTCTACCCAGGTGGTGAGCGGCGATGCTACAATCATTAGCGTCACCATTCCTCTGCTATGCATCTTGAGAAATTCCCTGCAAACCATAAAGGCAGCTGCTTTGCGCTCGGAAACGGGGGCGGGGGAAGACAGTATGCCGCTGGATAGTCAGGGCACCCTCCTGTCTATTTCTCAGCGCGTACAGGAGGAGGAGGAGCATGAGGAGGATGAGGAGGAGGGGGAAGAGACAGCTTGGGCCGCTGCTGACGGTACACCGGCTGATTGCCTGTCATCCTTTCAGCGTGTATGGCCTGAGGAGGAGGAGGAGGAGGAGGAGGAGGAGGAGGATCCTGAAAGTGATCTTCCTAGTGACGACAGCCATGTGTTGCGTACAGGTACCCTGGCACACATGGCTGACTTCATGTTAGGATGCCTTTCTCGTGACCCTCGCGTTGCACGCATTCTGGCCACGACGGATTACTGGGTGTACACACTGCTTGATCCACGGTATAAGGAGAACCTGCCCACTCTGATTCCCGAAGAGGAAAGGGGTTCGAGAGTGTTGCTATACCACAGGACCCTTGCGGACAAGCTGATGGTAAAATTCCCAGCCGACAGCGCTAGTGGCAGAAGGCGCAGTACCGAGGGCAAGGTAGCAGGGGATGTGCGTAGATCGAGCAGCATGTACATCCCAGGCAGTGCAACAGTCTTTAAGGGCCTGGCCAGCTTTATGGCTCCCCACCAAGACTGTGTCACCGCTCCCCAGTCACGGCTGAGTCGGCGGGAGCACTGTAAAAGGATGGTGAGGGAGTACGTAGCGGATCGCACGACCATCCTTGGTGACGCCTCTGCCCCCTACAACTACTGGGTGTCGAAGCTGGACACGTGGCCTGAACTAGCGCTGTATGCCCTGGAGGTGCTTGCTTGTCCTGCGGCTAGCGTCTTGTCGGAGAGGGTGTTTAGTGCGGCTGGGGGAATCATCACAGATAAGCGTAGCCGCTTGTCAACCGACAGTGCCGACAGGCTAACACTCATCAAGATGAACAAAGGCTGGATTTCGCCAGACTTCTGTTCTCCACCAGCGGACAGCAGCGATACGTAAGCAATACGTAGGCTGCACCCGCGGATGGAAGCTCCGTTCTCTCTCACCATCCAAAACGGGGACATTTCTGCTTCATCAATCTGTGTCTAATATTCCTCCTCCTCCTCCTGCTCCTCCTCCTGAAACCTCACGTAATCACGCTGAACGGGCAATTTTTCTTAGGGCCACAAGGCTCACTCAAATAATTTTTCTGAACAATTTTTATAAGTTTCAATGCGCTTAAAAGCGTTGGAACTTTAACTTGAACCAATTTTTCGTTACACTGGGCTGCCTCCAGGCCTAGTTACCACTTAAGCCACATTAACCAAAGCGGTTAATGGGTTTCACCTGCCCTCTTGGCTGGCCATGGCCAATTTTTGGGATGTACATTAGTACTGTTGATACAGCAATTTTTGTGGGCCCTCGCCTACAGTGTAATCAAATTAATTTTTAGCCCACCTGCATTACAGCTGACGTTACCTCAGCTGTGTTGGGCAATGCAATGGGATATTTTTATGTACCGCCGGTGGGTTCCAGGGAGCCACCCATGCTGTAGGTGCACACGGAGTTTTTAATACATGTGTCCACTTCTAAAGAACCCCAGTCTGACTGGGGCATGCAGTGTGGGCCGAAGCCCACCTGTATTACGCACGACATTACTACCTCAGCTGTGTTGGGCAATGCAATGGGATATTTCTATGTACCGCCGGTGGCTTCCTGGCACCCACCCAGGCAGTGGGTCCACAGGGAGTTTAACCTACATGTGTCCACTTGTAAAGAACCCCGGTCAGACTGGGGCATGCAGTGTGGGCCGAAGCCCACCTGTATTACGCACGACATTACTACCTCAGCTGTGTTGGGCAATGCAATGGGATATTTCTATGTACCGCCGGTGGCTTCCTGGCACCCACCCAGGCAGTGGGTCCACAGGGAGTTTAACCTACATGTGTCCACTTGTAAAGAACCCCGGTCAGACTGGGGCATGCAGTGTGGGCCGAAGCCCACCTGTATTACACACGACATTACTACCTCAGCTGTGTTGGGCAATGCAATGGGATATTTCTATGTACCGCCGGTGGCTTCCTGGCACCCACCCATGCTGTGGGTCCACAGGGAATTATAAATGCATCTGTTTCCACTTATAAAGAAACCCAGTCTGACTGGGGCATGCAGTGTGGGCCGAAACCCACCTGCATTAACCCTTTCCAGTCCACTGTGTGACCTGTGAAGACATTAGGGTTTAAGGCTGTACAGCTCCGTTGTTGGTAGACGTCCGTCGGGGTTCTCTTACTGTATATTGCCAGCCTCTCTGCTGTCGGAGCCTATCCTACGTGTCAGCTCATGCAGTACTGGCTTTAGCCAGCATATAGCGCCGTTGTATAACGGCAGAAAAAGAGTAAGCCCCCTAGGAAAACCATATACAAATTGGATTGGAAAGGGTTAAGCACAACATTACTACCTCAGCTGTGTTGGGCAATGCAATGGGATATTTCTATGTACCGCCGGTGGCTTCCTGGCACCCACCCATGCTGTAGGTGCACACGGAGTTTTTACTACATCTGTACACTTATAAAGAACCCCAGTCAGACTGGGGCATGCAGTGTGGGCCGAAGCCCACCTGCATTAAGCACGACATTACTACCTCAGCTGTGTTGGGCAATGCAATGGGATATTTCTGTGTACCGCCGGTGGGTTCCAGGGAGCCACCCATGCTGTGGGTCGACAGGGACTTCACAATAGGGAGTTGTACCTGCCTGTGTCTATGAATTAAAAAGCCCGGTCTGACTGGGGCATGCAGACACCTTGACAGAATGAATAGTGTGTGGCACATAGGTTCCCCATTGCTATGCCCACGTGTGCAGCTCCTGATGGCGGTGGCACAGGATTCTATTTCTCATTGCTTCTGTACAGCATTGTGGGCTATCGCTCCGCCACTTTTAAAGAGGGTCGCTGCCTAGCCGTGCCAACCTCTGCAGTGTGTGCCTGCGGTCCCTCGTCATGGCAGACGCAATTCTAAATAGACATGAGCGTGGTGTGGCATGAGGGCAGCTGAAGGCTGCCCAGGGACACTTTGATGTGCGCTGTGGGGGGGAGGGGGTGCGGTTGGGCAGCATGTAACCCAGGAGAAGTGTCAGTGGAGTGTCATGCAGGCAGTGATTGTGCTTTGTTGGAGGTAGTGTGGTGCTTAGCAAAGGTATGCCATGCTAATGAGGGCTTTTCAGAAGTAAAAGTTGTTGGGAGGGGGGGGCCACTCTTGCCGGTATTGTGGCTTAATAGTGGGACCTGTGAACTTGAGATGCAGCCCAACATGTAGCCCCTCGCCTGCCCTATCCGTTTCTGTGTCATTCCCATCACTTTCTTGAATTGCCCAGATTTTCACACATGAAAACCTTAGCGAGCATCGGCGAAATACAAAAATGCTCTGGTCGCCCATTGACTTCAATGGGGTTCGTTGTTCGAAACGAACCCTCGAGCATCGCGGGAAGTTCGTTCCGAATAACGAACACCCGAACATTTTGGTGTTCGCTCATCTCTAGTCGCAACATGATTTATCAATTCTAAGTGCAAAAGTAAGAGAACCCCTATGTTATGTACCTAATTAGAGATGAGCGAACACCAAAATGTTCGGGTGTTCGTTATTCGTAACGAACTTCCCGTGATGCTCGAGGGTTCGTTTCGAACAACGAACCCCATTGAAGTCAATGGGCGACCAGAACATTTTTGTATTTCGCCGATGCTCGCTAAGGTTTTCATGTGTGAAAATCTGGGCAATTCAGGAAAGTGATGGGAATGACACAGTGACGGATAGGGCAGGCGAGGGGCTACATGTTGGGCTGCATCTCAAGTTCCCAGGTCCCACTATTAAGCCACAATACCGGCAAGAGTGGGCCCCCCCCCCTCCCAACAACTTTTACTTCTGAAAAGCCCTCATTAGCATGGCATACCTTTGCTAAGCACCACACTACCTCCAACAAAGCACAATCACTGCCTGCATGACACTCCACTGACACTTCTCCTGGGTTACATGCTGCCCAAACGGCCCCCCTCCCCCCCACAGCGCACACCAAAGTGTCCCTGCGCAGCCTTCAGCTGCCCTCATGCCACACCACGCTCATGTCTATTTAGAATTGCGTCTGCCATGACGAGGGACCGCAGGCACACACTGCAGAGGTTGGCACGGCTAGGCAGCGACCCTCTTTAAAAGTGGCGGAGCGATAGCCCACAATTCTGTACAGAAGCAATGATAAATAGAATCCTGTGCCACCGCCATCAGGAGCTGCACACGTGGGCATAGCAATGGGGAACCTATGTGCCACACACTATTCATTCTGTCAAGGTGTCTGCATGCCCCAGTCAGACCGGGCTTTTTAATTCATAGACACAGGCAGGTACAACTCCCTATTGTGAAGTCCCTGTCGACCCACAGCATGGGTGGCTCCCTGGAACCCACCGGCGGTACACAGAAATATCCCATTGCATTGCCCAACACAGCTGAGGTAGTAATGTCGTGCTTAATGCAGGTGGGCTTCGGCCCACACTGCATGCCCCAGTCTGACTGGGGTTCTTTATAAGTGTACAGATGTAGTAAAAACTCCGTGTGCACCTACAGCATGGGTGGGTGCCAGGAAGCCACCGGCGGTACATAGAAATATCCCATTGCATTGCCCAACACAGCTGAGGTAGTAATGTTGTGCTTAACCCTTTCCAATCCAATTTGTATATGGTTTTCCTAGGGGGCTTACTCTTTTTCTGCTGTTATACAACGGCGCTATATGCTGGCTAAAGCCAGTACTGCATGAGCTGACACGTAGGATAGGCTCCGACAGCAGAGAGGCTGGCAATATACAGTAAGAGAACCCCGACGGACGTCTACCAACAACGGAGCTGTACAGCCTTAAACCCTAATGTCTTCACAGGTCACACAGTGGACTGGAAAGGGTTAATGCAGGTGGGTTTCGGCCCACACTGCATGCCCCAGTCAGACTGGGGTTCTTTACAAGTGGACACATGTAGGTTTAACTCCCTGTGGACCCACTGCCTGGGTGGGTGCCAGGAAGCCACCGGCGGTACATAGAAATATCCCATTGCATTGCCCAACACAGCTGAGGTAGTAATGTCGTGCGTAATACAGGTGGGCTTCGGCCCACACTGCATGCCCCAGTCAGACGGGTTTTTTAGAAGTGTACAGAAGTATTAAAAACTCAGTGTGCACCTACAGCATGGGTGGCTCCCTGGAACCCACCGGCGGTACACAAAAATATCCCATTGCATTGCCCAACACAGCTGAGGTAACGTCAGCTGTAATGCAGGTGGGCTAAAAATTAATTTGATTACACTGTAGGCGAGGGCCCACAAAAATTGCTGTATCAACAGTACTAATGTACATCCCAAAAATTGGCCATGGCCAGCCAAGAGGGCAGGTGAAACCCATTAATCGCTTTGGTTAATGTGGCTTAAGTGGTAACTAGGCCTGGAGGCAGCCCAGTGTAACGAAAAATTGGTTCAAGTTAAAGTTCCAATGCTTTTAAGCGCATTGAAACTTATAAAAATTGTTCAGAAAAATTATTTGAGTGAGCCTTGTGGCCCTAAGAAAAATTGCCCGTTCAGCGTGATTACGTGAGGTTTCACGAGGAGGAACAGGAGGAGGAGGAGGAGGAATATTAGACACAGATTGATGAAGCACAAATGTCCCCGTTTTGGATGGTGAGAGAGAACGTAGCTTCCATCCGCGGGTGCAGCCTACGTATTGCTTACGTATCGCTGCTGTCCGCTGGTGGAGAACAGAAGTCTGGCGAAATCCAGCCTTTGTTCATCTTGATGAGTGTTAGCCTGTCGGCACTGTCGGTTGACAAGCGGCTACGCTTATCGGTGATGATTCCCCCAGCCGCACTAAACACCCTCTCCGACAACACGCTAGCCGCAGGACAAGCAAGCACCTCAAGGGCATACAGGGCTAGTTCAGGCCACGTGTCCAGCTTCGACACCCAGTAGTTGTAGGGGGCAGAGGCGTCACCAAGGATGGTCGTGCGATCCGCTACGTACTCCCTCACCATCCTTTTGCAGTGCTCCCGCCGACTCAGCCGTGACTGGGGAGCGGTGACACAGTCTTGGTGGGGAGCCATAAAGCTGGCCAGGCCCTTAAAGACTGTTGCACTGCCTGGGATGTACATGCTGCTCGATCTACGCACATCCCCTGCAACATGGCCCTCGGAACTGCGCCTTCTGCCACTAGCGCTGTCGGCTGGGAATTTTACCATCAGCTTGTCCGCAAGGGTCCTGTGGTATAGCAACACTCTCGAACCCCTTTCCTCTTCGGGAATCAGAGTGGGCAGGTTCTCCTTATACCGTGGATCGAGCAGTGTGTACACCCAGTAATCCGTAGTGGCCAGAATGCGTGCAACGCGAGGGTCACGAGAAAGGCATCCTAACATGAAGTCAGCCATGTGTGCCAGGGTACCTGTACGCAACACATGGCTGTCTTCACTAGGAAGATCACTTTCAGGATCCTCCTCCTCCTCCTCCTCCTCAGGCCATACACGCTGAAAGGATGACAGGCAATCAGCCGGTGTACCGTCAGCAGCGGGCCAAGCTGTCTCTTCCCCCTCCTCCTCATCCTCCTCATGCTCCTCCTCCTCCTCCTGTACGCGCTGAGAAATAGACAGGAGGGTGCCCTGACTATCCAGCGGCATACTGTCTTCCCCCGCCCCCGTTTCCGAGCGCAAAGCAGCTGCCTTTATGGTTTGCAGGGAATTTCTCAAGATGCATAGCAGAGGAATGGTGACGCTAATGATTGTAGCATCGCCGCTCACCACCTGGGTAGACTCCTCAAAATTACCAAGGACATGGCAGATGTCTGCCAACCAGGCCCACTCTTCTGAAAGGAATTGAGGAGGCTGACTCCCACTGCGCCGCCCATGTTGGAGTTGGTATTCGACTATAGCTCTACGCTGTTCATAGAGCCTGGCCAACATGTGGAGCGTAGAGTTCCACCGTGTGGGCACGTCGCACAGCAGTCGGTGCACTGGCAGCTTAAAGTGATGTTGCAGGGTGCGCAGGGTGGCAGCGTCCGTGTGGGACTTGCGGAAATGTGCGCAGAGCCGGCGCGCCTTTACGAGCAGGTCTGACAAGCGTGGGTAGCTTTTCAGAAACCGCTGAACCACCAAATTAAAGACGTGGGCCAGGCATGGCACGTGCGTGAGGCTGCCGAGCTGCAGAGCCGCCACCAGGTTACGGCCGTTGTCACACACGACCATGCCCGGTTGGAGGCTCAGCGGCGCAAGCCAGCGGTCGGTCTGCTGTGTCAGACCCTGCAGCAGTTCGTGGGCCGTGTGCCTCTTATCGCCTAAGCTGAGTAGTTTCAGCACGGCCTGCTGACGCTTGCCCACCGCTGTGCTGCCACACCGCGCGACACCGACTGCTGGCGACATGCTGCTGCTAACACATCTTGATTGTGAGACAGAGGAGGAGGAGGAGGAGGAGGAGGGTGCTTTAGTGGAGGAAGCATACACCTCCGCAGATACCACCACCGAGCTGGGGCCCGCAATTCTGGGGGTGGGTAGGACGTGAGCGGTCCCAGGCTCTGACTCTGTCCCAGCCTCCACTAAATTCACCCAATGTGCCGTCAGGGAGATGTAGTGGCCCTGCCCGCCTGTGCTTGTCCACGTGTCCGTAGTTAAGTGGACCGTGGCAGTAACCGCGTTGGTGAGGGCGCGCACAATGTTGCGGGAGACGTGGTCGTGCAGGGCTGGGACGGCACATCGGGAAAAGTAGTGGCGACTGGGAACTGAGTAGCGCGGGGCCGCCGCCTCCATGATACTTTTGAAGGACTCCGTTTCCACAACCCTATACGGCAGCATCTCAAGGCTGATGAATTTTGCGATGCGGACGGTTAACGTTTGAGCGTGCGGGTGCGTGGCGGCGTACTTGCGCTTGCGCTCGAACACTTGCGCAAGCGACGGCTGAACGGTGCGCTGAACTACACTGCTGGATGGGGCCGAGGACAGCGGAGATGAGGGTGTGGGTGCAGGCCATGAGGCGGTAGTGCCTGTGTCCTGAGAGGGGGGTTGCATCTCAGTGGCAGGTTGGGGCACAGGGGGAGAGGCAGGGGTGCAAACCGGAGGCGGTGAACGGCCTTTGTCCCACCTTGCGGGGTGCTTGGCCATCATATGTCTGCGCATGGTGGTGGTGGTGAGGCTGTTGGTGTTGGCTCCCCGGCTGAGCTTTGCGCGACAAAGGTTGCACACCACTGTTCGTCGGTCGTCAGGCGTCTCTGTGAAAAACTGCCAGACCTTAGAGCACCTCGGCCTCCGCAGGGTGGCATGGCGCGAGGGGGCGCTTTGGGAAACACTTGGTGGATTATTCGGTCTGGCCCTGCCTCTACCCCTGGCCACTGCACTGCCTCTTGCAACCTGCCCTGCTGATGCCCTTGACTCCCCCTCTGAAGACCTGTCCTCCTGAGTAAGCGTTGCACACCAGGTGGGGTCAGTCACCTCATCGTCCTGCTGCTCTTCCTCCGAATCCTCTGTGCGCTGCTCCCTGGGACTTACTGCCCTTACTACTACCTCACTGCAAGACAACTGTGTCTGATCGTCATCGTCCTCCTCACCCACAGAAAGTTGTTGAGACAGTTGGCGGAAGTCCCCAGCCTCTTCCCCCGGACCCCGGGAACTTTCGAATGGTTGGGCATCAGTGACGATAAACTCCTCTGGTGGGAGAGGAACCGCTGCTGCCCAATCTAAGCAGGGGCCCGAGAACAGTTCCTGGGAGTGTTCCCGCTCCTGAGCAGGTGTCATTGTAGTGGAGTGAGGAGGCTGGGAGGAAGGAGGAGCAGCAGACAGAGGATTCGGATTGGCAGCAGTGGACGGCGCAGAACTGCGGGTAGACGATAGGTTGCTCGAAGCACTTTCTGCCATCCAGGACAGGACCTGCTCACACTGCTCATTTTCTAATAACCGTCTCCCACGTGGACCCATTAATTGGGCGATGAATGTGGGGACGCCAGAAACGTGCCTCTCTCCTAATCGCGCAGCAGACAGCTGCGACACACCTGGATCAGGAGCTTGGCCTGTGCCCACACCCTCACTTGGCCCTCCGCGTCCTCGGCCACGTCCACGTCCACGTCCTCTAGGCTTACCCCTACCCCTCAGCATGCTGTATTACCAGTGATTAGATTTCCCAGGCAGGAAATAAATTGGCGCAAGACTGCAGGGCAAATATAATTTTTGCCCTTTTTGGAAAACGAAAGGCCCCACTGCCTCTAGTGAATGAATTATCTAAGTTTAATAACTGTGCTGTGTCCCTGCTTATGTGTCACAGAACGTGAGGGTAGCAGAGTTATTATAACTCTTGGAGAGCAGGTATTTTTTTTCCCAATTAAGGAAAGCAAATGGCGAAGCCAGCAGTAAAGCGTAGCTGGCTGCGTATGATTTAGCAATGTTTTTCACACAGCTCACACGTGTCCACCGCCCGTAAGGACGGACAGAGGCTGGACAAATAGATTTGTTTTCAGTTTTTTCCCACCAACAGGCAGCACTGCGTATATTCTATGAACCTGAGAAGTTTAATAACTGTGCTGTGTCCCTGCTTATGTGTCACAGAACGTGAGGGTAGCAGAGTTATTATAACTCTTGGAGAGCAGGTATTTTTTTTCCCAATTAAGGAAAGCAAATGGCGAAGCCAGCAGTAAAGCGTAGCTGGCTGCGTATGATTTAGCAATGTTTTTCACACAGCTCACACGTGTCCACCGCCCGTAAGGACGGACACAGGCTGGACAAATAGATTTCTTTTCAGTTTTTTCCCACCAACAGGCAGCACTGCGTATATTCAATGAACCTGAGAAGTTTAATAACTGTGCTGTGTCCCTGCTTATGTGTCACAGAACGTGAGGGTAGCAGAGTTATTATAACTCTTGGAGAGCAGGTATTTTTTTTCCCAATTAAGGAAAGCAAATGGCGAACCTAGCAGTAAAGCGTAGCTGGCTGCGTATGATTTAGCAATGTTTTTCACGCAGCTCACACGTCTCCACAGGCGTAAGGACGGACACAGGCTGGACAAATAGATTTCTTTTCAGTTTTTTCCCACCAACAGGCAGCACTGCGTATATTCAATGAACCTGCGAAGTTTAATAACTGCGCTGTGTCCCTGCTTATGTGTCACAGAACGTGAGGGTAGCAGAGTTATTATAACTCTTGGAGAGCAGGTATTTTTTTTCCCAATTAAGGAAAGCAAATGGCGAAGCCAGCAGTAAAGCGTAGCTGGCTGCGTATGATTTAGCAATGTTTTTCACACAGCTCACACGTGTCCACCGCCCGTAAGGACGGACAGAGGCTGGACAAATAGATTTGTTTTCAGTTTTTTCCCACCAACAGGCAGCACTGCGTATATTCTATGAACCTGAGAAGTTTAATAACTGTGCTGTGTCCCTGCTTATGTGTCACAGAACGTGAGGGTAGCAGAGTTATTATAACTCTTGGAGAGCAGGTATTTTTTTTCCCAATTAAGGAAAGCAAATGGCGAAGCCAGCAGTAAAGCGTAGCTGGCTGCGTATGATTTAGCAATGTTTTTCACACAGCTCACACGTGTCCACCGCCCGTAAGGACGGACACAGGCTGGACAAATAGATTTCTTTTCAGTTTTTTCCCACCAACAGGCAGCACTGCGTATATTCAATGAACCTGAGAAGTTTAATAACTGTGCTGTGTCCCTGCTTATGTGTCACAGAACGTGAGGGTAGCAGAGTTATTATAACTCTTGGAGAGCAGGTATTTTTTTTCCCAATTAAGGAAAGCAAATGGCGAACCTAGCAGTAAAGCGTAGCTGGCTGCGTATGATTTAGCAATGTTTTTCACGCAGCTCACACGTCTCCACAGGCGTAAGGACGGACACAGGCTGGACAAATAGATTTCTTTTCAGTTTTTTCCCACCAACAGGCAGCACTGCGTATATTCAATGAACCTGCGAAGTTTAATAACTGCGCTGTGTCCCTGCTTATGTGTCACAGAACGTGAGGCTAGCAGAGTTATTATAACTCTTGGAGAGCAGGTATTTTTTTTCCCAATTAAGGAAAGCAAATGGCGAACCTAGCAGTAAAGCGTAGCTGGCTGCGTATGATTTAGCAATGTTTTTCACGCAGCTCACACGTCTCCACAGGCGTAAGGACGGACACAGGCTGGACAAATAGATTTGTTTTCAGTTTTTTCCCACCAACAGGCAGCACTGCGTATATTCAATGAACCTGCGAAGTTTAATAACTGCGCTGTGTCCCTGCTTATGTGTCACAGAACGTGAGGGTAGCAGAGTTATTATAACTCTTGGAGAGCAGGTATTTTTTTTCCCAATTAAGGAAAGCAAATGGCGAACCTAGCAGTAAAGCGTAGCTGGCTGCGTATGATTTAGCAATGTTTTTCACGCAGCTCACACGTCTCCACAGGCGTAAGGACGGACACAGGCTGGACAAATAGATTTGTTTTCAGTTTTTTCCCACCAACAGGCAGCACTGCGTATATTCAATGAACCTGCGAAGTTTAATAACTGCGCTGTGTCCCTGCTTATGTGTCACAGAACGTGAGGGTAGCAGAGTTATTATAACTCTTGGAGAGCAGGTATTTTTTTTCCCAATTAAGGAAAGCAAATGGCGAACCCAGCAGTAAAGCGTAGCTGGCTGCGTATGATTTAGCAATGTTTTTCACGCAGCTCACACGTGTCCACCGCCCGTAAGGACGGACAGAGGCTGGACAAATAGATTTGTTTTCAGTTTTTTCCCACCAACAGGCAGCACTGCGTATATTCTATGAATAATAACGGTGTTGTGGCCCTGCCTATACAATTCTTTCCCTGCAGTATCAATGGAGGGTGCAATGCTCTGCAGAGGCGATTTTGAGAAGCCCAAAAAAAATGCAGCACAGCCAACAGCAGCCTGGACAGTACTGCACACGGATAAATATGGCCCTAGAAAGGACCGTTGAGGTTCTTGAAGGCTACACTCACTCCTAACACTCTCCCTGCCTATGCAGCACTTCTGTCCCTAATGCCAGGTGCAACGGTCTGCAGAGGCGATTTTGAGAAAAAAAAAATCCCACTGCTAACAGCAGCCAACACACAGCTATCAGTGGCCCTAATAAGGACCTTTGGGGGGTCTTGAAGCCTACACTAACTACCAATTCTTTCCCTACAGCAGCTCCGGTATAAACAGCACTGTCCCTCATCTAACTCACACCGCATCTGAGGCGAGCCGCGGGAGGGGCCGACTTTTATATTAGGCGAACACCTGATCTCGCCAGCCACTCACAGCAGGGGGGTGGTATAGGGCTTAAACGTTGCAGGGGGAAGTTGTAATGCCTTCCCTGTCTTTCAATTGGCCAGAAAAGCGCGCTAACGTCTCAGGGAAGGAAGTGAAAGTAACCAGAACACCGCATGGTGTTCGTCACGAATAACGAACATCCCGAACACCCTAATATTCGCACGAATATCAAGCTCGGACGAACGCGTTCGCTCATCTCTATACCTAATCTAATTCTCTAATTTCCTGGTGTCGTACAAACTTGAAATTTGGCACGCTCAATCTTTAGGTCCCACAGAGCAAAAGTAAAAGGGTAGCAACTTGATTATTCAATTGTAATTGCAAACGTATGTGACTCCCTATGTAATGTAAATAATACCACACATCTGTACCGCACAAACGTGACATTTGGTATGAGCATTCTTTAGGTTGTAAATAGGAAAAGTAAAGCAGTCACAATTTGACTATTCAATACTATGTGCAAAATTAAGTGACCCCCTGTGTTATGTAACTTCCCAGTGTCATAAAAACGTGAAAGTTAGCACGACCTTTCTTTAACTACTGACTAGGAAAAGTAAAGGGGTCGCAACTTGATCATTCGATTCTAAGAGCAAAAGTGAGCGACCCCCTATTTTATGTACCTAATCTAAATCTCTAACTTCCTGGGGTCGTACAAACTTGAAATTTGGCATGACCATTCTTTAGTTGCCACATAGGAAAAGTAAAGGTTTGTAATTGTTTGTTCAATTCTTAGTACAGAAGTAAGTGACCCCCTATGTTATGTAACTAATAACACACATCTGAACCGCACAAACATGAAATTTGCCACAACCATTCTTTACATCCTAAATAGGAAAAGTAAAGGGGTCACAACTTCAATATTCAATTCAAAGCGTGAGAAACTGCAAAAATCTGCTATACATGGGATAGTTGCTTTCTCAGAAACCGTAAAGCCTATGGAAATGATTTGTATGCTGAGGAGAAGCTATCTCTCCTCTATTTGTATATACTGAGGACAATCTAACTGACCTCTGTGTGCATGTTAAAAGGCTGTAAAGTATTTAGGGAAGCAGCCACGGACTGCATGGATGGAGCATGGCTTCTTAGGCTAAGAAAGGGCTGCAATCCCCAGTCTGGGGTTAAATCTGAATAAAAAGCGGCTTAACATTTAAGGCTAAAAAGTGAGCAGAGTGAGAGGGATGGCACATTCTGCAGAGGGACATCGGTACATGCAGCCTGAGGAGAATCTAAAGCTCCACTGTGCGTATACATATTTTATTCTTGGTTCCTCTGAAGTAATCACGACTTCATAACATTTTCTGGGCGAACAAGACGTAAACACCTGTAATAAGTTAACTTGGGCAAAGCCGGCTATATCAGCTAGTGTCTACATAAAGCTGTATGAAGCAGTCACCAGCCATATCTCTGTATATACAGGTGAGAGGTGCAATAGGGTGTGTGGGGGATAGAGTGGGAAGAAGGGGGTCAGCTTTCCAAAGGAGCGTGAATAAGTAACGTAAATGGAGAAGAGTTAAATTGGGGAAGACGGAAGGCCTCCCTAAAAAGATGTGTTTTTAGGTTATGCTGGGTGCTGGGAATAAACCTGATTCTCTGGGTTAGCACATTGCACAGAACTGGTGCAGCTCTGGAAAAATCTTGCAGCCGGGAGTGGGAACTCAGCAGTTGGCACAGCATTGGAGTTGTGGGTCTGAATCCCACCCAGGGCCGGGCGTTGGGGGGGGTAAACTGGGCAGTTGCCCCAAGCTCCTACCTCAGGTATTCCGCTGCCTGTTCATTGAAGCTAGTGAGCAGTCAGCTGATGAACACCATATTACAATGGAAGAGTATAGGCAGGGTGACCTACTGCTGGAGTACTGCCTTGTGTCTGGAATGGGACTCCTGGAGGGAAACAAGAGAGGACTCTAAAGTTTTTCATGGGATGATATGATAAAAGAGCTAAAGGGAGGGAAATTGAGGTTTTTACAAGGGACTGTATTTTTCGTTATGGGATTGTATTTTATATGTTGGCGCTGCAAGAGCAACTCCATTCTAGATGCAACCCTGATCTGTTGGCTTTTCGCAGTTCACTGTCAAAGCCCACAACGTGGTGACGATTGTACAATTCAAAGGCGTCCAACGTCATAGGAGGATAACTTAGAATGAACCAAGCAGCCCGACTCATCCACAGTTCTCTATCTGGGGTTTGCAGACGTCACCTGCGATCTCTGAATACATAGCGGTACTGTAATCACTTAGACTGTCTACAGAGCACCTGTCAGAGCTGGTATCTACTGCCACATGGTCACTTTATGAGGGTAATATTTGTCATTGCACAGCGGTCTTTATTCAGTACCACTAAACCTCAGTACTTCTGGAAGCGCTGGAAATTAATGCTACAGATCTGATCGTACCACCTTCTATATTAACTGAATATCACAGTGTTGTTGATACTATAATTGAGCATTTGGGGCCCCATTTATAATTTTGCCCATCGCCGCACTCTGTCTAAGATCGGCCATGAATCGCAACTTTGCAACATCTGCAAACTGCTTGAGGAGTGTAATGATTAATTCTCTTCCTCCAAATAAAAGCCCATATGATTGTCTATGAGATGATTTACAGAGATAGATATTTCCAATACATGCTGGCAGATTTTCTGATGGCATACGAAGAAACTAGTTATTATGTTGCCAAAGCGGTCATACACTATGCCATCCTGTGTGCACGAGTAATTACAGTAGATGTGGCCATTATATGACTTGGAGCCCACAGAGGGGAAACTAGTGATAAATGCAGGCTTCATCTCCCTGAGCTCAGCTCTCGAAGGGGTGAAGATGAGCAGTCATGTCGGTCTGTTCTGGGTCTGGGTATAATCTTGTACAGAACAGGCAATGTCATAGGAATTATATATTTATTTTGACTACTTGTTAGACAAGGCTTGTTGAGATGTTATAAAGTAATTTTTGATAGTAGTGTCCCTTCCCTTGTTGAAATGGTAAAATCTGGCTAGAGAGCAGAGGGGAAGAAGGGAAGGACTCTATGACTATGTTGAGATGTCTATAACAAGGCTCCTCATGGGAAGTGTTGCACTAACCGTTAAGCTACAGTGTCGGCCAATCACAGCACTCGCTCAGTAATCTATGCAAAGGAGCTGGTGCCAACAGCAATTTCTTGTCAATCAAATTCGCCTAACAATTCATTTTAGTTCGCCCTTTCTATGGGATTCGGCTCTTCAGCAGCGAGTGAGTCATTCTGTGTAGATATTTTAGATATTTTTCCATTCTCCTCTGGTAAGTATAAAACATGCGTCTCCCTAAGGTCAAAGTCTCTGCATCTAGTGGCGCATAAATACAGCAGAGATCTATGTTATCATTGGGTGGGCACATAAGGTCTGACTAGCAGCGCTTCGCCTGGTGCTTGAGGACGGTGAAACGGGCTTGAGGACTGTGAAACGGCCAGGCCACCCCAACCTTTTCCCACAGGCCGGGTGGCCAAGAGTAATATGATTTATTTATATAGCGCCATTGCAATCCACAACACTTTACAAGTCAGAGACAACATACACAAAATAAGATACAACATACAGTATCAACAATAGGAATGAGGGCCAGCTGGCAAGAGCTTACGGAATAAAAGGAAATAGCGGTAACGCACATGGTGTAAGAGCTTGTTCTGTGCAACCCTGGAAATAAGATAGGGGGCTCTACATCTATATATATAAAGGTGAAAGCCCTCACTGACTGACTGATTGACTGACTTGCCACTCATTGTCTAACTTACCGGTGTTGTGCAAATGTGAAATTTGGCACAAGCATTCTTAAGGTCCTATATAGGAAGAGTAAAGGGGTCGCAACTTCAATATTCAATTCTAAGTGCAAAAGTGACCTCTTATGTTATGTAATTTCCCGGTGTCGTACAAACGTGGAATTCGGCACAAGCTTTCTTTATGTCCTACATAGGAAAAGTAAAGGGGTCACAACATGATTTATCAATTCTAAGTGCAAAAGTAAGAGAACCCCTATGTTATGTACCTAATCTAATTCTCTAATTTCCTGGTGTCGTACAAACTTGAAATTTGGCACGCTCAATCTTTAGGTCCACAGAGCAAAAGTAAAAGGGTTGCAACTTGATTATTCAATTGTAATTGCAAACGTATGTGACTCCCTATGTAATGTAAATAATACCACACATCTGTACCGCACAAACGTGACATTTGGTATGAGCATTCTTTAGGTTGTAAATAGGAAAAGTAAAGCAGTCACAATTTGACTATTCAATACTATGTGCAAAATTAAGTGACCCCCTGTGTTATGTAACTTCCCAGTGTCATAAAAACGTGAAAGTTAGCACGACCTTTCTTTAAATACTGACTAGGAAAAGTAAAGGGGTCGCAACTTGATCATTCGATTCTAAGAGCAAAAGTGAGTGACCCCCTATTTTATGTACCTAATCTAAATCTCTAACTTCCTGGGGTCGTACAAACTTGAAATTTGGCATGACCATTCTTTAGTTGCCACATAGGAAAAGTAAAGGTTTGTAATTGTTTGTTCAATTCTTAGTACAGAAGTAAGTGACCCCCTATGTTATGTAACTAATAACACACATCTGAACCGCACAAACATGAAATTTGCCACAACCATTCTTTACATCCTAAATAGGAAAAGTAAAGGGGTCACAACTTCAATATTCAATTCAAAGCGTGAGCAACTGCAAAAATCTGCTATACATGGGATAGTTGCTTTCTCAGAAACCGTAAAGCCTATGGAAATGATTTGTATGCTGAGGAGAATCTATCTCTCCTCTATTTGTATATACTGAGGACAATCTAACTGACCTCTGTGTGCATGTTAAAAGGCTGTAAAGTATTTAGGGAAGCAGCCACGGACTGCATGGATGGAGCATGGCTTCTTAGGCTAAGAAAGGGCTGCAATCCCCAGTCTGGGGTGAAATCTGAATAAAAAGCGGCTTAACATTTAAGGGTAAAAAGTGAGCAGAGTGAGAGGGATGGCACATTCTGCAGAGGGACATCGGTACATGCAGCCTGAGGAGAATCTAAAGCTCCACTGTGCGTATACATATTTTATTCTTGGTTCCTCTGAAGTAATCACGACTTCATAACATTTTCTGGGCGAACAAGACGTAAACACCTGTAATAAGTTAACTTGGGCAAAGCCGGCTATATCAGCTAGTGTCTACATAAAGCTGTATGAAGCAGTCACCAGCCATATCTCTGTATATACAGGTGAGAGGTGCAATAGGGTGTGTGGGGGATAGAGTGGGAAGAAGGGGGTCAGCTTTCCAAAGGAGCGTGAATAAGTAACGTAAATGGAGAAGAGTTAACTTGGGGAAGACGGAAGGCCTCCCTAAAAAGATGTGTTTTTAGGGTATTCTGGGTGCTGGGAATAAACCTGATTCTCTGGGTTAGCACATTGCACAGAACTGGTGCAGCTCTGGAAAAATCTTGCAGCCGGGAGTGGGAACTCAGCAGTTGGCACAGCATTGGAGTTGTGGGTCTGAATCCCACCCAGGGCCGGGCGTTGGGGGGGGTAAACTGGGCAGTTGCCCCAAGCTCCTACTTCAGGTATTCCGCTGCCTGTTCATTGAAGCTAGTGAGCAGTCAGCTGATGAACACCATATTACAATGGAAGAGTATAGGCAGGGTGACCTACTGCTGGAGTACTGCCTTGTGTCTGGAATGGGACTCCTGGAGGGAAACAAGAGAGGACTCTAAAGTTTTTCATGGGATGATATGATAAAAGAGCTAAAGGGAGGGGAATTCAGGTTTTTACAAGGGACTGTATTTTTCGTTATGGGATTGTATTTTATATGTTGGCGCTGCAAGAGCAACTCCATTCTAGATGCAACCCTGATCTGTTGGCTTTTCGCAGTTCACTGTCAAAGCCCACAACGTGGTGACGATTGTACAATTCAAGGGCGTCCAACGTCACAGGAGGATAACTTAGAATGAACCAAGCAGCCCGACTCATCCACAGTTCTCTATCTGGGGTTTGCAGACGTCACTTGCGATCTCTGAATACATAGCGGTACTGTAATCACTTAGACTGTCTACAGAGCACCTGTCAGAGCTGGTATCTACTGCTACATGGTCACTTTATGAGGGTAATATTTGTCATTGCACAGCGGTCTTTATTCAGTACCACTAAACCTCAGTACTTCTGGAAGCGTTGGAAATTAGTGCTACAGATCTGATCGTACCACCTTCTATATTAACTGTATATCACAGTGTTGTTGATAATATAATTGAGCATTTGGGGCCCCATTTATAATTTTGCCCATCGCCGCACTCTGTCTAAGATCGGCCATGAATCGCAACTTTGCAACATCTGCAAACTGCTTGAGGAGTGTAATGATTTTCTCTCTACCTCCAAATAAAAGCCCATATGATTGTCTATGAGATGGTTTACAGAGATAGATATTTCCAATACATGCTGGCAGATTTTCTGATGGCATACGAAGAAACTAGTTATTATGTTGCCAAAGCGGTCATACACTATGCCATCCTGTGTGCACGAGTAATTACAGTAGATCTGGCCATTATATGACTTGGAGCCCACAGAGGGGAAACTAGTGATAAATGCAGGCTTCATCTCCCTGAGCTCAGCTCTCGAAGGGGTGAAGATGAGCAGTCATGTCGGTCTGTTCTGGGTCTGGGTATAATCTTGTACAGAACAGGCAATGTCATAGGAATTATATATTTATTTTGACTACTTGTTAGACAAGGCTTGTTGAGATGTTATAAAGTAATTTTTGATAGTAGTGTCCCTTCCCTTGTTGAAATGGTAAAATCTGGCTAGAGAGCAGAGGGGAAGAAGGGAAGGACTCTATGACTATGTTGAGATGTCTATAACAAGGCTCCTCATGGGAAGTGCTGCACTAACCGTTAAGCTACAGTGTCGGCCAATCACAGCACTCGCTCAGTAATCTATGCAAAGGAGCTGGTGCCAACAGCAATTTCTTGTCAATCAAATTCGCCTAACAATTCATTTTAGTTCGCCCTTTCTATGGGATTCGGCTCTTCAGCAGCGAGTGAGTCATTCTGTGTAGATATTTTAGATATTTTTCCATTCTCCTCTGGTAAGTATATAACATGCGTCTCCCTAAGGTCAAAGTCTCTGCATCTAGTGGCGCATAAATACAGCAGAGATCTATGTTATCATTGGGTGGGCACATAAGGTCTGACTAGCAGCGCTTCGCCTGGTGCTTGAGGACGGTGAAACGGGCTTGAGGACTGTGAAACGGCCAGGCCACCCCAACCTTTTCCCACAGGCCGGGTGGCCAAGAGTAATATGATTTATTTATATAGCGCCATTGCAATCCACAACACTTTACAAGTCAGAGACAACATACACAAAATAAGATACAACATACAGTATCAACAATAGGAATGAGGGCCAGCTGGCAAGAGCTTACGGAATAAAAGGAAATAGCGGTAACGCACATGGTGTAAGAGCTTGTTCTGTGCAACCCTGGAAATAAGATAGGGGGCTCTACATCTATATATATAAAGGTGAAAGCCCTCACTGACTGACTGATTGACTGACTTGCCACTCATTGTCTAACTTACCGGTGTTGTGCAAATGTGAAATTTGGCACAAGCATTCTTAAGGTCCTATATAGGAAGAGTAAAGGGGTCGCAACTTCAATATTCAATTCTAAGTGCAAAAGTGACCTCTTATGTTATGTAATTTCCCGGTGTCGTACAAACGTGGAATTCGGCACAAGCTTTCTTTATGTCCTACATAGGAAAAGTAAAGGGGTCACAACATGATTTATCAATTCTAAGTGCAAAAGTAAGAGAACCCCTATGTTATGTACCTAATCTAATTCTGTAATTTCCTGGTGTCGTACAAACTTGAAATTTGGCACGCCCAATCTTTAGGTCCCACAGAGCAAAAGTAAAAGGGTTGCAACTTGATTATTCAATTGTAATTGCAAACGTATGTGACTCCCTGTGTAATGTAAATAATACCACACATCTGTACCGCACAAACGTGACATTTGGTATGAGCATTCTTTAGGTTGTAAATAGGAAAAGTAAAGCAGTCACAATTTGACTATTCAATACTATGTGCAAAATTAAGTGACCCCCTGTGTTATGTAACTTCCCAGTGTCATAAAAACGTGAAAGTTAGCATGACCTTTCTTTAAATACTGACTAGGAAAAGTAAAGGGGTCGCAACTTGATCATTCGATTCTAAGAGCAAAAGTGAGCGACCCCCTATTTTATGTACCTAATCTAAATCTCTAACTTCCTGGGGTCGTACAAACTTGAAATTTGGCATGACCATTCTTTAGTTGCCACATAGGAAAAGTAAAGGTTTGTAATTGTTTGTTCAATTCTTAGTACAGAAGTAAGTGACCCCCTATGTTATGTAACTAATAACACACATCTGAACCGCACAAACATGAAATTTGCCACAACCATTCTTTACATCCTAAATAGGAAAAGTAAAGGGGTCACAACTTCAATATTCAATTCAAAGCGTGAGAAACTGCAAAAATCTGCTATACATGGGATAGTTGCTTTCTCAGAAACCGTAAATCCTATGGAAATGATTTGTATGCTGAGGAGAATCTATCTCTCCTCTATTTGTATATACTGAGGACAATCTAACTGACCTCTGTGTGCATGTTAAAAGGCTGTAAAGTATTTAGGGAAGCAGCCACGGACTGCATGGATGGAGCATGGCTTCTTAGGCTAAGAAAGGGCTGCAATCCCCAGTCTGGGGTTAAATCTGAATAAAAAGCGGCTTAACATTTAAGGGTAAAAAGTGAGCAGAGTGAGAGGGATGGCACATTCTGCAGAGGGACATCGGTACATGCAGCCTGAGGAGAATCTAAAGCTCCACTGTGCGTATACATATTTTATTCTTGGTTCCTCTGAAGTAATCACGACTTCATAACATTTTCTGGGCGAACAAGACGTAAACACCTGTAATAAGTTAACTTGGGCAAAGCCGGCTATATCAGCTAGTGTCTACATAAAGCTGTATGAAGCAGTCACCAGCCATATCTCTGTATATACAGGTGAGAGGTGCAATAGGGTGTGTGGGGGATAGAGTGGGAAGAAGGGGGTCAGCTTTCCAAAGGAGCGTGAATAAGTAACGTAAATGGAGAAGAGTTAACTTGGGGAAGACGGAAGGCCTCCCTAAAAAGATGTGTTTTTAGGGTATGCTGGGTGCTGGGAATAAACCTGATTCTCTGGGTTAGCACATTGCACAGAACTGGTGCAGCTCTGGAAAAATCTTGCAGCCGGGAGTGGGAACTCAGCAGTTGGCACAGCATTGGAGTTGTGGGTCTGAATCCCACCCAGGGCCGGGCGTTGGGGGGTAAACTGGGCAGTTGCCCCAAGCTCCTACTTCAGGTATTCCGCTGCCTGTTCATTGAAGCTAGTGAGCAGTCAGCTGATGAACACCATATTACAATGGAAGAGTATAGGCAGGGTGACCTACTGCTGGAGTACTGCCTTGTGTCTGGAATGGGACTCCTGGAGGGAAACAAGAGAGGACTCTAAAGTTTTTCATGGGATGATATGATAAAAGAGCTAAAGGGAGGGGAATTGAGGTTTTTACAAGGGACTGTATTTTTCGTTATGGGATTGTATTTTATATGTTGGCGCTGCAAGAGCAACTCCATTCTAGATGCAACCCTGATCTGTTGGCTTTTCGCAGTTCACTGTCAAAGCCCACAACGTGGTGACGATTGTACAATTCAAAGGCGTCCAACGTCATAGGAGGATAACTTAGAATGAACCAAGCGGCCCGACTCATCCACAGTTCTCTATCTGGGGTTTGCAGACGTCACCTGCGATCTCTGAATACATAGCGGTACTGTAATCACTTAGACTGTCTACAGAGCACCTGTCAGAGCTGGTATCTACTGCTACATGGTCACTTTATGAGGGTAATATTTGTCATTGCACAGCGGTCTTTATTCAGTACCACTAAACCTCAGTATTTCTGGAAGCGCTGGAAATTAGTGCTACAGATGTGATCGTACCACCTTCTATATTAACTGTATATCACAGTGTTGTTGATAATATAATTGAGCATTTGGGGCCCCATTTATAATTTTGCCCATCGCCGCACTCTGTCTAAGATCGGCCATGAATCGCAACTTTGCAACATCTGCAAACTGCTTGAGGAGTGTAATGATTATTTCTCTTCCTCCAAATAAAAGCCCATATGATTGTCTATGAGATGGTTTACAGAGATAGATATTTCCAATACATGCTGGCAGATTTTCTGATGGCATACGAAGAAACTAGTTATTATGTTGCCAAAGCGGTCATACACTATGCCATCCTGTGTGCACGAGTAATAACAGTAGATTTGGCCATTATATGACTTGGAGCCCACAGAGGGGAAACTAGTGATAAATGCAGGCTTCATCTCCCTGAGCTCAGCTCTCGAAGGGGTGAAGATGAGCAGTCATGTCGGTCTGTTCTGGGTCTGGGTATAATCTTGTACAGAACAGGCAATGTCATAGGAATTATATATTTATTTTGACTACTTGTTAGACAAGGCTTGTTGAGATGTTATAAAGTAATTTTTGATAGTAGTGTCCCTTCCCTTGTTGAAATGGTAAAATCTGGCTAGAGAGCAGAGGGGAAGAAGGGAAGGACTCTATGACTATGTTGAGATGTCTATAACAAGGCTCCTCATGGGAAGTGCTGCACTAACCGTTAAGCTACAGTGTCGGCCAATCACAGCACTCGCTCAGTAATCTATGCAAATGAGCTGGTGCCAACAGCAATTTCTTGTCAATCAAATTCGCCTAACAATTCATTTTAGTTCGCCCTTTCTATGGGATTCGGCTCTTCAGCAGCGAGTGAGTCATTCTGTGTAGATATTTTAGATATTTTTCCATTCTCCTCTGGTAAGTATAAAACATGCGTCTCCCTAAGGTCAAAGTCTCTGCATCTAGTGGCGCATAAATACAGCAGAGATCTATGTTATCATTGGGTGGGCACATAAGGTCTGACTAGCAGCGCTTCGCCTGGTGCTTGAGGACGGTGAAACGGGCTTGAGGACTGTGAAACGGCCAGGCCACCCCAACCTTTTCCCACAGGCCGGGTGGCCAAGAGTAATATGATTTATTTATATAGCGCCATTGCAATCCACAACACTTTACAAGTCAGAGACAACATACACAAAATAAGATACAACATACAGTATCAACAATAGGAATGAGGGCCAGCTGGCAAGAGCTTACGGAATAAAAGGAAATAGCGGTAAAGCACATGGTGTAAGAGCTTGTTCTGTGCAACCCTGGAAATAAGATAGGGGGCTCTACATCTATATATATAAAGGTGAAAGCCCTCACTGACTGACTGATTGACTGACTTGCCACTCATTGTCTAACTTACCGGTGTTGTGCAAATGTGAAATTTGGCACAAGCATTCTTAAGGTCCTATATAGGAAGAGTAAAGGGGTCGCAACTTCAATATTCAATTCTAAGTGCAAAAGTGACCTCTTATGTTATGTAATTTCCCGGTGTCGTACAAACGTGGAATTCGGCACAAGCTTTCTTTATGTCCTACATAGGAAAAGTAAAGGGGTCACAACATGATTTATCAATTCTAAGTGCAAAAGTAAGAGAACCCCTATGTTATGTACCTAATCTAATTCTGTAATTTCCTGGTGTCGTACAAACTTGAAATTTGGCACGCCCAATCTTTAGGTCCCACAGAGCAAAAGTAAAAGGGTTGCAACTTGATTATTCAATTGTAATTGCAAACGTATGTGACTCCCTATGTAATGTAAATAATACCACACATCTGTACCGCACAAACGTGACATTTGGTATGAGCATTCTTTAGGTTGTAAATAGGAAAAGTAAAGCAGTCACAATTTGACTATTCAATACTATGTGCAAAATTAAGTGACCCCCTGTGTTATGTAACTTCCCAGTGTCATAAAAACGTGAAAGTTAGCATGACCTTTCTTTAAATACTGACTAGGAAAAGTAAAGGGGTCGCAACTTGATCATTCGATTCTAAGAGCAAAAGTGAGCGACCCCCTATTTTATGTACCTAATCTAAATCTCTAACTTCCTGGGGTCGTACAAACTTGAAATTTGGCATGACCATTCTTTAGTTGCCACATAGGAAAAGTAAAGGTTTGTAATTGTTTGTTCAATTCTTAGTACAGAAGTAAGTGACCCCCTATGTTATGTAACTAATAACACACATATGAACCGCACAAACATGAAATTTGCCACAACCATTCTTTACATCCTAAATAGGAAAAGTAAAGGGGTCACAACTTCAATATTCAATTCAAAGTGTGAGAAACTGCAAAAATCTGCTATACATGGGATAGTTGCTTTCTCAGAAACCGTAAATCCTATGGAAATGATTTGTATGCTGAGGAGAATCTATCTCTCCTCTATTTGTATATACTGAGGACAATCTAACTGACCTCTGTGTGCATGTTAAAAGGCTGTAAAGTATTTAGGGAAGCAGCCACGGACTGCATGGATGGAGCATGGCTTCTTAGGCTAAGAAAGGGCTGCAATCCCCAGTCTGGGGTTAAATCTGAATAAAAAGCGGCTTAACATTTAAGGGTAAAAAGTGAGCAGAGTGAGAGGGATGGCACATTCTGCAGAGGGACATCGGTACATGCAGCCTGAGGAGAATTTAAAGCTCCACTGTGCGTATACATATTTTATTCTTGGTTCCTCTGAAGTAATCACGACTTCATAACATTTTCTGGGCGAACAAGACGTAAACACCTGTAATAAGTTAACTTGGGCAAAGCCGGCTATATCAGCTAGTGTCTACATAAAGCTGTATGAAGCAGTCACCAGCCATATCTCTGTATATACAGGTGAGAGGTGCAATAGGGTGTGTGGGGGATAGAGTGGGAAGAAGGGGGTCAGCTTTCCAAAGGAGCGTGAATAAGTAACGTAAATGGAGAAGAGTTAAATTGGGGAAGACGGAAGGCCTCCCTAAAAAGATGTGTTTTTAGGGTATGCTGGGTGCTGGGAATAAACCTGATTCTCTGGGTTAGCACATTGCACAGAACTGGTGCTGCTCTGGAAAAATCTTGCAGCCGGGAGTGGGAACTCAGCAGTTGGCACAGCATTGGAGTTGTGGGGCTGAATCCCACCCAGGGCCGGGCGTTGGGGGGGTAAACTGGGCAGTTGCCCCAAGCTCCTACTTCAGGTATTCCGCTGCCTGTTCATTGAAGCTAGTGAGCAGTCAGCTGATGAACACCATATTACAATGGAAGAGTATAGGCAGGGTGACCTACTGCTGGAGTACTGCCTCGTGTCTGGAATGGGACTCCTGGAGGGAAACAAGAGAGGACTCTAAAGTTTTTCATGGGATGATATGATAAAAGAGCTAAAGGGAGGGGAATTGAGGTTTTTACAAGGGACTGTATTTTTCGTTATGGGATTGTATTTTATATGTTGGCGCTGCAAGAGCAACTCCATTCTAGATGCAACCCTGATCTGTTGGCTTTTCGCAGTTCACTGTCAAAGCCCACAACGTGGTGACGATTGTACAATTCAAGGGCGTCCAACGTCACAGGAGGATAACTTAGAATGAACCAAGCAGCCCGACTCATCCACAGTTCTCTATCTGGGGTTTGCAGACGTCACCTGCGATCTCTGAATACATAGCGGTACTGTAATCACTTAGACTGTCTACAGAGCACCTGTCAGAGCTGGTATCTACTGCTACATGGTCACTTTATGAGGGTAATATTTGTCATTGCACAGCGGTCTTTATTCAGTACCACTAAACCTCAGTACTTCTGGAAGCGCTGGAAATTAGTGCTACAGATCTGATCGTACCACCTTCTATATTAACTGTATATCACAGTGTTGTTGATAATATAATTGAGCATTTGGGGCCCCATTTATAATTTTGCCCATCGCCGCACTCTGTCTAAGATCGGCCATGAATCGCAACTTTGCAACATCTGCAAACTGCTTGAGGAGTGTAATGATTTTCTCTCTACCTCCAAATAAAAGCCCATATGATTGTCTATGAGATGGTTTACAGAGATAGATATTTCCAATACATGCTGGCAGATTTTCTGATGGCATACGAAGAAACTAGTTATTATGTTGCCAAAGCGGTCATACACTATGCCATCCTGTGTGCACGAGTAATTACAGTAGATCTGGCCATTATATGACTTGGAGCCCACAGAGGGGAAACTAGTGATAAATGCAGGCTTCATCTCCCTGAGCTCAGCTCTCGAAGGGGTGAAGATGAGCAGTCATGTCGGTCTGTTCTGGGTCTGGGTATAATCTTGTACAGAACAGGCAATGTCATAGGAATTATATATTTATTTTGACTACTTGTTAGACAAGGCTTGTTGAGATGTTATAAAGTAATTTTTGATAGTAGTGTCCCTTCCCTTGTTGAAATGGTAAAATCTGGCTAGAGAGCAGAGGGGAAGAAGGGAAGGACTCTATGACTATGTTGAGATGTCTATAACAAGGCTCCTCATGGGAAGTGCTGCACTAACCGTTAAGCTACAGTGTCGGCCAATCACAGCACTCGCTCAGTAATCTATGCAAATGAGCTGGTGCCAACAGCAATTTCTTGTCAATCAAATTCGCCTAACAATTCATTTTAGTTCGCCCTTTCTATGGGATTCGGCTCTTCAGCAGCGAGTGAGTCATTCTGTGTAGATATTTTAGATATTTTTCCATTCTCCTCTGGTAAGTATAAAACATGCGTCTCCCTAAGGTCAAAGTCTCTGCATCTAGTGGCGCATAAATACAGCAGAGATCTATGTTATCATTGGGTGGGCACATAAGGTCTGACTAGCAGCGCTTCGCCTGGTGCTTGAGGACGGTGAAACGGGCTTGAGGACTGTGAAACGGCCAGGCCACCCCAACCTTTTCCCACAGGCCGGGTGGCCAAGAGTAATATGATTTATTTATATAGCGCCATTGCAATCCACAACACTTTACAAGTCAGAGACAACATACACAAAATAAGATACAACATACAGTATCAACAATAGGAATGAGGGCCAGCTGGCAAGAGCTTACGGAATAAAAGGAAATAGCGGTAAAGCACATGGTGTAAGAGCTTGTTCTGTGCAACCCTGGAAATAAGATAGGGGGCTCTACATCTATATATATAAAGGTGAAAGCCCTCACTGACTGACTGATTGACTGACTTGCCACTCATTGTCTAACTTACCGGTGTTGTGCAAATGTGAAATTTGGCACAAGCATTCTTAAGGTCCTATATAGGAAGAGTAAAGGGGTCGCAACTTCAATATTCAATTCTAAGTGCAAAAGTGACCTCTTATGTTATGTAATTTCCCGGTGTCGTACAAACGTGGAATTCGGCACAAGCTTTCTTTATGTCCTACATAGGAAAAGTAAAGGGGTCACAACATGATTTATCAATTCTAAGTGCAAAAGTAAGAGAACCCCTATGTTATGTACCTAATCTAATTCTGTAATTTCCTGGTGTCGTACAAACTTGAAATTTGGCACGCCCAATCTTTAGGTCCCACAGAGCAAAAGTAAAAGGGTTGCAACTTGATTATTCAATTGTAATTGCAAACGTATGTGACTCCCTATGTAATGTAAATAATACCACACATCTGTACCGCACAAACGTGACATTTGGTATGAGCATTCTTTAGGTTGTAAATAGGAAAAGTAAAGCAGTCACAATTTGACTATTCAATACTATGTGCAAAATTAAGTGACCCCCTGTGTTATGTAACTTCCCAGTGTCATAAAAACGTGAAAGTTAGCATGACCTTTCTTTAAATACTGACTAGGAAAAGTAAAGGGGTCGCAACTTGATCATTCGATTCTAAGAGCAAAAGTGAGCGACCCCCTATTTTATGTACCTAATCTAAATCTCTAACTTCCTGGGGTCGTACAAACTTGAAATTTGGCATGACCATTCTTTAGTTGCCACATAGGAAAAGTAAAGGTTTGTAATTGTTTGTTCAATTCTTAGTACAGAAGTAAGTGACCCCCTATGTTATGTAACTAATAACACACATCTGAACCGCACAAACATGAAATTTGCCACAACCATTCTTTACATCCTAAATAGGAAAAGTAAAGGGGTCACAACTTCAATATTCAATTCAAAGCGTGAGAAACTGCAAAAATCTGCTATACATGGGATAGTTGCTTTCTCAGAAACCGTAAAGCCTATGGAAATGATTTGTATGCTGAGGAGAATCTATCTCTCCTCTATTTGTATATACTGAGGACAATCTAACTGACCTCTGTGTGCATGTTAAAAGGCTGTAAAGTATTTAGGGAAGCAGCCACGGACTGCATGGATGGAGCATGGCTTCTTAGGCTAAGAAAGGGCTGCAATCCCCAGTCTGGGGTTAAATCTGAATAAAAAGCGGCTTAACATTTAAGGGTAAAAAGTGAGCAGAGTGAGAGGGATGGCACATTCTGCAGAGGGACATCGGTACATGCAGCCTGAGGAGAATCTAAAGCTCCACTGTGCGTATACATATTTTATTCTTGGTTCCTCTGAAGTAATCACGACTTCATAACATTTTCTGGGCGAACAAGACGTAAACACCTGTAATAAGTTAACTTGGGCAAAGCCGGCTATATCAGCTAGTGTCTACATAAAGCTGTATGAAGCAGTCACCAGCCATATCTCTGTATATACAGGTGAGAGGTGCAATAGGGTGTGTGGGGGATAGAGTGGGAAGAAGGGGGTCAGCTTTCCAAAGGAGCGTGAATAAGTAACGTAAATGGAGAAGAGTTAAATTGGGGAAGACGGAAGGCCTCCCTAAAAAGATGTGTTTTTAGGGTATGCTGGGTGCTGGGAATAAACCTGATTCTCTGGGTTAGCACATTGCACAGAACTGGTGCTGCTCTGGAAAAATCTTGCAGCCGGGAGTGGGAACTCAGCAGTTGGCACAGCATTGGAGTTGTGGGGCTGAATCCCACCCAGGGCCGGGCGTTGGGGGGGTAAACTGGGCAGTTGCCCCAAGCTCCTACTTCAGGTATTCCGCTGCCTGTTCATTGAAGCTAGTGAGCAGTCAGCTGATGAACACCATATTACAATGGAAGAGTATAGGCAGGGTGACCTACTGCTGGAGTACTGCCTTGTGTCTGGAATGGGACTCCTGGAGGGAAACAAGAGAGGACTCTAAAGTTTTTCATGGGATGATATGATAAAAGAGCTAAAGGGAGGGGAATTGAGGTTTTTACAAGGGACTGTATTTTTCGTTATGGGATTGTATTTTATATGTTGGCGCTGCAAGAGCAACTCCATTCTAGATGCAACCCTGATCTGTTGGCTTTTCGCAGTTCACTGTCAAAGCCCACAACGTGGTGACGATTGTACAATTCAAGGGCGTCCAACGTCACAGGAGGATAACTTAGAATGAACCAAGCAGCCCGACTCATCCACAGTTCTCTATCTGGGGTTTGCAGACGTCACCTGCGATCTCTGAATACATAGCGGTACTGTAATCACTTAGACTGTCTACAGAGCACCTGTCAGAGCTGGTATCTACTGCTACATGGTCACTTTATGAGGGTAATATTTGTCATTGCACAGCGGTCTTTATTCAGTACCACTAAACCTCAGTACTTCTGGAAGCGCTGGAAATTAGTGCTACAGATCTGATCGTACCACCTTCTATATTAACTGTATATCACAGTGTTGTTGATAATATAATTGAGCATTTGGGGCCCCATTTATAATTTTGCCCATCGCCGCACTCTGTCTAAGATCGGCCATGAATCGCAACTTTGCAACATCTGCAAACTGCTTGAGGAGTGTAATGATTTTCTCTCTACCTCCAAATAAAAGCCCATATGATTGTCTATGAGATGGTTTACAGAGATAGATATTTCCAATACATGCTGGCAGATTTTCTGATGGCATACGAAGAAACTAGTTATTATGTTGCCAAAGCGGTCATACACTATGCCATCCTGTGTGCACGAGTAATTACAGTAGATCTGGCCATTATATGACTTGGAGCCCACAGAGGGGAAACTAGTGATAAATGCAGGCTTCATCTCCCTGAGCTCAGCTCTCGAAGGGGTGAAGATGAGCAGTCATGTCGGTCTGTTCTGGGTCTGGGTATAATCTTGTACAGAACAGGCAATGTCATAGGAATTATATATTTATTTTGACTACTTGTTAGACAAGGCTTGTTGAGATGTTATAAAGTAATTTTTGATAGTAGTGTCCCTTCCCTTGTTGAAATGGTAAAATCTGGCTAGAGAGCAGAGGGGAAGAAGGGAAGGACTCTATGACTATGTTGAGATGTCTATAACAAGGCTCCTCATGGGAAGTGCTGCACTAACCGTTAAGCTACAGTGTCGGCCAATCACAGCACTCGCTCAGTAATCTATGCAAATGAGCTGGTGCCAACAGCAATTTCTTGTCAATCAAATTCGCCTAACAATTCATTTTAGTTCGCCCTTTCTATGGGATTCGGCTCTTCAGCAGCGAGTGAGTCATTCTGTGTAGATATTTTAGATATTTTTCCATTCTCCTCTGGTAAGTATAAAACATGCGTCTCCCTAAGGTCAAAGTCTCTGCATCTAGTGGCGCATAAATACAGCAGAGATCTATGTTATCATTGGGTGGGCACATAAGGTCTGACTAGCAGCGCTTCGCCTGGTGCTTGAGGACGGTGAAACGGGCTTGAGGACTGTGAAACGGCCAGGCCACCCCAACCTTTTCCCACAGGCCGGGTGGCCAAGAGTAATATGATTTATTTATATAGCGCCATTGCAATCCACAACACTTTACAAGTCAGAGACAACATACACAAAATAAGATACAACATACAGTATCAACAATAGGAATGAGGGCCAGCTGGCAAGAGCTTACGGAATAAAAGGAAATAGCGGTAAAGCACATGGTGTAAGAGCTTGTTCTGTGCAACCCTGGAAATAAGATAGGGGGCTCTACATCTATATATATAAAGGTGAAAGCCCTCACTGACTGACTGATTGACTGACTTGCCACTCATTGTCTAACTTACCGGTGTTGTGCAAATGTGAAATTTGGCACAAGCATTCTTAAGGTCCTATATAGGAAGAGTAAAGGGGTCGCAACTTCAATATTCAATTCTAAGTGCAAAAGTGACCTCTTATGTTATGTAATTTCCCGGTGTCGTACAAACGTGGAATTCGGCACAAGCTTTCTTTATGTCCTACATAGGAAAAGTAAAGGGGTCACAACATGATTTATCAATTCTAAGTGCAAAAGTAAGAGAACCCCTATGTTATGTACCTAATCTAATTCTGTAATTTCCTGGTGTCGTACAAACTTGAAATTTGGCACGCCCAATCTTTAGGTCCCACAGAGCAAAAGTAAAAGGGTTGCAACTTGATTATTCAATTGTAATTGCAAACGTATGTGACTCCCTATGTAATGTAAATAATACCACACATCTGTACCGCACAAACGTGACATTTGGTATGAGCATTCTTTAGGTTGTAAATAGGAAAAGTAAAGCAGTCACAATTTGACTATTCAATACTATGTGCAAAATTAAGTGACCCCCTGTGTTATGTAACTTCCCAGTGTCATAAAAACGTGAAAGTTAGCATGACCTTTCTTTAAATACTGACTAGGAAAAGTAAAGGGGTCGCAACTTGATCATTCGATTCTAAGAGCAAAAGTGAGCGACCCCCTATTTTATGTACCTAATCTAAATCTCTAACTTCCTGGGGTCGTACAAACTTGAAATTTGGCATGACCATTCTTTAGTTGCCACATAGGAAAAGTAAAGGTTTGTAATTGTTTGTTCAATTCTTAGTACAGAAGTAAGTGACCCCCTATGTTATGTAACTAATAACACACATCTGAACCGCACAAACATGAAATTTGCCACAACCATTCTTTACATCCTAAATAGGAAAAGTAAAGGGGTCACAACTTCAATATTCAATTCAAAGCGTGAGAAACTGCAAAAATCTGCTATACATGGGATAGTTGCTTTCTCAGAAACCGTAAAGCCTATGGAAATGATTTGTATGCTGAGGAGAATCTATCTCTCCTCTATTTGTATATACTGAGGACAATCTAACTGACCTCTGTGTGCATGTTAAAAGGCTGTAAAGTATTTAGGGAAGCAGCCACGGACTGCATGGATGGAGCATGGCTTCTTAGGCTAAGAAAGGGCTGCAATCCCCAGTCTGGGGTTAAATCTGAATAAAAAGCGGCTTAACATTTAAGGGTAAAAAGTGAGCAGAGTGAGAGGGATGGCACATTCTGCAGAGGGACATCGGTACATGCAGCCTGAGGAGAATCTAAAGCTCCACTGTGCGTATACATATTTTATTCTTGGTTCCTCTGAAGTAATCACGACTTCATAACATTTTCTGGGCGAACAAGACGTAAACACCTGTAATAAGTTAACTTGGGCAAAGCCGGCTATATCAGCTAGTGTCTACATAAAGCTGTATGAAGCAGTCACCAGCCATATCTCTGTATATACAGGTGAGAGGTGCAATAGGGTGTGTGGGGGATAGAGTGGGAAGAAGGGGGTCAGCTTTCCAAAGGAGCGTGAATAAGTAACGTAAATGGAGAAGAGTTAAATTGGGGAAGACGGAAGGCCTCCCTAAAAAGATGTGTTTTTAGGGTATGCTGGGTGCTGGGAATAAACCTGATTCTCTGGGTTAGCACATTGCACAGAACTGGTGCTGCTCTGGAAAAATCTTGCAGCCGGGAGTGGGAACTCAGCAGTTGGCACAGCATTGGAGTTGTGGGGCTGAATCCCACCCAGGGCCGGGCGTTGGGGGGGTAAACTGGGCAGTTGCCCCAAGCTCCTACTTCAGGTATTCCGCTGCCTGTTCATTGAAGCTAGTGAGCAGTCAGCTGATGAACACCATATTACAATGGAAGAGTATAGGCAGGGTGACCTACTGCTGGAGTACTGCCTTGTGTCTGGAATGGGACTCCTGGAGGGAAACAAGAGAGGACTCTAAAGTTTTTCATGGGATGATATGATAAAAGAGCTAAAGGGAGGGGAATTGAGGTTTTTACAAGGGACTGTATTTTTCGTTATGGGATTGTATTTTATATGTTGGCGCTGCAAGAGCAACTCCATTCTAGATGCAACCCTGATCTGTTGGCTCTTCGCAGTTCACTGTCAAAGCCCACAACGTGGTGACGATTGTACAATTCAAAGGCGTCCAACGTCATAGGAGGATAACTTAGAATGAACCAAGCAGCCCGACTCATCCACAGTTCTCTATCTGGGATTTGCAGACGTCACCTGCGATCTCTGAATACATAGCGGTACTGTAATCACTTAGACTGTCTACAGAGCACCTGTCAGAGCTGGTATCTACTGCTACATGGTCACTTTATGAGGGTAATATTTGTCGTTGTACAGCGGTTTTTATTCAGTACCACTAAACCTCAGTATTTCTGGAAGCGCTGGAAATTAGTGCTACAGATGTGATCGTACCACCTTCTATATTAACTGTATATCACAGTGTTGTTGATAATATAATTGAGCATTTGGGGCCCCATTTATAATTTTGCCCATCGCCGCACTCTGTCTAAGATCGGCCATGAATCGCAACTTTGCAACATCTGCAAACTGCTTGAGGAGTGTAATGATTATTTCTCTTCCTCCAAATAAAAGCCCATATGATTGTCTATGAGATGGTTTACAGAGATAGATATTTCCAATACATGCTGGCAGATTTTCTGATGGCATACGAAGAAACTAGTTATTATGTTGCCAAAGCGGTCATACACTATGCCATCCTGTGTGCACGAGTAATAACAGTAGATTTGGCCATTATATGACTTGGAGCCCACAGAGGGGAAACTAGTGATAAATGCAGGCTTCATCTCCCTGAGCTCAGCTCTCGAAGGGGTGAAGATGAGCAGTCATGTCGGTCTGTTCTGGGTCTGGGTATAATCTTGTACAGAACAGGCAATGTCATAGGAATTATATATTTATTTTGACTACTTGTTAGACAAGGCTTGTTGAGATGTTATAAAGTAATTTTTGATAGTAGTGTCCCTTCCCTTGTTGAAATGGTAAAATCTGGCTAGAGAGCAGAGGGGAAGAAGGGAAGGACTCTATGACTATGTTGAGATGTCTATAACAAGGCTCCTCATGGGAAGTGCTGCACTAACCGTTAAGCTACAGTGTCGGCCAATCACAGCACTCGCTCAGTAATCTATGCAAATGAGCTGGTGCCAACAGCAATTTCTTGTCAATCAAATTCGCCTAACAATTCATTTTAGTTCGCCCTTTCTATGGGATTCGGCTCTTCAGCAGCGAGTGAGTCATTCTGTGTAGATATTTTAGATATTTTTCCATTCTCCTCTGGTAAGTATAAAACATGCGTCTCCCTAAGGTCAAAGTCTCTGCATCTAGTGGCGCATAAATACAGCAGAGATCTATGTTATCATTGGGTGGGCACATAAGGTCTGACTAGCAGCGCTTCGCCTGGTGCTTGAGGACGGTGAAACGGGCTTGAGGACTGTGAAACGGCCAGGCCACCCCAACCTTTTCCCACAGGCCGGGTGGCCAAGAGTAATATGATTTATTTATATAGCGCCATTGCAATCCACAACACTTTACAAGTCAGAGACAACATACACAAAATAAGATACAACATACAGTATCAACAATAGGAATGAGGGCCAGCTGGCAAGAGCTTACGGAATAAAAGGAAATAGCGGTAAAGCACATGGTGTAAGAGCTTGTTCTGTGCAACCCTGGAAATAAGATAGGGGGCTCTACATCTATATATATAAAGGTGAAAGCCCTCACTGACTGACTGATTGACTGACTTGCCACTCATTGTCTAACTTACCGGTGTTGTGCAAATGTGAAATTTGGCACAAGCATTCTTAAGGTCCTATATAGGAAGAGTAAAGGGGTCGCAACTTCAATATTCAATTCTAAGTGCAAAAGTGACCTCTTATGTTATGTAATTTCCCGGTGTCGTACAAACGTGGAATTCGGCACAAGCTTTCTTTATGTCCTACATAGGAAAAGTAAAGGGGTCACAACATGATTTATCAATTCTAAGTGCAAAAGTAAGAGAACCCCTATGTTATGTACCTAATCTAATTCTGTAATTTCCTGGTGTCGTACAAACTTGAAATTTGGCACGCCCAATCTTTAGGTCCCACAGAGCAAAAGTAAAAGGGTTGCAACTTGATTATTCAATTGTAATTGCAAACGTATGTGACTCCCTATGTAATGTAAATAATACCACACATCTGTACCGCACAAACGTGACATTTGGTATGAGCATTCTTTAGGTTGTAAATAGGAAAAGTAAAGCAGTCACAATTTGACTATTCAATACTATGTGCAAAATTAAGTGACCCCCTGTGTTATGTAACTTCCCAGTGTCATAAAAACGTGAAAGTTAGCATGACCTTTCTTTAAATACTGACTAGGAAAAGTAAAGGGGTCGCAACTTGATCATTCGATTCTAAGAGCAAAAGTGAGCGACCCCCTATTTTATGTACCTAATCTAAATCTCTAACTTCCTGGGGTCGTACAAACTTGCAATTTGGCATGACCATTCTTTAGTTGCCACATAGGAAAAGTAAAGGTTTGTAATTGTTTGTTCAATTCTTAGTACAGAAGTAAGTGACCCCCTATGTTATGTAACTAATAACACACATCTGAACCGCACAAACATGAAATTTGCCACAACCATTCTTTACATCCTAAATAGGAAAAGTAAAGGGGTCACAACTTCAATATTCAATTCAAAGTGTGAGAAACTGCAAAAATCTGCTATACATGGGATAGTTGCTTTCTCAGAAACCGTAAATCCTATGGAAATGATTTGTATGCTGAGGAGAATCTATCTCTCCTCTATTTGTATATACTGAGGACAATCTAACTGACCTCTGTGTGCATGTTAAAAGGCTGTAAAGTATTTAGGGAAGCAGCCACGGACTGCATGGATGGAGCATGGCTTCTTAGGCTAAGAAAGGGCTGCAATCCCCAGTCTGGGGTTAAATCTGAATAAAAAGCGGCTTAACATTTAAGGGTAAAAAGTGAGCAGAGTGAGAGGGATGGCACATTCTGCAGAGGGACATCGGTACATGCAGCCTGAGGAGAATTTAAAGCTCCACTGTGCGTATACATATTTTATTCTTGGTTCCTCTGAAGTAATCACGACTTCATAACATTTTCTGGGCGAACAAGACGTAAACACCTGTAATAAGTTAACTTGGGCAAAGCCGGCTATATCAGCTAGTGTCTACATAAAGCTGTATGAAGCAGTCACCAGCCATATCTCTGTATATACAGGTGAGAGGTGCAATAGGGTGTGTGGGGGATAGAGTGGGAAGAAGGGGGTCAGCTTTCCAAAGGAGCGTGAATAAGTAACGTAAATGGAGAAGAGTTAAATTGGGGAAGACGGAAGGCCTCCCTAAAAAGATGTGTTTTTAGGGTATGCTGGGTGCTGGGAATAAACCTGATTCTCTGGGTTAGCACATTGCACAGAACTGGTGCTGCTCTGGAAAAATCTTGCAGCCGGGAGTGGGAACTCAGCAGTTGGCACAGCATTGGAGTTGTGGGGCTGAATCCCACCCAGGGCCGGGCGTTGGGGGGGTAAACTGGGCAGTTGCCCCAAGCTCCTACTTCAGGTATTCCGCTGCCTGTTCATTGAAGCTAGTGAGCAGTCAGCTGATGAACACCATATTACAATGGAAGAGTATAGGCAGGGTGACCTACTGCTGGAGTACTGCCTCGTGTCTGGAATGGGACTCCTGGAGGGAAACAAGAGAGGACTCTAAAGTTTTTCATGGGATGATATGATAAAAGAGCTAAAGGGAGGGGAATTGAGGTTTTTACAAGGGACTGTATTTTTCGTTATGGGATTGTATTTTATATGTTGGCGCTGCAAGAGCAACTCCATTCTAGATGCAACCCTGATCTGTTGGCTTTTCGCAGTTCACTGTCAAAGCCCACAACGTGGTGACGATTGTACAATTCAAGGGCGTCCAACGTCACAGGAGGATAACTTAGAATGAACCAAGCAGCCCGACTCATCCACAGTTCTCTATCTGGGGTTTGCAGACGTCACTTGCGATCTCTGAATACATAGCGGTACTGTAATCACTTAGACTGTCTACAGAGCACCTGTCAGAGCTGGTATCTACTGCTACATGGTCACTTTATGAGGGTAATATTTGTCATTGCACAGCGGTCTTTATTCAGTACCACTAAACCTCAGTACTTCTGGAAGCGCTGGAAATTAGTGCTACAGATCTGATCGTACCACCTTCTATATTAACTGTATATCACAGTGTTGTTGATAATATAATTGAGCATTTGGGGCCCCATTTATAATTTTGCCCATCGCCGCACTCTGTCTAAGATCGGCCATGAATCGCAACTTTGCAACATCTGCAAACTGCTTGAGGAGTGTAATGATTTTCTCTCTACCTCCAAATAAAAGCCCATATGATTGTCTATGAGATGGTTTACAGAGATAGATATTTCCAATACATGCTGGCAGATTTTCTGATGGCATACGAAGAAACTAGTTATTATGTTGCCAAAGCGGTCATACACTATGCCATCCTGTGTGCACGAGTAATTACAGTAGATCTGGCCATTATATGACTTGGAGCCCACAGAGGGGAAACTAGTGATAAATGCAGGCTTCATCTCCCTGAGCTCAGCTCTCGAAGGGGTGAAGATGAGCAGTCATGTCGGTCTGTTCTGGGTCTGGGTATAATCTTGTACAGAACAGGCAATGTCATAGGAATTATATATTTATTTTGACTACTTGTTAGACAAGGCTTGTTGAGATGTTATAAAGTAATTTTTGATAGTAGTGTCCCTTCCCTTGTTGAAATGGTAAAATCTGGCTAGAGAGCAGAGGGGAAGAAGGGAAGGACTCTATGACTATGTTGAGATGTCTATAACAAGGCTCCTCATGGGAAGTGCTGCACTAACCGTTAAGCTACAGTGTCGGCCAATCACAGCACTCGCTCAGTAATCTATGCAAATGAGCTGGTGCCAACAGCAATTTCTTGTCAATCAAATTCGCCTAACAATTCATTTTAGTTCGCCCTTTCTATGGGATTCGGCTCTTCAGCAGCGAGTGAGTCATTCTGTGTAGATATTTTAGATATTTTTCCATTCTCCTCTGGTAAGTATAAAACATGCGTCTCCCTAAGGTCAAAGTCTCTGCATCTAGTGGCGCATAAATACAGCAGAGATCTATGTTATCATTGGGTGGGCACATAAGGTCTGACTAGCAGCGCTTCGCCTGGTGCTTGAGGACGGTGAAACGGGCTTGAGGACTGTGAAACGGCCAGGCCACCCCAACCTTTTCCCACAGGCCGGGTGGCCAAGAGTAATATGATTTATTTATATAGCGCCATTGCAATCCACAACACTTTACAAGTCAGAGACAACATACACAAAATAAGATACAACATACAGTATCAACAATAGGAATGAGGGCCAGCTGGCAAGAGCTTACGGAATAAAAGGAAATAGCGGTAAAGCACATGGTGTAAGAGCTTGTTCTGTGCAACCCTGGAAATAAGATAGGGGGCTCTACATCTATATATATAAAGGTGAAAGCCCTCACTGACTGACTGATTGACTGACTTGCCACTCATTGTCTAACTTACCGGTGTTGTGCAAATGTGAAATTTGGCACAAGCATTCTTAAGGTCCTATATAGGAAGAGTAAAGGGGTCGCAACTTCAATATTCAATTCTAAGTGCAAAAGTGACCTCTTATGTTATGTAATTTCCCGGTGTCGTACAAACGTGGAATTCGGCACAAGCTTTCTTTATGTCCTACATAGGAAAAGTAAAGGGGTCACAACATGATTTATCAATTCTAAGTGCAAAAGTAAGAGAACCCCTATGTTATGTACCTAATCTAATTCTGTAATTTCCTGGTGTCGTACAAACTTGAAATTTGGCACGCCCAATCTTTAGGTCCCACAGAGCAAAAGTAAAAGGGTTGCAACTTGATTATTCAATTGTAATTGCAAACGTATGTGACTCCCTATGTAATGTAAATAATACCACACATCTGTACCGCACAAACGTGACATTTGGTATGAGCATTCTTTAGGTTGTAAATAGGAAAAGTAAAGCAGTCACAATTTGACTATTCAATACTATGTGCAAAATTAAGTGACCCCCTGTGTTATGTAACTTCCCAGTGTCATAAAAACGTGAAAGTTAGCATGACCTTTCTTTAAATACTGACTAGGAAAAGTAAAGGGGTCGCAACTTGATCATTCGATTCTAAGAGCAAAAGTGAGCGACCCCCTATTTTATGTACCTAATCTAAATCTCTAACTTCCTGGGGTCGTACAAACTTGAAATTTGGCATGACCATTCTTTAGTTGCCACATAGGAAAAGTAAAGGTTTGTAATTGTTTGTTCAATTCTTAGTACAGAAGTAAGTGACCCCCTATGTTATGTAACTAATAACACACATCTGAACCGCACAAACATGAAATTTGCCACAACCATTCTTTACATCCTAAATAGGAAAAGTAAAGGGGTCACAACTTCAATATTCAATTCAAAGCGTGAGAAACTGCAAAAATCTGCTATACATGGGATAGTTGCTTTCTCAGAAACCGTAAAGCCTATGGAAATGATTTGTATGCTGAGGAGAATCTATCTCTCCTCTATTTGTATATACTGAGGACAATCTAACTGACCTCTGTGTGCATGTTAAAAGGCTGTAAAGTATTTAGGGAAGCAGCCACGGACTGCATGGATGGAGCATGGCTTCTTAGGCTAAGAAAGGGCTGCAATCCCCAGTCTGGGGTTAAATCTGAATAAAAAGCGGCTTAACATTTAAGGGTAAAAAGTGAGCAGAGTGAGAGGGATGGCACATTCTGCAGAGGGACATCGGTACATGCAGCCTGAGGAGAATCTAAAGCTCCACTGTGCGTATACATATTTTATTCTTGGTTCCTCTGAAGTAATCACGACTTCATAACATTTTCTGGGCGAACAAGACGTAAACACCTGTAATAAGTTAACTTGGGCAAAGCCGGCTATATCAGCTAGTGTCTACATAAAGCTGTATGAAGCAGTCACCAGCCATATCTCTGTATATACAGGTGAGAGGTGCAATAGGGTGTGTGGGGGATAGAGTGGGAAGAAGGGGGTCAGCTTTCCAAAGGAGCGTGAATAAGTAACGTAAATGGAGAAGAGTTAAATTGGGGAAGACGGAAGGCCTCCCTAAAAAGATGTGTTTTTAGGGTATGCTGGGTGCTGGGAATAAACCTGATTCTCTGGGTTAGCACATTGCACAGAACTGGTGCTGCTCTGGAAAAATCTTGCAGCCGGGAGTGGGAACTCAGCAGTTGGCACAGCATTGGAGTTGTGGGGCTGAATCCCACCCAGGGCCGGGCGTTGGGGGGGTAAACTGGGCAGTTGCCCCAAGCTCCTACTTCAGGTATTCCGCTGCCTGTTCATTGAAGCTAGTGAGCAGTCAGCTGATGAACACCATATTACAATGGAAGAGTATAGGCAGGGTGACCTTATGCTGGAGTACTGCCTTGTGTCTGGAATGGGACTCCTGGAGGGAAACAAGAGAGGACTCTAAAGTTTTTCATGGGATGATATGATAAAAGAGCTAAAGGGAGGGGAATTGAGGTTTTTACAAGGGACTGTATTTTTCGTTATGGGATTGTATTTTATATGTTGGCGCTGCAAGAGCAACTCCATTCTAGATGCAACCCTGATCTGTTGGCTCTTCGCAGTTCACTGTCAAAGCCCACAACGTGGTGACGATTGTACAATTCAAAGGCGTCCAACGTCATAGGAGGATAACTTAGAATGAACCAAGCAGCCCGACTCATCCACAGTTCTCTATCTGGGATTTGCAGACGTCACCTGCGATCTCTGAATACATAGCGGTACTGTAATCACTTAGACTGTCTACAGAGCACCTGTCAGAGCTGGTATCTACTGCTACATGGTCACTTTATGAGGGTAATATTTGTCGTTGTACAGCGGTTTTTATTCAGTACCACTAAACCTCAGTACTTCTGGAAGCGCTGGAAATTAGTGCTACAGATCTGATCGTACCACCTTCTATATTAATGAATATCACAGTGTTGTTGATACTATAATTGAGCATTTGGGGCCCCATTTATAATTTTGCCCATCGCCGCACTCTAATATCGGCCATGAATCGCAACTTTGCAACATCTGCAAACTGCTTGAGGAGTGTAATGATTTTCTCTCTTCCTCCAAATAAAAGCCCATATGATTGTCTATGAGATGGTTTACAGAGATAGATATTTCCAATACATGCTGGCAGATTTTCTGATGGCATACGAAGAAACTAGTTATTATGTTGCCAAAGCGGTCATACACTATGCCATCCTGTGTGCACGAGTAATTACAGTAGATCTGGCCATTATATGACTTGGAGCCCACAGAGGGGAAACTAGTGATAAATGCAGGCTTCATCTCCCTGAGCTCAGCTCTCGAAGGGGTGAAGATGAGCAGTCATGTCGGTCTGTTCTGGATCTGGGTATAATCTTGTACAGAACAGGCAATGTCATAGGAATTATATATTTATTTTGACTACTTGTTAGACAAGGCTTGTTGAGATGTTACAAAGTAATTTTTGATAGTAGTGTCCCTTCCCTTGTTGAAATGGTAAAATCTGGCTAGAGAGCAGAGGGGAAGAAGGGAAGGACTCTATGACTATGTTGAGATGTCTATAACAAGGCTCCTCATGGGAAGTGCTGCACTAACCGTTAAGCTACAGTGTCGGCCAATCACAGCACTCGCTCAGTAATCTATGCAAATGAGCTGGTGCCAACAGCAATTTCTTGTCAATCAAATTCGCCTAACAATTCATTTTAGTTCGCCCTTTCTATGGGATTCGGCTCTTCAGCAGCGAGTGAGTCATTCTGTGTAGATATTTTAGATATTTTTCCATTCTCCTCTGGTAAGTATAAAACATGCGTCTCCCTAAGGTCAAAGTCTCTGCATCTAGTGGCGCATAAATACAGCAGAGATCTATGTTATCATTGGGTGGGCACATAAGGTCTGACTAGCAGCGCTTCGCCTGGTGCTTGAGGACGGTGAAACGGGCTTGAGGACTGTGAAACGGCCAGGCCACCCCAACCTTTTCCCACAGGCCGGGTGGCCAAGAGTAATATGATTTATTTATATAGCGCCATTGCAATCCACAACACTTTACAAGTCAGAGACAACATACACAAAATAAGATACAACATACAGTATCAACAATAGGAATGAGGGCCAGCTGGCAAGAGCTTACGGAATAAAAGGAAATAGCGGTAACGCACATGGTGTAAGAGCTTGTTCTGTGCAACCCTGGAAATAAGATAGGGGGCTCTACATCTATATATATAAAGGTGAAAGCCCTCACTGACTGACTGATTGACTGACTTGCCACTCATTGTCTAACTTACCGGTGTTGTGCAAATGTGAAATTTGGCACAAGCATTCTTAAGGTCCTATATAGGAAGAGTAAAGGGGTCGCAACTTCAATATTCAATTCTAAGTGCAAAAGTGACCTCTTATGTTATGTAATTTCCCGGTGTCGTACAAACGTGGAATTCGGCACAAGCTTTCTTTATGTCCTACATAGGAAAAGTAAAGGGGTCACAACATGATTTATCAATTCTAAGTGCAAAAGTAAGAGAACCCCTATGTTATGTACCTAATCTAATTCTCTAATTTCCTGGTGTCGTACAAACTTGAAATTTGGCACGCCCAATCTTTAGGTCCCACAGAGCAAAAGTAAAAGGGTTGCAACTTGATTATTCAATTGTAATTGCAAACGTATGTGACTCCCTATGTAATGTAAATAATACCACACATCTGTACCGCACAAACGTGACATTTGGTATGCGCATTCTTTAGGTTGTAAATAGGAAAAGTAAAGCAGTCACAATTTGACTATTCAATACTATGTGCAAAATTAAGTGACCCCCTGTGTTATGTAACTTCCCAGTGTCATAAAAACGTGAAAGTTAGCATGACCTTTCTTTAAATACTGACTAGGAAAAGTAAAGGGGTCGCAACTTGATCATTCGATTCTAAGAGCAAAAGTGAGCGACCCCCTATTTTATGTACCTAATCTAAATCTCTAACTTCCTGGGGTCGTACAAACTTGAAATTTGGCATGACCATTCTTTAGTTGCCACATAGGAAAAGTAAAGGTTTGTAATTGTTTATTCAATTCTTAGTACAGAAGTAAGTGACCCCCTATGTTATGTAACTAATAACACACATCTGAACCGCACAAACATGAAATTTGCCACAACCATTCTTTACATCCTAAATAGGAAAAGTAAAGGGGTCACAACTTCAATATTCAATTCAAAGCGTGAGAAACTGCAAAAATCTGCTATACATGGGATAGTTGCTTTCTCAGAAACCGTAAATCCTATGGAAATGATTTGTATGCTGAGGAGAATCTATCTCTCCTCTATTTGTATATACTGAGGACAATCTAACTGACCTCTGTGTGCATGTTAAAAGGCTGTAAAGTATTTAGGGAAGCAGCCACGGACTGCATGGATGGAGCATGGCTTCTTAGGCTAAGAAAGGGCTGCAATCCCCAGTCTGGGGTTAAATCTGAATAAAAAGCGGCTTAACATTTAAGGGTAAAAAGTGAGCAGAGTGAGAGGGATGGCACATTCTGCAGAGGGACATCGGTACATGCAGCCTAAGGAGAATCTAAAGCTCCACTGTGCGTATACATATTTTATTCTTGGTTCCTCTGAAGTAATCACGACTTCATAACATTTTCTGGGCGAACAAGACGTAAACACCTGTAATAAGTTAACTTGGGCAAAGCCGGCTATATCAGCTAGTGTCTACATAAAGCTGTATGAAGCAGTCACCAGCCATATCTCTGTATATACAGGTGAGAGGTGCAATAGGGTGTGTGGGGGATAGAGTGGGAAGAAGGGGGTCAGCTTTCCAAAGGAGCGTGAATAAGTAACGTAAATGGAGAAGAGTTAAATTGGGGAAGACGGAAGGCCTCCCTAAAAAGATGTGTTTTTAGGGTATGCTGGGTGCTGGGAATAAACCTGATTCTCTGGGTTAGCACATTGCACAGAACTGGTGCTGCTCTGGAAAAATCTTGCAGCCGGGAGTGGGAACTCAGCAGTTGGCACAGCATTGGAGTTGTGGGGCTGAATCCCACCCAGGGCCGGGCGTTGGGGGGGTAAACTGGGCAGTTGCCCCAAGCTCCTACTTCAGGTATTCCGCTGCCTGTTCATTGAAGCTAGTGAGCAGTCAGCTGATGAACACCATATTACAATGGAAGAGTATAGGCAGGGTGACCTACTGCTGGAGTACTGCCTCGTGTCTGGAATGGGACTCCTGGAGGGAAACAAGAGAGGACTCTAAAGTTTTTCATGGGATGATATGATAAAAGAGCTAAAGGGAGGGGAATTGAGGTTTTTACAAGGGACTGTATTTTTCGTTATGGGATTGTATTTTATATGTTGGCGCTGCAAGAGCAACTCCATTCTAGATGCAACCCTGATCTGTTGGCTTTTCGCAGTTCACTGTCAAAGCCCACAACGTGGTGACGATTGTACAATTCAAAGGCGTCCAACGTCATAGGAGGATAACTTAGAATGAACCAAGCAGCCCGACTCATCCACAGTTCTCTATCTGGGGTTTGCAGACGTCACCTGCGATCTCTGAATACATAGCGGTACTGTAATCACTTAGACTGTCTACAGAGCACCTGTCAGAGCTGGTATCTACTGCTACATGGTCACTTTATGAGGGTAATATTTGTCATTGCACAGCGGTCTTTATTCAGTACCACTAAACCTCAGTACTTCTGGAAGCGCTGGAAATTAGTGCTACAGATCTGATCGTACCACCTTCTATATTAACTGTATATCACAGTGTTGTTGATAATATAATTGAGCATTTGGGGCCCCATTTATAATTTTGCCCATCGCCGCACTCTGTCTAAGATCGGCCATGAATCGCAACTTTGCAACATCTGCAAACTGCTTGAGGAGTGTAATGATTATTTCTCTTCCTCCAAATAAAAGCCCATATGATTGTCTATGAGATGGTTTACAGAGATAGATATTTTCAATACATGCTGACAGATTTTCTGATGGCATACGAAGAAACTAGTTATTATGTTGCCAAAGCGGTCATACACTATGCCATCCTGTGTGCACGAGTAATTACAGTAGATCTGGCCATTATATGACTTGGAGCCCACAGAGGGGAAACTAGTGATAAATGCAGGCTTCATCTCCCTGAGCTCAGCTCTCGAAGGGGTGAAGATGAGCAGTCATGTCGGTCTGTTCTGGGTCTGGGTATAATCTTGTACAGAACAGGCAATGTCATAGGAATTATATATTTATTTTGACTACTTGTTAGACAAGGCTTGTTGAGATGTTATAAAGTAATTTTTGATAGTAGTGTCCCTTCCCTTGTTGAAATGGTAAAATCTGGCTAGAGAGCAGAGGGGAAGAAGGGAAGGACTCTATGACTATGTTGAGATGTCTATAACAAGGCTCCTCATGGGAAGTGCTGCACTAACCGTTAAGCTACAGTGTCGGCCAATCACAGCACTCGCTCAGTAATCTATGCAAATGAGCTGGTGCCAACAGCAATTTCTTGTCAATCAAATTCGCCTAACAATTCATTTTAGTTCGCCCTTTCTATGGGATTCGGCTCTTCAGCAGCGAGTGAGTCATTCTGTGTAGATATTTTAGATATTTTTCCATTCTCCTCTGGTAAGTATAAAACATGCGTCTCCCTAAGGTCAAAGTCTCTGCATCTAGTGGCGCATAAATACAGCAGAGATCTATGTTATCATTGGGTGGGCACATAAGGTCTGACTAGCAGCGCTTCGCCTGGTGCTTGAGGACGGTGAAACGGGCTTGAGGACTGTGAAACGGCCAGGCCACCCCAACCTTTTCCCACAGGCCGGGTGGCCAAGAGTAATATGATTTATTTATATAGCGCCATTGCAATCCACAACACTTTACAAGTCAGAGACAACATACACAAAATAAGATACAACATACAGTATCAACAATAGGAATGAGGGCCAGCTGGCAAGAGCTTACGGAATAAAAGGAAATAGCGGTAACGCACATGGTGTAAGAGCTTGTTCTGTGCAACCCTGGAAATAAGATAGGGGGCTCTACATCTATATATATAAAGGTGAAAGCCCTCACTGACTGACTGATTGACTGACTTGCCACTCATTGTCTAACTTACCGGTGTTGTGCAAATGTGAAATTTGGCACAAGCATTCTTAAGGTCCTATATAGGAAGAGTAAAGGGGTCGCAACTTCAATATTCAATTCTAAGTGCAAAAGTGACCTCTTATGTTATGTAATTTCTCGGTGTCGTACAAACGTGGAATTCGGCACAAGCTTTCTTTATGTCCTACATAGGAAAAGTAAAGGGGTCACAACATGATTTATCAATTCTAAGTGCAAAAGTAAGAGAACCCCTATGTTATGTACCTAATCTAATTCTGTAATTTCCTGGTGTCGTACAAACTTGAAATTTGGCACGCCCAATCTTTAGGTCCCACAGAGCAAAAGTAAAAGGGTTGCAACTTGATTATTCAATTGTAATTGCAAACGTATGTGACTCCCTGTGTAATGTAAATAATACCACACATCTGTACCGCACAAACGTGACATTTGGTATGAGCATTCTTTAGGTTGTAAATAGGAAAAGTAAAGCAGTCACAATTTGACTATTCAATACTATGTGCAAAATTAAGTGACCCCCTGTGTTATGTAACTTCCCAGTGTCATAAAAACGTGAAAGTTAGCATGACCTTTCTTTAAATACTGACTAGGAAAAGTAAAGGGGTCGCAACTTGATCATTCGATTCTAAGAGCAAAAGTGAGCGACCCCCTATTTTATGTACCTAATCTAAATCTCTAACTTCCTGGGGTCGTACAAACTTGAAATTTGGCATGACCATTCTTTAGTTGCCACATAGGAAAAGTAAAGGTTTGTAATTGTTTGTTCAATTCTTAGTACAGAAGTAAGTGACCCCCTATGTTATGTAACTAATAACACACATCTGAACCGCACAAACATGAAATTTGCCACAACCATTCTTTACATCCTAAATAGGAAAAGTAAAGGGGTCACAACTTCAATATTCAATTCAAAGCGTGAGAAACTGCAAAAATCTGCTATACATGGGATAGTTGCTTTCTCAGAAACCGTAAATCCTATGGAAATGATTTGTATGCTGAGGAGAATCTATCTCTCCTCTATTTGTATATACTGAGGACAATCTAACTGACCTCTGTGTGCATGTTAAAAGGCTGTAAAGTATTTAGGGAAGCAGCCACGGACTGCATGGATGGAGCATGGCTTCTTAGGCTAAGAAAGGGCTGCAATCCCCAGTCTGGGGTTAAATCTGAATAAAAAGCGGCTTAACATTTAAGGGTAAAAAGTGAGCAGAGTGAGAGGGATGGCACATTCTGCAGAGGGACATCGGTACATGCAGCCTGAGGAGAATCTAAAGCTCCACTGTGCGTATACATATTTTATTCTTGGTTCCTCTGAAGTAATCACGACTTCATAACATTTTCTGGGCGAACAAGACGTAAACACCTGTAATAAGTTAACTTGGGCAAAGCCGGCTATATCAGCTAGTGTCTACATAAAGCTGTATGAAGCAGTCACCAGCCATATCTCTGTATATACAGGTGAGAGGTGCAATAGGGTGTGTGGGGGATAGAGTGGGAAGAAGGGGGTCAGCTTTCCAAAGGAGCGTGAATAAGTAACGTAAATGGAGAAGAGTTAAATTGGGGAAGACGGAAGGCCTCCCTAAAAAGATGTGTTTTTAGGGTATGCTGGGTGCTGGGAATAAACCTGATTCTCTGGGTTAGCACATTGCACAGAACTGGTGCTGCTCTGGAAAAATCTTGCAGCCGGGAGTGGGAACTCAGCAGTTGGCACAGCATTGGAGTTGTGGGGCTGAATCCCACCCAGGGCCGGGCGTTGGGGGGGTAAACTGGGCAGTTGCCCCAAGCTCCTACTTCAGGTATTCCGCTGCCTGTTCATTGAAGCTAGTGAGCAGTCAGCTGATGAACACCATATTACAATGGAAGAGTATAGGCAGGGTGACCTTATGCTGGAGTACTGCCTTGTGTCTGGAATGGGACTCCTGGAGGGAAACAAGAGAGGACTCTAAAGTTTTTCATGGGATGATATGATAAAAGAGCTAAAGGGAGGGGAATTGAGGTTTTTACAAGGGACTGTATTTTTCGTTATGGGATTGTATTTTATATGTTGGCGCTGCAAGAGCAACTCCATTCTAGATGCAACCCTGATCTGTTGGCTCTTCGCAGTTCACTGTCAAAGCCCACAACGTGGTGACGATTGTACAATTCAAAGGCGTCCAACGTCATAGGAGGATAACTTAGAATGAACCAAGCAGCCCGACTCATCCACAGTTCTCTATCTGGGATTTGCAGACGTCACCTGCGATCTCTGAATACATAGCGGTACTGTAATCACTTAGACTGTCTACAGAGCACCTGTCAGAGCTGGTATCTACTGCTACATGGTCACTTTATGAGGGTAATATTTGTCGTTGTACAGCGGTTTTTATTCAGTACCACTAAACCTCAGTACTTCTGGAAGCGCTGGAAATTAGTGCTACAGATCTGATCGTACCACCTTCTATATTAATGAATATCACAGTGTTGTTGATACTATAATTGAGCATTTGGGGCCCCATTTATAATTTTGCCCATCGCCGCACTCTAATATCGGCCATGAATCGCAACTTTGCAACATCTGCAAACTGCTTGAGGAGTGTAATGATTTTCTCTCTTCCTCCAAATAAAAGCCCATATGATTGTCTATGAGATGGTTTACAGAGATAGATATTTCCAATACATGCTGGCAGATTTTCTGATGGCATACGAAGAAACTAGTTATTATGTTGCCAAAGCGGTCATACACTATGCCATCCTGTGTGCACGAGTAATTACAGTAGATCTGGCCATTATATGACTTGGAGCCCACAGAGGGGAAACTAGTGATAAATGCAGGCTTCATCTCCCTGAGCTCAGCTCTCGAAGGGGTGAAGATGAGCAGTCATGTCGGTCTGTTCTGGATCTGGGTATAATCTTGTACAGAACAGGCAATGTCATAGGAATTATATATTTATTTTGACTACTTGTTAGACAAGGCTTGTTGAGATGTTATAAAGTAATTTTTGATAGTAGTGTCCCTTCCCTTGTTGAAATGGTAAAATCTGGCTAGAGAGCAGAGGGGAAGAAGGGAAGGACTCTATGACTATGTTGAGATGTCTATAACAAGGCTCCTCATGGGAAGTGCTGCACTAACCGTTAAGCTACAGTGTCGGCCAATCACAGCACTCGCTCAGTAATCTATGCAAATGAGCTGGTGCCAACAGCAATTTCTTGTCAATCAAATTCGCCTAACAATTCATTTTAGTTCGCCCTTTCTATGGGATTCGGCTCTTCAGCAGCGAGTGAGTCATTCTGTGTAGATATTTTAGATATTTTTCCATTCTCCTCTGGTAAGTATAAAACATGCGTCTCCCTAAGGTCAAAGTCTCTGCATCTAGTGGCGCATAAATACAGCAGAGATCTATGTTATCATTGGGTGGGCACATAAGGTCTGACTAGCAGCGCTTCGCCTGGTGCTTGAGGACGGTGAAACGGGCTTGAGGACTGTGAAACGGCCAGGCCACCCCAACCTTTTCCCACAGGCCGGGTGGCCAAGAGTAATATGATTTATTTATATAGCGCTATTGCAATCCACAACACTTTACAAGTCAGAGACAACATACACAAAATAAGATACAACATACAGTATCAACAATAGGAATGAGGGCCAGCTGGCAAGAGCTTACGGAATAAAAGGAAATAGCGGTAACGCACATGGTGTAAGAGCTTGTTCTGTGCAACCCTGGAAATAAGATAGGGGGCTCTACATCTATATATATAAAGGTGAAAGCCCTCACTGACTGACTGATTGACTGACTTGCCACTCATTGTCTAACTTACCGGTGTTGTGCAAATGTGAAATTTGGCACAAGCATTCTTAAGGTCCTATATAGGAAGAGTAAAGGGGTCGCAACTTCAATATTCAATTCTAAGTGCAAAAGTGACCTCTTATGTTATGTAATTTCCCGGTGTCGTACAAACGTGGAATTCGGCACAAGCTTTCTTTATGTCCTACATAGGAAAAGTAAAGGGGTCACAACATGATTTATCAATTCTAAGTGCAAAAGTAAGAGAACCCCTATGTTATGTACCTAATCTAATTCTGTAATTTCCTGGTGTCGTACAAACTTGAAATTTGGCACGCTCAATCTTTAGGTCCCACAGAGCAAAAGTAAAAGGGTTGCAACTTGATTATTCAATTGTAATTGCAAACGTATGTGACTCCCTATGTAATGTAAATAATACCACACATCTGTACCGCACAAACGTGACATTTGGTATGAGCATTCTTTAGGTTGTAAATAGGAAAAGTAAAGCAGTCACAATTTGACTATTCAATACTATGTGCAAAATTAAGTGACCCCCTGTGTAATGTAACTTCCCAGTGTCATAAAAACGTGAAAGTTAGCATGACCTTTCTTTAAATACTGACTAGGAAAAGTAAAGGGGTCGCAACTTGATCATTCGATTCTAAGAGCAAAAGTGAGCGACCCCCTATTTTATGTACCTAATCTAAATCTCTAACTTCCTGGGGTCGTACAAACTTGAAATTTGGCATGACCATTCTTTAGTTGCCACATAGGAAAAGTAAAGGTTTGTAATTGTTTGTTCAATTCTTAGTACAGAAGTAAGTGACCCCCTATGTTATGTAACTAATAACACACATCTGAACCGCACAAACATGAAATTTGCCACAACCATTCTTTACATCCTAAATAGGAAAAGTAAAGGGGTCACAACTTCAATATTCAATTCAAAGCGTGAGAAACTGCAAAAATCTGCTATACATGGGATAGTTGCTTTCTCAGAAACCGTAAATCCTATGGAAATGATTTGTATGCTGAGGAGAATCTATCTCTCCTCTATTTGTATATACTGAGGACAATCTAACTGACCTCTGTGTGCATGTTAAAAGGCTGTAAAGTATTTAGGGAAGCAGCCACGGACTGCATGGATGGAGCATGGCTTCTTAGGCTAAGAAAGGGCTGCAATCCCCAGTCTGGGGTTAAATCTGAATAAAAAGCGGCTTAACATTTAAGGGTAAAAAGTGAGCAGAGTGAGAGGGATGGCACATTCTGCAGAGGGACATCGGTACATGCAGCCTGAGGAGAATCTAAAGCTCCACTGTGCGTATACATATTTTATTCTTGGTTCCTCTGAAGTAATCACGACTTCATAACATTTTCTGGGCGAACAAGACGTAAACACCTGTAATAAGTTAACTTGGGCAAAGCCGGCTATATCAGCTAGTGTCTACATAAAGCTGTATGAAGCAGTCACCAGCCATATCTCTGTATATACAGGTGAGAGGTGCAATAGGGTGTGTGGGGGATAGAGTGGGAAGAAGGGGGTCAGCTTTCCAAAGGAGCGTGAATAAGTAACGTAAATGGAGAAGAGTTAAATTGGGGAAGACGGAAGGCCTCCCTAAAAAGATGTGTTTTTAGGGTATGCTGGGTGCTGGGAATAAACCTGATTCTCTGGGTTAGCACATTGCACAGAACTGGTGCTGCTCTGGAAAAATCTTGCAGCCGGGAGTGGGAACTCAGCAGTTGGCACAGCATTGGAGTTGTGGGGCTGAATCCCACCCAGGGCCGGGCGTTGGGGGGGTAAACTGGGCAGTTGCCCCAAGCTCCTACTTCAGGTATTCCGCTGCCTGTTCATTGAAGCTAGTGAGCAGTCAGCTGATGAACACCATATTACAATGGAAGAGTATAGGCAGGGTGACCTTATGCTGGAGTACTGCCTTGTGTCTGGAATGGGACTCCTGGAGGGAAACAAGAGAGGACTCTAAAGTTTTTCATGGGATGATATGATAAAAGAGCTAAAGGGAGGGGAATTGAGGTTTTTACAAGGGACTGTATTTTTCGTTATGGGATTGTATTTTATATGTTGGCGCTGCAAGAGCAACTCCATTCTAGATGCAACCCTGATCTGTTGGCTCTTCGCAGTTCACTGTCAAAGCCCACAACGTGGTGACGATTGTACAATTCAAAGGCGTCCAACGTCATAGGAGGATAACTTAGAATGAACCAAGCAGCCCGACTCATCCACAGTTCTCTATCTGGGATTTGCAGACGTCACCTGCGATCTCTGAATACATAGCGGTACTGTAATCACTTAGACTGTCTACAGAGCACCTGTCAGAGCTGGTATCTACTGCTACATGGTCACTTTATGAGGGTAATATTTGTCGTTGTACAGCGGTTTTTATTCAGTACCACTAAACCTCAGTACTTCTGGAAGCGCTGGAAATTAGTGCTACAGATCTGATCGTACCACCTTCTATATTAATGAATATCACAGTGTTGTTGATACTATAATTGAGCATTTGGGGCCCCATTTATAATTTTGCCCATCGCCGCACTCTAATATCGGCCATGAATCGCAACTTTGCAACATCTGCAAACTGCTTGAGGAGTGTAATGATTTTCTCTCTTCCTCCAAATAAAAGCCCATATGATTGTCTATGAGATGGTTTACAGAGATAGATATTTCCAATACATGCTGGCAGATTTTCTGATGGCATACGAAGAAACTAGTTATTATGTTGCCAAAGCGGTCATACACTATGCCATCCTGTGTGCACGAGTAATTACAGTAGATCTGGCCATTATATGACTTGGAGCCCACAGAGGGGAAACTAGTGATAAATGCAGGCTTCATCTCCCTGAGCTCAGCTCTCGAAGGGGTGAAGATGAGCAGTCATGTCGGTCTGTTCTGGATCTGGGTATAATCTTGTACAGAACAGGCAATGTCATAGGAATTATATATTTATTTTGACTACTTGTTAGACAAGGCTTGTTGAGATGTTATAAAGTAATTTTTGATAGTAGTGTCCCTTCCCTTGTTGAAATGGTAAAATCTGGCTAGAGAGCAGAGGGGAAGAAGGGAAGGACTCTATGACTATGTTGAGATGTCTATAACAAGGCTCCTCATGGGAAGTGCTGCACTAACCGTTAAGCTACAGTGTCGGCCAATCACAGCACTCGCTCAGTAATCTATGCAAATGAGCTGGTGCCAACAGCAATTTCTTGTCAATCAAATTCGCCTAACAATTCATTTTAGTTCGCCCTTTCTATGGGATTCGGCTCTTCAGCAGCGAGTGAGTCATTCTGTGTAGATATTTTAGATATTTTTCCATTCTCCTCTGGTAAGTATAAAACATGCGTCTCCCTAAGGTCAAAGTCTCTGCATCTAGTGGCGCATAAATACAGCAGAGATCTATGTTATCATTGGGTGGGCACATAAGGTCTGACTAGCAGCGCTTCGCCTGGTGCTTGAGGACGGTGAAACGGGCTTGAGGACTGTGAAACGGCCAGGCCACCCCAACCTTTTCCCACAGGCCGGGTGGCCAAGAGTAATATGATTTATTTATATAGCGCCATTGCAATCCACAACACTTTACAAGTCAGAGACAACATACACAAAATAAGATACAACATACAGTATCAACAATAGGAATGAGGGCCAGCTGGCAAGAGCTTACGGAATAAAAGGAAATAGCGGTAACGCACATGGTGTAAGAGCTTGTTCTGTGCAACCCTGGAAATAAGATAGGGGGCTCTACATCTATATATATAAAGGTGAAAGCCCTCACTGACTGACTGATTGACTGACTTGCCACTCATTGTCTAACTTACCGGTGTTGTGCAAATGTGAAATTTGGCACAAGCATTCTTAAGGTCCTGTATAGGAAGAGTAAAGGGGTCGCAACTTCAATATTCAATTCTAAGTGCAAAAGTGACCTCTTATGTTATGTAATTTCCCGGTGTCGTACAAACGTGGAATTCGGCACAAGCTTTCTTTATGTCCTACATAGGAAAAGTAAAGGGGTCACAACATGATTTATCAATTCTAAGTGCAAAAGTAAGAGAACCCCTATGTTATGTACCTAATCTAATTCTGTAATTTCCTGGTGTCGTACAAACTTGAAATTTGGCACGCTCAATCTTTAGGTCCCACAGAGCAAAAGTAAAAGGGTCGCAACTTGATTATTCAATTGTAATTGCAAACGTATGTGACTCCCTATGTAATGTAAATAATACCACACATCTGTACCGCACAAACGTGACATTTGGTATGAGCATTCTTTAGGTTGTAAATAGGAAAAGTAAAGCAGTCACAATTTGACTATTCAATACTATGTGCAAAATTAAGTGACCCCCTGTGTTATGTAACTTCCCAGTGTCATAAAAACGTGAAAGTTAGCATGACCTTTCTTTAAATACTGACTAGGAAAAGTAAAGGGGTCGCAACTTGATCATTCGATTCTAAGAGCAAAAGTGAGCGACCCCCTATTTTATGTACCTAATCTAAATCTCTAACTTCCTGGGGTCGTACAAACTTGAAATTTGGCATGACCATTCTTTAGTTGCCACATAGGAAAAGTAAAGGTTTGTAATTGTTTGTTCAATTCTTAGTACAGAAGTAAGTGACCCCCTATGTTATGTAACTAATAACACACATCTGAACCGCACAAACATGAAATTTGCCACAACCATTCTTTACATCCTAAATAGGAAAAGTAAAGGGGTCACAACTTCAATATTCAATTCAAAGCGTGAGAAACTGCAAAAATCTGCTATACATGGGATAGTTGCTTTCTCAGAAACCGTAAATCCTATGGAAATGATTTGTATGCTGAGGAGAATCTATCTCTCCTCTATTTGTATATACTGAGGACAATCTAACTGACCTCTGTGTGCATGTTAAAAGGCTGTAAAGTATTTAGGGAAGCAGCCACGGACTGCATGGATGGAGCATGGCTTCTTAGGCTAAGAAAGGGCTGCAATCCCCAGTCTGGGGTTAAATCTGAATAAAAAGCGGCTTAACATTTAAGGGTAAAAAGTGAGCAGAGTGAGAGGGATGGCACATTCTGCAGAGGGACATCGGTACATGCAGCCTGAGGAGAATCTAAAGCTCCACTGTGCGTATACATATTTTATTCTTGGTTCCTCTGAAGTAATCACGACTTCATAACATTTTCTGGGCGAACAAGACGTAAACACCTGTAATAAGTTAACTTGGGCAAAGCCGGCTATATCAGCTAGTGTCTACATAAAGCTGTATGAAGCAGTCACCAGCCATATCTCTGTATATACAGGTGAGAGGTGCAATAGGGTGTGTGGGGGATAGAGTGGGAAGAAGGGGGTCAGCTTTCCAAAGGAGCGTGAATAAGTAACGTAAATGGAGAAGAGTTAAATTGGGGAAGACGGAAGGCCTCCCTAAAAAGATGTGTTTTTAGGGTATGCTGGGTGCTGGGAATAAACCTGATTCTCTGGGTTAGCACATTGCACAGAACTGGTGCTGCTCTGGAAAAATCTTGCAGCCGGGAGTGGGAACTCAGCAGTTGGCACAGCATTGGAGTTGTGGGTCTGAATCCCACCCAGGGCCGGGCGTTGGGGGGGTAAACTGGGCAGTTGCCCCAAGCTCCTACTTCAGGTATTCCGCTGCCTGTTCATTGAAGCTAGTGAGCAGTCTGCTGATGAACACCATATTACAATGGAAGAGTATAGGCAGGGTGACCTACTGCTGGAGTACTGCCTCGTGTCTGGAATGGGACTCCTGGAGGGAAACAAGAGAGGACTCTAAAGTTTTTCATGGGATGATATGATAAAAGAGCTAAAGGGAGGGGAATTGAGGTTTTTACAAGGGACTGTATTTTTCGTTATGGGATTGTATTTTATATGTTGGCGCTGCAAGAGCAACTCCATTCTAGATGCAACCCTGATCTGTTGGCTTTTCGCAGTTCACTGTCAAAGCCCACAACGTGGTGACGATTGTACAATTCAAAGGCGTCCAACGTCATAGGAGGATAACTTAGAATGAACCAAGCAGCCCGACTCATCCACAGTTCTCTATCTGGGGTTTGCAGACGTCACCTGCGATCTCTGAATACATAGCGGTACTGTAATCACTTAGACTGTCTACAGAGCACCTGTCAGAGCTGGTATCTACTGCTACATGGTCACTTTATGAGGGTAATATTTGTCATTGCACAGCGGTCTTTATTCAGTACCACTAAACCTCAGTACTTCTGGAAGCGCTGGAAATTAGTGCTACAGATCTGATCGTACCACCTTCTATATTAACTGTATATCACAGTGTTGTTGATAATATAATTGAGCATTTGGGGCCCCATTTATAATTTTGCCCATCGCCGCACTCTGTCTAAGATCGGCCATGAATCGCAACTTTGCAACATCTGCAAACTGCTTGAGGAGTGTAATGATTATTTCTCTTCCTCCAAATAAAAGCCCATATGATTGTCTATGAGATGGTTTACAGAGATAGATATTTCCAATACATGCTGGCAGATTTTCTGATGGCATACGAAGAAACTAGTTATTATGTTGCCAAAGCGGTCATACACTATGCCATCCTGTGTGCACGAGTAATTACAGTAGATCTGGCCATTATATGACTTGGAGCCCACAAAGGGGAAACTAGTGATAAATGCAGGCTTCATCTCCCTGAGCTCAGCTCTCGAAGGGGTGAAGATGAGCAGTCATGTCGGTCTGTTCTGGGTCTGGGTATAATCTTGTACAGAACAGGCAATGTCATAGGAATTATATATTTATTTTGACTACTTGTTAGACAAGGCTTGTTGAGATGTTATAAAGTAATTTTTGATAGTAGTGTCCCTTCCCTTGTTGAAATGGTAAAATCTGGCTAGAGAGCAGAGGGGAAGAAGGGAAGGACTCTATGACTATGTTGAGATGTCTATAACAAGGCTCCTCATGGGAAGTGCTGCACTAACCGTTAAGCTACAGTGTCGGCCAATCACAGCACTCGCTCAGTAATCTATGCAAATGAGCTGGTGCCAACAGCAATTTCTTGTCAATCAAATTCGCCTAACAATTCATTTTAGTTCGCCCTTTCTATGGGATTCGGCTCTTCAGCAGCGAGTGAGTCATTCTGTGTAGATATTTTAGATATTTTTCCATTCTCCTCTGGTAAGTATAAAACATGCGTCTCCCTAAGGTCAAAGTCTCTGCATCTAGTGGCGCATAAATACAGCAGAGATCTATGTTATCATTGGGTGGGCACATAAGGTCTGACTAGCAGCGCTTCGCCTGGTGCTTGAGGACGGTGAAACGGGCTTGAGGACTGTGAAACGGCCAGGCCACCCCAACCTTTTCCCACAGGCCGGGTGGCCAAGAGTAATATGATTTATTTATATAGCGCCATTGTAATCCACAACACTTTACAAGTCAGAGACAACATACACAAAATAAGATACAACATACAGTATCAACAATAGGAATGAGGGCCAGCTGGCAAGAGCTTACGGAATAAAAGGAAATAGCGGTAACGCACATGGTGTAAGAGCTTGTTCTGTGCAACCCTGGAAATAAGATAGGGGGCTCTACATCTATATATATAAAGGTGAAAGCCCTCACTGACTGACTGATTGACTGACTTGCCACTCATTGTCTAACTTACCGGTGTTGTGCAAATGTGAAATTTGGCACAAGCATTCTTAAAGGAGATGTCCCGCGCCGAAACGGGTTTTTTTTTTTTAAACCCCCCCCCCCGTTCGGCGCGAGACAACCCCGATGCAGGGGTTAAAAAACCCACCCGCACAGCGCTTACCTGAATCCCGGCGGTCCGGCGTCTTCATACTCACCTGCTGAAGATGGCCGCCGGGATCCTCTGTCTTCATGGACCGCAGGGCTTCTGTGCGGTCCATTGCCGATTCCAGCCTCCTGATTGGCTGGAATCGGCATGTGACGGGGCGGAGCTACACGGAGCTACACGGAGCCCCATAGAGAAGAGGAGAAGACCCGGACTGCGCAAGCGCGGCTAATTTGGCCATCGGAGGGCGAAAATTAGTCGGCACCATGGAGACGAGGACGCCAGCAACGGAGCAGGTAAGTATAAAACTTTTTATAACTTCTGTATGGCTCATAATTAATGCACAATGTACATTACAAAGTGCATTATTATGGCCATGCAGAAGTGTATAGACCCACTTGCTGCCTCGGGACAACCGCTTTAAGGTCCTATATAGGAAGAGTAAAGGGGTCGCAACTTCAATATTCAATTCTAAGTGCAAAAGTGACCTCTTATGTTATGTAATTTCCCGGTGTCGTACAAACGTGGAATTCGGCACAAGCTTTCTTTATGTCCTACATAGGAAAAGTAAAGGGGTCACAACATGATTTATCAATTCTAAGTGCAAAAGTAAGAGAACCCCTATGTTATGTACCTAATCTAATTCTCTAATTTCCTGGTGTCGTACAAACTTGAAATTTGGCACGCTCAATCTTTAGGTCCCACAGAGCAAAAGTAAAAGGGTTGCAACTTGATTATTCAATTGTAATTGCAAACGTATGTGACTCCCTATGTAATGTAAATAATACCACACATCTGTACCGCACAAACGTGACATTTGGTATGAGCATTCTTTAGGTTGTAAATAGGAAAAGTAAAGCAGTCACAATTTGACTATTCAATACTATGTGCAAAGTTAAGTGACCCCCTGTGTTATGTAACTTCCCAGTGTCATAAAAACGTGAAAGTTAGCACGACCTTTCTTTAAATACTGACTAGGAAAAGTAAAGGGGTCGCAACTTGATCATTCGATTCTAAGAGCAAAAGTGAGCGACCCCCTATTTTATGTACCTAATCTAAATCTCTAACTTCCTGGGGTCGTACAAACTTGAAATTTGGCATGACCATTCTTTAGTTGCCACATAGGAAAAGTAAAGGTTTGTAATTGTTTGTTCAATTCTTAGTACAGAAGTAAGTGACCCCCTATGTTATGTAACTAATAACACACATCTGAATCGCACAAACATGAAATTTGCCACAACCATTCTTTACATCCTAAATAGGAAAAGTAAAGGGGTCACAACTTCAATATTCAATTCAAAGCATGAGAAACTGCAAAAATCTGCTATACATGGGATAGTTGCTTTCTCAGAAACCGTAAAGCCTATGGAAATGATTTGTATGCTGAGGAGAAGCTATCTCTCCTCTATTTGTATATACTGAGGACAATCTAACTGACCTCTGTGTGCATGTTAAAAGGCTGTAAAGTATTTAGGGAAGCAGCCACGGACTGCATGGATGGAGCATGGCTTCTTAGGCTAAGAAAGGGCTGCAATCCCCAGTCTGGGGTTAAATCTGAATAAAAAGCGGCTTAACATTTAAGGGTAAAAAGTGAGCAGAGTGAGAGGGATGGCACATTCTGCAGAGGGACATCGGTACATGCAGCCTAAGGAGAATCTAAAGCTCCACTGTGCGTATACATATTTTATTCTTGGTTCCTCTGAAGTAATCACGACTTCATAACATTTTCTGGGCGAACAAGACGTAAACACCTGTAATAAGTTAACTTGGGCAAAGCCGGCTATATCAGCTAGTGTCTACATAAAGCTGTATGAAGCAGTCACCAGCCATATCTCTGTATATACAGGTGAGAGGTGCAATAGGGTGTGTGGGGGATAGAGTGGGAAGAAGGGGGTCAGCTTTCCAAAGGAGCGTGAATAAGTAACGTAAATGGAGAAGAGTTAAATTGGGGAAGACGGAAGGCCTCCCTAAAAAGATGTGTTTTTAGGGTATGCTGGGTGCTGGGAATAAACCTGATTCTCTGGGTTAGCACATTGCACAGAACTGGTGCAGCTCTGGAAAAATCTTGCAGCCGGGAGTGGGAACTCAGCAGTTGGCACAGCATTGGAGTTGTGGGTCTGAATCCCACCCAGGGCCGGGCGTTGGGGGGGTAAACTGGGCAGTTGCCCCAAGCTCGTACTTCAGGTATTCCGCTGCCTGCTCATTGAAGCTAGTGAGCAGTCAGCTGATGAACACCATATTACAATGGAAGAGTATAGGCAGGGTGACCTACTGCTGGAGTACTGCCTTGTGTCTGGAATGGGACTCCTGGAGGGAAACAAGAGAGGACTCTAAAGTTTTTCATGGGATGATATGATAAAAGAGCTAAAGGGAGGGGAATTGAGGTTTTTACAAGGGACTGTATTTTTCGTTATGGGATTGTATTTTATATGTTGGCGCTGCAAGAGCAACTCCATTCTAGCTGCAACCCTGATCTGTTGGCTTTTCGCAGTTCACTGTCAAAGCCCACAACGTGGTGACGATTGTACAATTCAAAGGCGTCCAACGTCATAGGAGGATAACTTAGAATGAACCAAGCAGCCCGACTCATCCACAGTTCTCTATCTGGGGTTTGCAGACGTCACCTGCGATCTCTGAATACATAGCGGTACTGTAATCACTTAGACTGTCTACAGAGCACCTGTCAGAGCTGGTATCTACTGCTACATGGTCACTTTATGAGGGTAATATTTGTCATTGCACAGCGGTCTTTATTCAGTACCACTAAACCTCAGTACTTCTGGAAGCGCTGGAAATTAGTGCTACAGATCTGATCGTACCACCTTCTATATTAACTGTATATCACAGTGTTGTTGATACTATAATTGAGCATTTGGGGCCCCATTTATAATTTTGCCCATCGCCGCACTCTGTCTAAGATCGACCATGAATCGCAACTTTGCAACATCTGCAAACTGCTTGAGGAGTGTAATGATTTTCTCTCTTCCTCCAAATAAAAGCCCATATGATTGTCTATGAGATGGTTTACAGAGATAGATATTTCCAATACATGCTGGCAGATTTTCTGATGGCATACGAAGAAACTAGTTATTATGTTGCCAAAGCGGTCATACACTATGCCATCCTGTGTGCACGAGTAATTACAGTAGATCTGGCCATTATATGACTTGGAGCCCACAGAGGGGAAACTAGTGATAAATGCAGGCTTCATCTCCCTGAGCTCAGCTCTCGAAGGGGTGAAGATGAGCAGTCATGTCGGTCTGTTCTGGGTCTGGGTATAATCTTGTACAGAACAGGCAATGTCATAGGAATTATATATTTATTTTGACTACTTGTTAGACAAGGCTTGTTGAGATGTTATAAAGTAATTTTTGATAGTAGTGTCCCTTCCCTTGTTGAAATGGTAAAATCTGGCTTGAGAGCAGAGGGGAAGAAGGGAAGGACTCTATGACTATGTTGAGATGTCTATAACAAGGCTCCTCATGGGAAGTGCTGCACTAACCGTTAAGCTACAGTGTCGGCCAATCACAGCACTCGCTCAGTAATCTATGCAAATGAGCTGGTGCCAACAGCAATTTCTTGTCAATCAAATTCGCCTAACAATTCATTTTAGTTCGCCCTTTCTATGGGATTCGGCTCTTCAGCAGCGAGTGAGTCATTCTGTGTAGATATTTTAGATATTTTTCCATTCTCCTCTGGTAAGTATAAAACATGCGTCTCCCTAAGGTCAAAGTCTCTGCATCTAGTGGCGCATAAATACAGCAGAGATCTATGTTATCATTGGGTGGGCACATAAGGTCTGACTAGCAGCGCTTCGCCTGGTGCTTGAGGACGGTGAAACGGGCTTGAGGACTGTGAAACGGCCAGGCCACCCCAACCTTTTCCCACAGGCCGGGTGGCCAAGAGTAATATGATTTATTTATATAGCGCCATTGTAATCCACAACACTTTACAAGTCAGAGACAACATACACAAAATAAGATACAACATACAGTATCAACAATAGGAATGAGGGCCAGCTGGCAAGAGCTTACGGAATAAAAGGAAATAGCGGTAACGCACATGGTGTAAGAGCTTGTTCTGTGCAACCCTGGAAATAAGATAGGGGGCTCTACATCTATATATATAAAATTGAATGTATGTCTGTATGCGTGCGTGCGTGCGTGCGTGTCTGTCTGTTTGCCCTTTATGCGCTACTACACCATTCATCCGATCGCCATGAAACTTTGGGAAGTTGTTGAGTACACTCCTCGGAAGATTATAGGCATAGTACAACTATCCTACGACAGATGGCGCGCGCGCGAGCGTCGTCGAAAGTTACGACCCTCCCACGTAGATCGAATAAGTAAGCCACCTGCTATTGTGATGTCATCACTGATGTCATCAACATCGGACGCCCTTGAACATGCCCCAACATGTTCTATAAAGCTGCATTGTGATGTCATTAAGGCTCTATTATGACACGTACAGCTTATTATGACAAGAAGCCACAGCAGCCGGATAAACTGGATGTTCCACACAACGGCTATTTTATTCAGCCTGCAAGGGGGAAGCAGCGGCCTACAAAATCTCATTGGTCGCTGCTGCCGTCATCTATATATATAAAATTGAATGTATGTCTGTCTGCGTGCGTGTCTGCGTGCGTGCGTGCGTGCGTGTCTGTTTGTCCTTTATGCGCTACTACACCATTCATCCGATCGCCATGAAACTTTGGGAAGTTGTTAAGTACACTCCTGGGAAGATTATAGGCATAGTACAAATATCCTACGATAAATGGCGCGCGAGCGTCGTCGAAAGTTACGCCCCCCCCCCACGTAGATCGAATAAGTAAGCCACCTGCTATTGTGATGTCATCACTGATGTCATCAACATCGGACGCCCTTGAACATGCCCCAACATGTTCTATAAAGCTGCATTGTGATGTCATTAAGGCTGTATTATGACACGTACAGCTTGGAACCACTAGAGCACGCCAGCCAATTACCATTGGAGTTGGAAGTGGGTAAACAAGTACTAGGATATCTTCCTAAGAAGCCACAGCAGCCGGATAAATTGTATGTTACACCCAACGGCTATTTTATTCAGCCCGCAAGGGGGAAGCAGCGGCCTACAAAATCTCATTCAGGTAGGTAGGTTCAGTTCTTGGAGGTTGGGGAATGCTTATGGGCAAGGCCTTATGTCTCATCCCAACTCGATTATTCAATTCTAAGCGCAAAAGAATTAGCGTCCAAATTTTATGTACGGAATTTAATTCTCTCACTTCCCAATGTCATAGAAACTTGAAATTTGGCACGAGCATTGATTATGTCATAAATAGGAAAAGTTAATGGGTCCCAACTCGATTATTCAATTCAAAGCGCCAAAGAATTAGCGTTCAAATTTTATGTACGGAATCTAATTCTCTCATTTCCGGATGTCATAGATAGATAGATAGATAGACTGTATGCAATAACCTAGATAGATAGATAGATAGATAGATAGATAGATAGATAGATAGATAGATAGACTGTATGCAATGACACGTACAGCTTGAAACCATAAATACTAGAGCACGCCAGCCATTTACAGTCAGTCTCCATTGGAGTTGGAAGTGGGCAAACATGTACTAGGCTATCTTCCCAAGAAGCCACAGCAGCCGGATAAATTGGATGTTCCACCCAACGGCTATTTTATTCAGCCTGCAAGGGGGAAGCAGCGGCCTACAAAACCTCAGTGGTCGCTGCTGCCGTCATCTAGATATATAAAAACGAATGTATGTATGTATGTCTGTCTTCGCAGCAACGCGCGACGGGTACGCTAGTCTAGATATATAAAAACAAATGTATGTATGTATGTCTGTCTTCGCAGCAACGCGCGACGGGTACGCTAGTCTATATATATAAAATTGAATGTATGTCTGTGTGCGTGCGTGTCTGTCTGTCTGTCTGTTTGTCCTTTATGCGCTACTACACCATTCATCTGATCGCCATGAAACTTTGGGAAGTTGTTGAGTACACTCCTGGGAAGATTATAGGCATAGTACAACTATCCTACGATAAATGGCGCGCGCGCGAGCGAGCGTCGTCGAAAGTTATGCCCCCCCCCCACGTAGATCGAATAAGTAAGCCACCTGCTATTGTGATGTCATCACTGATGTCATCAACATCGGACGCCTTTGAACATGCCCCAACATGTTCTATAAAGCTGCATTGTGATGTCATTAAGGCTCTATTATGACACGTACAGCTTGGAACCACTAGAGCACGCCAGCCAATTACCATTGGAGTTGGAAGTGTGTAAACAAGTACTAGGATATCTTCCTAAGAAGCCACAGCAGCCGGATAAATTGTATGTTCCACCCAACGGCTATTTTATTCAGCCCGCAAGGGGGAAGCAGCGGCCTACAAAATCTCATTCAGGTAGGTAGGTTCAGTTCTTGGAGGTTGGGGAATGCTTATGGGCAAGGCCTTATGTCTCATCCCAACTCGATTATTCAATTCTAAGCGCAAAAGAATTAGCGTCCAAATTTTATGTACGGAATTTAATTCTTTCACTTCCCAATGTCATAGAAACTTGAAATTTGGCATGAGCATTGATTATGTCATAAATGGGAAAAGCTAATGGGTCCCAACTTGATTATTCAATTCAAAGCGCCAAAGAATTAGCATTCAAATTTTACGTACGGAATCTAATTCTCTCATTTCCTGATGTCATAGATAGATAGATAGATAGATAGATAGATAGATAGATAGACTGTATGCAATAACCCAGATAGATAGATAGATAGATAGCCATTTACAGTCAGTCTCCATTGGAGTTGGAAGTGGGCAAACATGTACTAGGCTATCTTCCCAAGAAGCCACAGCAGCCGGATAAATAGGATGTTCCACACAACGGCTATTTTATTCAGCCTGCAAGGGGGAAGCAGCGGCCTACAAAATCTCATTGGTCGCTGCTGCCGTCATCTAGATATATAAAAACGAATGTATGTATGTATGTCTGTCTTCGCAGCAACGCGCGACGGGTACGCTAGTCTATATATAAAAAGGTGAAAGCCCTCACTGACTGACTGATTGACTAACTTGCCTCTCATTGTCTAACTTACCGGTGTTGTGCAAATGTGAAATTTGGCACAAGCATTCTTAAGGTCCTATATAGGAAGAGTAAAGGGGTCGCAACTTCAATATTCAATTCTAAGTGCAAAAGTGACCTCTTATGTTATGTAATTTCCCGATGTCGTACAAACGTGGAATTCGGCACAAGCTTTCTTTATGTCCTACATAGGAAAAGTAAATGGGTCACAACATGATTTATCAATTCTAAGTGCAAAAGTAAGAGAACCCCTATGTTATGTACCTAATCTAATTCTCTAATTTCCTGGTGTCGTACAAACTTGAAATTTGGCACGCCCAATCTTTAGGTCCCACAGAGCAAAAGTAAAAGGGTTGCAACTTGATTATTCAATTGTAATTGCAAACGTATGTGACTCCCTATGTAATGTAAATAATACCACACATCTGTACCGCACAAACGTGACATTTGGTATGAGCATTCTTTAGGTTGTAAATAGGAAAAGTAAAGCAGTCACAATTTGACTATTCAATACTATGTGCAAAATTAAGTGACCCCCTGTGTTATGTAACTTCCCAGTGTCATAAAAACGTGAAAGTTAGCACGACCTTTCTTTAAATACTGAATAGGAAAAGGAAGGGGTCGCAACTTGATCATTCGATTCTAAGAGCAAAAGTGAGCGACCCCCTATTTTATGTACCTAATCTAAATCTCTAACTTCCTGGGGTCGTACAAACTTGAAATTTGGCATGACCATTCTTTAGTTGCCACATAGGAAAAGTAAAGGTTTGTAATTGTTTGTTCAATTCTTAGTACAGAAGTAAGTGACCCCCTATGTCATGTAACTAATAACACACATCTGAACCGCACAAACATGAAATTTGCCACAACCATTCTTTACATCCTAAATAGGAAAAGTAAAGGGGTCACAACTTCAATATTCAATTCAAAGCGTGAGAAACTGCAAAAATCTGCTATACATGGGATAGTTGCTTTCTCAGAAACCGTAAAGCCTATGGAAATGATTTGTATGCTGAGGAGAATCTATCTCTCCTCTATTTGTATATACTGAGGACAATCTAACTGACCTCTGTGTGCATGTTAAAAGGCTGTAAAGTATTTAGGGAAGCAGCCACGGACTGCATGGATGGAGCATGGCTTCTTAGGCTAAGAAAGGGCTGCAATCCCCAGTCTGGGGTTAAATCTGAATAAAAAGCGGCTTAACATTTAAGGGTAAAAAGTGAGCAGAGTGAGAGGGATGGCACATTCTGCAGAGGGACATCGGTACATGCAGCCTGAGGAGAATCTAAAGCTCCACTGTGCGTATACATATTTTATTCTTGGTTCCTCTGAAGTAATCACGACTTCATAACATTTTCTGGGCGAACAAGACGTAAACACCTGTAATAAGTTAACTTGGGCAAAGCCGGCTATATCAGCTAGTGTCTACATAAAGCTGTATGAAGCAGTCACCAGCCATATCTCTGTATATACAGGTGAGAGGCGCAATAGGGTGTGTGGGGGATAGAGTGGGAAGAAGGGGGTCAGCTTTCCAAAGGAGCGTGAATAAGTAACGTAAATGGAGAAGAGTTAAATTGGGGAAGACGGAAGGCCTCCCTAAAAAGATGTGTTTTTAGGGTATGCTGGGTGCTGGGAATAAACCTGATTCTCTGGGTTAGCACATTGCACAGAACTGGTGCAGCTCTGGAAAAATCTTGCAGCCGGGAGTGGAAACTCAGCAGTTGGCACAGCATTGGAGTTGTGGGTCTGAATCCCACCCAGGGCCGGGCGTTGGGGGGGGGGGGGGTAAACTGGGCAGTTGCCCCAAGCTCCTACTTCAGGTATTCCGCTGCCTGTTCATTGAAGCTAGTGAGCAGTCAGCTGATGAACACCATATTACAATGGAAGAGTATAGGCAGGGTGACCTTATGCTGGAGTACTGCCTTGTGTCTGGAATGGGACTCCTGGAGGGAAACAAGAGAGGACTCTAAAGTTTTTCATGGGATGATATGATAAAAGAGCTAAAGGGAGGGGAATTGAGGTTTTTACAAGGGACTGTATTTTTCGTTATGGGATTGTATTTTATATGTTGGCGCTGCAAGAGCAACTCCATTCTAGATGCAACCCTGATCTGTTGGCTCTTCGCAGTTCACTGTCAAAGCCCACAACGTGGTGACGATTGTACAATTCAAAGGCGTCCAACGTCATAGGAGGATAACTTAGAATGAACCAAGCAGCCCGACTCATCCACAGATCTCTATCTGGGATTTGCAGACGTCACCTGCGATCTCTGAATACATAGCGGTACTGTAATCACTTAGATTGTCTACAGAGCACCTGTCAGAGCTGGTATCTACTGCTACATGGTCACTTTATGAGGGTAATATTTGTCGTTGTACAGCGGTTTTTATTCAGTACCACTAAACCTCAGTACTTCTGGAAGCGCTGGAAATTAGTGCTACAGATCTGATCGTACCACCTTCTATATTAATGAATATCACAGTGTTGTTGATACTATAATTGAGCATTTGGGGCCCCATTTATAATTTTGCCCATCGCCGCACTCTAATATCGGCCATGAATCGCAACTTTGCAACATCTGCAAACTGCTTGAGGAGTGTAATGATTTTCTCTCTTCCTCCAAATAAAAGCCCATATGATTGTCTATGAGATGGTTTACAGAGATAGATATTTCCAATACATGCTGGCAGATTTTCTGATGGCATACGAAGAAACTAGTTATTATGTTGCCAAAGCGGTCATACACTATGCCATCCTGTGTGCACGAGTAATTACAGTAGATCTGGCCATTATATGACTTGGAGCCCACAGAGGGGAAACTAGTGATAAATGCAGGCTTCATCTCCCTGAGCTCAGCTCTCGAAGGGGTGAAGATGAGCAGTCATGTCGGTCTGTTCTGGGTCTGGGTATAATCTTGTACAGAACAGGCAATGTCATAGGAATTATATATTTATTTTGACTACTTGTTAGACAAGGCTTGTTGAGATGTTATAAAGTAATTGTTGATAGTAGTGTCCCTTCCCTTGTTGAAATGGTAAAATCTGGCTAGAGAGCAGAGGGGAAGAAGGGAAGGACTCTATGACTATGTTGAGATGTCTATAACAAGGCTCCTCATGGGAAGTGCTGCACTAACCGTTAAGCTACAGTGTCGGCCAATCACAGCACTCGCTCAGTAATCTATGCAAATGAGCTGGTGCCAACAGCAATTTCTTGTCAATCAAATTCGCCTAACAGTTCATTTTAGTTCGCCCTTTCTATGGGATTCGGCTCTTCAGCAGCGAGTGAGTCATTCTGTGTAGATATTTTAGATATTTTTCCATTCTCCTCTGGTAAGTATAAAACATGCGTCTCCCTAAGGTCAAAGTCTCTGCATCTAGTGGCGCATAAATACAGCAGAGATCTATGTTATCATTGGGTGGGCACATAAGGTCTGACTAGTAGCGCTTCGCCTGGTGCTTGAGGACTGTGAAACGGCCAGGCCACCCCAACCTTTTCCCACAGGCCGGGTGGCCAAGAGTAATATGATTTATTTATATAGCGCCATTGTAATCCACAACACTTTACAAGTCAGAGACAACATACACAAAATAAGATACAACATACAGTATCAACAATAGGAATGAGGGCCAGCTGGCAAGAGCTTACGGAATAAAAGGAAACAGCGGTAACGCACATGGTGTAAGAGCTTGTTCTGTGCAACCCTGGAAATAAGATAGGGGGCTCTACATCTATATATATAAAATTGAATGTATGTCTGTATGCGTGCGTGCGTGCGTGTCTGTCTGTTTGCCCTTTATGCGCTACTACACCATTCATCCGATCGCCATGAAACTTTGGGAAGTTGTTGAGTACACTCCTGGGAAGATTATAGGCATAGTACAACTATCCTACGACAGATGGCGCGCGCGCGAGCGTCGTCGAAAGTTACGACCCTCCCACGTAGATCGAATAAGTAAGCCACCTGCTATTGTGATGTCATCACTGATGTCATCAACATCGGACGCCCTTGAACATGCCCCAACATGTTCTATAAAGCTGCATTGTGATGTCATTAAGGCTCTATTATGACACGTACAGCTTATTATGACAAGAAGCCACAGCAGCCGGATAAACTGGATGTTCCACACAACGGCTATTTTATTCAGCCTGCAAGGGGGAAGCAGCGGCCTACAAAATCTCATTGGTCGCTGCTGCCGTCATCTAGATATATAAAAACGAATGTATGTATGTATGTCTGTCTTCGCAGCAACGCGCGACGGGTACGCTAGTCTAGATATATAAAAACAAATGTATGTATGTATGTCTGTCTTCGCAGCAACGCGCGACGGGTACGCTAGTCTATATATATAAAATTGAATGTATGTCTGTGTGCGTGCGTGTCTGTCTGTCTGTCTGTTTGTCCTCTATGCGCTACTACACCATTCATCTGATCGCCATGAAACTTTGGGAAGTTGTTGAGTACACTCCTGGGAAGATTATAGGCATAGTACAACTATCCTACGATAAATGGCGCGCGCGCGAGCGAGCGTCGTCGAAAGTTATGCCCCCCCCACGTAGATCGAATAAGTAAGCCACCTGCTATTGTGATGTCATCACTGATGTTATCAACATCGGACGCCCTTGAACATGCCCCAACATGTTCTATAAAGCTGCATTGTGATGTCATTAAGGCTCTATTATGACACGTACAGCTTGGAACCACTAGAGCACGCCAGCCAATTACCATTGGAGTTGGAAGTGGGTAAACAAGTACTAGGATATCTTCCTAAGAAGCCACAGCAGCCGGATAAATTGTATGTTCCACCCAACGGCTATTTTATTCAGCCCGCAAGGGGGAAGCAGCGGCCTACAAAATCTCATTCAGGTAGGTAGGTTCAGTTCTTGGAGGTTGGGGAATGCTTATGGGCAAGGCCTTATGTCTCATCCCAACTCGATTATTCAATTCTAAGCGCAAAAGAATTAGCGTCCAAATTTTATGTACGGAATTTAATTCTTTCACTTCCCAATGTCATAGAAACTTGAAATTTGGCATGAGCATTGATTATGTCATAAATAGGAAAAGCTAATGGGTCCCAACTTGATTATTCAATTCAAAGCGCCAAAGAATTAGCATTCAAATTTTACGTACGGAATCTAATTCTCTCATTTCCTGATGTCATAGATAGATAGATAGATAGATAGATAGATAGATAGATAGATAGATAGACTGTATGCAATAACCCAGATAGATAGATAGATAGATAGCCATTTACAGTCAGTCTCCATTGGAGTTGGAAGTGGGCAAACATGTACTAGGCTATCTTCCCAAGAAGCCACAGCAGCCGGATAAATAGGATGTTCCACACAACGGCTATTTTATTCAGCCTGCAAGGGGGAAGCATCGGCCTACAAAATCTCATTGGTCGCTGCTGCCGTCATCTAGATATATAAAAACGAATGTATGTATGTATGTCTGTCTTCGCAGCAACGCGCGACGGGTACGCTAGTCTATATATAAAAAGGTGAAAGCCCTCACTGACTGACTGATTGACTAACTTGTCTCTCATTGTCTAACTTACCGATGTTGTGCAAATGTGAAATTTGGCACAAGCATTCTTAAGGTCCTATATAGGAAGAGTAAAGGGGTCGCAGCTTCAATATTCAATTCTAAGTGCAAAAGTGACCTCTTATGTTATGTAATTTCCCGATGTCGTACAAACGTGGAATTCGGCACAAGCTTTCTTTATGTCCTACATAGGAAAAGTAAAGGGGTCACAACATGATTTATCAATTCTAAGTGCAAAAGTAAGAGAACCCCTATGTTATGTACCTAATCTAATTCTCTAATTTCCTGGTGTCGTACAAACTTGAAATTTGGCACGCCCAATCTTTAGGTCCCACAGAGCAAAAGTAAAAGGGTTGCAACTTGATTATTCAATTGTAATTGCAAACGTATGTGACTCCCTATGTAATGTAAATAATACCACACATCTGTACCGCACAAACGTGACATTTGGTATGAGCATTCTTTAGGTTGTAAATAGGAAAAGTAAAGCAGGCACAATTTGACTATTCAATACTATGTGCAAAATTAAGTGACCCCCTGTGTTATGTAACTTCCCAGTGTCATAAAAACGTGAAAGTTAGCACGACCTTTCTTTAAATACTGACTAGGAAAAGTAAAGGGGTCGCAACTTGATCATTCGATTCTAAGAGCAAAAGTGAGCGACCCCCTATTTTATGTACCTAATCTAAATCTCTAACTTCCTGGGGTCGTACAAACTTGAAATTTGGCATGACCATTCTTTAGTTGCCACATAGGAAAAGTAAAGGTTTGTAATTGTTTGTTCAATTCTTAGTACAGAAGTAAGTGACCCCCTATGTCATGTAACTAATAACACACATCTGAACCGCACAAACATGAAATTTGCCACAACCATTCTTTACATCCTAAATAGGAAAAGTAAAGGGGTCACAACTTCAATATTCAATTCAAAGCGTGAGAAACTGCAAAAATCTGCTATACATGGGATAGTTGCTTTCTCAGAAACCGTAAAGCCTATGGAAATGATTTGTATGCTGAGGAGAATCTATCTCTCCTCTATTTGTATATACTGAGGACAATCTAACTGACCTCTGTGTGCATGTTAAAAGGCTGTAAAGTATTTAGGGAAGCAGCCACGGACTGCATGGATGGAGCATGGCTTCTTAGGCTAAGAAAGGGCTGCAATCCCCAGTCTGGGGTTAAATCTGAATAAAAAGCGGCTTAACATTTAAGGGTAAAAAGTGAGCAGAGTGAGAGGGATGGCACATTCTGCAGAGGGACATCGGTACATGCAGCCTGAGGAGAATCTAAAGCTCCACTGTGCGTATACATATTTTATTCTTGGTTCCTCTGAAGTAATCACGACTTCATAACATTTTCTGGGCGAACAAGACGTAAACACCTGTAATAAGTTAACTTGGGCAAAGCCGGCTATATCAGCTAGTGTCTACATAAAGCTGTATGAAGCAGTCACCAGCCATATCTCTGTATATACAGGTGAGAGGTGCAATAGGGTGTGTGGGGGATAGAGTGGGAAGAAGGGGGTCAGCTTTCCAAAGGAGCGTGAATAAGTAACGTAAATGGAGAAGAGTTAAATTGAGGAAGACGGAAGGCCTCCCTAAAAAGATGTGTTTTTAGGGTATGCTGGGTGCTGGGAATAAACCTGATTCTCTGGGTTAGCACATTGCACAGAACTGGTGCAGCTCTGGAAAAATCTTGCAGCCGGGAGTGGGAACTCAGCAGTTGGCACAGCATTGGAGTTCTGGGTCTGAATCCCACCCAGGGCCGGGCGTTGGGGGGGTAAACTGGGCAGTTGCCCCAAGCTCCTACTTCAGGTATTCCGCTGCCTGTTCATTGAAGCTAGTGGGCAGTCAGCTGATAAACACCATATTACAATGGAAGAGTATAGGCAGGGTGACCTACTGCTGGAGTACTGCCTCGTGTCTGGAATGGGACTCCTGGAGGGAAACAAGAGAGGACTCTAAAGTTTTTCATGGGATGATATGATAAAAGAGCTAAAGGGAGGGGAATTGAGGTTTTTACAAGGGACTGTATTTTTCGTTATGGGATTGTATTTTATATGTTGGCGCTGCAAGAGCAACTCCATTCTAGATGCAACCCTGATCTGTTGGCTTTTCGCAGTTCACTGTCAAAGCCCACAACGTGGTGACAATTGTACAATTCAAAGGCGTCCAACGTCATAGGAGGATAACTTAGAATGAACCAAGCAGCCCGACTCATCCACAGTTCTCTATCTGGGGTTTGCAGACGTCACCTGCGATCTCTGAATACATAGCGGTACTGTAATCACTTAGACTGTCTACAGAGCACCTGTCAGAGCTGGTATCTACTGCTACATGGTCACTTTATGAGGGTAATATTTGTCATTGCACAGCGGTCTTTATTCAGTACCACTAAACCTCAGTACTTCTGGAAGCGCTGGAAATTAGTGCTACAGATCTGATCGTACCACCTTCTATATTAACTGAATATCACAGTGTTGTTGATACTATAATTGAGCATTTGGGGCCCCATTTATAATTTTGCCCATCGCCGCACTCTGTCTAAGATCGGCCATGAATCGCAACTTTGCAACATCTGCAAATTGCTTGAGGAGTGTAATGATTTTCTCTCTTCCTCCAAATAAAAGCCCATATGATTGTCTATGAGATGGTTTACAGAGATAGATATTTCCAATACATGCTGGCAGATTTTCTGATGGTATACGAAGAAACTAGTTATTATGTTGCCAAAGCGGTCATACACTATGCCATCCTGTGTGCACGAGTAATTACAGTAGATCTGGCCATTATATGACTTGGAGCCCACAGAGGGGAAACTAGTGATAAATGCAGGCTTCATCTCCCTGAGCTCAGCTCTCGAAAGGGTGAAGATAAGCAGTCATGTCGGTCTGTTCTGGGTCTGGGTATAATCTTGTACAGAACAGGCAATGTCATAGGAATTATATATTTATTTTGACTACTTGTTAGACAAGGCTTGTTGAGATGTTATAAAGTAATTTTTGATAGTAGTGTCCCTTCCCTTGTTGAAATGGTAAAATCTGGCTAGAGAGCAGAGGGGAAGAAGGGAAGGACTCTATGACTATGTTGAGATGTCTATAACAAGGCTCCTCATGGGAAGTGCTGCACTAACCGTTAAGCTACAGTGTCGGCCAATCACAGCGCTCGCTCAGTAATCTATGCAAATGAGCTGGTGCCAACAGCAATTTCTTGTCAATCAAATTCGCCTAACAATTCATTTTAGTTCGCCCTTTCTATGGGATTCGGCTCTTCAGCAGCGAGTGAGTCATTCTGTGTAGATATTTTAGATATTTTTCCATTCTCCTCTGGTAAGTATAAAACATGCGTCTCCCTAACGTCAAAGTCTCTGCATCTAGTGGCGCATAAATACAGCAGAGATCTATGTTATCATTGGGTGGGCACATAAGGTCTGACTAGCAGCGCTTCGCCTGGTGCTTGAGGACGGTGAAACGGGCTTGAGGACTGTGAAACGGCCAGGCCACCCCAACCTTTTCCCACAGGCCGGGTGGCCAAGAGTAATATGATTTATTTATATAGCGCCATTGTAATCCACAACACTTTACAAGTCAGAGACAACATACACAAAATAAGATACAACATACAGTATCAACAATAGGAATGAGGGCCAGCTGGCAAGAGCTTACGGAATAAAAGGAAATAGCGGTAACGCACATGGTGTAAGAGCTTGTTCTGTGCAACCCTGGAAATAAGATAGGGGGCTCTACATCTATATATATAAAGGTGAAAGCCCTCACTGACTGACTGATTGACTGTCTTTTTTTTTTTATTTTTTATTAAATCAGTTTTATTGAGGTTTTAATCTTAACACATATATTACAGCAATTAACTCAAATAAGTGGAGGCAGGCAGAGTATACAATGGAAATCAAGATGATGAACAAAGCTAAGATGTATTATTTAAGAGAACAGTAGAGAACAATAGAGGGTCTTTTTCCTTGAGGAGCGCCCTAACGGCATCAACGGGCTATGTAAGCAAAAACTTTAGACCTGAGACCCCCTGATATCTCTGCACTCCGAACATTAATACTGACAAATGAAGACATAAAACGACAAACGGGATACATGAGGAAGGGTAGACACTGCTTCGAGACATTGGTAGTGTCCCGGGTGAGGACGGGGAGTATGTAACGGTGGGGGGGAGGGGGTTAGGGGATGAGAGGGAGAAGGGTGGGTCAGAGCGGGTAGGGGTGTGGGAGGGGGATTGGGCCTGGGGGGGGGGAGGTTGTCCCTCCAGTCTGTGCACCGTGGGATCAACTAATGGGTGATCGTTTAGCCCTAATAGGAGTATGTTGCTCTGTCTTTGTGGGCAGGGGCTCAGTAGGTGTTCCCCTACGCTGAGATGGCCAGAGTAGTATCTTCTCTCCATATGACTAGTTCCGCGAGGAGTCATGATTGCAGTGGGGGGGGGGGGGGGGGGAGGGGAGGGCGGGAAAAAAGGGGGGGGGTTGGGGTAGAGAGGTACTCTTTCAGTCAGTTGTATGAAGTACTTTATCGACACAGCAGTTATCTAGGAGCCGCTCTGGTCTGGTGGTCGCCTCAATTCTCTCCAGGGCCCCCACACGTGGAAGTACTCTTCCCGGGTTCCTCTGGTCCAGCTGGAGAGCTCTTCTACATTGCATATATCGTCTACTCTCGACAACCATTGAGATACTGAAGGCGCGTTTTTTTGGAGCCACAGGGTGGGTATTAGAGCTTTAGCAGCATCTATCAAGAAGGCCAAGAGTTTATTCTTCCTTGGGTGAAACGCTGGAGACGGCCTCCATAAGAAGATCATCTCCGGAGACAAGGAAAAAGCCGGGGCGATTTTCCTCATGATCTCCTCCACCTCCCTCCAAAAGGGTGCCAACACCGAACACTCCCACCATATATGGAGGTATGAACCCGAATCTCTGTCACATCTCCAGCATCTCCCGTGTGAAGCCAATTTGTACGCATAGAGCCATTGTGGCGTTTTATACCATCTAACGAGGAGTTTGTAATGGCTTTCTTGAGCTAGAACACACTGAGAGAGGCCGAAGGATGTGTTAAGGATTGAATGTGTGTCACTTGAGGAAAGAGTGATGCCCAACTCCCTTTCCCAAGATAGTAGGAAAGAGGGTTTGGATGGATATGTTTTTATAATAAACTGTTTTCGGACCAGCGATACTTTCCTCCGTTTTGGGTTAGGTTCCTTTAACGCTTTTTCAAAATGCGTCTGGGGCCTAGTAGAGGGAAATCTTTTGAAGAAATCCCCAAATATCCTCTCGACTGAAGCCTGTTGCAGAAAGGAAAAGTTATGTTGTGGTGATAAGGTTTTAAGTGCTTCAGCGGGGCTTATGTGCGCTAACACTTGAAGGTCACTTATATTGAGCAAGCTAAATCTTTTCCATATTGACCTGGTAGCAGGGTCGAGAGGTATATCTAGGAGCTTCGGGATTAGACTAAGTGGGGCAAGTATGGGTGGATCAGGGGTCAAGTCCCCCTTCAGATCCGCCCAGGTTTCGCAAGGTCCCCTAATCAGGGGGTTGAAGTTTTTGGCTCTGCATTTGGTTTTTGATGGAAACCAGAGATCCTCTATAAATGCATCGTCTCCTGTGTTTTTTGCTAGCGAAGCGAAGAGCTGGTCTTTTATTGGGAGGACCAGGTCCATCCAGTAGCCCACAAGTGAGGCCCTGTATAGATCCTGGATGTTTGGGAGGTCAATGCCGCCCTCCATCCTCCTTCTCGTCATTAAGCTAAAGGCTAACCTCGGTCTCCTCTGCCTCCAGACGTACCCGGTAAACGCCCTGCGAAGAGCTTTAAAGAAACTCATCGGCAGATGGATAGGGAGCATCCTTATTTTATAGATAATTATGGGCAAGATGTAGGTTTTTAGGATATTCTTTCTCCCAAACCACGAAATACGGGGAATATCATATAGTTTCAGTAGGTTTTTAATCTGATCTAGTAGGGGTGGGAAGTTAGCGGCATATAGATTATAGAGGTCCCTAGTGATCTTGACTCCCAGATAATCTATCGAGGAGTTCGCCCACGTGAAGGGTGAATTTTCTTTTATTGTCTAGTCTGGTTCCTTGGAGTAGACACATTAAGGACCATAGACTTCCCGTAATTAATTTTAAAGTTAGAGATTAAACCGAAGCTATTGAGCAGTTCAATCAGCCTGGGAAGGCCCTTCTCGGGGTTTGACACCAAGAAGACTATATCGTCTGCAAAGGCGGTAGTATAGAGGGTATGGTGTTCCCATGAGAGACCCGTGATATCTGGGTCGTGCCTAACAAGCTGGAGGAGGGGTTCTAGGGCTAGGACGAACAACGTGGGTGATAGGGGGCAGCCCTGGCGGGTTCCGTTCTTAATGTCGAAGGGGGCGGAAAGAATTTCATTGATTTTGAGCCTAGCGTAAGGGGCTGCATACAAGGAGAAGATAGCAGAGACAAAGGCCGGAGGGAAATTAAAGTGGTCCAAGACCTCTTTCATGTAGGTCCAGTCGACACGATCAAACGCCTTTTCGGCATCTGTTCCCACCAGAACTAATGGGATGTGGTGCTTTTGGGCTAGGCGTATCGCGTGGAGTAACCTGCGGCAATTGTCTCTGCCCTCCCTCCCACGCACAAAACCCGCCTGCTCCTCATTGACTAGGAGGGGAATAAGACTTTCCATTCTTTTTGCAAGGAGTTTCGCCCATAGTTTAATATCGAAGTTAATCAAGGAGATTGGGCGATAATTACCGCATATCTCCGGGTCCTTATCCTGTTTATGAATTAAGGTTATGTGTGCTTCAACCGCTTGTTTGGGCAGGGTAGCTCCTTTTAACAATGCATTAAAGAGTTCAGTGAGTCTGGGAGTCAAGATAGAACTAAAGGCTTTATAATATGGGAGGTTTAGGCCGTCTGGTCCTGGGCTCTTATTCTGGGGGCTGGAGACTAGAAGCTGTTCTACTTCTGGTTGCGTTATGGGCGTCAGTAGTGAGGCAACTTGTGTGTCGTTCAGTTTCGGGAGTTGCGCACTGCAGAGGGCGGACTCAGTCAGCTTTTTTATATCTAAACCCTCGGGGTGGGGGGTCTCTTGTTTAATGTCGTACAGGCGGGAATAGTAACTCTGGAAGGCGTCAGCTATTTCCGCTGAGGAGGTCGCCAACGATCCTGTATGAGACTTAATAGATTTAATGAAGCTTTTTGCGCGCGCTTTCTTTATTAGGGCGGTCATAAGTTTACTCCCTTTATTGCCTTGAGCATATACTGCGTGTTTGAAGTAAAGTTGTTTTCTATTAAATCTTGACTCTAAGATTTGTTTAAGATCCCTCCTTAGAACGGTTAGGTTATCCATAATAGTCTTAGTTTGGGACAGTTTCGCCTGTAGTTCTAATTTCGAAATTCTATTTAGTTTGTCGTCTATGGCTCTTTGTTGAAGCTTTTTGGTTTTGGAACCTAACGCTATCAGAAGACCTCTTGTGAAGGCCTTGTGGGCCTCCCAAACTACCGGGATTTCCGGGCCGTCTTCCCCGTTCAGGAGAAAGTACTCTTCGATGAGTTTAGAGAGGCGCTCTCTTTCTTCAATTGGGTCTAATAGTGAGGCGTTGAGGTGCCATCTCCACTCTTTAGGTTTGGGATGCGCTAGACGCAAGTCAAGGTGGGTCGGGGCGTGGTCAGAGATAGTGATAATATCTATATTGGCTCCCACCAAGGACGTCAGGAGGTCAGAGGAGACGAAGAGGTAGTCCAGCCTTTGATATGATTTGTGGACTTGGGAATAGAAGGTATAATCCTTCAGAGAAGGATTCAGGAGGCGCCACGCGTCCACCAGATTGAGTTCTTGGAGCACACGCGAGAGCCTCCTGAGTTTTAGCTGAGAGATGTGAGAACGACCCGTTGAGGAGTTGATCAGAGGGTGAAGCGTTACATTCATGTCTCCCCCTAAGATCAGGTGGCCTTCCATGAAGTGACTCAGGGTTGTCAGTTGTTTGATTAACCAAGGAATTTGGTCCACGTTCGGGGCATAAAGATTTGCTATGGTCATTTTTGTATTGTTGACTAGCCCCTTTAAGAAGAGGACTCTGCCCTCTCCGTCTCTGTATTCGGAGATGCAAGAGAAGTTGAGGGACTTGTGGAAGTATGTTGACACCCCTTTGGAGGACGAGGATGGGTGAGCGCAATGAAAGCTCTGCTCAAAGTGTCTGCCCGGAAGGGAGAGACACTTCGTTTTTTTAAAGTGCGTTTCCTGCAAAAGGAGAATTTTTGTGCCATACCTCTTGGCCAACAGAGAGATGTTATGCCTCTTCATCGGGGAATTGAGGCCCTTCACATTGAAGGATGTAATACGTAGGTCATCCATCATGCGGTAGGCGGTTGAGCTGTACCAGGGAGAGAATCTCAGTCTGGACCTTCTGTTAGAAAATAAGAGTAGAGTTACGATAAACCAAGACTAGAGTACAGGCCCACAGTGGTGTTTTGCGTCTTAGTTTAGTTGTTAGGAGGAGGAGGGAATGGGTATAAGGTGGGTGGTTGGTGGATGGGAAAGACACCAGGAATGGGGGGTAAGGGTAGACGGAGACAGACCTGAGGGTGGGGTACACAAATGAATGCTCCTAAAAGGGTGAGGACAATAATATATAGAGGGTTGGAGTGAGTCTCCTAAGATCGATAAAAGTAAAGATAAAGATCTGGAGGGCTCTCTCCAGTAAAGATTGTGAACGAGGAAAAGCGAGCACTGCACGAAGACAGCTAGCCATAGGGCTTAAAGTAGACCGACTCGGCAGGCTACCCCTCGGGACCTAAGGAGTGGGGTATGTAGACAGTAAGAGCCAAGAAACATAAATACAGTTGAAGATAGGACACTTAGGGAACCTATTGCATGTAACCAGAAGAATAAACTTATAACAGGTGACAGGATATCCAAAAGGACCCTGTCGCTTATAAGGCACAGATATTAACTCTGTGATGGACCATGTAGGGGTGGCAGATATTCTATCTATCCACTCCACTCAGCTGTATGTCCGCTGAGTGTTTAGGGTGGTACGACATGGTCAAATCACAGAGCTCTTTAAACTTTAAGTGGGCATTTGCCCAACAGGTATGAATACGTGAAACCAGGTGAATAGAGTCCCAATTCAGGTGCCGTCTCCTAAGGGTTCTTCTCGGGCCTTTTTCTTTTTCCCCCTTGGAGATTTCGTGTTCGCTACCGGTTGCCACTTATCCGGGGGGTCTAGACGAGGTAGGCTAGGGAAGTCGGGAATCGGCAGCCAGCATGGTAGATTTATAGGCTCTATTTCTAAGATCTGCCAACAACTCTGTAGATCCTCCGGAGAGCGGATGTTCAGCTTACGCCCTTTGTGAGTGATACTAATACCGAATGGGAAAAGCCATGCATATTTGATATTATTTGCCCTTAAAGCGTCCAGCAGGGGGCGTAGTAGGCGGCGTTTTGCGAGCGTGGAAGGTGCCAAATCCTGAAATAGTTGAATTGGCGCGTCTGCATAGGAAAGGTCTTTGTGGTTTCTTGCTGCTCTCAGGATCGCTACTGCATCTGGGAAGTTCAACAATTTACACACAATGTCTCTTGAAGGTTCGGATGGTGAGGGCGGGGGCCTCAGGGCTCTATGGATGCGTTCTATGGAGATGCCATCAGCTCTATCTGCACCCAGGATCAGGGAGAAAATTTCTTTAGCGATTTTAGGGAGCGCCTCCGCGGCCCAGGACTCTGGGAGGCCCTTCATGCGTATGTTATTGCGCCTATTTCTATTTTCGATATCCTCCTGCATAATAAGGGCTTTGTTGAGGTAGGCGTGATGCTCGATTAGTACTTTCTCCATGTCGAGAGCATGTGCTGAAATGGAGGCGGAGGAGGACTCCAAGTCTTCCACCCTTCTGCCTAGGTGCTTCATTTCTTCTTTGATTTCTCCTAACTCCATAAGAACTGGTTTTATAGTAGAGGTCATGAGGTCCCTCATAAAGGTCTTTGAGATGCTTTCGCCCTCTTTCCCCTCTGAGTCCCGCTCATCTTCTCTATCTGTGCCGGCTGCTCTGCTGGGTTCTTGAGTGGGTGTCAACTTAGCAGAGTCGTGCAGAGATCTTGCGGTACGCTCTTTCAAGTAACGCTGCATATCTGCTTGCCCCTTGTTTGAACGGGGGGTACTTTGGGGGTCGCTGCTTTTTTCTTTACTTATCTTCCCCATTTTTGATATCGAGGTTGCTGTTAGAGGTCCCGATAGGTGCCGCCGCAACGGTACTTTCCTTTAGCACATCCTCTCTCCGGTGGGGGGGTCTACCCCTTGAATTGACTGGGAGAAACCGAGGGTGTTTCTAGGAGAGAAGGTGAGTCCAGCTGCTTATCGCTTGAAGGTAAAATTAAGGCGCTGCGGAGTGCACATGTAAGAGAGCGTGGGTGCACTGGTCAGGGTTAGGTCTTTGTGAGGTTTCCGTGTGAAGAAGAATCCCTGTTGGGCCCCTCTTCTTGAGCACCTATGAGCTCTTCTGGTGCTGCAGTCTTGAGTTGTATGCGGGGGAAGGCGGGGGGGGGGATGCCCACGGTATGGGACGCTGCTTTGTATCCTCTGGTCCGTTATTACTAGGGGGAGTAATCTTGTCTCCTTACCCCCAGTCTCATAACTTTTGAGTGGATGTATGTTATATTCTGGGGGGGGAGGGGAGTCTTCCTCCCTAAAGGTGCCGGGGTGCTGCACTTCGGGTCTGGTACCAGTTTTTATGTATGTAAAGTTCCCAAACACTACCCAGCTCAGGTGTAAACCCCGCTGAAGGAGGAGAGGGGGGGGGGATCTTCTTCTTTGCTTTACTAGTGCCGGGATGCTGTATTTTCAGGCCGATTCTATTACTAGTTGTATACTGTCCTCAAGAACAGCTCTTGGAGCCGCAATGCTGGGGGGAGGGGGGGGAGGGGGGGCCGCTGCGGTGCGGGATGTAAGGTGATGTTAGAGCTGTCAGTCTGGTCCCTCCGGGTGATGCCCAGCGTTCCCCCTGCTCGGGCCTGTACTGCAAGGGCCACAGGGCTTATAAGCTCTGGAGAAGCTTTTTCGAAGATGGCGCCGGGGTGCCGAACTTCCGGTCCGCTCCTTACCAAGAAGCGCGCGCTGACTCACTGACCGGAGCGCTCCAAGGCCGGGCTGTTTAGTTTGAGTCCCACCCGGGCTTCTCTTTCCCTACTGACCTTGCACAGGCGCCGCGATGTAGTGGAGGACCGGGATGGTCTTGTGGGCGAAGATGGTGAAAGCGCTCCACTTCCGGTCCGCGCTGGTGTTCCACTCTAGTGCCCGGCCTCAGTGCTGGAGGTAGGCCTCGTACCGCAACTCGGCCGAAACGGTCCCGGAGTTTCTCCTGATAAGCCTCAGCTTGCGAGGCAGCGTAGGCTCATGTTGAGTGGGAAAAATGTGACCCAGAGGAGCCTGCAGGGGAGATAATTCGTCTCTCACTGCAGGAGCACTGATGCCATGCAACCACTCTCTCGGCAAGCTAGGCTCCGCCCCCTGATTGATTGTCTTGCCACTCATTGTCTAACTTACCGGTGTTGTGCAAATGTGAAATTTGGCACAAGCATTCTTAAGGTCCTATATAGGAAGAGTAAAGGGGTCGCAACTTCAATATTCAATTCTAAGTGCAAAAGTGACCTCTTATGTTATGTAATTTCCCGGTGTCGTACAAACGTGGAATTCGGCACGAGCTTTTTTTATGTCCTACATAGGAAAAGTAAAGGGGTCACAACATGATTTATCAATTCTAAGTGCAAAAGTAAGAGAACCCCTATGTTATGTACCTAATCTAATTCTCTAATTTCCTGGTGTCGTACAAACTTGAAATTTGGCACGCTCAATCTTTAGGTCCCACAGAGCAAAAGTAAAAGGGTTGCAACTTGATTATTCAATTGAAATTGCAAACGTATGTGACTCCCTGTGTAAAGTAAATAATACCACACATCTGTACCGCACAACCGTGACATTTGGTATGAGCATTCTTTAGGTTGTAAATAGGAAAAGTAAAACAGTCACAATTTGACTATTCAATACTATGTGCAAAATTAAGTGACCCCCTGTGTTATGTAACTTCCCAGTGTCATAAAAACGTGAAAGTTAGCACGACCTTTCTTTAAATACTGACTAGGAAAAGTAAAGGGGTCGCAACTTGATCATTCGATTCTAAGAGCAAAAGTGAGCGACCCCCTATTTTATGTACCTAATCTAAATCTCTAACTTCCTGGGGTCGTACAAACTTGAAATTTGGCATGACCATTCTTTAGTTGCCACATAGGAAAAGTAAAGGTTTGTAATTGTTTGTTCAATTCTTAGTACAGAAGTAAGTGACCCCCTATGTTATGTAACTAATAACACACATCTGAACCGCACAAACATGAAATTTGCCACAACCATTCTTTACATCCTAAATAGTAAAAGTAAAGGGGTCACAACTTCAATATTCAATTCAAAGCGTGAGAAACTGCAAAAATCTGCTATACATGGGATAGTTGCTTTCTCAGAAACCGTAAAGCCTATGGAAATGATTTGTATGCTGAGGAGAATCTATCTCTCCTCTATTTGTATATACTGAGGACAATCTAACTGACCTCTGTGTGCATGTTAAAAGGCTGTAAAGTATTTAGGGAAGCAGCCACGGACTGCATGGATGGAGCATGGCTTCTTAGGCTAAGAAAGGGCTGCAATCCCCAGTCTGGGGTTAAATCTGAATAAAAAGCGGCTTAACATTTAAGGCTAAAAAGTGAGCAGAGTGAGAGGGATGGCACATTCTGCAGAGGGACATCGGTACATGCAGCCTGAGGAGAATCTAAAGCTCCACTGTGCGTATACATATTTTATTCTTGGTTCCTCTGAAGTAATCACGACTTCATAACATTTTCTGGGCGAACAAGACGTAAACACCTGTAATAAGTTAACTTGGGCAAAGCCGGCTATATCAGCTAGTGTCTACATAAAGCTGTATGAAGCAGTCACCAGCCATATCTCTGTATATACAGGTGAGAGGTGCAATAGGGTGTGTGGGGGATAGAGTGGGAAGAAGGGGGTCAGCTTTCCAAAGGAGCGTGAATAAGTAACGTAAATGGAGAAGAGTTAAATTGGGGAAGACGGAAGGCCTCCCTAAAAAGATGTGTTTTTAGGGTATGCTGGGTGCTGGGAATAAACCTGATTCTCTGGGTTAGCACATTGCACAGAACTGGTGCAGCTCTGGAAAAATCTTGCAGCCGGGAGTGGGAACTCAGCAGTTGGCACAGCATTGGAGTTGTGGGTCTGAATCCCACCCAGGGCCGGGCGTTGGGGGGGTAAACTGGGCAGTTGCCCCAAGCTCCTACTTCAGGTATTCCGCTGCCTGTTCATTGAAGCTAGTGAGCAGTCAGCTGATGAACACCATATTACAATGGAAGAGTATAGGCAGGGTGACCTACTGCTGGAGTACTGCCTTGTGTCTGGAATGGGACTCCTGGAGGGAAACAAGAGAGGACTCTAAAGTTTTTCATGGGATGATATGATAAAAGAGCTAAAGGGAGGGGAATTGAGGTTTTTACAAGGGACTGTATTTTTCGTTATGGGATTGTATTTTATATGTTGGCGCTGCAAGAGCAACTCCATTCTAGATGCAACCCTGATCTGTTGGCTTTTCACAGTTCACTGTCAAAGCCCACAACGTGGTGACGATTGTACAATTCAAAGGCGTCCAACGTCATAGGAGGATAACTTAGAATGAACCAAGCAGCCCGACTCATCCACAGTTCTCTATCTGGGGTTTGCAGACGTCACCTGCGATCTCTGAATACATAGCGGTACTGTAATCACTTAGACTGTCTACAGAGCACCTGTCAGAGCTGGTATCTACTGCTACATGGTCACTTTATGAGGGTAATATTTGTCATTGCACAGCGGTCTTTATTCAGTACCACTAAACCTCAGTACTTCTGGAAGCGCTGGAAATTAGTGCTACAGATCTGATCGTACCACCTTCTATATTAACTGAATATCACAGTGTTGTTGATACTATAATTGAGCATTTGGGGCCCCATTTATAATTTTGCCCATCGCCGCACTCTGTCTAAGATCGGCCATGAATCGCAACTTTGCAACATCTGCAAACTGCTTGAGGAGTGTAATGATTTTCTCTCTTCCTCCAAATAAAAGCCCATATGATTGTCTATGAGATGGTTTACAGAGATAGATATTTCCAATACATGCTGGCAGATTTTCTGATGGCATACGAAGAAACTAGTTATTATGCTGCCAAAGCGGTCATACACTATGCCATCCTGTGTGCACGAGTAATTACAGTAGATCTGGCCATTATATGACTTGGAGCCCACAGAGGGGAAACTAGTGATAAATGCAGGCTTCATCTCCCTGAGCTCAGCTCTCGAAGGGGTGAAGATGAGCAGTCATGTCGGTCTGTTCTGGGTCTGGGTATAATCTTGTACAGAACAGGCAATGTCATAGGAATTATATATTTATTTTGACTACTTGTTAGACAAGGCTTGTTGAGATGTTATAAAGTAATTTTTGATAGTAGTGTCCCTTCCCTTGTTGAAATGGTAAAATCTGGCTAGAGAGCAGAGGGGAAGAAGGGAAGGACTCTATGACTATGTTGAGATGTCTATAACAAGGCTCCTCATGGGAAGTGCTGCACTAACCGTTAAGCTACAGTGTCGGCCAATCACAGCACTCGCTCAGTAATCTATGCAAATGAGCTGGTGCCAACAGCAATTTCTTGTCAATCAAATTCGCCTAACAGTTCATTTTAGTTCGCCCTTTCTATGGGATTCGGCTCTTCAGCAGCGAGTGAGTCATTCTGTGTAGATATTTTAGATATTTTTCCATTCTCCTCTGGTAAGTATAAAACATGCGTCTCCCTAAGGTCAAAGTCTCTGCATCTAGTGGCGCATAAATACAGCAGAGATCTATGTTATCATTGGGTGGGCACATAAGGTCTGACTAGCAGCGCTTCGCCTGGTGCTTGAGGACGGTGAAACGGGCTTGAGGACTGTGAAACGGCCAGGCCACCCCAACCTTTTCCCACAGGCCGGGTGGCCAAGAGTAATATGATTTATTTATATAGCGCCATTGTAATCCACAACACTTTACAAGTCAGAGACAACATACACAAAATAAGATACAACATACAGTATCAACAATAGGAATGAGGGCCAGCTGGCAAGAGCTTACGGAATAAAAGGAAATAGCGGTAACGCACATGGTGTAAGAGCTTGTTCTGTGCAACCCTGGAAATAAGATAGGGGGCTCTACATCTATATATATAAAGGTGAAAGCCCTCACTGACTGACTGATTGACTGACTTGCCACTCATTGTCTAACTTACCGGTGTTGTGCAAATGTGAAATTTGGCACAAGCATTCTTAAGGTCCTATATAGGAAGAGTAAAGGGGTCGCAACTTCAATATTCAATTCTAAGTGCAAAAGTGACCTCTTATGTTATGTAATTTCCCGGTGTCGTACAAACGTGGAATTCGGCACGAGCCTTCTTTATGTCCTACATAGGAAAAGTAAAGGGGTCACAACATGATTTATCAATTCTAAGTGCAAAAGTAAGAGAACCCCTATGTTATGTACCTAATCTAATTCTCTAATTTCCTGGTGTCGTACAAACTTGAAATTTGGCACGCTCAATCTTTAGGTCCCACAGAGCAAAAGTAAAAGGGTTGCAACTTGATTATTCAATTGTAATTGCAAACGTATGTGACTCCCTGTGTAATGTAAATAATACCACACATCTGTACCGCACAAACGTGACATTTGGTATGAGCATTCTTTAGGTTGTAAATAGGAAAATAAAGCAGTCACAATTTGACTATTCAATACTATGTGCAAAATTAAGTGACCCCCTGTGTTATGTAACTTCCCAGTGTCATAAAAACGTGAAAGTTAGCACGACCTTTTTTTAAATACTGACTAGGAAAAGTAAAGGGGTCGCAACTTGATCATTCGATTCTAAGAGCAAAAGTGAGCGACCCCCTATTTTATGTACCTAATCTAAATCTCTAACTTCCTGGGGTCGTACAAACTTGAAATTTGGCATGACCATTCTTTAGTTGCCACATAGGAAAAGTAAAGGTTTGTAATTGTTTGTTCAATTCTTAGTACAGAAGTAAGTGACCCCCTATGTTATGTAACTAATAACACACATCTGAACCGCACAAACATGAAATTTGCCACAACCATTCTTTACATCCTAAATAGTAAAAGTAAAGGGGTCACAACTTCAATATTCAATTCAAAGCGTGAGAAACTGCAAAAATCTGCTATACATGGGATAGTTGCTTTCTCAGAAACCGTAAAGCCTATGGAAATGATTTGTATGCTGAGGAGAATCTATCTCTCCTCTATTTGTATATACTGAGGACAATCTAACTGACCTCTGTGTGCATGTTAAAAGGCTGTAAAGTATTTAGGGAAGCAGCCACGGACTGCATGGATGGAGCATGGCTTCTTAGGCTAAGAAAGGGCTGCAATCCCCAGTCTGGGGTTAAATCTGAATAAAAAGCGGCTTAACATTTAAGGCTAAAAAGTGAGCAGAGTGAGAGGGATGGCACATTCTGCAGAGGGACATCGGTACATGCAGCCTGAGGAGAATCTAAAGCTCCACTGTGCGTATACATATTTTATTCTTGGTTCCTCTGAAGTAATCACGACTTCATAACATTTTCTGGGCGAACAAGACGTAAACACCTGTAATAAGTTAACTTGGGCAAAGCCGGCTATATCAGCTAGTGTCTACATAAAGCTGTATGAAGCAGTCACCAGCCATATCTCTGTATATACAGGTGAGAGGTGCAATAGGGTGTGTGGGGGATAGAGTGGGAAGAAGGGGGTCAGCTTTCCAAAGGAGCGTGAATAAGTAACGTAAATGGAGAAGAGTTAAATTGGGGAAGACGGAAGGCCTCCCTAAAAAGATGTGTTTTTAGGGTATGCTGGGTGCTGGGAATAAACCTGATTCTCTGGGTTAGCACATTGCACAGAACTGGTGCAGCTCTGGAAAAATCTTGCAGCCGGGAGTGGGAACTCAGCAGTTGGCACAGCATTGGAGTTGTGGGTCTGAATCCCACCCAGGGCCGGGCGTTGGGGGGGTAAACTGGGCAGTTGCCCCAAGCTCCTACTTCAGGTATTCCGCTGCCTGTTCATTGAAGCTAGTGAGCAGTCAGCTGATGAACACCATATTACAATGGAAGAGTATAGGCAGGGTGACCTACTGCTGGAGTACTGCCTTGTGTCTGGAATGGGACTCCTGGAGGGAAACAAGAGAGGACTCTAAAGTTTTTCATGGGATGATATGATAAAAGAGCTAAAGGGAGGGGAATTGAGGTTTTTACAAGGGACTGTATTTTTCGTTATGGGATTGTATTTTATATGTTGGCGCTGCAAGAGCAACTCCATTCTAGATGCAACCCTGATCTGTTGGCTTTTCACAGTTCACTGTCAAAGCCCACAACGTGGTGACGATTGTACAATTCAAAGGCGTCCAACGTCATAGGAGGATAACTTAGAATGAACCAAGCAGCCCGACTCATCCACAGTTCTCTATCTGGGGTTTGCAGACGTCACCTGCGATCTCTGAATACATAGCGGTACTGTAATCACTTAGACTGTCTACAGAGCACCTGTCAGAGCTGGTATCTACTGCTACATGGTCACTTTATGAGGGTAATATTTGTCATTGCACAGCGGTCTTTATTCAGTACCACTAAACCTCAGTACTTCTGGAAGCGCTGGAAATTAGTGCTACAGATCTGATCGTACCACCTTCTATATTAACTGAATATCACAGTGTTGTTGATACTATAATTGAGCATTTGGGGCCCCATTTATAATTTTGCCCATCGCCGCACTCTGTCTAAGATCGGCCATGAATCGCAACTTTGCAACATCTGCAAACTGCTTGAGGAGTGTAATGATTTTCTCTCTTCCTCCAAATAAAAGCCCATATGATTGTCTATGAGATGGTTTACAGAGATAGATATTTCCAATACATGCTGGCAGATTTTCTGATGGCATACGAAGAAACTAGTTATTATGTTGCCAAAGCGGTCATACACTATGCCATCCTGTGTGCACGAGTAATTACAGTAGATCTGGCCATTATATGACTTGGAGCCCACAGAGGGGAAACTAGTGATAAATGCAGGCTTCATCTCCCTGAGCTCAGCTCTCGAAGGGGTGAAGATGAGCAGTCATGTCGGTCTGTTCTGGGTCTGGGTATAATCTTGTACAGAACAGGCAATGTCATAGGAATTATATATTTATTTTGACTACTTGTTAGACAAGGCTTGTTGAGATGTTATAAAGTAATTTTTGATAGTAGTGTCCCTTCCCTTGTTGAAATGGTAAAATCTGGCTAGAGAGCAGAGGGGAAGAAGGGAAGGACTCTATGACTATGTTGAGATGTCTATAACAAGGCTCCTCATGGGAAGTGCTGCACTAACCGTTAAGCTACAGTGTCGGCCAATCACAGCACTCGCTCAGTAATCTATGCAAATGAGCTGGTGCCAACAGCAATTTCTTGTCAATCAAATTCGCCTAACAGTTCATTTTAGTTCGCCCTTTCTATGGGATTCGGCTCTTCAGCAGCGAGTGAGTCATTCTGTGTAGATATTTTAGATATTTTTCCATTCTCCTCTGGTAAGTATAAAACATGCGTCTCCCTAAGGTCAAAGTCTCTGCATCTAGTGGCGCATAAATACAGCAGAGATCTATGTTATCATTGGGTGGGCACATAAGGTCTGACTAGCAGCGCTTCGCCTGGTGCTTGAGGACGGTGAAACGGGCTTGAGGACTGTGAAACGGCCAGGCCACCCCAACCTTTTCCCACAGGCCGGGTGGCCAAGAGTAATATGATTTATTTATATAGCGCCATTGTAATCCACAACACTTTACAAGTCAGAGACAACATACACAAAATAAGATACAACATACAGTATCAACAATAGGAATGAGGGCCAGCTGGCAAGAGCTTACGGAATAAAAGGAAATAGCGGTAACGCACATGGTGTAAGAGCTTGTTCTGTGCAACCCTGGAAATAAGATAGGGGGCTCTACATCTATATATATAAAGGTGAAAGCCCTCACTGACTGACTGATTGACTGACTTGCCACTCATTGTCTAACTTACCGGTGTTGTGCAAATGTGAAATTTGGCACAAGCATTCTTAAGGTCCTATATAGGAAGAGTAAAGGGGTCGCAACTTCAATATTCAATTCTAAGTGCAAAAGTGACCTCTTATGTTATGTAATTTCCCGGTGTCGTACAAACGTGGAATTCGGCACGAGCTTTCTTTATGTCCTACATAGGAAAAGTAAAGGGGTCACAACATGATTTATCAATTCTAAGTGCAAAAGTAAGAGAACCCCTATGTTATGTACCTAATCTAATTCTCTAATTTCCTGGTGTCGTACAAACTTGAAATTTGGCACGCTCAATCTTTAGGTCCCACAGAGCAAAAGTAAAAGGGTTGCAACTTGATTATTCAATTGTAATTGCAAACGTATGTGACTCCCTGTGTAATGTAAATAATACCACACATCTGTACCGCACAAACGTGACATTTGGTATGAGCATTCTTTAGGTTGTAAATAGGAAAAGTAAAGCAGTCACAATTTGACTATTCAATACTATGTGCAAAATTAAGTGACCCCCTGTGTTATGTAACTTCCCAGTGTCATAAAAACGTGAAAGTTAGCACGACCTTTCTTTAAATACTGACTAGGAAAAGTAAAGGGGTCGCAACTTGATCATTCGATTCTAAGAGCAAAAGTGAGCGACCCCCTATTTTATGTACCTAATCTAAATCTCTAACTTCCTGGGGTCGTACAAACTTGAAATTTGGCATGACCATTCTTTAGTTGCCACATAGGAAAAGTAAAGGTTTGTAATTGTTTGTTCAATTCTTAGTACAGAAGTAAGTGACCCCCTATGTTATGTAACTAATAACACACATCTGAACCGCACAAACATGAAATTTGCCACAACCATTCTTTACATCCTAAATAGGAAAAGTAAAGGGGTCACAACTTCAATATTCAATTCAAAGCGTGAGAAACTGCAAAAATCTGCTATACATGGGATAGTTGCTTTCTCAGAAACCGTAAAGCCTATGGAAATGATTTGTATGCTGAGGAGAATCTATCTCTCCTCTATTTGTATATACTGAGGACAATCTAACTGACCTCTGTGTGCATGTTAAAAGGCTGTAAAGTATTTAGGGAAGCAGCCACGGACTGCATGGATGGAGCATGGCTTCTTAGGCTAAGAAAGGGCTGCAATCCCCAGTCTGGGGTTAAATCTGAATAAAAAGCGGCTTAACATTTAAGGGTAAAAAGTGAGCAGAGTGAGAGGGATGGCACATTCTGCAGAGGGACATCGGTACATGCAGCCTGAGGAGAATCTAAAGCTCCACTGTGCGTATACATATTTTATTCTTGGTTCCTCTGAAGTAATCACGACTTCATAACATTTTCTGGGCGAACAAGACGTAAACACCTGTAATAAGTTAACTTGGGCAAAGCCGGCTATATCAGCTAGTGTCTACATAAAGCTGTATGAAGCAGTCACCAGCCATATCTCTGTATATACAGGTGAGAGGTGCAATAGGGTGTGTGGGGGATAGAGTGGGAAGAAGGGGGTCAGCTTTCCAAAGGAGCGTGAATAAGTAACGTAAATGGAGAAGAGTTAAATTGGGGAAGACGGAAGGCCTCCCTAAAAAGATGTGTTTTTAGGGTATGCTGGGTGCTGGGAATAAACCTGATTCTCTGGGTTAGCACATTGCACAGAACTGGTGCAGCTCTGGAAAAATCTTGCAGCCGGGAGTGGGAACTCAGCAGTTGGCACAGCATTGGAGTTGTGGGTCTGAATCCCACCCAGGGCCGGGCGTTGGGGGGGTAAACTGGGCAGTTGCCCCAAGCTCCTACTTCAGGTATTCCGCTGCCTGTTCATTGAAGCTAGTGAGCAGTCAGCTGATGAACACCATATTACAATGGAAGAGTATAGGCAGGGTGACCTACTGCTGGAGTACTGCCTTGTGTCTGGAATGGGACTCCTGGAGGGAAACAAGAGAGGACTCTAAAGTTTTTCATGGGATGATATGATAAAAGAGCTAAAGGGAGGGGAATTGAGGTTTTTACAAGGGACTGTATTTTTCGTTATGGGATTGTATTTTATATGTTGGCGCTGCAAGAGCAACTCCATTCTAGATGCAACCCTGATCTGTTGGCTTTTCGCAGTTCACTGTCAAAGCCCACAACGTGGTGACGATTGTACAATTCAAAGGCGTCCAACGTCATAGGAGGATAACTTAGAATGAACCAAGCAGCCCGACTCATCCACAGTTCTCTATCTGGGATTTGCAGACGTCACCTGCGATCTCTGAATACATAGCGGTACTGTAATCACTTACACTGTCTACAGAGCACCTGTCAGAGCTGGTATCTACTGCTACATGGTCACTTTATGAGGGTAATATTTGTCATTGCACAGCGGTCTTTATTCAGTACCACTAAACCTCAGTACTTCTGGAAGCGCTGGAAATTAGTGCTACAGATCTGATCGTACCACCTTCTATATTAACTGTATATCACAGTGTTGTTGATAATATAATTGAGCATTTGGGGCCCCATTTATAATTTTGCCCATCGCCGCACTCTGTCTAAGATCGGCCATGAATCGCAACTTTGCAACATCTGCAAACTGCTTGAGGAGTGTAATGATTTTCTCTCTTCCTCCAAATAAAAGCCCATATGATTGTCTATGAGATGGTTTACAGAGATAGATATTTCCAATACATGCTGGCAGATTTTCTGATGGCATACGAAGAAACTAGTTATTATGTTGCCAAAGCGGTCATACACTATGCCATCCTGTGTGCACGAGTAATTACAGTAGATCTGGCCATTATATGACTTGGAGCCCACAGAGGGGAAACTAGTGATAAATGCAGGCTTCATCTCCCTGAGCTCAGCTCTCGAAGGGGTGAAGATGAGCAGTCATGTCGGTCTGTTCTGGGTCTGGGTATAATCTTGTACAGAACAGGCAATGTCATAGGAATTATATATTTATTTTGACTACTTGTTAGACAAGGCTTGTTGAGATGTTATAAAGTAATTTTTGATAGTTGTGGCCCTTCCCTTGTTGAAATGGTAAAATCTGGCTAGAGAGCAGAGGGGAAGAAGGGAAGGACTCTATGACTATGTTGAGATGTCTATAACAAGGCTCCTCATGGGAAGTGCTGCACTAACCGTTAAGCTACAGTGTCGGCCAATCACAGCGCTCGCTCAGTAATCTATGCAAATGAGCTGGTGCCAACAGCAATTTCTTGTCAATCAAATTCGCCTAACAATTCATTTTAGTTCGCCCTTTCTATGGGATTCGGCTCTTCAGCAGCGAGTGAGTCATTCTGTGTAGATATTTTAGATATTTTTCCATTCTCCTCTGGTAAGTATAAAACATGCGTCTCCCTAAGGTCAAAGTCTCTGCATCTAGTGGCGCATAAATACAGCAGAGATCTATGTTATCATTGGGTGGGCACATAAGGTCTGACTAGCAGCGCTTCGCCTGGTGCTTGAGGACGGTGAAACGGGCTTGAGGACTGTGAAACGGCCAGGCCACCCCAACCTTTTCCCACAGGCCGGGTGGCCAAGAGTAATATGATTTATTTATATAGCGCCATTGTAATCCACAACACTTTACAAGTCAGAGACAACATACACAAAATAAGATACAACACACAGTATCAACAATAGGAATGAGGGCCAGCTGGCAAGAGCTTACGGAATAAAAGGAAATAGCGGTAACGCACATGGTGTAAGAGCTTGTTCTGTGCAACCCTGGAAATAAGATAGGGGGCTCTACATCTATATATATAAAGGTGAAAGCCCTCACTGACTGACTGATTGACTGACTTGCCACTCATTGTCTAACTTACCGGTGTTGTGCAAATGTGAAATTTGGCACAAGCATTCTTAAGGTCCTATATAGGAAGAGTAAAGGGGTCGCAACTTCAATATTCAATTCTAAGTGCAAAAGTGACCTCTTATGTTATGTAATTTCCCGGTGTCGTACAAACGTGGAATTCGGCACAAGCTTTCTTTATGTCCTACATAGGAAAAGTAAAGGGGTCACAACATGGGTTATCAATTCTAAGTGCAAAAGTAAGAGAACTCCTATGTTATGTACCTAATCTAATTCTCTAATTTCCTGGTGTCGTACAAACTTGAAATTTGGCACGCTCAATCTTTAGGTCCCACAGAGCAAAAGTAAAAGGGTCGCAACTTGATTATTCAATTGTAATTGCAAACGTATGTGACTCCCTATGTAATGTAAATAATACCACACATCTGTACCGCACAAACGTGACATTTGGTATGAGCATTCTTTAGGTTGTAAATAGGAAAAGTAAAGCAGTCACAATTTGACTATTCAATACTATGTGCAAAATTAAGTGACCCCCTGTGTTATGTAACTTCCCAGTGTCATAAAAACGTGAAAGTTAGCACGACCTTTCTTTAAATACTGACTAGGAACAGTAAAGGGGTCGCAACTTGATCATTCGATTCTAAGAGCAAAAGTGAGCGACCCCCTATTTTATGTATCTAATCTAAATCTCTAACTTCCTGGGGTCGTACAAACTTGAAATTTGGCATGACCATTCTTTAGTTGCCACATAGGAAAAGTAAAGGTTTGTAATTGTTTGTTCAATTCTTAGTACAGAAGTAAGTGACCCCCTATGTTATGTAACTAATAACACACATCTGAACCGCACAAACATGAAATTTGCCACAACCATTCTTTACATCCTAAATAGGAAAAGTAAAGGGGTCACAACTTCAATATTCAATTCAAAGCGTGAGAAACTGCAAAAATCTGCTATACATGGGATAGTTGCTTTCTCAGAAACCGTAAAGCCTATGGAAATGATTTGTATGCTGAGGAGAATCTATCTCTCCTCTATTTGTATATACTGAGGACAATCTAACTGACCTCTGTGTGCATGTTAAAAGGCTGTAAAGTATTTAGGGAAGCAGCCACGGACTGCATGGATGGAGCATGGCTTCTTAGGCTAAGAAAGGGCTGCAATCCCCAGTCTGGGGTTAAATCTGAATAAAAAGCGGCTTAACATTTAAGGCTAAAAAGTGAGCAGAGTGAGAGGGATGGCACATTCTGCAGAGGGACATCGGTACATGCAGCCTGAGGAGAATCTAAAGCTCCACTGTGCGTATACATATTTTATTCTTGGTTCCTCTGAAGTAATCACGACTTCATAACATTTTCTGGGCGAACAAGACGTAAACACCTGTAATAAGTTAACTTGGGCAAAGCCGGCTATATCAGCTAGTGTCTACATAAAGCTGTATGAAGCAGTCACCAGCCATATCTCTGTATATACAGGTGAGAGGTGCAATAGGGTGTGTGGGGGATAGAGTGGGAAGAAGGGGGTCAGCTTTCCAAAGGAGCGTGAATAAGTAACGTAAATGGAGAAGAGTTAAATTGGGGAAGACGGAAGGCCTCCCTAAAAAGATGTGTTTTTAGGGTATGCTGGGTGCTGGGAATAAACCTGATTCTCTGGGTTAGCACATTGCACAGAACTGGTGCAGCTCTGGAAAAATCTTGCAGCCGGGAGTGGGAACTCAGCAGTTGGCACAGCATTGGAGTTGTGGGTCTGAATCCCACCCAGGGCCGGGCGTTGGGGGGGGTAAACTGGGCAGTTGCCCCAAGCTCCTACTTCAGGTATTCCGCTGCCTGTTCATTGAAGCTAGTGAGCAGTCAGCTGATGAACACCATATTACAATGGAAGAGTATAGGCAGGGTGACCTACTGCTGGAGTACTGCCTTGTGTCTGGAATGGGACTCCTGGAGGGAAACAAGAGAGGACTCTAAAGTTTTTCATGGGATGATATGATAAAAGAGCTAAAGGGAGGGGAATTGAGGTTTTTACAAGGGACTGTATTTTTCGTTATGGGATTGTATTTTATATGTTGGCGCTGCAAGAGCAACTCCATTCTAGATGCAACCCTGATCTGTTGGCTTTTCACAGTTCACTGTCAAAGCCCACAACGTGGTGACGATTGTACAATTCAAAGGCGTCCAACGTCATAGGAGGATAACTTAGAATGAACCAAGCAGCCCGACTCATCCACAGTTCTCTATCTGGGGTTTGCAGACGTCACCTGCGATCTCTGAATACATAGCGGTACTGTAATCACTTAGACTGTCTACAGAGCACCTGTCAGAGCTGGTATCTACTGCTACATGGTCACTTTATGAGGGTAATATTTGTCATTGCACAGCGGTCTTTATTCAGTACCACTAAACCTCAGTACTTCTGGAAGCGCTGGAAATTAGTGCTACAGATCTGATCGTACCACCTTCTATATTAACTGAATATCACAGTGTTGTTGATACTATAATTGAGCATTTGGGGCCCCATTTATAATTTTGCCCATCGCCGCACTCTGTCTAAGATCGGCCATGAATCGCAACTTTGCAACATCTGCAAACTGCTTGAGGAGTGTAATGATTTTCTCTCTTCCTCCAAATAAAAGCCCATATGATTGTCTATGAGATGGTTTACAGAGATAGATATTTCCAATACATGCTGGCAGATTTTCTGATGGCATACGAAGAAACTAGTTATTATGTTGCCAAAGCGGTCATACACTATGCCATCCTGTGTGCACGAGTAATAACAGTAGATCTGGCCATTATATGACTTGGAGCCCACAGAGGGGAAACTAGTGATAAATGCAGGCTTCATCTCCCTGAGCTCAGCTCTCGAAGGGGTGAAGATGAGCAGTCATGTCGGTCTGTTCTGGGTCTGGGTATAATCTTGTACAGAACAGGCAATGTCATAGGAATTATATATTTATTTTGACTACTTGTTAGACAAGGCTTGTTGAGATGTTATAAAGTAATTTTTGATAGTAGTGTCCCTTCCCTTGTTGAAATGGTAAAATCTGGCTAGAGAGCAGAGGGGAAGAAGGGAAGGACTCTATGACTATGTTGAGATGTCTATAACAAGGCTCCTCATGGGAAGTGCTGCACTAACCGTTAAGCTACAGTGTCGGCCAATCACAGCGCTCGCTCAGTAATCTATGCAAATGAGCTGGTGCCAACAGCAATTTCTTGTCAATCAAATTCGCCTAACAATTCATTTTAGTTCGCCCTTTCTATGGGATTCGGCTCTTTAGCAGCGAGTGAGTCATTCTGTGTAGATATTTTAGATATTTTTCCATTCTCCTCTGGTAAGTATAAAACATGCGTCTCCCTAAGGTCAAAGTCTCTGCATCTAGTGGCGCATAAATACAGCAGAGATCTATGTTATCATTGGGTGGGCACATAAGGTCTGACTAGCAGTGCTTCGCCTGGTGCTTGAGGACGGTGAAACGGGCTTGAGGACTGTGAAACGGCCAGGCCACCCCAACCTTTTCCCACAGGCCGGGTGGCCAAGAGTAATATGATTTATTTATATAGCGCCATTGTAATCCACAACACTTTACAAGTCAGAGACAACATACACAAAATAAGATACAACACACAGTATCAACAATAGGAATGAGGGCCAGCTGGCAAGAGCTTACGGAATAAAAGGAAATAGCGGTAACGCACATGGTGTAAGAGCTTGTTCTGTGCAACCCTGGAAATAAGATAGGGGGCTCTACATCTATATATATAAAGGTGAAAGCCCTCACTGACTGACTGATTGACTGACTTGCCACTCATTGTCTAACTTACCGGTGTTGTGCAAATGTAAAATTTGGCACAAGCATTCTTAAGGTCCTATATAGGAAGAGTAAAGGGGTCGCAACTTCAATATTCAATTCTAAGTGCAAAAGTGACCTCTTATGTTATGTAATTTCCCGGTGTCGTACAAACGTGGAATTCGGCACAAGCTTTCTTTATGTCCTACATAGGAAAAGTAAAGGGGTCACAACATGGGTTATCAATTCTAAGTGCAAAAGTAAGAGAACTCCTATGTTATGTACCTAATCTAATTCTCTAATTTCCTGGTGTCGTACAAACTTGAAATTTGGCACGCTCAATCTTTAGGTCCCACAGAGCAAAAGTAAAAGGGTTGCAACTTGATTATTCAATTGTAATTGCAAACGTATGTGACTCCCTATGTAATGTAAATAATACCACACATCTGTACCGCACAAACGTGACATTTGGTATGAGCATTCTTTAGGTTGTAAATAGGAAAAGTAAAGCAGTCACAATTTGACTATTCAATACTATGTGCAAAATTAAGTGACCCCCTGTGTTATGTAACTTCCCAGTGTCATAAAAACGTGAAAGTTAGCACGACCTTTCTTTAAATACTGACTAGGAACAGTAAAGGGGTCGCAACTTGATCATTCGATTCTAAGAGCAAAAGTGAGCGACCCCCTATTTTATGTACCTAATCTAAATCTCTAACTTCCTGGGGTCGTACAAACTTGAAATTTGGCATGACCATTCTTTAGTTGCCACATAGGAAAAGTAAAGGTTTGTAATTGTTTGTTCAATTCTTAGTACAGAAGTAAGTGACCCCCTATGTTATGTAACTAATAACACACATCTGAACCGCACAAACATGAAATTTGCCACAACCATTCTTTACATCCTAAATAGTAAAAGTAAAGGGGTCACAACTTCAATATTCAATTCAAAGCGTGAGAAACTGCAAAAATCTGCTATACATGGGATAGTTGCTTTCTCAGAAACCGTAAAGCCTATGGAAATGATTTGTATGCTGAGGAGAATCTATCTCTCCTCTATTTGTATATACTGAGGACAATCTAACTGACCTCTGTGTGCATGTTAAAAGGCTGTAAAGTATTTAGGGAAGCAGCCACGGACTGCATGGATGGAGCATGGCTTCTTAGGCTAAGAAAGGGCTGCAATCCCCAGTCTGGGGTTAAATCTGAATAAAAAGCGGCTTAACATTTAAGGCTAAAAAGTGAGCAGAGTGAGAGGGATGGCACATTCTGCAGAGGGACATCGGTACATGCAGCCTGAGGAGAATCTAAAGCTCCACTGTGCGTATACATATTTTATTCTTGGTTCCTCTGAAGTAATCACGACTTCATAACATTTTCTGGGCGAACAAGACGTAAACACCTGTAATAAGTTAACTTGGGCAAAGCCGGCTATATCAGCTAGTGTCTACATAAAGCTGTATGAAGCAGTCACCAGCCATATCTCTGTATATACAGGTGAGAGGTGCAATAGGGTGTGTGGGGGATAGAGTGGGAAGAAGGGGGTCAGCTTTCCAAAGGAGCGTGAATAAGTAACGTAAATGGAGAAGAGTTAAATTGGGGAAGACGGAAGGCCTCCCTAAAAAGATGTGTTTTTAGGGTATGCTGGGTGCTGGGAATAAACCTGATTCTCTGGGTTAGCACATTGCACAGAACTGGTGCAGCTCTGGAAAAATCTTGCAGCCGGGAGTGGGAACTCAGCAGTTGGCACAGCATTGGAGTTGTGGGTCTGAATCCCACCCAGGGCCGGGCGTTGGGGGGGTAAACTGGGCAGTTGCCCCAAGCTCCTACTTCAGGTATTCCGCTGCCTGTTCATTGAAGCTAGTGAGCAGTCAGCTGATGAACACCATATTACAATGGAAGAGTATAGGCAGGGTGACCTACTGCTGGAGTACTGCCTTGTGTCTGGAATGGGACTCCTGGAGGGAAACAAGAGAGGACTCTAAAGTTTTTCATGGGATGATATGATAAAAGAGCTAAAGGGAGGGGAATTGAGGTTTTTACAAGGGACTGTATTTTTCGTTATGGGATTGTATTTTATATGTTGGCGCTGCAAGAGCAACTCCATTCTAGATGCAACCCTGATCTGTTGGCTTTTCGCAGTTCACTGTCAAAGCCCACAACGTGGTGACGATTGTACAATTCAAAGGCGTCCAACGTCATAGGAGGATAACTTAGAGTGAACCAAGCAGCCCGACTCATCCACAGTTCTCTATCTGGGGTTTGCAGACGTCACCTGCGATCTCTGAATACATAGCGGTACTGTAATCACTTAGACTGTCTACAGAGCACCTGTCAGAGCTGGTATCTACTGCTACATGGTCACTTTATGAGGGTAATATTTGTCATTGCACAGCGGTCTTTATTCAGTACCACTAAACCTCAGTACTTCTGGAAGCGCTGGAAATTAGTGCTACAGATCTGATCGTACCACCTTCTATATTAACTGAATATCACAGTGTTGTTGATACTATAATTGAGCATTTGGGGCCCCATTTATAATTTTGCCTATCGCCGCACTCTGTCTAAGATCGGCCATGAATCGCAACTTTGCAACATCTGCAAACTGCTTGAGGAGTGTAATGATTTTCTCTCTTCCTCCAAATAAAAGCCCATATGATTGTCTATGAGATGGTTTACAGAGATAGATATTTCCAATACATGCTGGCAGATTTTCTGATGGCATACGAAGAAACTAGTTATTATGTTGCCAAAGCGGTCATACACTATGCCATCCTGTGTGCACGAGTAATTACAGTAGATCTGGCCATTATATGACTTGGAGCCCACAGAGGGGAAACTAGTGATAAATGCAGGCTTCATCTCCCTGAGCTCAGCTCTCGAAGGGGTGAAGATGAGCAGTCATGTCGGTCTGTTCTGGGTCTGGGTATAATCTTGTACAGAACAGGCAATGTCATAGGAATTATATATTTATTTTGACTACTTGTTAGACAAGGCTTGTTGAGATGTTATAAAGTAATTTTTGATAGTAGTGTCCCTTCCCTTGTTGAAATGGTAAAATCTGGCTAGAGAGCAGAGGGGAAGAAGGGAAGGACTCTATGACTATGTTGAGATGTCTATAACAAGGCTCCTCATGGGAAGTGCTGCACTAACCGTTAAGCTACAGTGTCGGCCAATCACAGCGCTCGCTCAGTAATCTATGCAAATGAGCTGGTGCCAACAGCAATTTCTTGTCAATCAAATTCGCCTAACAATTCATTTTAGTTCGCCCTTTCTATGGGATTCGGCTCTTTAGCAGCGAGTGAGTCATTCTGTGTAGATATTTTAGATATTTTTCCATTCTCCTCTGGTAAGTATAAAACATGCGTCTCCCTAAGGTCAAAGTCTCTGCATCTAGTGGCGCATAAATACAGCAGAGATCTATGTTATCATTGGGTGGGCACATAAGGTCTGACTAGCAGCGCTTCGCCTGGTGCTTGAGGACGGTGAAACGGGCTTGAGGACTGTGAAACGGCCAGGCCACCCCAACCTTTTCCCACAGGCCGGGTGGCCAAGAGTAATATGATTTATTTATATAGCGCCATTGTAATCCACAACACTTTACAAGTCAGAGACAACATACACAAAATAAGATACAACACACAGTATCAACAATAGGAATGAGGGCCAGCTGGCAAGAGCTTACGGAATAAAAGGAAATAGCGGTAACGCACATGGTGTAAGAGCTTGTTCTGTGCAACCCTGGAAATAAGATAGGGGGCTCTACATCTATATATATAAAGGTGAAAGCCCTCACTGACTGACTGATTGACTGACTTGCCACTCATTGTCTAACTTACCGGTGTTGTGCAAATGTGAAATTTGGCACAAGCATTCTTAAGGTCCTGTATAGGAAGAGTAAAGAGGTCGCAACTTCAATATTCAATTCTAAGTGCAAAAGTGACCTCTTATGTTATGTAATTTCCCGGTGTCGTACAAACGTGGAATTCGGCACAAGCTTTCTTTATGTCCTACATAGGAAAAGTAAAGGGGTCACAACATGGGTTATCAATTCTAAGTGCAAAAGTAAGAGAACTCCTATGTTATGTACCTAATCTAATTCTCTAATTTCCTGGTGTCGTACAAACTTGAAATTTGGCACGCTCAATCTTTAGGTCCCACAGAGCAAAAGTAAAAGGGTCGCAACTTGATTATTCAATTGTAATTGCAAACGTATGTGACTCCCTATGTAATGTAAATAATACCACACATCTGTACCGCACAAACGTGACATTTGGTATGAGCATTCTTTAGGTTGTAAATAGGAAAAGTAAAGCAGTCACAATTTGACTATTCAATACTATGTGCAAAATTAAGTGACCCCCTGTGTTATGTAACTTCCCAGTGTCATAAAAACGTGAAAGTTAGCACGACCTTTCTTTAAATACTGACTAGGAACAGTAAAGGGGTCGCAACTTGATCATTCGATTCTAAGAGCAAAAGTGAGCGACCCCCTATTTTATGTACCTAATCTAAATCTCTAACTTCCTGGGGTCGTACAAACTTGAAATTTGGCATGACCATTCTTTAGTTGCCACATAGGAAAAGTAAAGGTTTGTAATTGTTTGTTCAATTCTTAGTACAGAAGTAAGTGACCCCCTATGTTATGTAACTAATAACACACATCTGAACCGCACAAACATGAAATTTGCCACAACCATTCTTTACATCCTAAATAGTAAAAGTAAAGGGGTCACAACTTCAATATTCAATTCAAAGCGTGAGAAACTGCAAAAATCTGCTATACATGGGATAGTTGCTTTCTCAGAAACCGTAAAGCCTATGGAAATGATTTGTATGCTGAGGAGAATCTATCTCTCCTCTATTTGTATATACTGAGGACAATCTAACTGACCTCTGTGTGCATGTTAAAAGGCTGTAAAGTATTTAGGGAAGCAGCCACGGACTGCATGGATGGAGCATGGCTTCTTAGGCTAAGAAAGGGCTGCAATCCCCAGTCTGGGGTTAAATCTGAATAAAAAGCGGCTTAACATTTAAGGGTAAAAAGTGAGCAGAGTGAGAGGGATGGCACATTCTGCAGAGGGACATCGGTACATGCAGCCTGAGGAGAATCTAAAGCTCCACTGTGCGTATACATATTTTATTCTTGGTTCCTCTGAAGTAATCACGACTTCATAACATTTTCTGGGCGAACAAGACGTAAACACCTGTAATAAGTTAACTTGGGCAAAGCCGGCTATATCAGCTAGTGTCTACATAAAGCTGTATGAAGCAGTCACCAGCCATATCTCTGTATATACAGGTGAGAGGTGCAATAGGGTGTGTGGGGGATAGAGTGGGAAGAAGGGGGTCAGCTTTCCAAAGGAGCGTGAATAAGTAACGTAAATGGAGAAGAGTTAAATTGGGGAAGACGGAAGGCCTCCCTAAAAAGATGTGTTTTTAGGGTATGCTGGGTGCTGGGAATAAACCTGATTCTCTGGGTTAGCACATTGCACAGAACTGGTGCAGCTCTGGAAAAATCTTGCAGCCGGGAGTGGGAACTCAGCAGTTGGCACAGCATTGGAGTTGTGGGTCTGAATCCCACCCAGGGCCGGGCGTTGGGGGGGTAAACTGGGCAGTTGCCCCAAGCTCCTACTTCAGGTATTCCGCTGCCTGTTCATTGAAGCTAGTGAGCAGTCAGCTGATGAACACCATATTACAATGGAAGAGTATAGGCAGGGTGACCTACTGCTGGAGTACTGCCTTGTGTCTGGAATGGGACTCCTGGAGGGAAACAAGAGAGGACTCTAAAGTTTTTCATGGGATGATATGATAAAAGAGCTAAAGGGAGGGGAATTGAGGTTTTTACAAGGGACTGTATTTTTCGTTATGGGATTGTATTTTATATGTTGGCGCTGCAAGAGCAACTCCATTCTAGATGCAACCCTGATCTGTTGGCTTTTCACAGTTCACTGTCAAAGCCCACAACGTGGTGACGATTGTACAATTCAAAGGCGTCCAACGTCATAGGAGGATAACTTAGAATGAACCAAGCAGCCCGACTCATCCACAGTTCTCTATCTGGGGTTTGCAGACGTCACCTGCGATCTCTGAATACATAGCGGTACTGTAATCACTTAGACTGTCTACAGAGCACCTGTCAGAGCTGGTATCTACTGCTACATGGTCACTTTATGAGGGTAATATTTGTCATTGCACAGCGGTCTTTATTCAGTACCACTAAACCTCAGTACTTCTGGAAGCACTGGAAATTAGTGCTACAGATCTGATCGTACCACCTTCTATATTAACTGAATATCACAGTGTTGTTGATACTATAATTGAGCATTTGGGGCCCCATTTATAATTTTGCCCATCGCCGCACTCTGTCTAAGATCGGCCATGAATCGCAACTTTGCAACATCTGCAAACTGCTTGAGGAGTGTAATGATTTTCTCTCTTCCTCCAAATAAAAGCCCATATGATTGTCTATGAGATGGTTTACAGAGATAGATATTTCCAATACATGCTGGCAGATTTTCTGATGGCATACGAAGAAACTAGTTATTATGTTGCCAAAGCGGTCATACACTATGCCATCCTGTGTGCACGAGTAATTACAGTAGATCTGGCCATTATATGACTTGGAGCCCACAGAGGGGAAACTAGTGATAAATGCAGGCTTCATCTCCCTGAGCTCAGCTCTCGAAGGGGTGAAGATGAGCAGTCATGTCGGTCTGTTCTGGGTCTGGGTATAATCTTGTACAGAACAGGCAATGTCATAGGAATTATATATTTATTTTGACTACTTGTTAGACAAGGCTTGTTGAGATGTTATAAAGTAATTTTTGATAGTAGTGTCCCTTCCCTTGTTGAAATGGTAAAATCTGGCTAGAGAGCAGAGGGGAAGAAGGGAAGGACTCTATGACTATGTTGAGATGTCTATAACAAGGCTCCTCATGGGAAGTGCTGCACTAACCGTTAAGCTACAGTGTCGGCCAATCACAGCGCTCGCTCAGTAATCTATGCAAATGAGCTGGTGCCAACAGCAATTTCTTGTCAATCAAATTCGCCTAACAATTCATTTTAGTTCGCCCTTTCTATGGGATTCGGCTCTTTAGCAGCGAGTGAGTCATTCTGTGTAGATATTTTAGATATTTTTCCATTCTCCTCTGGTAAGTATAAAACATGCGTCTCCCTAAGGTCAAAGTCTCTGCATCTAGTGGCGCATAAATACAGCAGAGATCTATGTTATCATTGGGTGGGCACATAAGGTCTGACTAGCAGCGCTTCGCCTGGTGCTTGAGGACGGTGAAACGGGCTTGAGGACTGTGAAACGGCCAGGCCACCCCAACCTTTTCCCACAGGCCGGGTGGCCAAGAGTAATATGATTTATTTATATAGCGCCATTGTAATCCACAACACTTTACAAGTCAGAGACAACATACACAAAATAAGATACAACACACAGTATCAACAATAGGAATGAGGGCCAGCTGGCAAGAGCTTACGGAATAAAAGGAAATAGCGGTAACGCACATGGTGTAAGAGCTTGTTCTGTGCAACCCTGGAAATAAGATAGGGGGCTCTACATCTATATATATAAAGGTGAAAGCCCTCACTGACTGACTGATTGACTGACTTGCCACTCATTGTCTAACTTACTGGTGTTGTGCAAATGTGAAATTTGGCACAAGCATTCTTAAGGTCCTATATAGGAAGAGTAAAGGGGTCGCAACTTCAATATTCAATTCTAAGTGCAAAAGTGACCTCTTATGTTATGTAATTTCCCGGTGTCGTACAAACGTGGAATTCGGCACAAGCTTTCTTTATGTCCTACATAGGAAAAGTAAAGGGGTCACAACATGGGTTATCAATTCTAAGTGCAAAAGTAAGAGAACTCCTATGTTATGTACCTAATCTAATTCTCTAATTTCCTGGTGTCGTACAAACTTGAAATTTGGCACGCTCAATCTTTAGGTCCCACAGAGCAAAAGTAAAAGGGTCGCAACTTGATTATTCAATTGTAATTGCAAACGTATGTGACTCCCTATGTAATGTAAATAATACCACACATCTGTACCGCACAAACGTGACATTTGGTATGAGCATTCTTTAGGTTGTAAATAGGAAAAGTAAAGCAGTCACAATTTGACTATTCAATACTATGTGCAAAATTAAGTGACCCCCTGTGTTATGTAACTTCCCAGTGTCATAAAAACGTGAAAGTTAGCACGACCTTTCTTTAAATACTGAGTAGGAACAGTAAAGGGGTCGCAACTTGATCATTCGATTCTAAGAGCAAAAGTGAGCGACCCCCTATTTTATGTACCTAATCTAAATCTCTAACTTCCTGGGGTCGTACAAACTTGAAATTTGGCATGACCATTCTTTAGTTGCCACATAGGAAAAGTAAAGGTTTGTAATTGTTTGTTCAATTCTTAGTACAGAAGTAAGTGACCCCCTATGTTATGTAACTAATAACACACATCTGAACCGCACAAACATGAAATTTGCCACAACCATTCTTTACATCCTAAATAGTAAAAGTAAAGGGGTCACAACTTCAATATTCAATTCAAAGCGTGAGAAACTGCAAAAATCTGATATACATGGGATAGTTGCTTTCTCAGAAACCGTAAAGCCTATGGAAATGATTTGTATGCTGAGGAGAATCTATCTCTCCTCTATTTGTATATACTGAGGACAATCTAACTGACCTCTGTGTGCATGTTAAAAGGCTGTAAAGTATTTAGGGAAGCAGCCAGGGACTGCATGGATGGAGCATGGCTTCTTAGGCTAAGAAAGGGCTGCAATCCCCAGTCTGGGGTTAAATCTGAATAAAAAGCGGCTTAACATTTAAGGGTAAAAAGTGAGCAGAGTGAGAGGGATGGCACATTCTGCAGAGGGACATCGGTACATGCAGCCTGAGGAGAATCTAAAGCTCCACTGTGCGTATACATATTTTATTCTTGGTTCCTCTGAAGTAATCACGACTTCATAACATTTTCTGGGCGAACAAGACGTAAACACCTGTAATAAGTTAACTTGGGCAAAGCCGGCTATATCAGCTAGTGTCTACATAAAGCTGTATGAAGCAGTCACCAGCCATATCTCTGTATATACAGGTGAGAGGCGCAATAGGGTGTGTGGGGGATAGAGTGGGAAGAAGGGGGTCAGCTTTCCAAAGGAGCGTGAATAAGTAACGTAAATGGAGAAGAGTTAAATTGGGGAAGACGGAAGGCCTCCCTAAAAAGATGTGTTTTTAGGGTATGCTGGGTGCTGGGAATAAACCTGATTCTCTGGGTTAGCACATTGCACAGAACTGGTGCAGCTCTGGAAAAATCTTGCAGCCGGGAGTGGGAACTCAGCAGTTGGCACAGCATTGGAGTTGTGGGTCTGAATCCCACCCAGGGCCGGGCGTTGGGGGGGTAAACTGGGCAGTTGCCCCAAGCTCCTACTTCAGGTATTCCGCTGCCTGTTCATTGAAGCTAGTGAGCAGTCAGCTGATGAACACCATATTACAATGGAAGAGTATAGGCAGGGTGACCTACTGCTGGAGTACTGCCTTGTGTCTGGAATGGGACTCCTGGAGGGAAACAAGAGAGGACTCTAAAGTTTTTCATGGGATGATATGATAAAAGAGCTAAAGGGAGGGGAATTGAGGTTTTTACAAGGGACTGTATTTTTCGTTATGGGATTGTATTTTATATGTTGGCGCTGCAAGAGCAACTCCATTCTAGATGCAACCCTGATCTGTTGGCTTTTCAGAGTTCACTGTCAAAGCCCACAACGTGGTGACGATTGTACAATTCAAAGGCGTCCAACGTCATAGGAGGATAACTTAGAATGAACCAAGCAGCCCGACTCATCCACAGTTCTCTATCTGGGGTTTGCAGACGTCACCTGCGATCTCTGAATACATAGCGGTACTGTAATCACTTAGACTGTCTACAGAGCACCTGTCAGAGCTGGTATCTACTGCTACATGGTCACTTTATGAGGGTAATATTTGTCATTGCACAGCGGTCTTTATTCAGTACCACTAAACCTCAGTACTTCTGGAAGCGCTGGAAATTAGTGCTACAGATCTGATCGTACCACCTTCTATATTAACTGAATATCACAGTGTTGTTGATACTATAATTGAGCATTTGGGGCCCCATTTATAATTTTGCCCATCGCCGCACTCTGTCTAAGATCGGCCATGAATCGCAACTTTGCAACATCTGCAAACTGCTTGAGGAGTGTAATGATTTTCTCTCTTCCTCCAAATAAAAGCCCATATGATTGTCTATGAGATGGTTTACAGAGATAGATATTTCCAATACATGCTGGCAGATTTTCTGATGGCATACGAAGAAACTAGTTATTATGTTGCCAAAGCGGTCATACACTATGCCATCCTGTGTGCACGAGTAATTACAGTAGATCTGGCCATTATATGACTTGGAGCCCACAGAGGGGAAACTAGTGATAAATGCAGGCTTCATCTCCCTGAGCTCAGCTCTCGAAGGGGTGAAGATGAGCAGTCATGTCGGTCTGTTCTGGGTCTGGGTATAATCTTGTACAGAACAGGCAATGTCATAGGAATTATATATTTATTTTGACTACTTGTTAGACAAGGCTTGTTGAGATGTTATAAAGTAATTTTTGATAGTAGTGTCCCTTCCCTTGTTGAAATGGTAAAATCTGGCTAGAGAGCAGAGGGGAAGAAGGGAAGGACTCTATGACTATGTTGAGATGTCTATAACAAGGCTCCTCATGGGAAGTGCTGCACTAACCGTTAAGCTACAGTGTCGGCCAATCACAGCACTCGCTCAGTAATCTATGCAAATGAGCTGGTGCCAACAGCAATTTCTTGTCAATCAAATTCGCCTAACAATTCATTTTAGTTCGCCCTTTCTATGGGATTCGGCTCTTCAGCAGCGAGTGAGTCATTCTGTGTAGATATTTTAGATATTTTTCCATTCTCCTCTGGTAAGTATAAAACATGCGTCTCCCTAAGGTCAAAGTCTCTGCATCTAGTGGCGCATAAATACAGCAGAGATCTATGTTATCATTGGGTGGGCACATAAGGTCTGACTAGCAGCGCTTCGCCTGGTGCTTGAGGACGGTGAAACGGGCTTGAGGACTGTGAAACGGCCAGGCCACCCCAACCTTTTCCCACAGGCCGGGTGGCCAAGAGTAATATGATTTATTTATATAGCGCCATTGCAATCCACAACACTTTACAAGTCAGAGACAACATACACAAAATAAGATACAACATACAGTATCAACAATAGGAATGAGGGCCAGCTGGCAAGAGCTTACGGAATAAAAGGAAATAGCGGTAACGCACATGGTGTAAGAGCTTGTTCTGTGCAACCCTGGAAATAAGATAGGGGGCTCTACATCTATATATATAAAGGTGAAAGCCCTCACTGACTGACTGATTGACTGACTTGCCACTCATTGTCTAACTTACCGGTGTTGTGCAAATGTGAAATTTGGCACAAGCATTCTTAAGGTCCTATATAGGAAGAGTAAAGGGGTCGCAACTTCAATATTCAATTCTAAGTGCAAAAGTGACCTCTTATGTTATGTAATTTCCCGGTGTCGTACAAACGTGGAATTCGGCACAAGCTTTCTTTATGTCCTACATAGGAAAAGTAAAGGGGTCACAACATGATTTATCAATTCTAAGTGCAAAAGTAAGAGAACCCCTATGTTATGTACCTAATCTAATTCTCTAATTTCCTGGTGTCGTACAAACTTGAAATTTGGCACGCTCAATCTTTAGGTCCCACAGAGCAAAAGTAAAAGGGTTGCAACTTGATTATTCAATTGTAATTGCAAACGTATGTGACTCCCTATGTAATGTAAATAATACCACACATCTGTACCGCACAAACGTGACATTTGGTATGAGCATTCTTTAGGTTGTAAATAGGAAAAGTAAAGCAGTCACAATTTGACTATTCAATACTATGTGCAAAATTAAGTGACCCCCTGTGTTATGTAACTTCCCAGTGTCATAAAAACGTGAAAGTTAGCACGACCTTTCTTTAAATACTGAGTAGGAACAGTAAAGGGGTCGCAACTTGATCATTCGATTCTAAGAGCAAAAGTGAGCGACCCCCTATTTTATGTACCTAATCTAAATCTCTAACTTCCTGGGGTCGTACAAACTTGAAATTTGGCATGACCATTCTTTAGTTGCCACATAGGAAAAGTAAAGGTTTGTAATTGTTTGTTCAATTCTTAGTACAGAAGTAAGTGACCCCCTATGTTATGTAACTAATAACACACATCTGAACCGCACAAACATGAAATTTGCCACAACCATTCTTTACATCCTAAATAGTAAAAGTAAAGGGGTCACAACTTCAATATTCAATTCAAAGCGTGAGAAACTGCAAAAATCTGATATACATGGGATAGTTGCTTTCTCAGAAACCGTAAAGCCTATGGAAATGATTTGTATGCTGAGGAGAATCTATCTCTCCTCTATTTGTATATACTGAGGACAATCTAACTGACCTCTGTGTGCATGTTAAAAGGCTGTAAAGTATTTAGGGAAGCAGCCAGGGACTGCATGGATGGAGCATGGCTTCTTAGGCTAAGAAAGGGCTGCAATCCCCAGTCTGGGGTTAAATCTGAATAAAAAGCGGCTTAACATTTAAGGGTAAAAAGTGAGCAGAGTGAGAGGGATGGCACATTCTGCAGAGGGACATCGGTACATGCAGCCTGAGGAGAATCTAAAGCTCCACTGTGCGTATACATATTTTATTCTTGGTTCCTCTGAAGTAATCACGACTTCATAACATTTTCTGGGCGAACAAGACGTAAACACCTGTAATAAGTTAACTTGGGCAAAGCCGGCTATATCAGCTAGTGTCTACATAAAGCTGTATGAAGCAGTCACCAGCCATATCTCTGTATATACAGGTGAGAGGCGCAATAGGGTGTGTGGGGGATAGAGTGGGAAGAAGGGGGTCAGCTTTCCAAAGGAGCGTGAATAAGTAACGTAAATGGAGAAGAGTTAAATTGGGGAAGACGGAAGGCCTCCCTAAAAAGATGTGTTTTTAGGGTATGCTGGGTGCTGGGAATAAACCTGATTCTCTGGGTTAGCACATTGCACAGAACTGGTGCAGCTCTGGAAAAATCTTGCAGCCGGGAGTGGGAACTCAGCAGTTGGCACAGCATTGGAGTTGTGGGTCTGAATCCCACCCAGGGCCGGGCGTTGGGGGGGTAAACTGGGCAGTTGCCCCAAGCTCCTACTTCAGGTATTCCGCTGCCTGTTCATTGAAGCTAGTGAGCAGTCAGCTGATGAACACCATATTACAATGGAAGAGTATAGGCAGGGTGACCTACTGCTGGAGTACTGCCTTGTGTCTGGAATGGGACTCCTGGAGGGAAACAAGAGAGGACTCTAAAGTTTTTCATGGGATGATATGATAAAAGAGCTAAAGGGAGGGGAATTGAGGTTTTTACAAGGGACTGTATTTTTCGTTATGGGATTGTATTTTATATGTTGGCGCTGCAAGAGCAACTCCATTCTAGATGCAACCCTGATCTGTTGGCTTTTCACAGTTCACTGTCAAAGCCCACAACGTGGTGACGATTGTACAATTCAAAGGCGTCCAACGTCATAGGAGGATAACTTAGAATGAACCAAGCAGCCCGACTCATCCACAGTTCTCTATCTGGGGTTTGCAGACGTCACCTGCGATCTCTGAATACATAGCGGTACTGTAATCACTTAGACTGTCTACAGAGCACCTGTCAGAGCTGGTATCTACTGCTACATGGTCACTTTATGAGGGTAATATTTGTCATTGCACAGCGGTCTTTATTCAGTACCACTAAACCTCAGTACTTCTGGAAGCACTGGAAATTAGTGCTACAGATCTGATCGTACCACCTTCTATATTAACTGAATATCACAGTGTTGTTGATACTATAATTGAGCATTTGGGGCCCCATTTATAATTTTGCCCATCGCCGCACTCTGTCTAAGATCGGCCATGAATCGCAACTTTGCAACATCTGCAAACTGCTTGAGGAGTGTAATGATTTTCTCTCTTCCTCCAAATAAAAGCCCATATGATTGTCTATGAGATGGTTTACAGAGATAGATATTTCCAATACATGCTGGCAGATTTTCTGATGGCATACGAAGAAACTAGTTATTATGTTGCCAAAGCGGTCATACACTATGCCATCCTGTGTGCACGAGTAATTACAGTAGATCTGGCCATTATATGACTTGGAGCCCACAGAGGGGAAACTAGTGATAAATGCAGGCTTCATCTCCCTGAGCTCAGCTCTCGAAGGGGTGAAGATGAGCAGTCATGTCGGTCTGTTCTGGGTCTGGGTATAATCTTGTACAGAACAGGCAATGTCATAGGAATTATATATTTATTTTGACTACTTGTTAGACAAGGCTTGTTGAGATGTTATAAAGTAATTTTTGATAGTAGTGTCCCTTCCCTTGTTGAAATGGTAAAATCTGGCTAGAGAGCAGAGGGGAAGAAGGGAAGGACTCTATGACTATGTTGAGATGTCTATAACAAGGCTCCTCATGGGAAGTGCTGCACTAACCGTTAAGCTACAGTGTCGGCCAATCACAGCGCTCGCTCAGTAATCTATGCAAATGAGCTGGTGCCAACAGCAATTTCTTGTCAATCAAATTCGCCTAACAATTCATTTTAGTTCGCCCTTTCTATGGGATTCGGCTCTTTAGCAGCGAGTGAGTCATTCTGTGTAGATATTTTAGATATTTTTCCATTCTCCTCTGGTAAGTATAAAACATGCGTCTCCCTAAGGTCAAAGTCTCTGCATCTAGTGGCGCATAAATACAGCAGAGATCTATGTTATCATTGGGTGGGCACATAAGGTCTGACTAGCAGCGCTTCGCCTGGTGCTTGAGGACGGTGAAACGGGCTTGAGGACTGTGAAACGGCCAGGCCACCCCAACCTTTTCCCACAGGCCGGGTGGCCAAGAGTAATATGATTTATTTATATAGCGCCATTGTAATCCACAACACTTTACAAGTCAGAGACAACATACACAAAATAAGATACAACACACAGTATCAACAATAGGAATGAGGGCCAGCTGGCAAGAGCTTACGGAATAAAAGGAAATAGCGGTAACGCACATGGTGTAAGAGCTTGTTCTGTGCAACCCTGGAAATAAGATAGGGGGCTCTACATCTATATATATAAAGGTGAAAGCCCTCACTGACTGACTGATTGACTGACTTGCCACTCATTGTCTAACTTACCGGTGTTGTGCAAATGTGAAATTTGGCACAAGCATTCTTAAGGTCCTATATAGGAAGAGTAAAGGGGTCGCAACTTCAATATTCAATTCTAAGTGCAAAAGTGACCTCTTATGTTATGTAATTTCCCGGTGTCGTACAAACGTGGAATTCGGCACAAGCTTTCTTTATGTCCTACATAGGAAAAGTAAAGGGGTCACAACATGGGTTATCAATTCTAAGTGCAAAAGTAAGAGAACTCCTATGTTATGTACCTAATCTAATTCTCTAATTTCCTGGTGTCGTACAAACTTGAAATTTGGCACGCTCAATCTTTAGGTCCCACAGAGCAAAAGTAAAAGGGTCGCAACTTGATTATTCAATTGTAATTGCAAACGTATGTGACTCCCTATGTAATGTAAATAATACCACACATCTGTACCGCACAAACGTGACATTTGGTATGAGCATTCTTTAGGTTGTAAATAGGAAAAGTAAAGCAGTCACAATTTGACTATTCAATACTATGTGCAAAATTAAGTGACCCCCTGTGTTATGTAACTTCCCAGTGTCATAAAAACGTGAAAGTTAGCACGACCTTTCTTTAAATACTGAGTAGGAACAGTAAAGGGGTCGCAACTTGATCATTCGATTCTAAGAGCAAAAGTGAGCGACCCCCTATTTTATGTACCTAATCTAAATCTCTAACTTCCTGGGGTCGTACAAACTTGAAATTTGGCATGACCATTCTTTAGTTGCCACATAGGAAAAGTAAAGGTTTGTAATTGTTTGTTCAATTCTTAGTACAGAAGTAAGTGACCCCCTATGTTATGTAACTAATAACACACATCTGAACCGCACAAACATGAAATTTGCCACAACCATTCTTTACATCCTAAATAGTAAAAGTAAAGGGGTCACAACTTCAATATTCAATTCAAAGCGTGAGAAACTGCAAAAATCTGATATACATGGGATAGTTGCTTTCTCAGAAACCGTAAAGCCTATGGAAATGATTTGTATGCTGAGGAGAATCTATCTCTCCTCTATTTGTATATACTGAGGACAATCTAACTGACCTCTGTGTGCATGTTAAAAGGCTGTAAAGTATTTAGGGAAGCAGCCAGGGACTGCATGGATGGAGCATGGCTTCTTAGGCTAAGAAAGGGCTGCAATCCCCAGTCTGGGGTTAAATCTGAATAAAAAGCGGCTTAACATTTAAGGGTAAAAAGTGAGCAGAGTGAGAGGGATGGCACATTCTGCAGAGGGACATCGGTACATGCAGCCTGAGGAGAATCTAAAGCTCCACTGTGCGTATACATATTTTATTCTTGGTTCCTCTGAAGTAATCACGACTTCATAACATTTTCTGGGCGAACAAGACGTAAACACCTGTAATAAGTTAACTTGGGCAAAGCCGGCTATATCAGCTAGTGTCTACATAAAGCTGTATGAAGCAGTCACCAGCCATATCTCTGTATATACAGGTGAGAGGCGCAATAGGGTGTGTGGGGGATAGAGTGGGAAGAAGGGGGTCAGCTTTCCAAAGGAGCGTGAATAAGTAACGTAAATGGAGAAGAGTTAAATTGGGGAAGACGGAAGGCCTCCCTAAAAAGATGTGTTTTTAGGGTATGCTGGGTGCTGGGAATAAACCTGATTCTCTGGGTTAGCACATTGCACAGAACTGGTGCAGCTCTGGAAAAATCTTGCAGCCGGGAGTGGGAACTCAGCAGTTGGCACAGCATTGGAGTTGTGGGTCTGAATCCCACCCAGGGCCGGGCGTTGGGGGGGTAAACTGGGCAGTTGCCCCAAGCTCCTACTTCAGGTATTCCGCTGCCTGTTCATTGAAGCTAGTGAGCAGTCAGCTGATGAACACCATATTACAATGGAAGAGTATAGGCAGGGTGACCTACTGCTGGAGTACTGCCTTGTGTCTGGAATGGGACTCCTGGAGGGAAACAAGAGAGGACTCTAAAGTTTTTCATGGGATGATATGATAAAAGAGCTAAAGGGAGGGGAATTGAGGTTTTTACAAGGGACTGTATTTTTCGTTATGGGATTGTATTTTATATGTTGGCGCTGCAAGAGCAACTCCATTCTAGATGCAACCCTGATCTGTTGGCTTTTCAGAGTTCACTGTCAAAGCCCACAACGTGGTGACGATTGTACAATTCAAAGGCGTCCAACGTCATAGGAGGATAACTTAGAATGAACCAAGCAGCCCGACTCATCCACAGTTCTCTATCTGGGGTTTGCAGACGTCACCTGCGATCTCTGAATACATAGCGGTACTGTAATCACTTAGACTGTCTACAGAGCACCTGTCAGAGCTGGTATCTACTGCTACATGGTCACTTTATGAGGGTAATATTTGTCATTGCACAGCGGTCTTTATTCAGTACCACTAAACCTCAGTACTTCTGGAAGCGCTGGAAATTAGTGCTACAGATCTGATCGTACCACCTTCTATATTAACTGAATATCACAGTGTTGTTGATACTATAATTGAGCATTTGGGGCCCCATTTATAATTTTGCCCATCGCCGCACTCTGTCTAAGATCGGCCATGAATCGCAACTTTGCAACATCTGCAAACTGCTTGAGGAGTGTAATGATTTTCTCTCTTCCTCCAAATAAAAGCCCATATGATTGTCTATGAGATGGTTTACAGAGATAGATATTTCCAATACATGCTGGCAGATTTTCTGATGGCATACGAAGAAACTAGTTATTATGTTGCCAAAGCGGTCATACACTATGCCATCCTGTGTGCACGAGTAATTACAGTAGATCTGGCCATTATATGACTTGGAGCCCACAGAGGGGAAACTAGTGATAAATGCAGGCTTCATCTCCCTGAGCTCAGCTCTCGAAGGGGTGAAGATGAGCAGTCATGTCGGTCTGTTCTGGGTCTGGGTATAATCTTGTACAGAACAGGCAATGTCATAGGAATTATATATTTATTTTGACTACTTGTTAGACAAGGCTTGTTGAGATGTTATAAAGTAATTTTTGATAGTAGTGTCCCTTCCCTTGTTGAAATGGTAAAATCTGGCTAGAGAGCAGAGGGGAAGAAGGGAAGGACTCTATGACTATGTTGAGATGTCTATAACAAGGCTCCTCATGGGAAGTGCTGCACTAACCGTTAAGCTACAGTGTCGGCCAATCACAGCGCTCGCTCAGTAATCTATGCAAATGAGCTGGTGCCAACAGCAATTTCTTGTCAATCAAATTCGCCTAACAATTCATTTTAGTTCGCCCTTTCTATGGGATTCGGCTCTTTAGCAGCGAGTGAGTCATTCTGTGTAGATATTTTAGATATTTTTCCATTCTCCTCTGGTAAGTATAAAACATGCGTCTCCCTAAGGTCAAAGTCTCTGCATCTAGTGGCGCATAAATACAGCAGAGATCTATGTTATCATTGGGTGGGCACATAAGGTCTGACTAGCAGCGCTTCGCCTGGTGCTTGAGGACGGTGAAACGGGCTTGAGGACTGTGAAACGGCCAGGCCACCCCAACCTTTTCCCACAGGCCGGGTGGCCAAGAGTAATATGATTTATTTATATAGCGCCATTGTAATCCACAACACTTTACAAGTCAGAGACAACATACACAAAATAAGATACAACACACAGTATCAACAATAGGAATGAGGGCCAGCTGGCAAGAGCTTACGGAATAAAAGGAAATAGCGGTAACGCACATGGTGTAAGAGCTTGTTCTGTGCAACCCTGGAAATAAGATAGGGGGCTCTACATCTATATATATAAAGGTGAAAGCCCTCACTGACTGACTGATTGACTGACTTGCCACTCATTGTCTAACTTACCGGTGTTGTGCAAATGTGAAATTTGGCACAAGCATTCTTAAGGTCCTATATAGGAAGAGTAAAGGGGTCGCAACTTCAATATTCAATTCTAAGTGCAAAAGTGACCTCTTATGTTATGTAATTTCCCGGTGTCGTACAAACGTGGAATTCGGCACAAGCTTTCTTTATGTCCTACATAGGAAAAGTAAAGGGGTCACAACATGGGTTATCAATTCTAAGTGCAAAAGTAAGAGAACTCCTATGTTATGTACCTAATCTAATTCTCTAATTTCCTGGTGTCGTACAAACTTGAAATTTGGCACGCTCAATCTTTAGGTCCCACAGAGCAAAAGTAATAGGGTCGCAACTTGATTATTCAATTGTAATTGCAAACGTATGTGACTCCCTATGTAATGTAAATAATACCACACATCTGTACCGCACAAACGTGACATTTGGTATGAGCATTCTTTAGGTTGTAAATAGGAAAAGTAAAGCAGTCACAATTTGACTATTCAATACTATGTGCAAAATTAAGTGACCCCCTGTGTTATGTAACTTCCCAGTGTCATAAAAACGTGAAAGTTAGCACGACCTTTCTTTAAATACTGAGTAGGAACAGTAAAGGGGTCGCAACTTGATCATTCGATTCTAAGAGCAAAAGTGAGCGACCCCCTATTTTATGTACCTAATCTAAATCTCTAACTTCCTGGGGTCGTACAAACTTGAAATTTGGCATGACCATTCTTTAGTTGCCACATAGGAAAAGTAAAGGTTTGTAATTGTTTGTTCAATTCTTAGTACAGAAGTAAGTGACCCCCTATGTTATGTAACTAATAACACACATCTGAACCGCACAAACATGAAATTTGCCACAACCATTCTTTACATCCTAAATAGTAAAAGTAAAGGGGTCACAACTTCAATATTCAATTCAAAGCGTGAGAAACTGCAAAAATCTGATATACATGGGATAGTTGCTTTCTCAGAAACCGTAAAGCCTATGGAAATGATTTGTATGCTGAGGAGAATCTATCTCTCCTCTATTTGTATATACTGAGGACAATCTAACTGACCTCTGTGTGCATGTTAAAAGGCTGTAAAGTATTTAGGGAAGCAGCCAGGGACTGCATGGATGGAGCATGGCTTCTTAGGCTAAGAAAGGGCTGCAATCCCCAGTCTGGGGTTAAATCTGAATAAAAAGCGGCTTAACATTTAAGGGTAAAAAGTGAGCAGAGTGAGAGGGATGGCACATTCTGCAGAGGGACATCGGTACATGCAGCCTGAGGAGAATCTAAAGCTCCACTGTGCGTATACATATTTTATTCTTGGTTCCTCTGAAGTAATCACGACTTCATAACATTTTCTGGGCGAACAAGACGTAAACACCTGTAATAAGTTAACTTGGGCAAAGCCGGCTATATCAGCTAGTGTCTACATAAAGCTGTATGAAGCAGTCACCAGCCATATCTCTGTATATACAGGTGAGAGGCGCAATAGGGTGTGTGGGGGATAGAGTGGGAAGAAGGGGGTCAGCTTTCCAAAGGAGCGTGAATAAGTAACGTAAATGGAGAAGAGTTAAATTGGGGAAGACGGAAGGCCTCCCTAAAAAGATGTGTTTTTAGGGTATGCTGGGTGCTGGGAATAAACCTGATTCTCTGGGTTAGCACATTGCACAGAACTGGTGCAGCTCTGGAAAAATCTTGCAGCCGGGAGTGGGAACTCAGCAGTTGGCACAGCATTGGAGTTGTGGGTCTGAATCCCACCCAGGGCCGGGCGTTGGGGGGGTAAACTGGGCAGTTGCCCCAAGCTCCTACTTCAGGTATTCCGCTGCCTGTTCATTGAAGCTAGTGAGCAGTCAGCTGATGAACACCATATTACAATGGAAGAGTATAGGCAGGGTGACCTACTGCTGGAGTACTGCCTTGTGTCTGGAATGGGACTCCTGGAGGGAAACAAGAGAGGACTCTAAAGTTTTTCATGGGATGATATGATAAAAGAGCTAAAGGGAGGGGAATTGAGGTTTTTACAAGGGACTGTATTTTTCGTTATGGGATTGTATTTTATATGTTGGCGCTGCAAGAGCAACTCCATTCTAGATGCAACCCTGATCTGTTGGCTTTTCAGAGTTCACTGTCAAAGCCCACAACGTGGTGACGATTGTACAATTCAAAGGCGTCCAACGTCATAGGAGGATAACTTAGAATGAACCAAGCAGCCCGACTCATCCACAGTTCTCTATCTGGGGTTTGCAGACGTCACCTGCGATCTCTGAATACATAGCGGTACTGTAATCACTTAGACTGTCTACAGAGCACCTGTCAGAGCTGGTATCTACTGCTACATGGTCACTTTATGAGGGTAATATTTGTCATTGCACAGCGGTCTTTATTCAGTACCACTAAACCTCAGTACTTCTGGAAGCGCTGGAAATTAGTGCTACAGATCTGATCGTACCACCTTCTATATTAACTGAATATCACAGTGTTGTTGATACTATAATTGAGCATTTGGGGCCCCATTTATAATTTTGCCCATCGCCGCACTCTGTCTAAGATCGGCCATGAATCGCAACTTTGCAACATCTGCAAACTGCTTGAGGAGTGTAATGATTTTCTCTCTTCCTCCAAATAAAAGCCCATATGATTGTCTATGAGATGGTTTACAGAGATAGATATTTCCAATACATGCTGGCAGATTTTCTGATGGCATACGAAGAAACTAGTTATTATGTTGCCAAAGCGGTCATACACTATGCCATCCTGTGTGCACGAGTAATTACAGTAGATCTGGCCATTATATGACTTGGAGCCCACAGAGGGGAAACTAGTGATAAATGCAGGCTTCATCTCCCTGAGCTCAGCTCTCGAAGGGGTGAAGATGAGCAGTCATGTCGGTCTGTTCTGGGTCTGGGTATAATCTTGTACAGAACAGGCAATGTCATAGGAATTATATATTTATTTTGACTACTTGTTAGACAAGGCTTGTTGAGATGTTATAAAGTAATTTTTGATAGTAGTGTCCCTTCCCTTGTTGAAATGGTAAAATCTGGCTAGAGAGCAGAGGGGAAGAAGGGAAGGACTCTATGACTATGTTGAGATGTCTATAACAAGGCTCCTCATGGGAAGTGCTGCACTAACCGTTAAGCTACAGTGTCGGCCAATCACAGCACTCGCTCAGTAATCTATGCAAATGAGCTGGTGCCAACAGCAATTTCTTGTCAATCAAATTCGCCTAACAATTCATTTTAGTTCGCCCTTTCTATGGGATTCGGCTCTTCAGCAGCGAGTGAGTCATTCTGTGTAGATATTTTAGATATTTTTCCATTCTCCTCTGGTAAGTATAAAACATGCGTCTCCCTAAGGTCAAAGTCTCTGCATCTAGTGGCGCATAAATACAGCAGAGATCTATGTTATCATTGGGTGGGCACATAAGGTCTGACTAGCAGCGCTTCGCCTGGTGCTTGAGGACGGTGAAACGGGCTTGAGGACTGTGAAACGGCCAGGCCACCCCAACCTTTTCCCACAGGCCGGGTGGCCAAGAGTAATATGATTTATTTATATAGCGCCATTGCAATCCACAACACTTTACAAGTCAGAGACAACATACACAAAATAAGATACAACATACAGTATCAACAATAGGAATGAGGGCCAGCTGGCAAGAGCTTACGGAATAAAAGGAAATAGCGGTAACGCACATGGTGTAAGAGCTTGTTCTGTGCAACCCTGGAAATAAGATAGGGGGCTCTACATCTATATATATAAAGGTGAAAGCCCTCACTGACTGACTGATTGACTGACTTGCCACTCATTGTCTAACTTACCGGTGTTGTGCAAATGTGAAATTTGGCACAAGCATTCTTAAGGTCCTATATAGGAAGAGTAAAGGGGTCGCAACTTCAATATTCAATTCTAAGTGCAAAAGTGACCTCTTATGTTATGTAATTTCCCGGTGTCGTACAAACGTGGAATTCGGCACAAGCTTTCTTTATGTCCTACATAGGAAAAGTAAAGGGGTCACAACATGATTTATCAATTCTAAGTGCAAAAGTAAGAGAACCCCTATGTTATGTACCTAATCTAATTCTCTAATTTCCTGGTGTCGTACAAACTTGAAATTTGGCACGCTCAATCTTTAGGTCCCACAGAGCAAAAGTAAAAGGGTTGCAACTTGATTATTCAATTGTAATTGCAAACGTATGTGACTCCCTATGTAATGTAAATAATACCACACATCTGTACCGCACAAACGTGACATTTGGTATGAGCATTCTTTAGGTTGTAAATAGGAAAAGTAAAGCAGTCACAATTTGACTATTCAATACTATGTGCAAAATTAAGTGACCCCCTGTGTTATGTAACTTCCCAGTGTCATAAAAACGTGAAAGTTAGCACGACCTTTCTTTAAATACTGAGTAGGAACAGTAAAGGGGTCGCAACTTGATCATTCGATTCTAAGAGCAAAAGTGAGCGACCCCCTATTTTATGTACCTAATCTAAATCTCTAACTTCCTGGGGTCGTACAAACTTGAAATTTGGCATGACCATTCTTTAGTTGCCACATAGGAAAAGTAAAGGTTTGTAATTGTTTGTTCAATTCTTAGTACAGAAGTAAGTGACCCCCTATGTTATGTAACTAATAACACACATCTGAACCGCACAAACATGAAATTTGCCACAACCATTCTTTACATCCTAAATAGTAAAAGTAAAGGGGTCACAACTTCAATATTCAATTCAAAGCGTGAGAAACTGCAAAAATCTGATATACATGGGATAGTTGCTTTCTCAGAAACCGTAAAGCCTATGGAAATGATTTGTATGCTGAGGAGAATCTATCTCTCCTCTATTTGTATATACTGAGGACAATCTAACTGACCTCTGTGTGCATGTTAAAAGGCTGTAAAGTATTTAGGGAAGCAGCCAGGGACTGCATGGATGGAGCATGGCTTCTTAGGCTAAGAAAGGGCTGCAATCCCCAGTCTGGGGTTAAATCTGAATAAAAAGCGGCTTAACATTTAAGGGTAAAAAGTGAGCAGAGTGAGAGGGATGGCACATTCTGCAGAGGGACATCGGTACATGCAGCCTGAGGAGAATCTAAAGCTCCACTGTGCGTATACATATTTTATTCTTGGTTCCTCTGAAGTAATCACGACTTCATAACATTTTCTGGGCGAACAAGACGTAAACACCTGTAATAAGTTAACTTGGGCAAAGCCGGCTATATCAGCTAGTGTCTACATAAAGCTGTATGAAGCAGTCACCAGCCATATCTCTGTATATACAGGTGAGAGGCGCAATAGGGTGTGTGGGGGATAGAGTGGGAAGAAGGGGGTCAGCTTTCCAAAGGAGCGTGAATAAGTAACGTAAATGGAGAAGAGTTAAATTGGGGAAGACGGAAGGCCTCCCTAAAAAGATGTGTTTTTAGGGTATGCTGGGTGCTGGGAATAAACCTGATTCTCTGGGTTAGCACATTGCACAGAACTGGTGCAGCTCTGGAAAAATCTTGCAGCCGGGAGTGGGAACTCAGCAGTTGGCACAGCATTGGAGTTGTGGGTCTGAATCCCACCCAGGGCCGGGCGTTGGGGGGGGGGGGTAAACTGGGCAGTTGCCCCAAGCTCCTACTTCAGGTATTCCGCTGCCTGTTCATTGAAGCTAGTGAGCAGTCAGCTGATGAACACCATATTACAATGGAAGAGTATAGGCAGGGTGACCTACTGCTGGAGTACTGCCTTGTGTCTGGAATGGGACTCCTGGAGGGAAACAAGAGAGGACTCTAAAGTTTTTCATGGGATGATATGATAAAAGAGCTAAAGGGAGGGGAATTGAGGTTTTTACAAGGGACTGTATTTTTCGTTATGGGATTGTATTTTATATGTTGGCGCTGCAAGAGCAACTCCATTCTAGCTGCAACCCTGATCTGTTGGCTTTTCGCAGTTCACTGTCAAAGCCCACAACGTGGTGACGATTGTACAATTCAAAGGCGTCCAACGTCATAGGAGGATAACTTAGAATGAACCAAGCAGCCCGACTCATCCACAGTTCTCTATCTGGGGTTTGCAGACGTCACCTGCGATCTCTGAATACATAGCGGTACTGTAATCACTTAGACTGTCTACAGAGCACCTGTCAGAGCTGGTATCTACTGCTACATGGTCACTTTATGAGGGTAATATTTGTCATTGCACAGCGGTCTTTATTCAGTACCACTAAACCTCAGTACTTCTGGAAGCGCTGGAAATTAGTGCTACAGATCTGATCGTACCACCTGCTATATTAACTGTATATCACAGTGTTGTTGATACTATAATTGAGCATTTGGGGCCCCATTTATAATTTTGCCCATCGCCGCACTCTGTCTAAGATCGACCATGAATCGCAACTTTGCAACATCTGCAAACTGCTTGAGGAGTGTAATGATTTTCTCTCTTCCTCCAAATAAAAGCCCATATGATTGTCTATGAGATGGTTTACAGAGATAGATATTTCCAATACATGCTGGCAGATTTTCTGATGGCATACGAAGAAACTAGTTATTATGTTGCCAAAGCGGTCATACACTATGCCATCCTGTGTGCACGAGTAATTACAGTAGATCTGGCCATTATATGACTTGGAGCCCACAGAGGGGAAACTAGTGATAAATGCAGGCTTCATCTCCCTGAGCTCAGCTCTCGAAGGGGTGAAGATGAGCAGTCATGTCGGTCTGTTCTGGGTCTGGGTATAATCTTGTACAGAACAGGCAATGTCATAGGAATTATATATTTATTTTGACTACTTGTTAGACAAGGCTTGTTGAGATGTTATAAAGTAATTTTTGATAGTAGTGTCCCTTCCCTTGTTGAAATGGTAAAATCTGGCTAGAGAGCAGAGGGGAAGAAGGGAAGGACTCTATGACTATGTTGAGATGTCTATAACAAGGCTCCTCATGGGAAGTGCTGCACTAACCGTTAAGCTACAGTGTCGGCCAATCACAGCACTCGCTCAGTAATCTATGCAAATGAGCTGGTGCCAACAGCAATTTCTTGTCAATCAAATTCGCCTAACAATTCATTTTAGTTCGCCCTTTCTATGGGATTCGGCTCTTCAGCAGCGAGTGAGTCATTCTGTGTAGATATTTTAGATATTTTTCCATTCTCCTCTGGTAAGTATAAAACATGCGTCTCCCTAAGGTCAAAGTCTCTGCATCTAGTGGCGCATAAATACAGCAGAGATCTATGTTATCATTGGGTGGGCACATAAGGTCTGACTAGCAGCGCTTCGCCTGGTGCTTGAGGACGGTGAAACGGGCTTGAGGACTGTGAAACGGCCAGGCCACCCCAACCTTTTCCCACAGGCCGGGTGGCCAAGAGTAATATGATTTATTTATATAGCGCCATTGCAATCCACAACACTTTACAAGTCAGAGACAACATACACAAAATAAGATACAACATACAGTATCAACAATAGGAATGAGGGCCAGCTGGCAAGAGCTTACGGAATAAAAGGAAATAGCGGTAACGCACATGGTGTAAGAGCTTGTTCTGTGCAACCCTGGAAATAAGATAGGGGGCTCTACATCTATATATATAAAGGTGAAAGCCCTCACTGACTGACTGATTGACTGACTTGCCACTCATTGTCTAACTTACCGGTGTTGTGCAAATGTGAAATTTGGCACAAGCATTCTTAAGGTCCTATATAGGAAGAGTAAAGGGGTCGCAACTTCAATATTCAATTCTAAGTGCAAAAGTGACCTCTTATGTTATGTAATTTCCCGGTGTCGTACAAACGTGGAATTCGGCACAAGCTTTCTTTATGTCCTACATAGGAAAAGTAAAGGGGTCACAACATGATTTATCAATTCTAAGTGCAAAAGTAAGAGAACCCCTATGTTATGTACCTAATCTAATTCTCTAATTTCCTGGTGTCGTACAAACTTGAAATTTGGCACGCTCAATCTTTAGGTCCCACAGAGCAAAAGTAAAAGGGTTGCAACTTGATTATTCAATTGTAATTGCAAACGTATGTGACTCCCTATGTAATGTAAATAATACCACACATCTGTACCGCACAAACGTGACATTTGGTATGAGCATTCTTTAGGTTGTAAATAGGACAAGTAAAGCAGTCACAATTTGACTATTCAATACTATGTGCAAAATTAAGTGACCCCCTGTGTTATGTAACTTCCCAGTGTCATAAAAACGTGAAAGTTAGCACGACCTTTCTTTAAATACTGACTAGGAAAAGTAAAGGGGTCGCAACTTGATCATTCGATTCTAAGAGCAAAAGTGAGCGACCCCCTATTTTATGTACCTAATCTAAATCTCTAACTTCCTGGGGTCGTAGAAACTTGAAATTTGGCATGACCATTCTTTAGTTGCCGCATAGGAAAAGTAAAGGTTTGTAATTGTTTGTTCAATTCTTAGTACAGAAGTAAGTGACCCCCTATGTTATGTAACTAATAACACACATCTGAACCGCACAAACATGAAATTTGCCACAACCATTCTTTACATCCTAAATAGGAAAAGTAAAGGGGTCACAACTTCAATATTCAATTCAAAGCGTGAGAAACTGCAAAAATCTGCTATACATGGGATAGTTGCTTTCTCAGAAACCGTAAAGCCTATGGAAATTATTTGTATGCTGAGGAGAATCTATCTCTCCTCTATCTGTATATACTGAGGACAATCTAACTGACCTCTGTGTGCATGTTAAAAGGCTGTAAAGTATTTAGGGAAGCAGCCACGGACTGCATGGATGGAGCATGGCTTCTTAGGCTAAGAAAGGGCTGCAATCCCCAGTCTGGGGTTAAATCTGAATAAAAAGCGGCTTAACATTTAAGGGTAAAAAGTGAGCAGAGTGAGAGGGATGGCACATTCTGCAGAGGGACATCGGTACATGCAGCCTGAGGAGAATCTAAAGCTCCACTGTGCGTATATATATTTTATTCTTGGTTCCTCTGAAGTAATCACGACTTCATAACATTTTCTGGGCGAACAAGACGTAAACACCTGTAATAAGTTAACTTGGGCAAAGCCGGCTATATCAGCTAGTGTCTACATAAAGCTGTATGAAGCAGTCACCAGCCATATCTCTGTATATACAGGTGAGAGGTGCAATAGGGTGTGTGGGGGATAGAGTGGGAAGAAGGGGGTCAGCTTTCCAAAGGAGCGTGAATAAGTAACGTAAATGGAGAAGAGTTAAATTGGGGAAGACGGAAGGCCTCCCTAAAAAGATGTGTTTTTAGGGTATGCTGGGTGCTGGGAATAAACCTGATTCTCTGGGTTAGCACATTGCACAGAACTGGTGCAGCTCTGGAAAAATCTTGCAGCCGGGAGTGGGAACTCAGCAGTTGGCACAGCATTGGAGTTGTGGGTCTGAATCCCACCCAGGGCCGGGCGTTGGGGGGGTAAACTGGGCAGTTGCCCCAAGCTCCTACTTCAGGTATTCCGCTGCCTGTTCATTGAAGCTAGTGAGCAGTCAGCTGATGAACACCATATTACAATGGAAGAGTATAGGCAGGGTGACCTACTGCTGGAGTACTGCCTTGTGTCTGGAATGGGACTCCTGGAGGGAAACAAGAGAGGACTCTAAAGTTTTTCATGGGATGATATGATAAAAGAGCTAAAGGGAGGGGAATTGAGGTTTTTACAAGGGACTGTATTTTTCGTTATGGGATTGTATTTTATATGTTGGCGCTGCAAGAGCAACTCCATTCTAGATGCAACCCTGATCTGTTGGCTTTTCGCAGTTCACTGTCAAAGCCCACAACGTGGTGACGATTGTACAATTCAAAGGCGTCCAACGTCATAGGAGGATAACTTAGAATGAACCAAGCAGCCCGACTCATCCACAGTTCTCTATCTGGGGTTTGCAGACGTCACCTGCGATCTCTGAATACATAGCGGTACTGTAATCACTTAGACTGTCTACAGAGCACCTGTCAGAGCTGGTATCTACTGCTACATGGTCACTTTATGAGGGTAATATTTGTCATTGCACAGCGGTCTTTATTCAGTACCACTAAACCTCAGTACTTCTGGAAGCGCTGGAAATTAGTGCTACAGATCTGATCGTACCACCTTCTATATTAACTGTATATCACAGTGTTGTTGATAATATAATTGAGCATTTGGGGCCCCATTTATAATTTTGCCCATCGCCGCACTCTGTCTAAGATCGGCCATGAATCGCAACTTTGCAACATCTGCAAACTGCTTGAGGAGTGTAATGATTTTCTCTCTTCCTCCAAATAAAAGCCCATATGATTGTCTATGAGATGGTTTACAGAGATAGATATTTCCAATACATGCTGGCAGATTTTCTGATGGCATACGAAGAAACTAGTTATTATGTTGCCAAAGCGGTCATACACTATGCCATCCTGTGTGCACGAGTAATTACAGTAGATCTGGCCATTATATGACTTGGAGCCCACAGAGGGGAAACTAGTGATAAATGCAGGCTTCATCTCCCTGAGCTCAGCTCTTGAAGGGGTGAAGATGAGCAGTCATGTCGGTCTGTTCTGGGTCTGGGTATAATCTTGTACAGAACAGGCAATGTCATAGGAATTATATATTTATTTTGACTACTTGTTAGACAAGGCTTGTTGAGATGTTATAGAGTAATTTTTGATAGTAGTGTCCCTTCCCTTGTTGAAATGGTAAAATCTGGCTAGAGAGCAGAGGGGAAGAAGGGAAGGACTCTATGACTATGTTGAGATGTCTATAACAAGGCTCCTCATGGGAAGTGCTGCACTAACCGTTAAGCTACAGTGTCGGCCAATCACAGCACTCGCTCAGTAATCTATGCAAATGAGGTGGTGCCAACAGCAATTTCTTGTCAATCAAATTCGCCTAACAGGGGCGGAGCCTAGCCGCGGAGAGAGATGGACGCCTGAGCCTGCGGTCCGTCTCCATAGCGCAAGAAAGGGCTTCTATCAGCAGCGATCTCACCTGAAAATGGGGAAGTTAGGAAGGGAGAAGACAGCAGACCACGCGGTGACCCCTCGCACAGCCCGGGGACAAACAGATCTTCAGCGGTTCCTAAAGGACAGAAGCTCCCGCTCTCCACATGCGGCGGGCAAGATGGCGCCGGCGGCGGCTGCAGTTCCGTCGGCAGCGCGGGAGGACGATATCTCCTCGGAGGGAGAAGAAGATGAACCTCTCTCAAAGGGCTTTATGAGGGACCTTCTTGCAACAACGATGAGCCCACTGCTGGCAGAATTAACAGCTATCAAGGAGGAGGTAAGGAGCGTGGGTAGGTGAATGGAGGAGCTTGAGAGCTCCACAGCAACCATCACCACACATACAGGGGAGCTAGCAGCAGTAGTGAAGGAGCAGCACTCCCAGCTAAACAAAATGATCCTCATGCAGGAGGATCTAGAGAATAGGAGTCGCCGGAATAATGTCCGCATAAAAGGACTTCCAGAGTCCTGGGCATCTGAAGCCCTACAAAAAGTTGTAATGGAGATTTTTGTGAATTTACTGGGAGAGGACAGAGCTGCAGAGATCATCATTGAGAGAGTGCACAGAGCCCTTAGACCACTACCAGCCCCATCTGACCCCCCCAGGGACATAGTGTGCAAGGTACTGTCCTTCCCGGATGCAGTGGCCATTTTGAATGCGGCACGCAGCATGAAAATCCTGCAGTATGATGGGGCGACGATCCAAATCTTCCAAGACCTCTCCCCCTCCACTTTAGCTAAGCGCAGGCTATTGCGACCCCTTCTGGAGGAACTAAAAGCTAAAAATATCAAGTATGCGTGGTTATTCCCTTTCGGAATTGGGATCACACACAAAGGAAGGAGGATTAATATTAGATCCCCAGAGGACTTACAAGAAAGCTGGCACTTTTTGGGCCTTGAACCCATAAACCTCCCCAATTGGCTCCCTCTCCCGGAGCTGCCAAGGCTCCCGACCCTGCCCACATTGCCTTCGCAAGACAGATGGCACGTAGTCACCAACGCGAAATCTCCCCGTAGCAAGCAGAAAAAGAAACAAAGAGAGAAAAACACCGACGAAACCACCTGATGTCAAAAGACAAGGACTTTGCTGTTTCCATAGTTATGGTTAAAGAATCAGGTGAATTCCTGAGAGGTATAAGGTTCCGCTGGTGAGACCCGGAGGACTTCCTACCGGGCACGAAAAGAAAAGTTCACCGGTTAACAGAGCTCGGACATGGCAGCCAGATTCCGCCGGTTGGACATTATTGTTGCAATTCACCAGTCGGTCCCCCCTTACTATGCCCCCCCTTAAAAATAGAGCCCTATTGTGCGCCCCCGGTTAGGCTTTAGCTAAACTTTTCTAGTTTACAGTTGAAAAATTTTCCAACCGCCCGGAGTATACGTTTGCGCTCCAGTTGTTTTACGGAGCCCATTCGTATCTCGTACAGCACTGAAAGTGCTGATTTGCTAACTAACCCAACTTATCAACAGTTTTTCATCAACTGTTCAACCCACCCACCCCTCGCCCTCTTCCCCTTTCTCTTTCCTAAACCCTCCCCCCACCTTAACCTCCAACACTAACAGTTCCAGGTAACGGAGACAAGGTCCAGAAGGTGTCGCCTGTCAATATTTTTAGTGCCTTGGAGATTTGCTGTGTGACTAATCTGTGTGCTGTCTTTTGTCTTTGACATTCTCATTCCCTAGCGCTCGTAAAAGCCTCATTCAGTCTCACCAGGGCGCGATGGAAGGACCGGACGCCGCGGAGCCGCTCAGAGTCACATCGTTCAATGCCCGGGGAATGAACTCTCCTCAAAAAAGGTACAGCATATCACAGTTAGTCAAAAAATACAACACCAAGATCCTGTTACTCCAGGAGACACACTTTAAGGCCAACAAACATAGTCCCCTCCCGGGGAAAAATTTTCCTCAGTGTTACCATAGCACACATCCCGTTTCTGCCTCTAAAGGAGTGTCAATTGCGCTACACAAGTCTATCGTGTTCTCCCTGAAAGCCAGGTATTCTGACGAACTGGGGAGAACGCTTTTCATAAAAGGTTCCATCAATAAGGGAAAAATAACAATCGCAAACCTTTACGCCCCTAATTCGAACCAAGTAGAGTGGCTGTTAGAACAGTTGAGAATTCTGAAAGAATTTGCTGAAGGCCCCATTGTATTAGGAGGGGACTTTAACCTGTTCCTTAACCCCCTTTTGGACTCGTCAAAGGGTAGATCTTGGATCTCCCAGAGACAAATACAGAGAGTGCATAAAATGCTTCAGGAATTGAAGGTCGTGGACGCATGGAGAGCCATTAATCCCACAGTAAAAGACTATACGTACTTTTCACAAGTACATAACTCGTTCCAGAGACTGGACCATATTTATGTCTCCGGGGAGATCCTGAATAGGGTGGCGAAAGCTAAAATAGAAGCAATCACCATCTCGGATCACTCACCCATACATATAGATCTCAGATTGTCCGGAGAAGGACATAGAGAATGGATTTGGAAATTAAATACCTCCTTGCTGGACTCGGAATTGGAGAGGGACCGCCTCACAGGTTTGCTGGATGAGTTCTTTCTACTCAACGACACGGGTGACGTTAGCACCCCGGTTGTGTGGGAGGCCCACAAAGCGTACATGAGGGGCTTGTTCATCTCTCTGGGTGCCAAACTTAAAAAACAAAACCAGCTCAAAATAGATAACCTCTTAAACCAAATTGCGAAACTAGAACAACTCCACAAACTATCTCAAATCAAAAATAGCATGGAGGAGCTGCTAGACCTTAGGCGGGAACTTAAACGCTTACTAGAATCTAGATATAACAAAAAACATCTCTATCTCCAATATAAGTTCTATGCGCATGGCAACAAGGGAAGCAAGCTACTTACCTCTTTAATTAAAAAGGCCAAATCCAGGAACCACATCACATCCATTAGAGACCATTTAGGAGTATCCAAATCCACATCAAAAGAAATTGCGGAGACCTTTCAAAGGTTCTACGCGGAGCTTTACAACCTCAATAACTCGCATTCCCCCATAGATCGGGATAACACCATAGCACAGATAGACCACTTCCTCTCCTCCGCTAGCCTTCCCAAGCTGAGGGATACAGAGACAGCGAGTTTACTACAACCTATCTCCCTAGAGGAAGTAGAGGACATAATCAAGAACAGCCCTAGCGGGAAGAGCCCCGGCCCAGACGGCCTCCCAGCAATATATTATAAATCATTTACAGGCACGCTGGCCCCCAAATTGAGAGACGTGATGAACGCACTCATGTCAGGAGAACAACTCCCTAAACAGGCACAAGAGGCGCACATAACGCTCATTCACAAGGATAATAAAAACCCGGAGCTCTGTGGCAGCTATAGGCCCATTTCCCTCATTAATGTGGATGTAAAATTTTGGGCAAAACTTCTGTCAAAAAGGCTAGAGGATATCATCCCACGCCTGATAGACAAAGAACAGTCGGGATTTGTCAAAAATAGGGAGGGCAGGGACAACTGTTACAGATTGCTCCATGCTATTAGATATGCGCAGTCCCACAACATAGAGTTGGCGTTAGTTGGTACCGACGCCGAGAAGGCGTTCGATAGGGTGAGCTGGACCTATATGGAAAGAGTCCTGAACCATTTTAACTTCCCGCCCACCTTTATCGCAGCCATCTTTTCCCTATATAAGGAACCCTACGCAAGACTTAAAATAAACAACTCACTTTCTCCGCCATTTGATATCAGGAACGGCACCCGCCAGGGCTGCCCGCTCTCGCCGTCTCTTTTCATCCTCACACTAGAACCTTTGCTGAGGACGGTTAGACTAGCCCCGGACATTAAGGGTCTGGAGGTGGATTCGGTTGGTTTGAGCGCGGCAGCTTTTGCGGACGATATTATGTTCATAATCACCGAACCAGACTCAGGAATCCCCAACCTGGTTACCCTACTGGATAACTTTGGCTCCATCTCTAATTTTAAGATAAACTTCACCAAATCTACCATCTTCAACGTATCGATTCCCCCAGCTCGGTGGATCCAGCTTAGGTCCAGCTCACCCTTCGAATGGTCGGACACCTCCATAGACTATTTGGGAGTGAAGATCACCAAAAACATTGACGATCTGTACAAAGCTAACTTTGCACCCCTACTGACGCAGATTAAACTCTTACTTCAGAAGTACGACATCCCGTGCGCCTCTTGGCTAGGCAGGAAAAATATACTAAAGGCCTACGTCCTCCCCCAAATTTTGTACAAACTTAGGATGGTGCCCATACACCTACCTCAGACGTTTTTCAAAGCTTTACGCTCCGCCTTTTCGGGATACACTTGGAGACAAAAGAGGCCTCGTATGGCCTTTAGCCTCATGATTAAAAGGAGGAACGAGGGGGGGATTGGGCTGCCGTGCGTCCACGACTTTTTCCAGGTGGTCCAATTGAGGTACTGGCTTGACCTAGCATCCCCCAGGGGGGATGACATTTTGTGCGCCCTGGCCAGGGGATGTGAGGGAGACCTTTTTCTGGAGGAGCTCGGGTTTCCTTCCAAAATTAACTATAGATCTAAAAAGTTCAATCCGCTCCTAAGGGGTCCATGCAAGGCCTGGGACAGATACAAACACTCCCTGGCGCCAGATCCTTCCCCCCTGGCCTCACTGAGCACCATTAATAGGTTCCTTAATCGGCCAGCCGATAGCGTCTCTAGAAACCTCTGGAAGAGATTCGCGCCTCTTAATTTCGGCGACCTACAAACACAAACTCATAACAAACCAGCAGACATCCTAGAAGCGTTGGCGCCGCAGCTCTCGATATCGTTCCTGCATAAGGCCCAAATAACGCAAACATTCGGCGAATTTCAGAGACTCTCCAGGTCAACGAGACCAGAGACCCCGTTTGAAAAAACGATCAAAACTCACCCTAATTATAGTTCCATTTCCAGTATTCGTAACAGGTTTATCGCACCCACAGCCCCTTATAAACCGGCGTTCTTATCATCGTGGGAAAAGGAACTTAAAATAACCCTCTCCACATCTGATATAAAACTAATCCTACAGACTTCATTTGGCTTATCCCCTTGCATCTTACTTCAAGAAAGTCATTACAAAGTCTTAGCCAGATGGTATAGGACTCCGCAGTGGCTTTATTCACATAAGTTAGCTAAACAGGACAAATGCTGGACATGCGAGGTAGCAACAGGCTCTTATAACCACATTTGGTGGGAGTGCGATGCACTCACCACGTTCTGGAAGGATGTGGAGGAAGTATTATGTCTACTTAAACCTAACTTCCGAATCACACCAGAAATCCTCTTTCTTTGGAAGCCCTCAGCCAACTTCCACCCCCTTAGAGACAAGTTGTTGGCATTCCTGTTAGACGCAGCCAAAGCACTGATTCCCTCCCTTTGGATGCAGAGAGCACCACCCAACCTGGCGCTCTGGAAAACCAAAGTGGAGGCAATCTATAATATGGAGGAGCTACATAGCTGGAACACGGACTCACACGAGGGATTCATAAAAACTTGGCACCCCTGGAGGCAATTAAACACACACTAACATACATTGGAAGGAGTCCCGGGAGGAAGGACTATGGAGCCAAGCGATACAGGAGCGAAATCCCCCTGAGTTCTCATAGGGACCGACTCCCCACACATATCGGCTCAGGTCTGGAGTGTGACCCTTCTGGAGTCCAGGACTAGGTATGGAAGTGGTCAGGAGAGAGTGGCGAGTGGCTTCGCGGCGTCTTACACCCACTGGAGAGACGGGCTGAGCTCGGAGAGTGAGTACCTGGATGAGGAGGCAATAAACCACACGTCTCTTGACAGGAGGTAATCCCCCCTGGACCAAACTAAGACACAGACGGACCGAACCATCAACATCCCCCTCCCCTCCCCACTTACCTAATTCTTCCCCATCCCCCCCCCCAACCCCCCCTCTTTACTACAAGAACTGTGCAGAGTCTTAATATGTTTTACCTTTCTCCCACGGGCTAGGTGCACTGGAGGGGGTGCCTACACCCCCGCCAAAAAGACGCCAAGCCGCCTCGGCAAGGGGCGCGCCGCCCGTAGCGGTGAGAGAAAGAAGTTTCCTGTTTTTTCTATGCCTTACAATATTGTTATTATAAGTAGTCTTAATGCTACTGTTAGGTTACATTTATATGCCATAGACCGTTGAGTGGTAGTATCAATCCTCTTCTTCTGTAATTTGATTCCTCAGCGGCCACCGTTTGTTATTAACTTACTATGTGTTTGGTCTTAGGGCAAAAGGAATGTGATATCTAATGTAAAACTCTAATAAAAATGTGTTTTAAAAAAAAAAAAAAAAATTCGCCTAACAATTCATTTTAGTTCGCCCTTTCTATGGGATTCGGCTCTTCAGCAGCGAGTGAGTCATTCTGTGTAGATATTTTAGATATTTTTCCATTCTCCTCTGGTAAGTATAAAACATGCGTCTCCCTAAGGTCAAAGTCTCTGCATCTAGTGGCGCATAAATACAGCAGAGATCTATGTTATCATTGGGTGGGCACATAAGGTCTGACTAGCAGCGCTTCGCCTGGTGCTTGAGGACGGTGAAACGGGCTTGAGGACTGTGAAACGGCCAGGCCACCCCAACCTTTTCCCACAGGCCGGGTGGCCAAGAGTAATATGATTTATTTATATAGCGCCATTGTAATCCACAACACTTTACAAGTCAGAGACAACATACACAAAATAAGATACAACATACAGTATCAACAATAGGAATGAGGGCCAGCTGGCAAGAGCTTACGGAATAAAAGGAAATAGCGGTAACGCACATGGTGTAAGAGCTTGTTCTGTGCAACCCTGGAAATAAGATAGGGGGCTCTACATCTATATATATAAAGGTGAAAGCCCTCACTGACTGACTGATTGACTGACTTGCCACTCATTGTCTAACTTACCGGTGTTGTGCAAATGTGAAATTTGGCACAAGCATTCTTAAGGTCCTATATAGGAAGAGTAAAGGGGTCGCAACTTCAATATTCAATTCTAAGTGCAAAAGTGACCTCTTATGTTATGTAATTTCCCGGTGTCGTACAAACGTGGAATTCGGCACAAGCTTTCTTTATGTCCTACATAGGAAAAGTAAAGGGGTCACAACATGATTTATCAATTCTAAGTGCAAAAGTAAGAGAACCCCTATGTTATGTACCTAATCTAATTCTCTAATTTCCTGGTGTCGTACAAACTTGAAATTTGGCACGCTCAATCTTTAGGTCCCACAGAGCAAAAGTAAAATGGTTGCAACTTGATTATTCAATTGTAATTGCAAACGTATGTGACTCCCTGTGTAATGTAAATAATACCACACATCTGTACCGCACAAACGTGACATTTGGTATGAGCATTCTTTAGGTTGTAAATAGGAAAAGTAAAGCAGTCACAATTTGACTATTCAATACTATGTGCAAAATTAAGTGACCCCCTGTGTTATGTAACTTCCCAGTGTCATAAAAACGTGAAAGTTAGCACGACCTTTCTTTAACTACTGACTAGGAAAAGTAAAGGGGTCGCAACTTGATCATTCGATTCTAAGAGCAAAAGTGAGCGACCCCCTATTTTATGTACCTAATCTAAATCTCTAACTTCCTGGGGTCGTACAAACTTGAAATTTGGCATGACCATTCTTTAGTTGCCACATAGGAAAAGTAAAGGTTTGTAATTGTTTGTTCAATTCTTAGTACAGAAGTAAGTGACCCCCTATGTTATGTAACTAATAACACACATCTGAACCGCACAAACATGAAATTTGCCACAACCATTCTTTACATCCTAAATAGGAAAAGTAAAGGGGTCACAACTTCAATATTCAATTCAAAGCGTGAGAAACTGCAAAAATCTGCTATACATGGGATAGTTGCTTTCTCAGAAACCGTAAAGCCTATGGAAATGATTTGTATGCTGAGGAGAAGCTATCTCTCCTCTATTTGTATATACTGAGGACAATCTAACTGACCTCTGTGTGCATGTTAAAAGGCTGTAAAGTATTTAGGGAAGCAGCCACGGACTGCATGGATGGAGCATGGCTTCTTAGGCTAAGAAAGGGCTGCAATCCCCAGTCTGGGGTTAAATCTGAATAAAAAACGGCTTAACATTTAAGGGTAAAAAGTGAGCAGAGTGAGAGGGATGGCACATTCTGCAGAGGGACATCGGTACATGCAGCCTGAGGAGAATCTAAAGCTCCACTGTGCGTATACATATTTTATTCTTGGTTCCTCTGAAGTAATCACGACTTCATAACATTTTCTGGGCGAACAAGACGTAAACACCTGTAATAAGTTAACTTGGGCAAAGCCGGCTATATCAGCTAGTGTCTACATAAAGCTGTATGAAGCAGTCACCAGCCATATCTCTGTATATACAGGTGAGAGGTGCAATAGGGTGTGTGGGGGATAGAGTGGGAAGAAGGGGGTCAGCTTTCCAAAGGAGCGTGAATAAGTAACGTAAATGGAGAAGAGTTAAATTGGGGAAGACGGAAGGCCTCCCTAAAAAGATGTGTTTTTAGGGTATGCTGGGTGCTGGGAATAAACCTGATTCTCTGGGTTAGCACATTGCACAGAACTGGTGCAGCTCTGGAAAAATCTTGCAGCCGGGAGTGGGAACTCAGCAGTTGGCACAGCATTGGAGTTGTGGGTCTGAATCCCACCCAGGGCCGGGCGTTGGGGGGGTAAACTGGGCAGTTGCCCCAAGCTCCTACTTCAGGTATTCCGCTGCCTGTTCATTGAAGCTAGTGAGCAGTCAGCTGATGAACACCATATTACAATGGAAGAGTATAGGCAGGGTGACCTACTGCTGGAGTACTGCCTCGTGTCTGGAATGGGACTCCTGGAGGGAAACAAGAGAGGACTCTAAAGTTTTTCATGGGATGATATGATAAAAGAGCTAAAGGGAGGGGAACTGAGGTTTTTACAAGGGACTGTATTTTTCGTTATGGGATTGTGTTTTATATGTTGGCGCTGCAAGAGCAACTCCATTCTAGATGCAACCCTGATCTGTTGGCTTTTCGCAGTTCACTGTCAAAGCCCACAACGTGGTGACGATTGTACAATTCAAAGGCGTCCAACGTCATAGGAGGATAACTTAGAATGAACCAAGCAGCCCGACTCATCCACAGTTCTCTATCTGGGGTTTGCAGACGTCACCTGCGATCTCTGAATACATAGCGGTACTGTAATCACTTAGACTGTCTACAGAGCACCTGTCAGAGCTGGTATCTACTGCTACATGGTCACTTTATGAGGGTAATATTTGTCATTGCACAGCGGTCTTTATTCAGTACCACTAAACCTCAGTACTTCTGGAAGCACTGGAAATTAGTGCTACAGATCTGATCGTACCACCTTCTATATTAACTGTATATCACAGTGTTGTTGATAATATAATTGAGCATTTGGGGCCCCATTTATAATTTTGCCCATCGCCGCACTCTGTCTAAGATCGGCCATGAATCGCAACTTTGCAACATCTGCAAACTGCTTGAGGAGTGTAATGATTTTCTCTCTTCCTCCAAATAAAAGCCCATATGATTGTCTATGAGATGATTTACAGAGATAGATATTTCCAATACATGCTCGCAGATTTTCTGATGGCATACGAAGAAACTAGTTATTATGTTGCCAAAGCGGTCATACACTATGCCATCCTGTGTGCACGAGTAATTACAGTAGATCTGGCCATTATATGACTTGGAGCCCACAGAGGGGAAACTAGTGATAAATGCAGGCTTCATCTCCCTGAGCTCAGCTCTCGAAGGGGTGAAGATGAGCAGTCATGTCGGTCTGTTCTGGGTCTGGGTATAATCTTGTACAGAACAGGCAATGTCATAGGAATTATATATTTATTTTGACTACTTGTTAGACAAGGCTTGTTGAGATGTTATAAAGTAATTTTTGATAGTAGTGTCCCTTCCCTTGTTGAAATGGTAAAATCTGGCTAGAGAGCAGAGGGGAAGAAGGGAAGGACTCTATGACTATGTTGAGATGTCTATAACAAGGCTCCTCATGGGAAGTGCTGCACTAACCGTTAAGCTACAGTGTCGGCCAATCACAGCACTCGCTCAGTAATCTATGCAAATGAGCTGGTGCCAACAGCAATTTCTTGTCAATCAAATTCGCCTAACAATTCATTTTAGTTCGCCCTTTCTATGGGATTCGGCTCTTCAGCAGCGAGTGAGTCATTCTGTGTAGATATTTTAGATATTTTTCCATTCTCCTCTGGTAAGTATAAAACATGCGTCTCCCTAAGGTCAAAGTCTCTGCATCTAGTGGCGCATAAATACAGCAGAGATCTATGTTATCATTGGGTGGGCACATAAGGTCTGACTAGCAGCGCTTCGCCTGGTGCTTGAGGACGGTGAAACGGGCTTGAGGACTGTGAAACGGCCAGGCCACCCCAACCTTTTCCCGCAGGCCGGGTGGCCAAGAGTAATATGATTTATTTATATAGCGCCATTGTAATCCACAACACTTTACAAGTCAGAGACAACATACACAAAATAAGATACAACATACAGTATCGACAATAGGAATGAGGGCCAGCTGGCAAGAGCTTACGGAATAAAAGGAAATAGCGGTAACGCACATGGTGTAAGAGCTTGTTCTGTGCAACCCTGGAAATAAGATAGGGGGCTCTACATCTATATATATAAAGGTGAAAGCCCTCACTGACTGACTGATTGACTGACTTGCCACTCATTGTCTAACTTACCGGTGTTGTGCAAATGTGAAATTTGGCACAAGCATTCTTAAGGTCCTATATAGGAAGAGTAAAGGGGTCGCAACTTCAATATTCAATTCTAAGTGCAAAAGTGACCTCTTATGTTATGTAATTTCCCGGTGTCGTACAAACGTGGAATTCGGCACAAGCTTTCTTTATGTCCTACATAGGAAAAGTAAAGGGGTCAAACATGGTTTATCAATTCTAAGTGCAAAAGTAAGAGAACCCCTATGTTATGTACCTAATCTAATTCTCTAATTTCCTGGTGTCGTACAAACTTGAAATTTGGCACGCTCAATCTTTAGGTCCCACAGAGCAAAAGTAAAAGGGTTGCAACTTGATTATTCAATTGTAATTGCAAACGTATGTGACTCCCTATGTAATGTAAATAATACCACACATCTGTACCGCACAAACGTGACATTTGGTATGAGCATTCTTTAGGTTGTAAATAGGAAAAGTAAAGCTGTCACAATTTGACTATTCAATACTATGTGCAAAATTAAGTGACCCCCTGTCTTATGTAACTTCCCAGTGTCATAAAAACGTGAAAGTTAGCACGACCTTTCTTTAAATACTGACTAGGAAAAGTAAAGGGGTCGCAACTTGATCATTCGATTCTAAGAGCAAAAGTGAGCGACCCCCTATTTTATGTACCTAATCTAAATCTCTAACTTCCTGGGGTCGTACAAACTTGAAATTTGGCATGACCATTCTTTAGTTGCCACATAGGAAAAGTAAAGGTTTGCAATTGTTTGTTCAATTCTTAGTACAGAAGTAAGTGACCCCCTATGTTATGTAACTAATAACACACATCTGAACCGCACAAACATGAAATTTGCCACAACCATTCTTTACATCCTAAATAGGAAAAGCAAAGGGGTCACAACTTCAATATTCAATTCAAAGCGTGAGAAACTGCAAAAATCTGCTATACATGGGATAGTTGATTTCTCAGAAACCGTAAAGCCTATGGAAATGATTTGTATGCTGAGGAGAATCTATCTCTCCTCTATTTGTATATACTGAGGACAATCTAACTGACCTCTGTGTGCATGTTAAAAGGCTGTAAAGTATTTAGGGAAGCAGCCACGGACTGCATGGATGGAGCATGGCTTCTTAGGCTAAGAAAGGGCTGCAATCCCCAGTCTGGGGTTAAATCTGAATAAAAAGCGGCTTAACATTTAAGGGTAAAAAGTGAGCAGAGTGAGAGGGATGGCACATTCTGCAGAGGGACATCGGTACATGCAGCCTGAGGAGAATCTAAAGCTCCACTGTGCGTATACATATTTTATTCTTGGTTCCTCTGAAGTAATCACGACTTCATAACATTTTCTGGGCGAACAAGACGTAAACACCTGTAATAAGTTAACTTGGGCAAAGCCGGCTATATCAGCTAGTGTCTACATAAAGCTGTATGAAGCAGTCACCAGCCATATCTCTGTATATACAGGTGAGAGGTGCAATAGGGTGTGTGGGGGATAGAGTGGGAAGAAGGGGGTCAGCTTTCCAAAGGAGCGTGAATAAGTAACGTAAATGGAGAAGAGTTAAATTGGGGAAGACGGAAGGCCTCCCTAAAAAGATGTGTTTTTAGGGTATGCTGGGTGCTGGGAATAAACCTGATTCTCTGGGTTAGCACATTGCACAGAACTGGTGCAGCTCTGCAAAAATCTTGCAGCCGGGAGTGGGAACTCAGCAGTTGGCACAGCATTGGAGTTGTGGGTCTGAATCCCACGCAGGGCCGGGCGTTGGGGGGGGGGGGGTAAACTGGGCAGTTGCCCCAAGCTCCTACTTCAGGTATTCCGCTGCCTGTTAATTGAAGCTAGTGAGCAGTCAGCTGATGAACACCATATTACAATGGAAGAGTATAGGCAGGGTGACCTACTGCTGGAGTACTGCCTTGTGTCTGGAATGGGACTCCTGGAGGGAAACAAGAGAGGACTCTAAAGTTTTTCATGGGATGATATGATAAAAGAGCTAAAGGGAGGGGAATTGAGGTTTTTACAAGGGACTGTATTTTTCGTTATGGGATTGTATTTTATATGTTGGCGCTGCAAGAGCAACTCCATTCTAGATGCAACCCTGATCTGTTGGCTTTTCGCAGTTCACTGTCAAAGCCCACAACGTGGTGACGATTGTACAATTCAAAGGCGTCCAACGTCATAGGAGGATAACTTAGAATGAACCAAGCAGCCCGACTCATCCACAGTTCTCTATCTGGGATTTGCAGACGTCACCTGCGATCTCTGAATACATAGCGGTACTGTAATCACTTAGACTGTCTACAGAGCACCTGTCAGAGCTGGTATCTACTGCCACATGGTCACTTTATGAGGGTAATATTTGTCATTGCACAGCGGTCTTTATTCAGTACCACTAAACCTCAGTACTTCTGGAAGCGCTGGAAATTAGTGCTACAGATCTGATCGTACCACCTTCTATATTAACTGAATATCACAGTGTTGTTGGTACTATAATTGAGCATTTGGGGCCCCATTTATAATTTTGCCCATCGCCGCACTCTGTCTAAGATCGGCCATGAATCGCAACTTTGCAACATCTGCAAACTGCTTGAGGAGTGTAATGATTTTCTCTCTTCCTCCAAATAAAAGCCCATATGATTGTCTATGAGATGGTTTACAGAGATAGATATTTCCAATACATGCTGGCAGATTTTCTGATGGCATACGAAGAAACTAGTTATTATGTTGCCAAAGCGGTCATACACTATGCCATCCTGTGTGCACGAGTAATTACAGTAGATCTGGCCATTATATGACTTGGAGCCCACAGAGGGGAAACTAGTGATAAATGCAGGCTTCATCTCCCTGAGCTCAGCTCTCGAAGGGGTGAAGATGAGCAGTCATGTCGGTCTGTTCTGGGTCTGGGTATAATCTTGTACAGAACAGGCAATGTCATAGGAATTATATATTTATTTTGACTACTTGTTAGACAAGGCTTGTTGAGATGTTATAAAGTAATTTTTGATAGTAGTGTCCCTTCCCTTGTTGAAATGGTAAAATCTGGCTAGAGAGCAGAGGGGAAGAAGGGAAGGACTCTATGACTATGTTGAGATGTCTATAACAAGGCTCCTCATGGGAAGTGCTGCACTAACCGGTAAGCTACAGTGTCGGCCAATCACAGCACTCGCTCAGTAATCTATGCAAATGAGCTGGTGCCAACAGCAATTTCTTGTCAATCAAATTCGCCTAACAATTCATTTTAGTTCGCCCTTTCTATGGGATTCGGCTCTTCAGCAGCGAGTGAGTCATTCTGTATAGATATTTTAGATATTTTTCCATTCTCCTCTGGTAAGTATAAAACATGCGTCTCCCTAAGGTCAAAGTCTCTGCATCTAGTGGCGCATAAATACAGCAGAGATCTATGTTATCATTGGGTGGGCACATAAGGTCTGACTAGCAGCGCTTCGCCTGGTGCTTGAGGACGGTTAAACGGGCTTGAGGACTGTGAAACGGCCAGGCCACCCCAACCTTTTCCCACAGGCTGGGTGGCCAAGAGTAATATGATTTATTTATATAGCGCCATTGTAATCCACAACACTTTACAAGTCAGAGACAACATACACAAAATAAGATACAACATACAGTATCAACAATAGGAATGAGGGCCAGCTGGCAAGAGCTTACGGAATAAAAGGAAATAGCGGTAACGCACATGGTGTAAGAGCTTGTTCTGTGCAACCCTGGAAATAAGATAGGGGGCTCTACATCTATATATATAAAGGTGAAAGCCCTCACTGACTGACTGATTGACTGACTTGCCACTCATTGTCTAACTTACTGGTGTTGTGCAAATGTGAAATTTGGCACAAGCATTCTTAAGGTCCTATATAGGAAGAGTAAAGGGGTCGCAACTTCAATATTCAATTCTAAGTGCAAAAGTGACCTCTTATGTTATGTAATTTCCCGGTGTCGTACAAACGTGGAATTCGGCACAAGCTTTCTTTATGTCCTACATAGGAAAAGTAAAGGGGTCACAACATGATTGATCAATTCTAAGTGCAAAAGTAAGAGAACCCCTATGTTATGTACCTAATCTAATTCTCTAATTTCCTGGTGTCGTACAAACTTGAAATTTGGCACGCTCAATCTTTAGGTCCCACAGAGCAAAAGTAAAAGGGTTGCAACTTGATTATCAAATTGTAATTGCAAACGTATGTGACTCCCTATGTAATGTAAATAATACCACACATCTGTACCGCACAAACGTGACATTTGGTATGAGCATTCTTTAGGTTGTAAATAGGAAAAGTAAAGCAGTCACAATTTGACTATTCAATACTATGTGCAAAATTAAGTGACACCCTGTGTTATGTAACTTCCCAGTGTCATAAAAACGTGAAAGTTAGCACGACCTTTCTTTAAATACTGACTAGGAAAAGTAAAGGGGTCGCAACTTGATCATTCGATTCTAAGAGCAAAAGTGAGCGACCCCCTATTTTATGTACCTAATCTAAATCTCTAACTTCCTGGGGTCGTACAAACTTGAAATTTGGCATGACCATTCTTTAGTTGCCACATAGGAAAAGTAAAGGTTTGTAATTGTTTGTTCAATTCTTAGTACAGAAGTAAGTGACCCCCTATGTTATGTAACTAATAACACACATTTGAACCGCACAAACATGAAATTTGCCACAACCATTCTTTACATCCTAAATAGGAAAAGTAAAGGGGTCACAACTTCAATATTCAATTCAAAGCGTGAGAAACTGCAAAAATCTGCTATACATGGGATAGTTGCTTTCTCAGAAACCGTAAAGCCTATGGAAATGATTTGTATGCTGAGGAGAATCTATCTCTCCTCTATTTGTATATACTGAGGACAATCTAACTGACCTCTGTGTGCATGTTAAAAGGCTGTAAAGTATTTAGGGAAGCAGCCACGGACTGCATGGATGGAGCATGGCTTCTTAGGCTAAGAAAGGGCTGCAATCCCCAGTCTGGGGTTAAATCTGAATAAAAAGCGGCTTAACATTTAAGGGTAAAAAGTGAGCAGAGTGAGAGGGATGGCACATTCTGCAGAGGGACATCGGTACATGCAGCCTGAGGAGAATCTAAAGCTCCACTGTGCGTATACATATTTTATTCTTGGTTCCTCTGAAGTAATCACGACTTCATAACATTTTCTGGGCGAACAAGACGTAAACACCTGTAATAAGTTAACTTGGGCAAAGCCGGCTATATCAGCTAGTGTCTACATAAAGCTGTATGAAGCAGTCACCAGCCATATCTCTGTATATACAGGTGAGAGGTGCAACAGGGTGTGTGGGGGATAGAGTGGGAAGAAGGGGGTCAGCTTTCCAAAGGAGCGTGAATAAGTAACGTAAATGGAGAAGAGTTAAATTGGGGAAGACGGAAGGCCTCCCTAAAAAGATGTGTTTTTAGGGTATGCTGGGTGCTGGGAATAAACCTGATTCTCTGGGTTAGCACATTGCACAGAACTGGTGCAGCTCTGCAAAAATCTTGCAGCCGGGAGTGGGAACTCAGCAGTTGGCACAGCATTGGAGTTGTGGGTCTGAATCCCACCCAGGGCCGGGCGTTGGGGGGGTAAACTGGGCAATTGCCCCAAGCTCCTACTTCAGGTATTCCGCTGCCTGTTCATTGAAGCTAGTGAGCAGTCAGCTGATGAACACCATATTACAATGGAAGAGTATAGGCAGGGTGACCTACTGCTGGAGTACTGCCTTGTGTCTGGAATGGGACTCCTGGAGGGAAACAAGAGAGGACTCTAAAGTTTTTCATGGGATGATATGATAAAAGAGCTAAAGGGAGGGGAATTGAGGTTTTTACAAGGGACTGTATTTTTCGTTATGGGATTGTATTTTATATGTTGGCGCTGCAAGAGCAACTCCATTCTAGATGCAACCCTGATCTGTTGGCTTTTCGCAGTTCACTGTCAAAGCCCACAACGTGGTGACGATTGTACAATTCAAAGGCGTCCAACGTCATAGGAGGATAACTTAGAATGAACCAAGCAGCCCGACTCATCCACAGTTCTCTATCTGGGGTTTGCAGACGTCACCTGCGATCTCTGAATACATAGCGGTACTGTAATCACTTAGACTGTCTACAGAGCACCTGTCAGAGCTGGTATCTACTGCTACATGGTCACTTTATGAGGGTAATATTTGTCATTGCACAGCGGTCTTTATTCAGTACCACTAAACCTCAGTACTTCAGGAAGCGCTGGAAATTAGTGCTACAGATCTGATCGTACCACCTTCTATATTAACTGTATATCACAGTGTTGTTGATAATATAATTGAGCATTTGGGGCCCCATTTATAATTTTGCCCATCGCCGCACTCTGTCTAAGATCGGCCATGAATCGCAACTTTGCAACATCTGCAAACTGCTTGAGGAGTGTAATGATTTTCTCTCTTCCTCCAAATAAAAGCCCATATGATTGTCTATGAGATGGTTTACAGAGATAGATATTTCCAATACATGCTGGCAGATTTTCTGATGGCATACGAAGAAACTAGTTATTATGTTGCCAAAGCGGTCATACACTATGCCATCCTGTGTGCACGAGTAATTACAGTAGATCTGGCCATTATATGACTTGGAGCCCACAGAGGGGAAACTAGTGATAAATGCAGGCTTCATCTCCCTGAGCTCAGCTCTCGAAGGGGTGAAGATGAGCAGTCATGTCGGTCTGTTCTGGGTCTGGGTATAATCTTGTACAGAACAGGCAATGTCATAGGAATGATATATTTATTTTGACTACTTGTTAGACAAGGCTTGTTGAGATGTTATAAAGTAATTTTTGATAGTAGTGTCCCTTCCCTTGTTGAAATGGTAAAATCTGGCTAGAGAGCAGAGGGGAAGAAGGGAAGGACTCTATGACTATGTTGAGATGTCTATAACAAGGCTCCTCATGGGAAGTGCTGCACTAACCGTTAAGCTACAGTGTCGGCCAATCACAGCACTCGCTCAGTAATCTATGCAAATGAGCTGGTGCCAACAGCAATTTCTTGTCAATCAAATTCGCCTAACAATTCATTTTAGTTCGCCCTTTCTATGGGATTCGGCTCTTCAGCAGCGAGTGAGTCATTCTGTGTAGATATTTTAGATATTTTTCCATTCTCCTCTGGTAAGTATAAAACATGCGTCTCCCTAAGGTCAAAGTCTCTGCATCTAGTGGCGCATAAATACAGCAGAGATCTATGTTATCATTGGGTGGGCACATAAGGTCTGACTAGCAGCGCTTCGCCTGGTGCTTGAGGACGGTGAAACGGGCTTGAGGACTGTGAAACGGCCAGGCCACCCCAACCTTTTCCCACAGGCCGGGTGGCCAAGAGTAATATGATTTATTTATATAGCGCCATTGTAATCCACAACACTTTACAAGTCAGAGACAACATACACAAAATAAGATACAACATACAGTATCAACAATAGGAATGAGGGCCAGCTGGCAAGAGCTTACGGAATAAAAGGAAATAGCGGTAACGCACATGGTGTAAGAGCTTGTTCTGTGCAACCCTGGAAATAAGATAGGGGGCTCTACATCTATATATATAAAGGTGAAAGCCCTCACTGACTGACTGATTGACTGACTTGCCACTCATTGTCTAACTTACCGGTGTTGTGGAAATGTGAAATTTGGCACAAGCATTCTTAAGGTCCTATATAGGAAGAGTAAAGGGGTCGCAACTTCAATATTCAATTCTAAGTGCAAAAGTGACCTCTTATGTTATGTAATTTCCCGGTGTTGTCCAAACGTGGAATTCGGCACAAGCTTTCTTTATGTCCTACATAGGAAAAGTAAAGGGGTCACAACATGATTTATCAATTCTAAGTGCAAAAGTAAGAGAACCCTTATGTTATGTACCTAATCTAATTCTCTAATTTCCTGGTGTCGTACAAACTTGAAATTTGGCACGCTCAATCTTTAGGTCCCACAGAGCAAAAGTAAAAGGGTCGCAACTTGATTATTCAATTGTAATTGCAAACGTATGTGACTCCCTGTGTAATGTAAATAATACCACACATCTGTACCGCACAAACGTAACATTTGATATGAGCATTCTTTAGGTTGTATATAGGAAAAGTAAAGCAGTCACAATTTGACTATTCAATACTATGTGCAAAATTAAGTGACCCCCTGTGTTATGTAACTTCCCAGTGTCATAAAAACGTGAAAGTTAGCATGACCTTTCTTTAAATACTGACTAGGAAAAGTAAAGGGGTCGCAACTTGATCATTCGATTCTAAGAGCAAAAGTGAGCGACCCCCTATTTTATGTACCTAATCTAAATCTCTAACTTCCTGGGGTCGTACAAACTTGAAATTTGGCATGACCATTCTTTAGTTGCCACATAGGAAAAGTAAAGGTTTGTAATTGTTTGTTCAATTCTTAGTACAGAAGTAAGTGACCCCCTATGTTATGTAACTAATAACACACATTTGAACCGCACAAACATGAAATTTGCCACAACCATTCTTTACATCCTAAATAGGAAAAGTAAAGGGGTCACAACTTCAATATTCAATTCAAAGCGTGAGAAACTGCAAAAATCTGCTATACATGGGATAGTTGCTTTCTCAGAAACCGTAAAGCCTATGGAAATGATTTGTATGCTGAGGAGAATCTATCTCTCCTCTATTTGTATATACTGAGGACAATCTAACTGACCTCTGTGTGCATGTTAAAAGGCTGTAAAGTATTTAGGGAAGCAGCCACGGACTGCATGGATGGAGCATGGCTTCTTAGGCTAAGAAAGGGCTGCAATCCCCAGTCTGGGGTTAAATCTGAATAAAAAGCGGCTTAACATTTAAGGGTAAAAAGTGAGCAGAGTGAGAGGGATGGCACATTCTGCAGAGGGACATCGGTACATGCAGCCTGAGGAGAATCTAAAGCTCCACTGTGCGTATACATATTTTATTCTTGGTTCCTCTGAAGTAATCACGACTTCATAACATTTTCTGGGCGAACAAGACGTAAACACCTGTAATAAGTTAACTTGGGCAAAGCCGGCTATATCAGCTAGTGTCTACATAAAGCTGTATGAAGCAGTCACCAGCCATATCTCTGTATATACAGGTGAGAGGTGCAATAGGGTGTGTGGGGGATAGAGTGGGAAGAAGGGGGTCAGCTTTCCAAAGGAGCGTGAATAAGTAACGTAAATGGAGAAGAGTTAAATTGGGGAAGACGGAAGGCCTCCCTAAAAAGATGTGTTTTTAGGGTATGCTGGGTGCTGGGAATAAACCTGATTCTCTGGGTTAGCACATTGCACAGAACTGGTGCAGCTCTGGAAAAATCTTGCAGCCGGGAGTGGGAACTCAGCAGTTGGCACAGCATTGGAGTTGTGGGTCTGAATCCCACGCAGGGCCGGGCGTTGGGGGGGGGGGGGGGGGTAAACTGGGCAGTTGCCCCAAGCTCCTACTTCAGGTATTCCGCTGCCTGTTCATTGAAGCTAGTGAGCAGTCAGCTGATGAACACCATATTACAATGGAAGAGTATAGGCAGGGTGACCTACTGCTGGAGTACTGCCTTGTGTCTGGAATGGGACTCCTGGAGGGAAACAAGAGAGGACTCTAAAGTTTTTCATGGGATGATATGATAAAAGAGCTAAAGGGAGGGGAATTGAGGTTTTTACAAGGGACTGTATTTTTCGTTATGGGATTGTATTTTATATGTTGGCGCTGCAAGAGCAACTCCATTCTAGATGCAACCCTGATTTGTTGGCTTTTCGCAGTTCACTGTCAAAGCCCACAACGTGGTGACGATTGTACAATTCAAAGGCGTCCAACGTCATAGGAGGATAACTTAGAATGAACCAAGCAGCCCGACTCATCCACAGTTCTCTATCTGGGGTTTGCAGACGTCACCTGCGATCTCTGAATACATAGCGGTACTGTAATCACTTAGACTGTCTACAGAGCACCTGTCAGAGCTGGTATCTACTGCCACATGGTCACTTTATGAGGGTAATATTTGTCATTGCACAGCGGTCTTTATTCAGTACCACTAAACCTCAGTACTTCTGGAAGCGCTGGAAATTAGTGCTACAGATCTGATCGTACCACCTTCTATATTAACTGAATATCACAGTGTTGTTGGTACTATAATTGAGCATTTGGGGCCCCATTTATAATTTTGCCCATCGCCGCACTCTGTCTAAGATCGGCCATGAATCGCAACTTTGCAACATCTGCAAACTGCTTGAGGAGTGTAATGATTTTCTCTCTTCCTCCAAATAAAAGCCCATATGATTGTCTATGAGATGGTTTACAGAGATAGATATTTCCAATACATGCTGGCAGATTTTCTGATGGCATACGAAGAAACTAGTTATTATGTTGCCAAAGCGGTCATACACTATGCCATCCTGTGTGCACGAGTAATTACAGTAGATCTGGCCATTATATGACTTGGAGCCCACAGAGGGGAAACTAGTGATAAATGCAGGCTTCATCTCCCTGAGCTCAGCTCTCGAAGGGGTGAAGATGAGCAGTCATGTCGGTCTGTTCTGGGTCTGGGTATAATCTTGTACAGAACAGGCAATGTCATAGGAATTATATATTTATTTTGACTACTTGTTAGACAAGGCTTGTTGAGATGTTATAAAGTAATTTTTGATAGTAGTGTCCCTTCCCTTGTTGAAATGGTAAAATCTGGCTAGAGAGCAGAGGGGAAGAAGGGAAGGACTCTATGACTATGTTGAGATGTCTATAACAAGGCTCCTCATGGGAAGTGCTGCACTAACCGTTAAGCTACAGTGTCGGCCAATCACAGCACTCGCTCAGTAATCTATGCAAATGAGCTGGTGCCAACAGCAATTTCTTGTCAATCAAATTCGCCTAACAATTCATTTTAGTTCGCCCTTTCTATGGGATTCGGCTCTTCAGCAGCGAGTGAGTCATTCTGTGTAGATATTTTAGATATTTTTCCATTCTCCTCTGGTAAGTATAAAACATGCGTCTCCCTAAGGTCAAAGTCTCTGCATCTAGTGGCGCATAAATACAGCAGAGATCTATGTTATCATTTGGTGGGCACATAAGGTCTGACTAGCAGCGCTTCGCCTGGTGCTTGAGGACGGTGAAACGGGCTTGAGGACTGTGAAACGGCCAGGCCACCCCAACCTTTTCCCACAGGCCGGGAGGCCAAGAGTAATATGATTAATTTATATAGCGCCATTGTAATCCACAACACTTTACAAGTCAGAGACAACATACACAAAATAAGATACAACATACAGTATCAACAATAGGAATGAGGGCCAGCTGGCAAGAGCTTACGGAATAAAAGGAAATAGCGGTAACGCACATGGTGTAAGAGCTTGTTCTGTGCAACCCTGGAAATAAGATAGGGGGCTCTACATCTATATATATAAAGGTGAAAGCCCTCACTGACTGACTGATTGACTGACTTGCCACTCATTGTCTAACTTACCGGTGTTGTGGAAATGTGAAATTTGGCACAAGCATTCTTAAGGTCCTATATAGGAAGAGTAAAGGGGTCGCAACTTCAATATTCAATTCTAAGTGTAAAAGTGACCTCTTATGTTATGTAATTTCCCGGTGTCGTACAAACGTGGAATTCGGCACAAGCTTTCTTTATGTCCTACATAGGAAAAGTAAAGGGGTCACAACATGATTTATCAATTCTAAGTGCAAAAGTAAGAGAACCCCTATGTTATGTACCTAATCTAATTCTCTAATTTCCTGGTGTCGTACAAACTTGAAATTTGGCACGCTCAATCTTTAGGTCCCACAGAGCAAAAGTAAAAGGGTCGCAACTTGATTATTCAATTGTAATTGCAAACGTATGTGACTCCCTGTGTAATGTAAATAATACCACACATCTGTACCGCACAAACGTAACATTTGATATGAGCATTCTTTAGGTTGTAAATAGGAAAAGTAAAGCAGTCACAATTTGACTATTCAATACTATGTGCAAAATTAAGTGACCCCCTGTGTTATGTAACTTCCCAGTGTCATAAAAACGTGAAAGTTAGCACGACCTTTCTTTAAATACTGACTAGGAAAAGTAAAGGGGTCGCAACTTGATCATTCGATTCTAAGAGCAAAAGTGAGCGACCCCCTATTTTATGTACCTAATCTAAATCTCTAACTTCCTGGGGTCGTACAAACTTGAAATTTGGCATGACCATTCTTTAGTTGCCACATAGGAAAAGTAAAGGTTTGTAATTGTTTGTTCAATTCTTAGTACAGAAGTAAGTGACCCCCTATGTTATGTAACTAATAACACACATCTGAACCGCACAAACATGAAATTTGCCACAACCATTCTTTACATCCTAAATAGGAAAAGTAAAGGGGTCACAACTTCAATATTCAATTCAAAGCGTGAGAAACTGCAAAAATCTGCTATACATGGGATAGTTGCTTTCCCAGAAACCGTAAAGCCTATGGAAATGATTTGTATGCTGAGGAGAATCTATCTCTCCTCTATTTGTATATACTGAGGACAATCTAACTGACCTCTGTGTGCATGTTAAAAGGCTGTAAAGTATTTAGGGAAGCAGCCACGGACTGCATGGATGGAGCATGGCTTCTTAGGCTAAGAAAGGGCTGCAATCCCCAGTCTGGGGTTAAATCTGAATAAAAAGCGGCTTAACATTTAAGGGTAAAAAGTGAGCAGAGTGAGAGGGATGGCACATTCTGCAGAGGGACATCGGTACATGCAGCCTGAGGAGAATCTAAAGCTCCACTGTGCGTATACATATTTTATTCTTGGTTCCTCTGAAGTAATCACGACTTCATAACATTTTCTGGGCGAACAAGACGTAAACACCTGTAATAAGTTAACTTGGGCAAAGCCGGCTATATCAGCTAGTGTCTACATAAAGCTGTATGAAGCAGTCACCAGCCATATCTCTGTATATACAGGTGAGAGGTGCAACAGGGTGTGTGGGGGATAGAGTGGGAAGAAGGGGGTCAGCTTTCCAAAGGAGCGTGAATAAGTAACGTAAATGGAGAAGAGTTAAATTGGGGAAGACGGAAGGCCTCCCTAAAAAGATGTGTTTTTAGGGTATGCTGGGTGCTGGGAATAAACCTGATTCTCTGGGTTAGCACATTGCACAGAACTGGTGCAGCTCTGCAAAAATCTTGCAGCCGGGAGTGGGAACTCAGCAGTTGGCACAGCATTGGAGTTGTGGGTCTGAATCCCACCCAGGGCCGGGCGTTGGGGGGGTAAACTGGGCAATTGCCCCAAGCTCCTACTTCAGGTATTCCGCTGCCTGTTCATTGAAGCTAGTGAGCAGTCAGCTGATGAACACCATATTACAATGGAAGAGTATAGGCAGGGTGACCTACTGCTGGAGTACTGCCTTGTGTCTGGAATGGGACTCCTGGAGGGAAACAAGAGAGGACTCTAAAGTTTTTCATGGGATGATATGATAAAAGAGCTAAAGGGAGGGGAATTGAGGTTTTTACAAGGGACTGTATTTTTCGTTATGGGATTGTATTTTATATGTTGGCGCTGCAAGAGCAACTCCATTCTAGATGCAACCCTGATCTGTTGGCTTTTCGCAGTTCACTGTCAAAGCCCACAACGTGGTGACGATTGTACAATTCAAAGGCGTCCAACGTCATAGGAGGATAACTTAGAATGAACCAAGCAGCCCGACTCATCCACAGTTCTCTATCTGGGGTTTGCAGACGTCACCTGCGATCTCTGAATACATAGCGGTACTGTAATCACTTAGACTGTCTACAGAGCACCTGTCAGAGCTGGTATCTACTGCTACATGGTCACTTTATGAGGGTAATATTTGTCATTGCACAGCGGTCTTTATTCAGTACCACTAAACCTCAGTACTTCAGGAAGCGCTGGAAATTAGTGCTACAGATCTGATCGTACCACCTTCTATATTAACTGTATATCACAGTGTTGTTGATAATATAATTGAGCATTTGGGGCCCCATTTATAATTTTGCCCATCGCCGCACTCTGTCTAAGATCGGCCATGAATCGCAACTTTGCAACATCTGCAAACTGCTTGAGGAGTGTAATGATTTTCTCTCTTCCTCCAAATAAAAGCCCATATGATTGTCTATGAGATGGTTTACAGAGATAGATATTTCCAATACATGCTGGCAGATTTTCTGATGGCATACGAAGAAACTAGTTATTATGTTGCCAAAGCGGTCATACACTATGCCATCCTGTGTGCACGAGTAATTACAGTAGATCTGGCCATTATATGACTTGGAGCCCACAGAGGGGAAACTAGTGATAAATGCAGGCTTCATCTCCCTGAGCTCAGCTCTCGAAGGGGTGAAGATGAGCAGTCATGTCGGTCTGTTCTGGGTCTGGGTATAATCTTGTACAGAACAGGCAATGTCATAGGAATTATATATTTATTTTGACTACTTGTTAGACAAGGCTTGTTGAGATGTTATAAAGTAATTTTTGATAGTAGTGTCCCTTCCCTTGTTGAAATGGTAAAATCTGGCTAGAGAGCAGAGGGGAAGAAGGGAAGGACTCTATGACTATGTTGAGATGTCTATAACAAGGCTCCTCATGGGAAGTGCTGCACTAACCGTTAAGCTACAGTGTCGGCCAATCACAGCACTCGCTCAGTAATCTATGCAAATGAGCTGGTGCCAACAGCAATTTCTTGTCAATCAAATTCGCCTAACAATTCATTTTAGTTCGCCCTTTCTATGGGATTCGGCTCTTCAGCAGCGAGTGAGTCATTCTGTGTAGATATTTTAGATATTTTTCCATTCTCCTCTGGTAAGTATAAAACATGCGTCTCCCTAAGGTCAAAGTCTCTGCATCTAGTGGCGCATAAATACAGCAGAGATCTATGTTATCATTGGGTGGGCACATAAGGTCTGACTAGCAGCGCTTCGCCTGGTGCTTGAGGACGGTGAAACGGGCTTGAGGACTGTGAAACGGCCAGGCCACCCCAACCTTTTCCCACAGGCCGGGTGGCCAAGAGTAATATGATTTATTTATATAGCGCCATTGTAATCCACAACACTTTACAAGTCAGAGACAACATACACAAAATAAGATACAACATACAGTATCAACAATAGGAATGAGGGCCAGCTGGCAAGAGCTTACGGAATAAAAGGAAATAGCGGTAACGCACATGGTGTAAGAGCTTGTTCTGTGCAACCCTGGAAATAAGATAGGGGGCTCTACATCTATATATATAAAGGTGAAAGCCCTCACTGACTGACTGATTGACTGACTTGCCACTCATTGTCTAACTTACCGGTGTTGTGGAAATGTGAAATTTGGCACAAGCATTCTTAAGGTCCTATATAGGAAGAGTAAAGGGGTCGCAACTTCAATATTCAATTCTAAGTGCAAAAGTGACCTCTTATGTTATGTAATTTCCCGGTGTTGTCCAAACGTGGAATTCGGCACAAGCTTTCTTTATGTCCTACATAGGAAAAGTAAAGGGGTCACAACATGATTTATCAATTCTAAGTGCAAAAGTAAGAGAACCCTTATGTTATGTACCTAATCTAATTCTCTAATTTCCTGGTGTCGTACAAACTTGAAATTTGGCACGCTCAATCTTTAGGTCCCACAGAGCAAAAGTAAAAGGGTCGCAACTTGATTATTCAATTGTAATTGCAAACGTATGTGACTCCCTGTGTAATGTAAATAATACCACACATCTGTACCGCACAAACGTAACATTTGATATGAGCATTCTTTAGGTTGTATATAGGAAAAGTAAAGCAGTCACAATTTGACTATTCAATACTATGTGCAAAATTAAGTGACCCCCTGTGTTATGTAACTTCCCAGTGTCATAAAAACGTGAAAGTTAGCATGACCTTTCTTTAAATACTGACTAGGAAAAGTAAAGGGGTCGCAACTTGATCATTCGATTCTAAGAGCAAAAGTGAGCGACCCCCTATTTTATGTACCTAATCTAAATCTCTAACTTCCTGGGGTCGTACAAACTTGAAATTTGGCATGACCATTCTTTAGTTGCCACATAGGAAAAGTAAAGGTTTGTAATTGTTTGTTCAATTCTTAGTACAGAAGTAAGTGACCCCCTATGTTATGTAACTAATAACACACATTTGAACCGCACAAACATGAAATTTGCCACAACCATTCTTTACATCCTAAATAGGAAAAGTAAAGGGGTCACAACTTCAATATTCAATTCAAAGCGTGAGAAACTGCAAAAATCTGCTATACATGGGATAGTTGCTTTCTCAGAAACCGTAAAGCCTATGGAAATGATTTGTATGCTGAGGAGAATCTATCTCTCCTCTATTTGTATATACTGAGGACAATCTAACTGACCTCTGTGTGCATGTTAAAAGGCTGTAAAGTATTTAGGGAAGCAGCCACGGACTGCATGGATGGAGCATGGCTTCTTAGGCTAAGAAAGGGCTGCAATCCCCAGTCTGGGGTTAAATCTGAATAAAAAGCGGCTTAACATTTAAGGGTAAAAAGTGTAGTCTTGATATATAAAAATAGGATACCGCGCTCCTCGGGATATACACACCCCAAACAGCTGTATGTTTACTTCTCCTTGTTTATTAATCCGTACTACGCGTTTCGTCCTATGGACTTCCTCAGGTACATAATCTCACATATAAAAAACACTCCTATATATACACATTAAATGGTAATTACCTTAGTTGATCAGCTGGGCTCGGGAGTCCCGTTCCTCTCCGGCGTCCGGCGGCGTCCCGCCCTGCATCCTGCATCACTAGTGACGCAGGCACACATGACCTAGACGTCGCTCCTTGGGCGCCGCCCCTAGTGCGGGGAGGAGTAAGCTCGGGCCGTGCCACAGCTTCTATGAATGAAAATTGCCATGGTTACCATTATACACAGTTCAGATCGTACCGTAGCTTCTATGGATAAGCATGGCCGTGGTTGCTGTTTGTGTACTATGCTCCACCGTGTCTCTAGCCTCCACGGTGTGCTTTATATTATATTGTACATATGTCTACCATAAAAACCTATACATCCTACTTCCTAAATTCTGCACATACATATGAAAAACATCCCAATAAAATTTGCTCATATAAAATTATTTTCATATGCAATATAAAATATGATATAAAATATCATATATATATACACAGTGACATTAAAAAGGTGAACCTTTCTGCTGTCCCACATTTGAATGATGAAGATCTCAGGTGGGATATGTCATCGGATCCAATAGAAGTGGGCAGAGAGATTCACCATATGAAGAAAACTCTACAAGAGGTTTGGAAACAATCATTGGACATAATATTTCTAAGAATGTATGATTTAAATAAAATAGTCCCGAGAGGCTTAAGAGTAAATATCCTCCCAGCGTTTCCACATGACAGCGACTTTTCTGGACAATGGGTGTTAATGTTGCATACTTTTGCGACCCTTATGATATCCAAACTAATTAGCAAACGATTATCATTGTTGGCATTTAGAATGAAAGAAATTGTATCATGCAACGATGATAGAGATTACGATGTAATTTATAAATATATAGAAAAATACGAAAAAGAAATTATATCTCGTAAAGTAAGAAAATTTATAAGGGATTATAGAGATTATGAAGAAAAAGTGTTTTTTCCCAAGGAGTATAATAGAAAGAGACAGTCTCGGGGGGGAAATATAGGAAGGGATATACCTATTGAAGAGAGGAGTAATAGAGAAAAGGGACCTCATATAAGGGAAAATAGAAGGAATAACATAAAACCAATAGGTAGAGAAGATCACTACCTACATAGCCGAGAGTACAAATCCCCCTATATATATCAAACACAGGGGAACCATGGTGAAATAGGACTGGAGAGAGAGAGAGGAAGATATGAAAAGAATTATGGATACCATGATGTCAATTACAAACGGGGAGAACAAAATAGGAACTACTTCAAAACTGCAAGATATCCCCCTCCACCAGAGAAAAGATACAATAGGTATAGGGGGGAATACTACCAACAAAGAGATAGAAATACCAATATGTATCAAAATAACAGAGTGAATAGACGGTTTGTAGACAATGATACCCAAACCGATAAGGTGATATACACAAGAGAGCAAAGAACTAATAATATTCAACAGAAAACAGGGCAAACTAGGAAAACTATGGGGCAGTTCTTAGATGAGCATCATAAATCATTATTGGTGATGGATTCCACCATGGGTAGTACCTCAGAGAGTACACCAGCCCACCAACGTCCAATAAATAGGAGCTCACAACAAGAAAACAATAGAGGTCAGGTCAGCGAATATAGGCTGATAGCGAACACACCAACAATAGTATCCAGTGAAATAGAGGATTTATTACTCAGGTCTCCTATGGCCAATTCCCCTCCGGACATCAATGGGGTTATTGACCTGAGTATAAGAAGTGGATCATGTAGACAGTCTATAGAAAATAGTGACACTACACTGGTTCCTTTTTTAGGAGGAAGGGAATCGTTAACCAACAAAGAACCAGGGTTAACGTCGTCCCCTATAAGTCGGACATTAATCAATGTAAGAAATATGACATCAGACAATACTTCAGGGGTACAATCCAACAAAAATCCCATGACACTAGGGGCAAGATCAAAAACAAAAATACATCAGTTTTACCAGCCGATAAAAGTAACATCTACCTTGAAAAAATCCCTAAGAGAAGACGGCGGGGGAAGAGGGGTGGGGCAAGGTTTAATAAAGGGAGCAGGGGGACAAAGCCAGCCTATGAGGAGATAGTAGGTTTTGAGGAAGCAAGAAATAAGGGGGTAATTAACATTTCTAAACATAATCTAACAAGGAGTGAGATGGAGGTCCTAGTAAAGGGACTATCCTTTAGCCCTACTAGGGCATCTAACCTTTTTGATTTATTTGTGGATTTAAATTCTTTTTTGCGTAAATTGACTTTAAATAGGTATTATACAATACAAAAAAAGAGAAACATAGAGAGTAATATCTTGGACGAACAAGGAGAAAGGGATTTCAATATGGAAGACCCCATAGTAACTGATTTGAGACCTAACAGTAGATTTCACCCCATAGAAGTAAGGGGTGAGTACCTAGAATTATTCTATAGCAAAACCATGAAAGAATTTTCCTCCATGTGCAAAGATAATAAACATACAACACATAATCTTACGAAACAACAGAAAAATACCCTTAAAGGACTAATGAACGAGGATAGCATTGTAATTAAAAATGCCGATAAAGGGGGTGCTATTATAATTATGGGGTATGATCAATACCACACGGAATCTCTTAGAATTTTAGGGGACCATAATTATTATGAAAAATTAAAAGACGACCCAACTAAAATTATTACAAAAGAATTCCATGTATTGATAGATAAAGCATATGAAAAGAATAGTATGGGAAAAATGGAGTATAAATACCTAAAAGAAACACCGATTGGTGCCCCATACTTCTACCATGTGCCTAAGGTACACAAGAGTCTGTTCAATCCCCCAGGGAGACCTATAATAGCAGGCATGCAGGCTATCACACATAGGCTGTCTGAACTGATTGATCATCAATTCCAGAAATATGTGGTCAGTTTACCTTCATACCTACGAGATTCGGGACACCTATTAGAATTGATTGAAAATATAAAATGGGAATCATCCTATATTTGGTGCACAATAGACATCGAAGCTCTTTATTCGAATATTGACCATGTAAAGGGTGTTGAAGCAGTGGGATTAACATTGAGAGAGGACCCATTGATGCCTGTCCATCAGAGAGTTTTCCTACAAGAGAGTCTGATGTTCATACTACAAAAGAATATTTTTTCATATAATGGCGATTTCTATCGCCAAAAAATCGGTACGGCGATGGGAACGAAGTGTGCGCCAAGTTTCGCCAATTTAGTCATGGGGATATTCGAAAAGGAGAGATTCAAGGATGATAGAGTGGTTATGTATAAACGATTTATTGATGATTTAATCATCATATGGAACGGTAGGGAAGAGGATCTGAGAAATTATATCGAAGACCTCACCCCGAATGAATTCCACTTTAAATTCACATATAATATTGATGCAAAAAAGGCTATTTATTTAGATCTCGAACTGGAGGGCGATAGTAATATTAATAAAATTATATCCAAGACACACTTTAAAACAGTAGATTCTAACAGTTACTTAAACTACTTTAGTTGCCACCAAAAAAATTGGAAAAATAATATACCATTCGGTCAATATCAGAGAGTAAAAAGGAACTGTACGAGAACTATTGATTTTAAAACACAGTCGAATATCCTCAAAAAACGGTTTCTAGAAAAGGGTTATCCCAAGAAGTTAATAGAGGCAGCCTATGAACAAGCTTTGACCCAAAAAAAGACGTCCAATATAAGTAGATCTAATATGGGTCAAGAAAAAGAAAAAGAAGTTGAGGTGAAGACAAAAATGGATAAATTTCGCACATCTTTTGTGACTAAGTATAGTACACAGGCGAGTAAAATTAGTAATATCCTTAAGAAAAATTGGGCTATCTTGAAAGAAGACCCTTTCTTGGAGAGTAACCTTCCTGATAGACCTCCTTGTATATTTAGGCGAAATAAAACTCTAAAAAACCTCATTGCACCATCGTGCCCAAAAAAGGAAAACAAAATATACAAAACAATTGATTCTATCAGAGATCAAGGTGAGAAAGGAGGGATATATAAATGTAGGGAAAAACGATGCAAGTGTTGCCTTAATATAAATCATGGTGCCAAAGTCATTGAATTGACGAATGGCGAAAAGATTAGGATAAAACAAAGAATGTCATGCAACGTTAAGGGAGTCGTTTATATGTTAGAATGTCCGTGTAAGTTCAGATATGTTGGTAGAACAATTAACACACTGAGAGAGCGTTTGAACCAACATCGCAGTAATATTCACAAGGGCTACACAAAACATAGTATTTCCAGACACTTCTCCATAGTTCATGCTAAAGACTCAACAGGATTGCGAGTTACACCCATAGAGTCTATCCAGAACATCTCTACTCACAAACTTAGGGAGAAAGAGATGTTCTGGATATACAGGATAGGGACATTGGTCCCCAAAGGACTCAATGAGATTTTAGAAAAATTATAATAAATTATAATAAAATAACAATATTTTTTAAAAAATAATGAGAAAAAATATATATATATATATAAAAAAAACTTAGAGAAAAAGGTAAAGGAAATACTAAAAATTATATGTAGAGGAATATATACACATATAGAGGTTGGTGAGGATTACAAAATTAAAATCCACCTATGCATTATGGTCCATAATTTATATGAATATTTGGGGAAATACATGTGCTTGATTGTATATAGGTGTATATATATATATATATATGTTTTGATTTTTGGTATATAAGAATTTTAAAAAAATATTTATATTTTATATCATATTTTATATTGCATATGAAAATAATTTTATATGAGCAAATTTTATTGGGATGTTTTTCATATGTATGTGCAGAATTTAGGAAGTAGGATGTATAGGTTTTTATGGTAGACATATGTACAATATAATATAAAGCACACCGTGGAGGCTAGAGACACGGTGGAGCATAGTACACAAACAGCAACCACGGCCATGCTTATCCATAGAAGCTACGGTACGATCTGAACTGTGTATAATGGTAACCATGGCAATTTTCATTCATAGAAGCTGTGGCACGGCCCGAGCTTACTCCTCCCCGCACTAGGGGCGGCGCCCAAGGAGCGACGTCTAGGTCATGTGTGCCTGCGTCACTAGTGATGCAGGATGCAGGGCGGGACGCCGCCGGACGCCGGAGAGGAACGGGACTCCCGAGCCCAGCTGATCAACTAAGGTAATTACCATTTAATGTGTATATATAGGAGTGTTTTTTATATGTGAGATTATGTACCTGAGGAAGTCCATAGGACGAAACGCGTAGTACGGATTAATAAACAAGGAGAAGTAAACATACAGCTGTTTGGGGTGTGTATATCCCGAGGAGCGCGGTATCCTATTTTTATATATCAAGACTATACTTTAGCGGCTCCCTGGCCAGGGAGACGGAGGATCTGCAGAAGCTCTCCCGCAGTCTAGCCCTGAGGGATCTTGAGGGATTCACCAGCAGCAACTATTTACAGGCTTTCCTGGATATTGGGTGGTGGCAGAGATCCGTGGATAGGTCTCTGCCATACACCGGGTAAGTGTGTTTTTCACTTTTAAACACACGGAAATACTAGCACCAGTGGTGTTTTTTTCAGGAGCGCTAACCTATTTGTACTTTGGTAAGGGTAAAAAGTGAGCAGAGTGAGAGGGATGGCACATTCTGCAGAGGGACATCGGTACATGCAGCCTGAGGAGAATCTAAAGCTCCACTGTGCGTATACATATTTTATTCTTGGTTCCTCTGAAGTAATCACGACTTCATAACATTTTCTGGGCGAACAAGACGTAAACACCTGTAATAAGTTAACTTGGGCAAAGCCGGCTATATCAGCTAGTGTCTACATAAAGCTGTATGAAGCAGTCACCAGCCATATCTCTGTATATACAGGTGAGAGGTGCAATAGGGTGTGTGGGGGATAGAGTGGGAAGAAGGGGGTCAGCTTTCCAAAGGAGCGTGAATAAGTAACGTAAATGGAGAAGAGTTAAATTGGGGAAGACGGAAGGCCTCCCTAAAAAGATGTGTTTTTAGGGTATGCTGGGTGCTGGGAATAAACCTGATTCTCTGGGTTAGCACATTGCACAGAACTGGTGCAGCTCTGGAAAAATCTTGCAGCCGGGAGTGGGAACTCAGCAGTTGGCACAGCATTGGAGTTGTGGGTCTGAATCCCACGCAGGGCCGGGCGTTGGGGGGGGGGGGGGGGTAAACTGGGCAGTTGCCCCAAGCTCCTACTTCAGGTATTCCGCTGCCTGTTCATTGAAGCTAGTGAGCAGTCAGCTGATGAACACCATATTACAATGGAAGAGTATAGGCAGGGTGACCTACTGCTGGAGTACTGCCTTGTGTCTGGAATGGGACTCCTGGAGGGAAACAAGAGAGGACTCTAAAGTTTTTCATGGGATGATATGATAAAAGAGCTAAAGGGAGGGGAATTGAGGTTTTTACAAGGGACTGTATTTTTCGTTATGGGATTGTATTTTATATGTTGGCGCTGCAAGAGCAACTCCATTCTAGATGCAACCCTGATTTGTTGGCTTTTCGCAGTTCACTGTCAAAGCCCACAACGTGGTGACGATTGTACAATTCAAAGGCGTCCAACGTCATAGGAGGATAACTTAGAATGAACCAAGCAGCCCGACTCATCCACAGTTCTCTATCTGGGGTTTGCAGACGTCACCTGCGATCTCTGAATACATAGCGGTACTGTAATCACTTAGACTGTCTACAGAGCACCTGTCAGAGCTGGTATCTACTGCCACATGGTCACTTTATGAGGGTAATATTTGTCATTGCACAGCGGTCTTTATTCAGTACCACTAAACCTCAGTACTTCTGGAAGCGCTGGAAATTAGTGCTACAGATCTGATCGTACCACCTTCTATATTAACTGAATATCACAGTGTTGTTGGTACTATAATTGAGCATTTGGGGCCCCATTTATAATTTTGCCCATCGCCGCACTCTGTCTAAGATCGGCCATGAATCGCAACTTTGCAACATCTGCAAACTGCTTGAGGAGTGTAATGATTTTCTCTCTTCCTCCAAATAAAAGCCCATATGATTGTCTATGAGATGGTTTACAGAGATAGATATTTCCAATACATGCTGGCAGATTTTCTGATGGCATACGAAGAAACTAGTTATTATGTTGCCAAAGCGGTCATACACTATGCCATCCTGTGTGCACGAGTAATTACAGTAGATCTGGCCATTATATGACTTGGAGCCCACAGAGGGGAAACTAGTGATAAATGCAGGCTTCATCTCCCTGAGCTCAGCTCTCGAAGGGGTGAAGATGAGCAGTCATGTCGGTCTGTTCTGGGTCTGGGTATAATCTTGTACAGAACAGGCAATGTCATAGGAATTATATATTTATTTTGACTACTTGTTAGACAAGGCTTGTTGAGATGTTATAAAGTAATTTTTGATAGTAGTGTCCCTTCCCTTGTTGAAATGGTAAAATCTGGCTAGAGAGCAGAGGGGAAGAAGGGAAGGACTCTATGACTATGTTGAGATGTCTATAACAAGGCTCCTCATGGGAAGTGCTGCACTAACCGTTAAGCTACAGTGTCGGCCAATCACAGCACTCGCTCAGTAATCTATGCAAATGAGCTGGTGCCAACAGCAATTTCTTGTCAATCAAATTCGCCTAACAATTCATTTTAGTTCGCCCTTTCTATGGGATTCGGCTCTTCAGCAGCGAGTGAGTCATTCTGTGTAGATATTTTAGATATTTTTCCATTCTCCTCTGGTAAGTATAAAACATGCGTCTCCCTAAGGTCAAAGTCTCTGCATCTAGTGGCGCATAAATACAGCAGAGATCTATGTTATCATTTGGTGGGCACATAAGGTCTGACTAGCAGCGCTTCGCCTGGTGCTTGAGGACGGTGAAACGGGCTTGAGGACTGTGAAACGGCCAGGCCACCCCAACCTTTTCCCACAGGCCGGGAGGCCAAGAGTAATATGATTAATTTATATAGCGCCATTGTAATCCACAACACTTTACAAGTCAGAGACAACATACACAAAATAAGATACAACATACAGTATCAACAATAGGAATGAGGGCCAGCTGGCAAGAGCTTACGGAATAAAAGGAAATAGCGGTAACGCACATGGTGTAAGAGCTTGTTCTGTGCAACCCTGGAAATAAGATAGGGGGCTCTACATCTATATATATAAAGGTGAAAGCCCTCACTGACTGACTGATTGACTGACTTGCCACTCATTGTCTAACTTACCGGTGTTGTGGAAATGTGAAATTTGGCACAAGCATTCTTAAGGTCCTATATAGGAAGAGTAAAGGGGTCGCAACTTCAATATTCAATTCTAAGTGTAAAAGTGACCTCTTATGTTATGTAATTTCCCGGTGTCGTACAAACGTGGAATTCGGCACAAGCTTTCTTTATGTCCTACATAGGAAAAGTAAAGGGGTCACAACATGATTTATCAATTCTAAGTGCAAAAGTAAGAGAACCCCTATGTTATGTACCTAATCTAATTCTCTAATTTCCTGGTGTCGTACAAACTTGAAATTTGGCACGCTCAATCTTTAGGTCCCACAGAGCAAAAGTAAAAGGGTCGCAACTTGATTATTCAATTGTAATTGCAAACGTATGTGACTCCCTGTGTAATGTAAATAATACCACACATCTGTACCGCACAAACGTAACATTTGATATGAGCATTCTTTAGGTTGTAAATAGGAAAAGTAAAGCAGTCACAATTTGACTATTCAATACTATGTGCAAAATTAAGTGACCCCCTGTGTTATGTAACTTCCCAGTGTCATAAAAACGTGAAAGTTAGCACGACCTTTCTTTAAATACTGACTAGGAAAAGTAAAGGGGTCGCAACTTGATCATTCGATTCTAAGAGCAAAAGTGAGCGACCCCCTATTTTATGTACCTAATCTAAATCTCTAACTTCCTGGGGTCGTACAAACTTGAAATTTGGCATGACCATTCTTTAGTTGCCACATAGGAAAAGTAAAGGTTTGTAATTGTTTGTTCAATTCTTAGTACAGAAGTAAGTGACCCCCTATGTTATGTAACTAATAACACACATCTGAACCGCACAAACATGAAATTTGCCACAACCATTCTTTACATCCTAAATAGGAAAAGTAAAGGGGTCACAACTTCAATATTCAATTCAAAGCGTGAGAAACTGCAAAAATCTGCTATACATGGGATAGTTGCTTTCCCAGAAACCGTAAAGCCTATGGAAATGATTTGTATGCTGAGGAGAATCTATCTCTCCTCTATTTGTATATACTGAGGACAATCTAACTGACCTCTGTGTGCATGTTAAAAGGCTGTAAAGTATTTAGGGAAGCAGCCACGGACTGCATGGATGGAGCATGGCTTCTTAGGCTAAGAAAGGGCTGCAATCCCCAGTCTGGGGTTAAATCTGAATAAAAAGCGGCTTAACATTTAAGGGTAAAAAGTGAGCAGAGTGAGAGGGATGGCACATTCTGCAGAGGGACATCGGTACATGCAGCCTGAGGAGAATCTAAAGCTCCACTGTGCGTATACATATTTTATTCTTGGTTCCTCTGAAGTAATCACGACTTCATAACATTTTCTGGGCGAACAAGACGTAAACACCTGTAATAAGTTAACTTGGGCAAAGCCGGCTATATCAGCTAGTGTCTACATAAAGCTGTATGAAGCAGTCACCAGCCATATCTCTGTATATACAGGTGAGAGGTGCAATAGGGTGTGTGGGGGATAGAGTGGGAAGAAGGGGGTCAGCTTTCCAAAGGAGCGTGAATAAGTAACGTAAATGGAGAAGAGTTAAATTGGGGAAGACGGAAGGCCTCCCTAAAAAGATGTGTTTTTAGGGTATGCTGGGTGCTGGGAATAAACCTGATTCTCTGGGTTAGCACATTGCACAGAACTGGTGCAGCTCTGGAAAAATCTTGCAGCCGGGAGTGGGAACTCAGCAGTTGGCACAGCATTGGAGTTGTGGGTCTGAATCCCACGCAGGGCCGGGCGTTGGGGGGGGGGGGGGTAAACTGGGCAGTTGCCCCAAGCTCCTACTTCAGGTATTCCGCTGCCTGTTCATTGAAGCTAGTGAGCAGTCAGCTGATGAACACCATATTACAATGGAAGAGTATAGGCAGGGTGACCTACTGCTGGAGTACTGCCTTGTGTCTGGAATGGGACTCCTGGAGGGAAACAAGAGAGGACTCTAAAGTTTTTCATGGGATGATATGATAAAAGAGCTAAAGGGAGGGGAATTGAGGTTTTTACAAGGGACTGTATTTTTCGTTATGGGATTGTATTTTATATGTTGGCGCTGCAAGAGCAACTCCATTCTAGATGCAACCCTGATCTGTTGGCTTTTCGCAGTTCACTGTCAAAGCCCACAACGTGGTGACGATTGTACAATTCAAAGGCGTCCAACGTCATAGGAGGATAACTTAGAATGAACCAAGCAGCCCGACTCATCCACAGTTCTCTATCTGGGGTTTGCAGACGTCACCTGCGATCTCTGAATACATAGCGGTACTGTAATCACTTAGACTGTCTACAGAGCACCTGTCAGAGCTGGTATCTACTGCTACATGGTCACTTTATGAGGGTAATATTTGTCATTGCACAGCGGTCTTTATTCAGTACCACTAAACCTCAGTACTTCTGGAAGCGCTGGAAATTAGTGCTACAGATCTGATCGTACCACCTTCTATATTAACTGTATATCACAGTGTTGTTGATAATATAATTGAGCATTTGGGGCCCCATTTATAATTTTGCCCATCGCCGCACTCTGTCTAAGATCGGCCATGAATCGCAACTTTGCAACATCTGCAAACTGCTTGAGGAGTGTAATGATTTTCTCTCTTCCTCCAAATAAAAGCCCATATGATTGTCTATGAGATGGTTTACAGAGATAGATATTTCCAATACATGCTGGCAGATTTTCTGATGGCATACGAAGAAACTAGTTATTATGTTGCCAAAGCGGTCTTACACTATGCCATCCTGTGTGCACGAGTAATTAGAGTAGATCTGGCCATTATATGACTTGGAGCCCACAGAGGGGAAACTAGTGATAAATGCAGGCTTCATCTCCCTGAGCTCAGCTCTCGAAGGGGTGAAGATGAGCAGTCATGTCGGTCTGTTCTGGGTCTGGGTATAATCTTGTACAGAACAGGCAATGTCATAGGAGTTATATATTTATTTTGACTACTTGTTAGACAAGGCTTTTTGAGATGTTATAAAGTAATTTTTGATAGTAGTGTCCCTTCCCTTGTTGAAATGGTAAAATCTGGCTAGAGAGCAGAGGGGAAGAAGGGAAGGACTCTATGACTATGTTGAGATGTCTATAACAAGGCTCCTCATGGGAAGTGCTGCACTAACCGTTAAGCTACAGTATCGGCCAATCACAGCGCTCGCTCAGTAATCTATGCAAATGAGCTGGTGCCAACAGCAATTTCTTGTCAATCAAATTCGCCTAACAATTCATTTTAGTTCGCCCTTTCTATGGGATTCGGCTCTTTAGCAGCGAGTGAGTCATTCTGTGTAGATATTTTAGATATTTTTCCATTCTCCTCTGGTAAGTATAAAACATGCGTCTCCCTAAGGTCAAAGTCTCTGCATCTAGTGGCGCATAAATACGGCAGAGATCTATGTTATCATTGGGTGGGCACATAAGGTCTGACTAGCAGCGCTTCGCCTGGTGCTTGAGGACGGTGAAACGGGCTTGAGGACTGTGAAACGGCCAGGCCACCCCAACCTTTTCCCATAGCCGGGTGGCCAAGAGTAATATGATTTATTTATATAGCGCCATTGTAATCCACAACACTTTACAAGTCAGAGACAACATACACAAAATAAGATACAACATACAGTATCAACAATAGGAATGAGGGCCAGCTGGCAAGAGCTTACGGAATAAAAGGAAATAGCGGTAACGCACATGATGTAAGAGCTTGTTCTGTGCAACCCTGGAAATAAGATAGGGGGCTCTACATCTATATATATAAAGGTGAAAGCCCTCACTGACTGACTGATTGACTGACTTGCCACTCATTGTCTAACTTACCGGTGTTGTGCAAATGTGAAATTTGGCACAAGCATTCTTAAGGTCCTATATAGGAAGAGTAAAGGGGTCGCAACTTCAATATTCAATTCTAAGTGCAAAAGTGACCTCTTATGTTAGGTAATTTCCCGGTGTCGTACAAACGTGGAATTCGGCACAAGCTTTCTTTATGTCCTACATAGGAAAAGTAAAGGGGTCACAACATGATTTATCAATTCTAAGTGCAAAAGTAAGAGAACCCCTATGTTATGTACCTAATCTAATTCTCTAATTTCCTGGTGTCGTACAAACTTGAAATTTGGCACGCTCAATCTTTAGGTCCCACAGAGCAAAAGTAAAAGGGTCGCAACTTGATTATTCAATTGTAATTGCAAACGTATGTGACTCCCTATGTAATGTAAATAATACCACACATCTGTACCGCACAAACGTGACATTTGGTATGAGCATTCTTTAGGTTGTAAATAGGAAAAGTAAAGCAGTCACAATTTGACTATTCAATACTATGTGCAAAGTTAAGTGACCCCCTGTGTTATGTAACTTCCCAGTGTCATAAAAACGTGAAAGTTAGCACGACCTTTCTTTAAATACTGACTAGGAAAAGTAAAGGGGTCGCAACTTGATCATTCGATTCTAAGAGCAAAAGTGAGCGACCCCCTATTTTATGTACCTAATCTAAATCTCTAACTTCCTGGGGTCATACAAACTTGAAATTTGGCATGACCATTCTTTAGTTGCCACATAGGAAAAGTAAAGGTTTGTAATTGTTTGTTCAATTCTTAGTACAGAAGTAAGTGACCCCCTATGTTATGTAACTAATAACACACATCTGAACCGCACAAACATGAAATTTGCCACAACCATTCTTTACATCCTAAATAGGAAAAGTAAAGGGGTCACAACTTCAATATTCAATTCAAAGCGTGAGAAACTGCAAAAATCTGCTATACATGGGATAGTTGCTTTCTCAGAAACCGTAAAGCCTATGGAAATGATTTGTATGCTGAGGAGAATCTATCTCTCCTCTATTTGTATATACTGAGGACAATCTAACTGACCTCTGTGTGCATGTTAAAAGGCTGTAAAGTATTTAGGGAAGCAGCCACGGACTGCATGGATGGAGCATGGCTTCTTAGGCTAAGAAAGGGCTGCAATCCCCAGTCTAGGGTTTAATCTGAATAAAAAGCGGCTTAACATTTAAGGGTAAAAAGTGAGCAGAGTGAGAGGGATGGCACATTCTGCAGAGGGACATCGGTACATGCAGCCTGAGGAGAATCTAAAGCTCCACTGTGCGTATACATATTTTATTCTTGGTTCCTCTGAAGTAATCACGACTTCATAACATTTTCTGGGTGAACAAGACGTAAACACCTGTAATAAGTTAACTTGGGCAAAGCCGGCTATATCAGCTAGTGTCTACATAAAGCTGTATGAAGCAGTCACCAGCCATATCTCTGTATATACAGGTGAGAGGTGCAATAGGGTGTGTGGGGGATAGAGTGGGAAGAAGGGGGTCAGCTTTCCAAAGGAGCGTGAATAAGTAACGTAAATGGAGAAGAGTTAAATTGGGGAAGACGGAAGGCCTCCCTAAAAAGATGTGTTTTTAGGGTATGCTGGGTGCTGGGAATAAACCTGATTCTCTGGGTTAGCACATTGCACAGAACTGGTGCAGCTCTGGAAAAATCTTGCAGCCGGGAGTGGGAACTCAGCAGTTGGCACAGCATTGGAGTTGTGGGTCTGAATCCCACCCAGGGCCGGGCGTTGGGGGGGGGGTAAACTGGGCAGTTGCCCCAAGCTCCTACTTCAGGTATTCCGCTGCCTGTTCATTGAAGCTAGTGAGCAGTCAGCTGATGAACACCATATTACAATGGAAGAGTATAGGCAGGGTGACCTACTGCTGGAGTACTGCCTTGTGTCTGGAATGGGACTCCTGGAGGGAAACAAGAGAGGACTCTAAAGTTTTTCATGGGATGATATGATAAAAGAGCTAAAGGGAGGGGAATTGAGGTTTTTACAAGGGACTGTATTTTTCGTTATGGGATTGTATTTTATATGTTGGCGCTGCAAGAGCAACTCCAATCTAGATGCAACCCTGATCTGTTGGCTTTTCGCAGTTCACTGTCAAAACCCACAACGTGGTGACGATTGTACAATTCAAAGGCGTCCAACGTCATAGGAGGATAACTTAGAATGAACCAAGCAGCCCGACTCATCCACAGTTCTCTATCTGGGGTTTGCAGACGTCACCTGCGATCTCTGAATACATAGCGGTACTGTAATCACTTAGACTGTCTACAGAGCACCTGTCAGAGCTGGTATCTACTGCTACATGGTCACTTTATGAGGGTAATATTTGTCATTGCACAGCGGTCTTTATTCAGTACCACTAAACCTCAGTACTTCTGGAAGCGCTGGAAATTAGTGCTACAGATCTGATCGTACCACCTTCTATATTAACTGTATATCACAGTGTTGTTGATAATATAATTGAGCATTTGGGGCCCCATTTATAATTTTGCCCATCGCCGCACTCTGTCTAAGATCGGCCATGAATCGCAACTTTGCAACATCTGCAAACTGGTTGAGGAGTGTAATGATTTTCTCTCTTCCTCCAAATAAAAGCCCATATGATTGTCTATGAGATGGTTTACAGAGATAGATATTTCCAATACATGCTGGCAGATTTTCTGATGGCATACGAAGAAACTAGTTATTATGTTGCCAAAGCGGTCTTACACTATGCCATCCTGTGTGCACGAGTAATTAGAGTAGATCTGGCCATTATATGACTTGGAGCCCACAGAGGGGAAACTAGTGATAAATGCAGGCTTCATCTCCCTGAGCTCAGCTCTCGAAGGGGTGAAGATGAGCAGTCATGTCGGTCTGTTCTGGGTCTGGGTATAATCTTGTACAGAACAGGCAATGTCATAGGAGTTATATATTTATTTTGACTACTTGTTAGACAAGGCTTTTTGAGATGTTATAAAGTAATTTTTGATAGTAGTGTCCCTTCCCTTGTTGAAATGGTAAAATCTGGCTAGAGAGCAGAGGGGAAGAAGGGAAGGACTCTATGACTATGTTGAGATGTCTATAACAAGGCTCCTCATGGGAAGTGCTGCACTAACCGTTAAGCTACAGTATCGGCCAATCACAGCGCTCGCTCAGTAATCTATGCAAATGAGCTGGTGCCAACAGCAATTTCTTGTCAATCAAATTCGCCTAACAATTCATTTTAGTTCGCCCTTTCTATGGGATTCGGCTCTTCAGCAGCGAGTGAGTCATTCTGTGTAGATATTTTAGATATTTTTCCATTCTCCTCTGGTAAGTATAAAACATGCGTCTCCCTAAGGTCAAAGTCTCTGCATCTAGTGGCGCATAAATACAGCAGAGATCTATGTTATCATTGGGTGGGCACATAAGGTCTGACTAGCAGCGCTTCGCCTGGTGCTTGAGGATGGTGAAACGGGCTTGAGGACTGTGAAACGGCCAGGCCACCCCAACCTTTTCCCACAGGCCGGGTGGCCAAGAGTAATATGATTTATTTATATAGCGCCATTGTAATCCACAACACTTTACAAGTCAGAGACAACATACACAAAATTAGATACAACATACAGTATCAACAATAGGAATGAGGGCCAGCTGGCAAGAGCTTACGGAATAAAAGGAAATAGCGGTAACGCACATGGTGTAAGAGCTTGTTCTGTGCAACCCTAGAAATAAGATAGGGGGCTCTACATCTATATATATAAAGGTGAAAGCCCTCACTGACTGACTGATTGACTGACTTGCCACTCATTGTCTAACTTACCGGTGTTGTGCAAATGTGAAATTTGGCACAAGCATTCTGAAGGTCCTATATAGGAAGAGTAAAGGGGTCGCAATTTCAATATTCAATTCTAAGTGCAAAAGTGACCTCTTATGTTATGTAATTTCCCGGTGTCGTACAAACGTGGAATTCGGCACAAGCTTTCTTTATGTCCTACATAGGAAAAGTAAAGGGGTCACAACATGATTTATCAATTCTAAGTGCAAAAGTAAGAGAACCCCTATGTTATGTACCTAATCTAATTCTGTAATTTCCTGGTGTCGTACAAACTTGAAATTTGGCACGCTCAATCTTTAGGTCCCACAGAGCAAAAGTAAAAGGGTCGCAACTTGATTATTCAATTGTAATTGCAAACGTATGTGACTCCCTGTGTAATGTAAATAATACCACACATCTGTACCGCACAAACGTGACATTTGGTATGAGCATTCTTTAGGTCGTAAATAGGAAAAGTAAAGCAGTCACAATTTGACTATTCAATACTATGTGCAAAATTAAGTGACCCCCTGTGTTATGTAACTTCCCAGTGTCATAAAAACGTGAAAGTTAGCACGACCTTTCTTTAAATACTGACTAGGAAAAGTAAAGGGGTCGCAACTTGATCATTCGATTCTAAGAGCAAAAGTGAGCGACCCCCTATTTTATGTACCTAATCTAAATCTCTAACTTCCTGGGGTCGTACAAACTTGAAATTTGGCATGACCATTCTTTAGTTGCCACATAGGAAAAGTAAAGGTTTGTAATTGTTTGTTCAATTCTTAGTACAGAAGTAAGTGACCCCCTATGTTATGTAACTAATAACACACATCTGAACCGCACAAACATGAAATTTGCCACAACCATTCTTTACATCCTAAATAGGAAAAGTAAAGGGGTCACAACTTCAATATTCAATTCAAAGCGTGAGAAACTGCAAAAATCTGCTATACATGGGATAGTTGCTTTCTCAGAAACCGTAAAGCCTATGGAAATGATTTGTATGCTGAGGAGAATCTATCTCTCCTCTATTTGTATATACTGAGGGCAATCTAACTGACCTCTGTGTGCATGTTAAAAGGCTGTAAAGTATTTAGGGAAGCAGCCACGGACTGCATGGATGGAGCATGGCTTCTTAGGCTAAGAAAGGGCTGCAATCCCCAGTCTGGGGTTAAATCTGAATAAAAAGCGGCTTAACATTTAAGGGTAAAAAGTGAGCAGAGTGAGAGGGATGGCACATTCTGCAGAGGGACATCGGTACATGCAGCCTGAGGAGAATCTAAAGCTCCACTGTGCGTATACATATTTTATTCTTGGTTCCTCTGAAGTAATCACGACTTCATAACATTTTCTGGGCGAACAAGACGTAAACACCTGTAATAAGTTAACTTGGGCAAAGCCGGCTATATCAGCTAGTGTCTACATAAAGCTGTATGAAGCAGTCACCAGCCATATCTCTGTATATACAGGTGAGAGGTGCAATAGGGTGTGTGGGGGATAGAGTGGGAAGAAGGGGGTCAGCTTTCCAAAGGAGCGTGAATAAGTAACGTAAATGGAGAAGAGTTAAATTGGGGAAGACGGAAGGCCTCCCTAAAAAGATGTGTTTTTAGGGTATGCTGGGTGCTGGGAATAAACCTGATTCTCTGGGTTAGCACATTGCACAGAACTGGTGCAGCTCTGGAAAAATCTTGCAGCCGGGAGTGGGAACTCAGCAGTTGGCACAGCATTGGAGTTGTGGGTCTGAATCCCACCCAGGGCCGGGCGTTGGGGGGGTAAACTGGGCAGTTGCCCCAAGCTCCTACTTCAGGTATTCCGCTGCCTGTTCATTGAAGCTAGTGAGCAGTCAGCTGATGAACACCATATTACAATGGAAGAGTATAGGCAGGGTGACCTACTGCTGGAGTACTGCCTTGTGTCTGGAATGGGACTCCTGGAGGGAAACAAGAGAGGACTCTAAAGTTTTTCATGGGATGATATGATAAAAGAGCTAAAGGGAGGGGAATTGAGGTTTTTACAAGGGACTGTATTTTTCGTTATGGGATTGTATTTTATATGTTGGCGCTGCAAGAGCAACTCCATTCTAGATGCAACCCTGATCTGTTGGCTTTTCGCAGTTCACTGTCAAAACCCACAACGTGGTGACGATTGTACAATTCAAAGGCGTCCAACGTCATAGGAGGATAACTTAGAATGAACCAAGCAGCCCGACTCATCCACAGTTCTCTATCTGGGGTTTGCAGACGTCACCTGCGATCTCTGAATACATAGCGGTACTGTAATCACTTAGACTGTCTACAGAGCACCTGTCAGAGCTGGTATCTACTGCTACATGGTCACTTTATGAGGGTAATATTTGTCATTGCACAGCGGTCTTTATTCAGTACCACTAAACCTCAGTACTTCTGGAAGCGCTGGAAATTAGTGCTACAGATCTGATTGTACCACCTTCTATATTAACAGTATATCACAGTGTTGTTGATAATATAATTGAGCATTTGGGGCCCCATTTATAATTTTGCCCATCGCCGCACTCTGTCTAAGATCGGCCATGAATCGCAACTTTGCAACATCTGCAAACTGCTTGAGGAGTGTAATGATTTTCTCTCTTCCTCCAAAAAAAAGCCCATATGATTGTCTATGAGATGGTTTACAGAGATAGATATTTCCAATACATGCTGGCAGATTTTCTGATGGCATACGAAGAAACTAGTTATTATGTTGCCAAAGCGGTCATACACTATGCCATCCTGTGTGCACGAGTAATTACAGTAGATCTGGCCATTATATGACTTGGAGCCCACAGAGGGGAAACTAGTGATAAATGCAGGCTTCATCTCCCTGAGCTCAGCTCTCGAAGGGGTGAAGATGAGCAGTCATGTCGGTCTGTTCTGGGTCTGGGTATAATCTTGTACAGAACAGGCAATGTCATAGGAATTATATATTTATTTTGACTACTTGTTAGACAAGGCTTGTTGAGATGTTATAAAGTAATTTTTGATAGTAGTGTCCCTTCCCTTGTTGAAATGGTAAAATATGGCTAGAGAGCAGAGGGGAAGAAGGGAAGGACTCTATGACTATGTTGAGATGTCTATAACAAGGCTCCTCATGGGAAGTGCTGCACTAACCGTTAAGCTACAGTGTCGGCCAATCACAGCACTCGCTCAGTAATCTATGCAAATGAGCTGGTGCCAACAGCAATTTCTTGTCAATCAAATTCGCCTAACAATTCATTTTAGTTCGCCCTTTCTATGGGATTCGGCTCTTCAGCAGCGAGTGAGTCATTCTGTGTAGATATTTTAGATATTTTTCCATTCTCCTCTGGTAAGTATAAAACATGCGTCTCCCTAAGGTCAAAGTCTCTGCATCTAGTGGCGCATAAATACAGCAGAGATCTATGTTATCATTGGGTGGGCACATAAGGTCTGACTAGCAGCGCTTCGCCTGGTGCTTGAGGATGGTGAAACGGGCTTGAGGACTGTGAAACGGCCAGGCCACCCCAACCTTTTCCCACAGGCCGGGTGGCCAAGAGTAATATGATTTATTTATATAGCGCCATTGTAATCCACAACACTTTACAAGTCAGAGACAACATACACAAAATAAGATACAACATACAGTATCAACAATAGGAATGAGGGCCAGCTGGCAAGAGCTTACGGAATAAAAGGAAATAGCGGTAACGCACATGGTGTAAGAGCTTGTTCTGTGCAACCCTAGAAATAAGATAGGGGGCTCTACATCTATATATATAAAGGTGAAAGCCCTCACTGACTGACTGATTGACTGACTTGCCACTCATTGTCTAACTTACCGGTGTTGTGCAAATGTGAAATTTGGCACAAGCATTCTGAAGGTCCTATATAGGAAGAGTAAAGGGGTCGCAATTTCAATATTCAATTCTAAGTGCAAAAGTGACCTCTTATGTTATGTAATTTCCCGGTGTCGTACAAACGTGGAATTTGGCACGTACTTTCTTTATGTCCTACATAGGAAAAGTAAAGGGGTCACAACATGATTTATCAATTCTAAGTGCAAAAGTAAGAGAACCCCTATGTTATGTACCTAATCTAATTCTCTAATTTCCTGGTGTCGTACAAACTTGAAATTTGGCACGCTCAATCTTTAGGTCCCACAGAGCAAAAGTAAAAGGGTCGCAACTTGATTATTCAATTGTAATTGCAAACTTTTGTGACTCCCTGTGTAATGTAAATAATATCACACATCTGTACCGCACAAACGTGACATTTGGTATGAGCATTCTTTAGGTCGTAAATAGGAAAAGTAAAGCAGTCACAATTTGACTATTCAATACTATGTGCAAAATTAAGTGACCCCCTGTGTTATGTAACTTCCCAGTGTCATAAAAACGTGAAAGTTAGCACGACCTTTCTTTAAATACTGACTAGGAAAAGTAAAGGGGTCGCAACTTGATCATTCGATTCTAAGAGCAAAAGTGAGCGACCCCCTATTTTATGTACCTAATCTAAATCTCTAACTTCCTGGGGTCGTACAAACTTGAAATTTGGCATGACCATTCTTTAGTTGCCACATAGGAAAAGTAAAGGTTTGTAATTGTTTGTTCAATTCTTAGTACAGAAGTAAGTGACCCCCTATGTTATGTAACTAATAACACACATCTGAACCGCACAAACATGAAATATGCCACAACCATTCTTTGCATCCTAAATAGGAAAAGTAAAGGGGTCACAACTTCAATATTCAATTCAAAGCGTGAGAAACTGCAAAAATCTTCTATACATGGGATAGTTGCTTTCTCAGAAACCGTAAAGCCTATGGAAATGATTTGTATGCTGAGGAGAATCTATCTCTCCTCTATTTGTATATACTGAGGACAATTTAACTGACCTCTGTGTGCATGTTAAAAGGCTGTAAAGTATTTAGGGAAGCAGCCACGGACTGCATGGATGGAGCATGGCTTCTTAGGCTAAGAAAGGGCTGCAATCCCCAGTCTGGGGTTAAATCTGAATAAAAAGCGGCTTAACATTTAAGGGTAAAAAGTGAGCAGAGTGAAAGGGATGGCACATTCTGCAGAGGGACATCGGTACATGCAGCCTGAGGAGAATCTAAAGCTCCACTGTGCGTATACATATTTTATTCTTGGTTCCTCTGAAGTAATCACGACTTCATAACATTTTCTGGGCGAACAAGACGTAAACACCTGTAATAAGTTAACTTGGGCAAAGCCGGCTATATCAGCTAGTGTCTACATAAAGCTGTATGAAGCAGTCACCAGCCATATCTCTGTATATACAGGTGAGAGGTGCAATAGGGTGTGTGGGGGATAGAGTGGGAAGAAGGGGGTCAGCTTTCCAAAGGAGCGTGAATAAGTAACGTAAATGGAGAAGAGTTAAATTGGGGAAGACGGAAGGCCTCCCTAAAAACATGTGTTTTTAGGGTATGCTGGGTGCTGGGAATAAACCTGATTCTCTGGGTTAGCACATTGCACAGAACTGGTGCAGCTCTGGAAAAATCTTGCAGCCGGGAGTGGGAACTCAGCAGTTGGCACAGCATTGGAGTTGTGGGTCTGAATCCCACCCAGGGCGGGGCGTTGGGGGGGGTAAACTGGGCAGTTGCCCCAAGCTCCTACTTCAGGTATTCCGCTGCCTGTTCATTGAAGCTAGTGAGCAGTCAGCTGATGAACACCATATTACAATGGAAGAGTATAGGCAGGGTGACCTACTGCTGGAGTACTGCCTTGTGTCTGGAATGGGACTCCTGGAGGGAAACAAGAGAGGACTCTAAAGTTTTTCATGGGATGATATGATAAAAGAGCTAAAGGGAGGGGAATTGAGGTTTTTACAAGGGACTGTATTTTTCGTTATGGGATTGTATTTTATATGTTGGCGCTGCAAGTGCAACTCCATTCTAGATGCAACCCTGATCTGTTGGCTTTTCGCAGTTCACTGTCAAAGCCCACAACGTGGTGACGATTGTACAATTCAAAGGCGTCCAACGTCATAGGAGGATAACTTAGAATGAACCAAGCAGCCCGACTCATCCACAGTTCTCTATCTGGGGTTTGCAGACGTCACCTGCGATCTCTGAATACATAGCGGTACTGTAATCACTTAGACTGTCTACAGAGCACCTGTCAGAGCTGGTATCTACTGCTACATGGTCACTTTATGAGGGTAATATTTGTCATTGCACAGCGGTCTTTATTCAGTACCACTAAACCTCAGTACTTCTGGAAGCGCTGGAAATTAGTGCTACAGATCTGATCGTACCACCTTCTATATTAACTGAATATCACAGTGTTGTTGATACTATAATTGAGCATTTGGGGCCCCATTTATAATTTTGCCCATCGCCGCACTCTGTCTAAGATCGGCCATGAATCGCAACTTTGCAACATCTGCAAACTGCTTGAGGAGTGTAATGATTTTCTCTCTTCCTCCAAATAAAAGCCCATATGATTGTCTATGAGATGGTTTACAGAGATAGATTTTTCCAATACATGCTGGCAGATTTTCTGATGGCATACGAAGAAACTAGTTATTATGTTGCCAAAGCGATCATACACTATGCCATCCTGTGTGCACGAGTAATTACAGTAGATCTGGCCATTATATGACTTGGAGCCCACAGAGGGGAAACTAGTGATAAATGCAGGCTTCATCTCCCTGAGCTCAGCTCTCGAAGGGGTGAAGATGAGCAGTCATGTCGGTCTGTTCTGGGTCTGGGTATAATCTTGTACAGAACAGGCAATGTCATAGGAATGATATATTTATTTTGACTACTTGTTAGACAAGGCTTGTTGAGATGTTATAAAGTAATTTTTGATAGTAGTGTCCCTTCCCTTGTTGAAATGGTAAAATCTGGCTAGAGAGCAGAGGGGAAGAAGGGAAGGACTCTATGACTATGTTGAGATGTCTATAACAAGGCTCCTCATGGGAAGTGCTGCACTAACCGTTAAGCTACAGTGTCGGCCAATCACAGCACTCGCTCAGTAATCTATGCAAATGAGCTGGTGCCAACAGCAATTTCTTGTCAATCAAATTCGCCTAACAATTCATTTTAGTTCGCCCTTTCTATGGGATTCGGCTCTTCAGCAGCGAGTGAGTCATTCTGTGTAGATATTTTAGATATTTTTCCATTCTCCTCTGGTAAGTATAAAACATGCGTCTCCCTAAGGTCAAAGTCTCTGCATCTAGTGGCGCATAAATACAGCAGAGATCTATGTTATCATTGGGTGGGCACATAAGGTCTGACTAGCAGCGCTTCGCCTGGTGCTTGAGGATGGTGAAACGGGCTTGAGGACCGTGAAACGGCCAGGCCACCCCAACCTTTTCCCACAGGCCGGGAGGCCAAGAGTAATATGATTTATTTATATAGCGCCATTGTAATCCACAACACTTTACAAGTCAGAGACAACATACACAAAATAAGATACAACATACAGTATCAACAATAGGAATGAGGGCCAGCTGGCAAGAGCTTACGGAATAAAAGGAAATAGCGGTAACGCACATGGTGTAAGAGCTTGTTCTGTGCAACCCTGGAAATAAGATAGGGGGCTCTACATCTATATATATAAAGGTGAAAGCCCTCACTGACTGACTGATTGACTGACTTGCCACTCATTGTCTAACTTACCGGTGTTGTGCAAATGTGAAATTTGGCACAAGCATTCTGAAGGTCCTATATAGGAAGAGTAAAGGGGTCGCAACTTCACTATTCAATTCTAAGTGCAAAAGTGACCTCTTATGTTATGTAATTTCCCGGTGTCGTACAAACGTGGAATGCGGCACAAGCTTTCTTTATGTCCTACATAGGAAAAGTAAAGGGGTCACAACATGGTTTATCAATTCTAAGTGCAAAAGTAAGAGAACCCCTATGTTATGTACTTAATCTAATTCTCTAATTTCCTGGTGTCGTACAAACTTGAAATTTGGCACGCTCAATCTTTAGGTCCCACAGAGCAAAAGTAAAAGGGTCGCAACTTGATTATTCAATTGTAATTGCAAACGTATGTGACTCCCTGTGTAAAGTAAATAATACCACACATCTGTACCGCACAACTGTGACATTTGGTATGAGCATTCTTTAGGTTGTAAATAGGAAAAGTAAAGCAGTCACAATTTGACTATTCAATACTATGTGCAAAATTAAGTGACCCCCTGTGTTATGTAACTTCCCAGTGTCATAAAAACGTGAAAGTTAGCACGACCTTTCTTTAAATACTGACTAGGAACAGTAAAGGGGTCGCAACTTGATCATTCGATTCTAAGAGCAAAAGTGAGCGACCCCCTATTTTATGTACCTAATCTAAATCTCTAACTTCCTGGGGTCGTACAAACTTGAAATTTGGCATGACCATTCTTTAGTTGCCACATAGGAAAAGTAAAGGTTTGTAATTGTTTGTTCAATTCTTAGTACAGAAGTAAGTGACCCCCTATGTTATGTAACTAATAACACACATCTGAACCGCACAAACATGAAATTTGCCACAACCATTCTTTACATCCTAAATAGGAAAAGTAAAGGGGTCACAACTTCAATATTCAATTCAAAGCGTGAGAAACTGCAAAAATCTGCTATACATGGGATAGTTGCTTTCTCAGAAACCGTAAAGCCTATGGAAATGATTTGTATGCTGAGGAGAATCTATCTCTCCTCTATTTGTATATACTGAGGACAATCTAACTGACCTCTGTGTGCATGTTAAAAGGCTGTAAAGTATTTAGGGAAGCAGCCACGGACTGCATGGATGGAGCATGGCTTCTTAGGCTAAGAAAGGGCTGCAATCCCAAGTCTGGGGTTAAATCTGAATAAAAAGCGGCTTAACATTTAAGAGTAAAAAGTGAGCAGAGTGAGAGGGATGGCACATTCTGCAGAGGGACATCGGTACATGCAGCCTGAGGAGAATCTAAAGCTCCACTGTGCGTATACATATTTTATTCTTGGTTCCTCTGAAGTAATCACAACTTCATAACATTTTCTGGGCGAACAAGACGTAAACACCTGTAATAAGTTAACTTGGGCAAAGCCGGCTATATCAGCTAGTGTCTACATAAAGCTGTATGAAGCAGTCACCAGCCATATCTCTGTATATACAGGTGAGAGGTGCAATAGGGTGTGTGGGGGATAGAGTGGGAAGAAGGGGGTCAGCTTTCCAAAGGAGCGTGAATAAGTAACGTAAATGGAGAAGAGTTAAATTGGGGAAGACGGAAGGCCTCCCTAAAAAGATGTGTTTTTAGGGTATGCTGGGTGCTGGGAATAAACCTGATTCTCTGGGTTAGCACATTGCACAGAACTGGTGCAGCTCTGGAAAAATCTTGCAGCCGGGAGTGGGAACTCAGCAGTTGGCACAGCATTGGAGTTGTGGGTCTGAATCCCACCCAGGGCCGGGCGTTGGGGGGGTAAACTGGGCAGTTGCCCCAAGCTCCTACTTCAGGTATTCCGCTGCCTGTTCATTGAAGCTAGTGAGCAGTCAGCTGATGAACACCATATTACAATGGAAGAGTATAGGCAGGGTGACCTACTGCTGGAGTACTGCCTTGTGTCTGGAATGGGACTCCTGGAGGGAAACAAGAGAGGACTCTAAAGTTTTTCATGGGATGATATGATAAAAGAGCTAAAGGGAGGGGAATTGAGGTTTTTACAAGGGACTGTATTTTTCGTTATGGGATTGTATTTTATATGTTGGCGCTGCAAGAGCAACTCCATTCTAGATGCAACCCTGATCTGTTGGCTTTTCGCAGTTCACTGTCAAAGCCCACAACGTGGTGACGATTGTACAATTCAAAGGCGTCCAACGTCATAGGAGGATAACTTAGAATGAACCAAGCAGCCCGACTCATCCACAGTTCTCTATCTGGGGTTTGCAGACGTCACCTGCGATCTCTGAATACATAGCGGTACTGTAATCACTTAGACTGTCTACAGAGCACCTGTCAGAGCTGGTATCTACTGCTACATGGTCACTTTATGAGGGTAATATTTGTCATTGCACAGCGGTCTTTATTCAGTACCACTAAACCTCAGTACTTCTGGAAGCGCTGGAAATTAGTGCTACAGATCTGATCGTACCACCTTCTATATTAACTGTATATCACAGTGTTGTTGATAATATAATTGAGCATTTGGGGCCCCATTTATAATTTTGCCCATCGCCGCACTCTGTCTAAGATCGGCCATGAATCGCAACTTTGCAACATCTGCAAACTGCTTGAGGAGTGTAATGATTTTCTCTCTTCCTCCAAATAAAAGCCCATATGATTGTCTATGAGATGGTTTACAGAGATAGATTTTTCCAATACATGCTGGCAGATTTTCTGATGGCATACGAAGAAACTAGTTATTATGTTGCCAAAGCGGTCATACACTATGCCATCCTGTGTGCACGAGTAATTACAGTAGATCTGGCCATTATATGACTTGGAGCCCACAGAGGGGAAACTAGTGATAAATGCAGGCTTCATCTCCCTGAGCTCAGCTCTCGAAGGGGTGAAGATGAGCAGTCATGTCGGTCTGTTCTGGGTCTGGGTATAATCTTGTACAGTACAGGCAATGTCATAGGAATTATATATTTATTTTGACTACTTGTTAGACAAGGCTTGTTGAGATGTTATAAAGTAATTTTTGATAGTAGTGTCCCTTCCCTTGTTGAAATGGTAAAATCTGGCTAGAGAGCAGAGGGGAAGAAGGGAAGGACTCTATGACTATGTTGAGATGTCTATAACAAGGCTCCTCATGGGAAGTGCTGCACTAACCGTTAAGCTACAGTGTCGGCCAATCACAGCACTCGCTCAGTAATCTATGCAAATGAGCTGGTGCCAACAGCAATTTCTTGTCAATCAAATTTGCCTAACAATTCATTTTAGTTCGCCCTTTCTATGGGATTCGGCTCTTCAGCAGCGAGTGAGTCATTCTGTGTAGATATTTTAGATATTTTTCCATTCTCCTCTGGTAAGTATAAAACATGCGTCTCCCTAAGGTCAAAGTCTCTGCATCTAGTGGCACATAAATACAGCAGAGATCTATGTTATCATTGGGTGGGCACATAAGGTCTGACTAGCAGCGCTTCGCCTTGTGCTTGAGGACTGTGAAACGGGCTTGAGGACTGTGAAACAGCCAGGCCACCCCAACCTTTTCCCACAGGCCGGGTGGCCAAGAGTCATATGATTTATTTATATAGCGCCATTGTAATCCACAACACTTTACAAGTCAGAGACAACATACACAAAATAAGATACAACATACAGTATCAACAATAGGAATGAGGGCCAGCTGGCAAGAGCTTACGGAATAAAAGGAAATAGCGGTAACGCACATGGTGTAAGAGCTTGTTCTGTGCAACCCTGGAAATAAGATAGGGGGCTCTACATCTATATATATAAAGGTGAAAGCCCTCACTGACTGACTGATTGACTGACTTGCCACTCATTGTCTAACTTACCGGTGTTGTGCAAATGTGAAATTTGGCACAAGCATTCTTAAGGTCCTATATAGGAAGAGTAAAGGGGTCGCAACTTCACTATTCAATTCTAAGTGCAAAAGTGACCTCTTATGTTATGTAATTTCCCGGTGTCGTACAAACGTGGAATTCGGCACAAGCTTTCTTTATGTCCTACATAGGAAAAGTAAAGGGCTCACAACATGATTTATCAATTCTAAGTGCAAAAGTAAGAGAACCCCTATGTTATGTACTAGAGATGAGCGAACGTACTCGTCCGAGCTTGATATTCGTGCGAATATTACGGTGTTCGGGATGCTCGTTACTCGTAACGAGTACCACGCGGTGTTCCGGTTACTTTCAGTTTCCTCTCTGAGACGTTAGCGCGCTTTTCTGGCCAATTGAAAGACAGGGAAGGCATTACAACTTCCCCCTGTGACGTTCAAGCCCTATACCACCCCCCTGCTGTGAGTGGCTGGGGCGATCAGATGTCACCCGAGTATAAAAGTCGGCCCCTCCCGCGGCTCGGCTCAGATGCCGTGTGAGTTTGTGAGGGAAAGTGCTGTTCTATTGGAGTTGCTGTAGGGAGAGTGTTTGTAGTGAGTGTAGGCTTCAAGAACCCCAACGGTCCTTCTTAGGGCCACATCTACGTGTGTGCAGGCTGCTGTTAGCAGTGGAAAATTTTTATTTTTATTTTCTCAAAATCGGCAGTGCAGAGCATTGCACCCGGTATTAGGGACAGAAGTGGTGCTTAGGCAGGGAGAGTGTTAGGAGTGAGTGTAGCCTTCAAGAACCCCAACGGTCCTTCTTAGGGCCACATCTACGTGTGTGCAGGCTGCTGTTAGCAGTGGAAATTTTTTTATTTTTTTTTCTCAAAATCGGCAGTGCAGAGCATTGCACCCGATATTAGGGACAGAAGTGGTGCTTAGGCAGGGAGAGTGTTAGGAGTGAGTGTAGCCTTCAAGAACCTCAACGGTCCTTTCTAGGGCCAAATTTAACCGTGTGCAGTACTGTGCTGGCTGCTGTTAGCAGTGTTGCATATTTTTTTTTTCAAAAAATCGTCTGTGTAGAGCATTGCACCCTCCATTGATACTACAGGGACAGAATTGTGTAGGCAGGGCCACAACACAGTTATTGTTCATTGAATATCCGCAGTGGGGCCCTCCCTTTGCAAAAAAGCGATTTAATTATATTTGGCCTGCCTGTGTTAGTCCTAAGGTCTCCGTGTACGTGTGTGTTGCGTGGAGAACGTACAAAAATCAAACGCAACCAGCTACGGTTTACTGCAGGCTTGCGCCATTGTCTTTCCTGACTGGCAAATACCTGCTCTGCCAGAGTTAATAACTCTGCTACACTAAAGTTGTGTGACACTTTTTCAGGGCCACACCACAGTTATTAAACGTATTGTTCATTGAATATCCGCAGTGGGGCCCTCCCTTTGCAAAAAAGCGAATTCAATTAATTATATTTGGCCTGCCTGTGTCAGTCCTAAGGTCTCCGTGTACATGTGTGCTGCGTGGAGAACGTACAAAAATCAGACGCAACCAGCTACGGTTGAGTGCAGCCTTGCACCAATTTCTTTCCTGCCTGGGAAATCAAATCACTGGTAATACAGCATGCTGAGGGGTAGGAGTAGGCCTAAAGGATGTGGACGCGGCCGAGGACGCGGAGGGCCAAGTGAGGGTGTGGGCACAGGCCGAGCCAGTGCGGTGGCCAGGGGTAGAGGCAGGGCCAGACCGAATAATCCACCAACTGTTTCCCAAAGCGCCAGCTCGCGCCATGCCACCCTGCACAGGTCAAGGTGCTCTACGGTGTGGCAGTTTTTCACAGAGACGCCTGACGACCGACGAACAGTGGTGTGCAACCTTTGTCGCGCCAAGATCAGCTGGGGAGGCACCACCAACAGCATGCGCAAGCATATGATGGCCAAGCACCCCACAAGGTGGGACGATGCCCGTTCACCGCCTCCGGTTTGCACCACTGCCTCTCCCCCTGTGCCCCAACCTGCCACTGAGATCCAATCCCCCTCTGAGGACACAGGCACTACCGTCTCCTGGCCTGCACCCACACCATCACCTCCGCTGTCCTCGGCCCCATCCAGCAATGGCTCTCAGCGCAGCGTCCAGACGTCGCTAGTGCCACTGTTTGAGCGCAAGCGCAAGTACGACGCCACGCACCTGCACGCTCAAGCGTTAAACGTGCACATTGCAAAATTGATCAGCCTAGAGATGCTGCCGTATAGGCTTGTGGAAAACGGAGGCTTTCAAAAGCATGATGGCGGCGGCTGCCCCGCGCTACTCGGTTCCCAGTCGCCACTACTTTTCCCGATGTGCCGTCCCAGGCCTGCACGACCACGTCTCCCGCAACATTGTACGCGCCCTCACCAACGCGGTTACTGCCAAGGTCCACTTAACAACGGACACGTGGACAAGCACAGGCGGGCAGGGCCACTATATCTCCCTGACGGCACATTGGGTGAATTTAGTGGAGGCTGGGACAGAGTCAGAGCCTGGGACCGCTCACGTCCTACCCACCCCCAGAATTGCGGGCCACAGCTCGGTGGTGGTATCTGCGGCGGTGTATGCTTCCTCCACTAAAGCACCTTCCTCCTCCTCCTCCTCCTCCTCCTCCAACGCAACCTCTGTCTCGCAATCAAGATGTGTCAGCAGCACGTCGCTAGCAGTCGGTGTCACGCGGCGTGGCAGCACAGCGGTGGGCAAGCGTCAGCAGGCCGTGCTGAAACTACTCAGCTTAGGAGAGAAGAGGCACACGGCCCACGAACTGCTGCAGGGTCTGACAGAGCAGACCGACCGCTGGCTTGCGCCGCTGAGCCTCCAACCGGGCATGGTCGTGTGTGACAACGGCCGTAAGCTGGTGGCGGCTCTGCAGCTCGGCAGCCTCACGCACGTGCCATGCCAGGCCCATGTCTTTAATTTGGTGGTTCAGCGCTTTCTGAAAAGCTACCCCCACTTGTCATACCTGCTCGGAAAGGTGCGCCAGCTCTGCGCACATTTCCGCAAATCCCACACGCACGCTGCCACCCTGCGGACACTGCAACATAGGTTTAATCTGCCAGTGCACCGACTGCTGTGCGACGTGCCCACACAGTGGAACTCTACGCTCCACATGTTGGCCAGACTCTATGAGCAGCGTAGAGCTATAGTGGAATACCAACTCCAACTTGCGCGGCGCAGTGGGAGTCAGCCTCCTCAATTATTTACAGAAGAGTGGCCCTGGTTGGCAGCCATCTGCCAGGTCCTTGGAACATTTGAGGAGTCTACCCAGGTGGTGAGCGGCGATGCTGCAATCATTAGCGTCACCATTCCTCTGCTATGCATCTTGAGAAGTTCCCTGCAAAGCATAAAGGCAGACGCTTTGCGCTCGGAAACAGAGCCGGGGGAAGACAGTATGTCGCTGGATAGTCAGAGCACCCGCCTGTCTATATCTCAGCGCGTTGAGGAGGAGGAGGAGCATGAGGAGGATGAGGAGGAGGGGGAAGAGACAGCTTGGCCCAATGCTGAGGGTACAGATGCTGCTGGGCTGTCATCCTTTCAGCGTGTATGGCCTGAGGAGGAGGAAGAGGAGGAGGATCCTGAAAGTGATCTTCCTAGTGAAGACAGCCATGTGTTGCGTACAGGTACCCTGGCACACATGGCTGACTTCATGTTAGGATGCCTTTCGCGTGACCCTCGCGTTGCACGCATTCTGGCCACTACGGATTACTGGGTGTACACACTGCTCGATCCACGGTATAAGGAGAGCCTTTGCACTCTCATTCCCGAAGAGGAAAGGGGTTCGAGAATGATGCTATACCACGGGGCGCTGGTGGACAAACTGATGGTAAACTTCCCATCCGACAGCGCTAGTGGCAGAAGGCGCAGTTCCGAGGGCCAGGTAGCAGGGGAGGCGCAGAGATCAGGCAGCATGTACAGTGCAGGCAGGAAACATTATCCAAGGCCTTTGCCAGCATTATGGCTCCCCAGCAAGACTGTGTCACCGCTCCCCAGTCAAGGCTGAGTCGGCGGGACCACTGTAAAAGGATGGTGAGGGAGTACGTAGCCGATCGCACGACCGTCCTCCGTGACGCCTCTGCCCCCTACAACTACTGGGTGTCGAAGCTGGACACGTGGCCTGAACTCGCGCTGTATGCTCTGGAGGTGCTTGCTTGTCCTGCGGCTAGCGTCTTGTCAGAGAGTGTGTTTAGTGTGGCTGGGGGAATCATCACGGATAAGCGTACCCACCTGTCAACCGACAGTGCCGACAGGCTTACACTCATCAAGATGAACAAAGCCTGGATTTCCCCAGACTTCTCTTCTCCACCAGCGGACAGCAGCGATACGTAAGCAATACGTAGGCTGCACCCGCGGATGGAAGCTACGTTCTCTCTCACCATCCAAAACGGGGACATTTCTGCTTCATCAATCTGTGTCTAATATTCCTCCTCCTCCTCCTGCTCCTCCTCTTGAAACCTCACGTAATCACGCTGAACGGGCAATTTTTCTTAGGGCCACAAGGCTCACTCATATAATTTTTCTAAACAATTTTTATATGTTTCAATGCTCTTAAAAGCGTTGAAACTTTAACTTGAACCAATTTTTCGTTAAACTGGGCTGCCTCCAGGCCTAGTTACCACTTAAGCCACATTAACCAAAGCGATTAATGGGTTTCACCTGCCCTCTTGGTTGGCCATGGCCAATTTTTTTGATGTACATTAGTACTGTTGATACAGCAATTTTTGTGGGCCCTCGCCTACAGTGTAATCAAATGAATTTTTAGCCCACCTGCATTACAGCTGATGTTACATCCGCTGTGTTGGGCAATGCAATGGGATATTTTTGTGTATCGCCGGTGGGTTCCAGGGAGCCACCCATGCTGTAGGTGCACACGGAGTTTAACCTACATCTGTCCACTTGTAAAGAACCCCAGTCTGACTGGGGCATGCAGTGTGGGCCGAAGCCCACCTGTATTAAGCACGACATTACTACCTCAGCTGTGTTGGGCAATGCAATGGGATATTTCTATGTACCGCCGGTGGCTTCCTGGCACCCACCCATGCTGTGGGTCCACAGGGTATTATAAATGCATCTGTTTCCACTTGTAAAGAACCCCAGTCTGACTGGGGCATGCAGTGTGGGCCGAAGCCCACCTGCATTAAACATGACATTACTACCTCAGCTGTGATGGGCACTGCAATGGGATATTTTTATGTACCGCCGGTGGGTTCCAGGGAGCCACCCATGCTGTCGGTCCACAGGGACTTCACAATAGGGAGTTGTACCTGCCTGTGTCTATGAATTAAAAAGCCCGGTCTGACTGGGGCATGCAGACACCTTGACAGAATGAATAGTGTGTGGCACATAGGTTCCCCATTGCTATGCCCATGTGTGCAGCTCCTGATGGCGGTGGCACAGGATTCTATTTCTCATTGCTTCCGTACAGCATTGTGGGCTATCGCCCCGCCCCTTTTAAAGAGGGTCGCTGCCTAGCCGTGCCAACCCTGTGCAGTGTGTGCCTGCGGTTCCTCCTCATGGCAGACGCACTTCTAAATAGACATGAGTGTGGCGTGGCATGAGGGCAGCTGAAGGCTGCGCAGGGACACTTTGGTGTGCGCTGTGGGGGGGAGGGGGGGCGGTTGGGCAGCATGTAAGCCAGGAGAAGTGGCAGTGGAGTGTCATGCAGGCAGTGATTGTGCTTTGTTGGAGGTAGTGTGGTGCTTAGCTAAGGTATGCATTGCTAATGAGGGCTTTTCAGAAGTAAAAGTTGTTGGGAGGGGGGGGCCCCACTCTTGCCGCTATTGTGGCTTAATAGTGGGACCTGTGAACTTGAGATGCAGCCCTACATGTAGCCCCTCGCCTGCCCTGTCCATTGCTGTGTCGTTCCCATCACTTTCTTGAATTGCCCAGATTTTCACACATGAAAACCTTAGCGAGCATCGGCGAAATACAAAAATGCTCGGGTCGCCCATTGACTTCAATGGGGTTCGTTACTCGAAACGGACCCTCGAGCATCGCGGTAATTTCGTCCCGAGTAACGAGCACCCGAGCATTTTGGTGCTCGCTCATCTCTATTATGTACCTAATCTAATTCTCTAATTTCCTGGTGTCGTACAAACTTGAAATTTGGCACGCTCAATCTTAAGGTCCCACAGAGCAAAAGTAAAAGGGTTGCAACTTGATTATTCAATTGTAATTGCAAACGTATGTGACTCCCTGTGTAATGTAAATAATACCACACATCTGTACCGCACAAACGTGACATTTGGTATGAGCATTCTTTAGGTTGTAAATAGGAAAAGTAAAGCAGTCACAATTTGACTATTCAATACTATGTGCAAAGTTAAGTGACCCCCTGTGTTATGTAACTTCCCAGTGTCATAAAAACGTGAAAGTTAGCACGACCTTTCTTTAAATACTGACTAGGAAAAGTAAAGGGGTCGCAACTTGATCATTCGATTCTAAGAGCAAAAGTGAGCGACCCCCTATTTTATGTACCTAATCTAAATCTCTAACTTCCTGGGGTCGTACAAACTTGAAATTTGGCATGACCATTCTTTAGTTGCCACATAGGAAAAGTAAAGGTTTGTAATTGTTTGTTCAATTCTTAGTACAGAAGTAAGTGACCCCCTATGTTATGTAACTAATAACACACATCTGAACCGCACAAACATGAAATTTGCCACAACCATTCTTTACATCCTAAATAGGAAAAGTAAAGGGGTCACAACTTCAATATTCAATTCAAAGCGTGAGAAACTGCAAAAATCTGCTATACATGGGATAGTTGCTTTCTCAGAAACCGTAAAGCCTATGGAAATGATTTGTATGCTGAGGAGAATCTATCTCTCCTCTATTTGTATATACTGAGGACAATCTAACTGACCTCTGTGTGCATGTTAAAAGGCTGTAAAGTATTTAGGGAAGCAGCCACGGACTGCATGGATGGAGCATGGCTTCTTAGGCTAAGAAAGGGCTGCAATCCCCAGTCTGGGGTTAAATCTGAATAAAAAGCGGCTTAACATTTAAAGGGGTTGTCCGCGGCAGCAAGTGGGTCTATACACTACTGTATGGCCATAATAATGCACTTTGTAATGTACATTGTGCATTAATTATGAGCCATACAGAAGTTATCAAAAGTTTTATACTTACCTGCTCCGTTGCTGGCGTCCTCGTCTCCATGGTGCCGACTAATTTTCGGCCTCCGATGGCCAAATTAGCCGCGCTTGCGCAGTCCGGGTCTTCTGCAGTCTTCTATGGGGCCGCTCGTGTAGAATGCCGACTCCGTGTAGCTCCGCCCCGTCACGTGCCGATTCCAGCCAATCAGGAGGCTGGAATCGGCAATGGACCGCACAGAAGCCCTGCGGTCCACGGAGACAGAGGATCCCGGCGGCCATCTTCAGCAGGTAAGTATGAAGACGCCGGACCGCCGGGATTCAGGTAAGCGCTGTGCGGGTTGTTTTTTTTAACCCCTGCATCGGGGTTGTCTCGCGCCGAACGGGGGGGGGGGGGTTAAAAAAAAAAAAAAAACCCGTTTCGGCGCGGGACAACCCCTTTAAGGGTAAAAAGTGAGCAGAGTGAGAGGGATGGCACATTCTGCAGAGGGACATCGGTACATGCAGCCTGAGGAGAATCTAAAGCTCCACTGTGCGTATACATATTTTATTCTTGGTTCCTCTGAAGTAATCACGACTTCATAACATTTTCTGGGCGAACAAGACGTAAACACCTGTAATAAGTTAACTTGGGCAAAGCCGGCTATATCAGCTAGTGTCTACATAAAGCTGTATGAAGCAGTCACCAGCCCTATCTCTGTATATACAGGTGAGAGGTGCAATAGGGTGTGTGGGGGATAGAGTGGGAAGAAGGGGGTCAGCTTTCCAAAGGAGCGTGAATAAGTAACGTAAATGGAGAAGAGTTAAATTGGGGAAGACGGAAGGCCTCCCTAAAAAGATGTGTTTTTAGGGTATGCTGGGTGCTGGGAATAAACCTGATTCTCTGGGTTAGCACATTGCACAGAACTGGTGCAGCTCTGGAAAAATCTTGCAGCCGGGAGTGGGAACTCAGCAGTTGGCACAGCATTGGAGTTGTGGGTCTGAATCCCACCCAGGGCCGGGCGTTGGGGGGGTAAACTGGGCAGTTGCCCCAAGCTCCTACTTCAGGTATTCCGCTGCCTGTTCATTGAAGCTAGTGAGCAGTCAGCTGATGAACACCATATTACAATGGAAGAGTATAGGCAGGGTGACCTACTGCTGGAGTACTGCCTTGTGTCTGGAATGGGACTCCTGGAGGGAAACAAGAGAGGACTCTAAAGTTTTTCATGGGATGATATGATAAAAGAGCTAAAGGGAGGGGAATTGAGGTTTTTACAAGGGACTGTATTTTTCGTTATGGGATTGTATTTTATATGTTGGCGCTGCAAGAGCAACTCCATTCTAGATGCAACCCTGATCTGTTGGCTTTTCGCAGTTCACTGTCAAAGCCCACAACGTGGTGACGATTGTACAATTCAAAGGCGTCCAACGTCATAGGAGGATAACTTAGAATGAACCAAGCAGCCCGACTCATCCACAGTTCTCTATCTGGGGTTTGCAGACGTCACCTGCGATCTCTGAATACATAGCGGTACTGTAATCACTTAGACTGTCTACAGAGCACCTGTCAGAGCTGGTATCTACTGCTACATGGTCACTTTATGAGGGTAATATTTGTCATTGCACAGCGGTCTTTATTCAGTACCACTAAACCTCAGTACTTCCTGGAAGCGCTGGAAATTAGTGCTACAGATCTGATCGTACCACCTTCTATATTAACTGTATATCACAGTGTTGTTGATAATATAATTGAGCATTTGGGGCCCCATTTATAATTTTGCCCATCACCGCACTCTGTCTAAGATTGGCCATGAATCGCAACTTTGCAACATCTGCAAACTGCTTGAGGAGTGTAATGATTTTCTCTCTTCCTCCAAATAAAAGCCCATATGATTGTCTATGAGATGGTTTACAGAGATAGATATTTCCAATACATGCTGGCAGATTTTCTGATGGCATACGAAGAAACTAGTTATTATGTTGCCAAAGCGGTCATACACTATGCCATCCTGTGTGCACGAGTAATTACAGTAGATCTGGCCATTATATGACTTGGAGCCCACAGAGGGGAAACTAGTGATAAATGCAGGCTTCATCTCCCTGAGCTCAGCTCTCGAAGGGGTGAAGATGAGCAGTCATGTCGGTCTGTTCTGGGTCTGGGTATAATCTTGTACAGAACAGGCAATGTCATAGGAATTATATATTTATTTTGACTACTTGTTAGACAAGGCTTGTTGAGATGTTATAAAGTAATTTTTGATAGTAGTGTCCCTTCCCTTGTTGAAATGGTAAAATCTGGCTTGAGAGCAGAGGGGAAGAAGGGAAGGACTCTATGACTATGTTGAGATGTCTATAACAAGGCTCCTCATGGGAAGTGCTGCACTAACCATTAAGCTACAGTGTCGGCCAATCACAGCACTCGCTCAGTAATCTATGCAAATGAGCTGGTGCCAACAGCAATTTCTTGTCAATCAAATTCGCCTAACAATTCATTTTAGTTCGCCCTTTCTATGGGATTCGGCTCTTCAGCAGCGAGTGAGTCATTCTGTGTAGATATTTTAGATATTTTTCCATTCTCCTCTGGTAAGTATAAAACATGCGTCTCCCTAAGGTCAAAGTCTCTGCATCTAGTGGCGCATAAATACAGCAGAGATCTATGTTATCATTGGGTGGGCACATAAGGTCTGACTAGCAGCGCTTCGCCTGGTGCTTGAGGACGGTGAAACGGGCTTGAGGACTGTGAAACGGCCAGGCCACCCCAACCTTTTCCCACTGGCCGGGTGGCCAAGAGTCATATGATTTATTTATATAGCGCCATTGTAATCCACAACACTTTACAAGTCAGAGACAACATACACAAAATAAGATACAACATACAGTATCAACAATAGGAATGAGGGCCAGCTGGCAAGAGCTTACGGAATAAAAGGAAATAGCGGTAACGCACATGGTGTAAGAGCTTGTTCTGTGCAACCCTGGAAATAAGATAGGGGGCTCTACATCTATATATATAAAGGTGAAAGCCCTCACTGACTGACTGATTGACTGACTTGCCACTCATTGTCTAACTTACCGGTGTTGTGCAAATGTGAAATTTGGCACAAGCATTCTTAAGGTCCTATATAGGAAGAGTAAAGGGGTCGCAACTTCAATATTCAATTCTAAGTGCAAAAGTGACCTCTTATGTTATGTAATTTCCCGGTGTCGTACAAACGTGGAATTCGGCACAAGCTTTCTTTATGTCCTACATAGGAAAAGTAAAGGGGTCACAACATGATTTATCAATTCTAAGTGCAGAAGTAAGAGAACCCCTATGTTATGTACCTAATCTAATTCTCTAATTTCCTGGTGTCGTACAAACTTGAAATTTGGCACGCTCAATCTTTAGGTCCCACAGAGCAAAAGTAAAAGGGTTGCAACTTGATTATTCAATTGTAATTGCAAACGTATGTGACTCCCTATGTAATGTAAATAATACCACACATCTGTACCGCACAAACGTGACATTTGGTATGAGCATTCTTTAGGTTGTAAATAGGAAAAGTAAAGCAGTCACAATTTGACTATTCAATACTATGTGCAAAATTAAGTGACCCCCTGTGTTATGTAACTTCCCAGTGTCATAAAAATGTGAAAGTTAGCACGACCTTTCTTTAAATAGTGACTAGGAAAAGTAAAGAGGTCGCAACTTGATCATTCGATTCTAAGAGCAAAAGTGAGCGACCCCCTATTTTATGTACCTAATCTAAATCTCTAACTTCCTGGGGTCGTACAAACTTGAAATTTGGCATGACCATTCTTTAGTTGCCACATAGGAAAAGTAAAGGTTTGTAATTGTTTGTTCAATTCTTAGTACAGAAGTAAGTGACCCCCTATGTTATGTAACTAATAACACACATCTGAACCGCACAAACATGAAATTTGCCACAACCATTCTTTACATCCTAAATAGGAAAAGTAAAGGGGTCACAACTTCAATATTCAATTCAAAGCATGAGAAACTGCAAAAATCTGCTATACATGGGATAGTTGCTTTCTCAGAAACCGTAAAGCCTATGGAAATGATTTGTATGCTGAGGAGAATCTATCTCTCCTCTATTTGTATATACTGAGGACAATCTAACTGACCTCTGTGTGCATGTTAAAAGGCTGTAAAGTATTTAGGGAAGCAGCCACGGACTGCATGGATGGAGCATGGCTTCTTAGGCTAAGAAAGGGCTGCAATCCCCAGTCTGGGGTTAAATCTGAATAAAAAGCGGCTTAACATTTAAGGGTAAAAAGTGAGCAGAGTGAGAGGGATGGCACATTCTGCAGAGGGACATCGGTACATGCAGCCTGAGGAGAATCTAAAGCTCCACTGTGCGTATACATATTTTATTCTTGGTTCCTCTGAAGTAATCACGACTTCATAACATTTTCTGGGCGAACAAGACGTAAACACCTGTAATAAGTTAACTTGGGCAAAGCCGGCTATATCAGCTAGTGTCTACATAAAGCTGTATGAAGCAGTCACCAGCCATATCTCTGTATATACAGGTGAGAGGTGCAATAGGGTGTGTGGGGGATAGAGTGGGAAGAAGGGGGTCAGCTTTCCAAAGGAGCGTGAATAAGTAACGTAAATGGAGAAGAGTTAAATTGGGGAAGACGGAAGGCCTCCCTAAAAAGATGTGTTTTTAGGGTATGCTGGGTGCTGGGAATAAACCTGATTCTCTGGGTTAGCACATTGCACAGAACTGGTGCAGCTCTGGAAAAATCTTGCAGCCGGGAGTGGGAACTCAGCAGTTGGCACAGCATTGGAGTTGTGGGTCTGAATCCCACCCAGGGCCGGGCGTTGGGGGGGGGGGGGGGTAAACTGGGCAGTTGCCCCAAGCTCCTACTTCAGGTATTCCGCTGCCTGTTCATTGAAGCTAGTGAGCAGTCAGCTGATGAACACCATATTACAATGGAAGAGTATAGGCAGGGTGACCTACTGCTGGAGTACTGCCTTGTGTCTGGAATGGGACTCCTGGAGGGAAACAAGAGAGGACTCTAAAGTTTTTCATGGGATGATATGATAAAAGAGCTAAAGGGAGGGGAATTGAGGTTTTTACAAGGGACTGTATTTTTCGTTATGGGATTGTATTTTATATGTTGGCGCTGCAAGAGCAACTCCATTCTAGCTGCAACCCTGATCTGTTGGCTTTTCGCAGTTCACTGTCAAAGCCCACAACGTGGTGACGATTGTACAATTCAAAGGCGTCCAACGTCATAGGAGGATAACTTAGAATGAACCAAGCAGCCCGACTCATCCACAGTTCTCTATCTGGGGTTTGCAGACGTCACCTGCGATCTCTGAATACATAGCGGTACTGTAATCACTTAGACTGTCTACAGAGCACCTGTCAGAGCTGGTATCTACTGCTACATGGTCACTTTATGAGGGTAATATTTGTCATTGCACAGCGGTCTTTATTCAGTACCACTAAACCTCAGTACTTCTGGAAGCGCTGGAAATTAGTGCTACAGATCTGATCGTACCACCTTCTATATTAACTGTATATCACAGTGTTGTTGATACTATAATTGAGCATTTGGGGCCCCATTTATAATTTTGCCCATCGCCGCACTCTGTCTAAGATCGACCATGAATCGCAACTTTGCAACATCTGCAAACTGCTTGAGGAGTGTAATGATTTTCTCTCTTCCTCCAAATAAAAGCCCATATGATTGTCTATGAGATGGTTTACAGAGATAGATATTTCCAATACATGCTGGCAGATTTTCTGATGGCATACGAAGAAACTAGTTATTATGTTGCCAAAGCGGTCATACACTATGCCATCCTGTGTGCACGAGTAATTACAGTAGATCTGGCCATTATATGACTTGGAGCCCACAGAGGGGAAACTAGTGATAAATGCAGGCTTCATCTCCCTGAGCTCAGCTCTCGAAGGGGTGAAGATGAGCAGTCATGTCGGTCTGTTCTGGGTCTGGGTATAATCTTGTACAGAACAGGCAATGTCATAGGAATTATATATTTATTTTGACTACTTGTTAGACAAGGCTTGTTGAGATGTTATAAAGTAATTTTTGATAGTAGTGTCCCTTCCCTTGTTGAAATGGTAAAATCTGGCTTGAGAGCAGAGGGGAAGAAGGGAAGGACTCTATGACTATGTTGAGATGTCTATAACAAGGCTCCTCATGGGAAGTGCTGCACTAACCGTTAAGCTACAGTGTCGGCCAATCACAGCACTCGCTCAGTAATCTATGCAAATGAGCTGGTGCCAACAGCAATTTCTTGTCAATCAAATTCGCCTAACAATTCATTTTAGTTCGCCCTTTCTATGGGATTCGGCTCTTCAGCAGCGAGTGAGTCATTCTGTGTAGATATTTTAGATATTTTTCCATTCTCCTCTGGTAAGTATAAAACATGCGTCTCCCTAAGGTCAAAGTCTCTGCATCTAGTGGCGCATAAATACAGCAGAGATCTATGTTATCATTGGGTGGGCACATAAGGTCTGACTAGCAGCGCTTCGCCTGGTGCTTGAGGACGGTGAAACGGGCTTGAGGACTGTGAAACGGCCAGGCCACCCCAACCTTTTCCCACAGGCCGGGTGGCCAAGAGTAATATGATTTATTTATATAGCGCCATTGTAATCCACAACACTTTACAAGTCAGAGACAACATACACAAAATAAGATACAACATACAGTATCAACAATAGGAATGAGGGCCAGCTGGCAAGAGCTTACGGAATAAAAGGAAATAGCGGTAACGCACATGGTGTAAGAGCTTGTTCTGTGCAACCCTGGAAATAAGATAGGGGGCTCTACATCTATATATATAAAGGTGAAAGCCCTCACTGACTGACTGATTGACTGACTTGCCACTCATTGTCTAACTTACCGGTGTTGTGCAAATGTGAAATTTGGCACAAGCATTCTGAAGGTCCTATATAGGAAGAGTAAAGGGGTCGCAACTTCAATATTCAATTCTAAGTGCAAAAGTGACCTCTTATGTTATGTAATTTCCCGGTGTCGTACAAACGTGGAATTCGGCACAAGCTTTCTTTATGTCCTACATAGGAAAAGTAAAGGGGTCACAACATGGGTTATCAATTCTAAGTGCAAAAGTAAGAGAACCCCTATGTTATGTACCTAATCTAATTCTCTAATTTCCTGGTGTCGTACAAACTTGAAATTTGGCACGCTCAATCTTTAGGTCCCACAGAGCAAAAGTAAAAGGGTTGCAACTTGATTATTCAATTGTAATTGCAAACGTATGTGACTCCCTATGTAATGTAAATAATACCACACATCTGTACCGCACAAACGTGACATTTGGTATGAGCATTCTTTAGGTTGTAAATAGGAAAAGTAAAGCAGTCACAATTTGACTATTCAATACTATGTGCAAAATTAAGTGACCCCCTGTGTTATGTAACTTTCCAGTATCATAAAAACGTGAAAGTTAGCACGACCTTTCTTTAAATACTGACTAGGAAAAGTAAAGGGGTCGCAACTTGATCATTCGATTCTAAGAGCAAAAGTGAGCGACCCCCTATTTTATGTACCTAATCTAAATCTCTAACTTCCTGGGGTCGTACAAACTTGAAATTTGGCATGACCATTCTTTAGTTGCCACATAGGAAAAGTAAAGGTTTGTAATTGTTTGTTCAATTCTTAGTACAGAAGTAAGTGACCCCCTATGTTATGTAACTAATAACACACATCTGAACCGCACAAACATGAAATTTGCCACAACCATTCTTTACATCCTAAATAGGAAAAGTAAAGGGGTCACAACTTCAATATTCAATTCAAAGCGTGAGAAACTGCAAAAATCTGCTATACATGGGATAGTTGCTTTCTCAGAAACCGTAAAGCCTATGGAAATGATTTGTATGCTGAGGAGAATCTATCTCTCCTCTATTTGTATATACTGAGGACAATCTAACTGACCTCTGTGTGCATGTTAAAAGGCTGTAAAGTATTTAGGGAAGCAGCCACGGACTGCATGGATGGAGCATGGCTTCTTAGGCTAAGAAAGGGCTGCAATCCCCAGTCTGGGGTTAAATCTGAATAAAAAGCGGCTTAACATTTAAGGGTAAAAAGTGAGCAGAGTGAGAGGGATGGCACATTCTGCAGAGGGACATCGGTACATGCAGCCTGAGGAGAATCTAAAGCTCCACTGTGCGTATACATATTTTATTCTTGGTTCCTCTGAGGTAATCACGACTTCATAATATTTTCTGGGCGAACAAGACGTAAACACCTGTAATAAGTTAACTTGGGCAAAGCCGGCTATATCAGCTAGTGTCTACATAAAGCTGTATGAAGCAGTCACCAGCCATATCTCTGTATATACAGGTGAGAGGTGCAATAGGGTGTGTGGGGGATAGAGTGGGAAGAAGGGGGTCAGCTTTCCAAAGGAGCGTGAATAAGTAACGTAAATGGAGAAGAGTTAAATTGGGGAAGACGGAAGGCCTCCCTAAAAAGATGTGTTTTTAGGGTATGCTGGGTGCTGGGAATAAACCTGATTCTCTGGGTTAGCACATTGCACAGAACTGGTGCAGCTCTGGAAAAATCTTGCAGCCGGGAGTGGGAACTCAGCAGTTGGCACAGCATTGGAGTTGTGGGTCTGAATCCCACCCAGGGCCGGGCGTTGGGGGGGTAAACTGGGCAGTTGCCCCAAGCTCCTACCTCAGGTATTCCGCTGCCTGTTCATTGAAGCTAGTGAGCAGTCAGCTGATGAACACCATATTACAATGGAAGAGTATAGGCAGGGTGACCTACTGCTGGAGTACTGCCTCGTGTCTGGAATGGGACTCCTGGAGGGAAACAAGAGAGGACTCTAAAGATTTTCATGGGATGATATGATAAAAGAGATAAAGGGAGGGGAATTGAGGTTTTTACAAGGGACTGTATTTTTCGTTATGGGATTGTATTTTATATGTTGGCGCTGCAAGAGCAACTCCATTCTAGATGCAACCCTGATCTGTTGGCTTTTCGCAGTTCACTGTCAAAGCCCACAACGTGGTGACGATTGTACAATTCAAAGGCGTCCAACGTCATAGGAGGATAACTTAGAATGAACCAAGCAGCCCGACTCATCCACAGTTCTCTATCTGGGGTTTGCAGACGTCACCTGCGATCTCTGAATACATAGCGGTACTGTAATCACTTAGACTGTCTACAGAGCACCTGTCAGAGCTGGTATCTACTGCCACATGGTCACTTTATGAGGGTAATATTTGTCATTGCACAGCGGTCTTTATTCAGTACCACTAAACCTCAGTACTTCTGGAAGCGCTGGAAATTAGTGCTACCGATCTGATCGTACCACCTTCTATATTAACTGTATATCACAGTGTTGTTGATAATATAATTGAGCATTTGGGGCCCCATTTATAATTTTGCCCATCGCCGCACTCTGTCTAAGATTGGCCATGAATCGCAACTTTGCAACATCTGCAAACTGCTTGAGGAGTGTAATGATTTTCTCTCTTCCTCCAAATAAAAGCCCATATGATTGTCTATGAGATGGTTTACAGAGATAGATATTTCCAATACATGCTGGCAGATTTTCTGATGGCATACGAAGAAACTAGTTATTATGTTGCCAAAGCGGTCATACACTATGCCATCCTGTGTGCACGAGTAATTACAGTAGATCTGGCCATTATATGACTTGGAGCCCACAGAGGGGAAACTAGTGATAAATGCAGGCTTCATCTCCCTGAGCTCAGCTCTCGAAGGGGTAAAGATGAGCAGTCATGTCGGTCTGTTCTGGGTCTGGGTATAATCTTGTACAGAACAGGCAATGTCATAGGAATTATATATTTATTTTGACTACTTGTTAGACAAGGCTTGTTGAGATGTTATAAAGTAATTTTTGATAGTAGTGTCCCTTCCCTTGTTGAAATGGTAAAATCTGGCTAGAGAGCAGAGGGGAAGAAGGGAAGGACTCTATGACTATGTTGAGATGTCTATAACAAGGCTCCTCATGGGAAGTGCTGCACTAACCGTTAAGCTACAGTGTCGGCCAATCACAGCACTCGCTCAGTAATCTATGCAAATGAGCTGGTGCCAACAGCAATTTCTTGTCAATCAAATTCGCCTAACAATTCATTTTAGTTCGCCCTTTCTATGGGATTCGGCTCTTCAGCAGCGAGTGAGTCATTCTGTGTAGATATCTATATATATAAAATTGAATGTATGTCTGTCTGCGTGCGTGCGTGCGTGCGTGCGTGCGTGTCTGTCTGTCTGCGTGTCTGTCTGTTTGTCCTTTATGCGCTACTACACCATTCATCCGATCGCCATGAAACTTTGGGAAGTTGTTGAGTACACTCCTGGGAAGATTATAGGCATAGTAAAACTATCCTAAGACAAATGGCGCGCGCGCGAGCGTCTTCAAAAGTTACCACCCCCCCACGTAGATCGAATAAGTAAGCCACCTGCTATTGTGATGTCATCACTGATGTCATCAACATCAGACGCCCTTGAACATGCCCCAACATGTTCTATAAAGCTGCATTGTGATGTCATTAAGGCTGTCAGTTCTATGGCGACATGTAAAGAAATTGACTTTGAAAACCAATATGCGTGTTCAACTACAAAATGATGCATCCGCCGAACGCTTCGCAAAACAATTGCTGGATATTGGAAATGCGAAAATGCCTATCGACAGATCTACACAATGTATCACATTGCCAACAAACTTTGGAAAGATGACATCAACCAAAGACGAATTGATCCAAAAGGTGTTCCCAAATATTGCGCGGAATTACCAAAATCATCAGTGGCTCAGCGCACGAGCTATATTAGCAGCTACCAACAACGATGTCAATGCCATCAATTTCAGCATTCAAAACGGAATACCAGGCGAAGCGACAACGTATAAGTCCATCGATACTGTGATGAATCAAGATGAAGCTGTCAATTACCCAACGGAATTCTTGAATTCACTCGATTTTCCAGGTATGCCACCGCATATTTTAACATTGAAAATAGGCGTGCCTATCATTCTTCTCCGAAACATCCATCCACCACGACTTTGCAACGGTACAAGACTTTCAGTGAAAAAGATGATGAACAGTGTCATCGAAGCTACAATTCTGAATGGGAAATTCAAGGGGAAGATGTCCTGTTGCCACGGATTCCAATTATCCCAACAGATATGCCATTTGAATTCAAACGTTTACCGTTTCCGGTGCGACTCGCTTTTGCAATGACCATCAACAGAGCACAAGGACAATCGCTGCAGCCCGCAAGGGGGAAGCAGCAGCCTACAAAATCTCATTCAGGTAGGTAGGTTCAGTTCTTGGAGGTTGGGGAATGCTTATGGGCAAGGCCTTATGTCTCATCCCAACTCGATTATTCAGTTCTAAGCGCAAAAGAATTAGCGTCCAAATTTTATGTACGGAATTTAATTCTCTCACTTCCCAATGTCATAGAAACTTGAAATTTGGCAGGGGGAAGCAGCAGCCTACAAAATCTCATTCAGGTAGGTAGGTTCAGTTCTTGGAAGTTGGGGAATGCTTATGGGCAAGGCCTTATGTCTCATCCCAACTCGATTATTCAATTCTAAGCGCAAAAGAATTAGCGTCCAAATTTTATGTACGGAATTTAATTCTCTCACTTCCCAATGTCATAGAAACTTGAAATTTGGCGCGAGCATTGATTATGTCATAAATAGGAAAAGTTAATGGGTCCCAACTCGATTATTCAATTCAAAACGCCAAAGAATTAGCGTTCAAATTTTATGTACGGAATCTAATTCTCTCATTTCCTGATGTCATAGATAGATAGATAGATAGATAGATAGATAGATAGATAGATAGATAGACTGTATGCAATAACCTAGATAGATAGATAGATAGATAGATAGATAGATAGATAGATAGATAGATAGATAGACTGTATGCAATGACACGCACAGCTTGAAACCATAAATACTAGAGCACGACAGCCATTTACAGTCAGTCTCCATTGGAGTTGGAAGTGGGCATGCATGTAATAGGCTATCTTCCCAAGAAACCACAGCAGCCGGATAAATTGGATGTTCCATACAACGGCTAGATATATAAAAACGAATGTATGTATGTATGTCTGTCTTCGCAGCAACGCGCGACGGGTACGCTAGTTTTAGATATTTTTCCATTCTCCTCTGGTAAGTATAAAACATGCGTCTCCCTAAGGTCAAAGTCTCTGCATCTAGTGGCGCATAAATACAGCAGAGATCTATGTTATCATTGGGTGGGCACATAAGGTCTGACTAGCAGCGCTTCGCCTGGTGCTTGAGGACGGTGAAACGGGCTTGAGGACTGTGAAATGGCCAGGCCACCCCAACCTTTTCCCACAGGCCGGGTGGCCAAGAGTAATATGATTTATTTATATAGCGCCATTGTAATCCACAACACTTTACAAGTCAGAGACAACATACACAAAATAAGATACAAAATACAGTATCAACAATAGGAATGAGGGCCAGCTGGCAAGAGCTTACGGAATAAAAGGAAATAGCGGTAACGCACATGGTGTAAGAGCTTGTTCTGTGCAACCCTGGAAATAAGATAGTGGGCTCTACATCTATATATATAAAGGTGAAAGCCCTCACTGACTGACTGATTGACTGACTTGCCACTCATTGTCTAACTTACCGGTGTTGTGCAAATGTGAAATTTGGCACAAGCATTCTTAAGGTCCTATATAGGAAGAGTAAAGGGGTCGCAACTTCAATATTCAATTCTAAGTGCAAAAGTTACCTCTTATGTTAGGTAATTTCCCGGTGTCGTACAAACGTGGAATTCGGCACAAGCTTTCTTTATGTCCTACATAGGAAAAGTAAAGGGGTCACAACATGATTTATCAATTCTAAGTGCAAAAGTAAGAGAACCCCTATGTTATGTACCTAATCTAATTCTCTAATTTCCTGGTGTCGTACAAACTTGAAATTTGGCACGCTCAATCTTAAGGTCCCACAGAGCAAAAGTAAAAGGGTTGCAACTTGATTATTCAATTGTAATTGCAAACGTATGTGACTCCCTATGTAATGTAAATAATACCACACATCTGTACTGCACAAACGTGACATTTGGTATGAGCATTCTTTAGGTTGTAAATAGGAAAAGTAAAGCAGTCACAATTTGACTATTCAATACTATGTGCAAAGTTAAGTGACCCCCTGTGTTATGTAACTTCCCAGTGTCATAAAAACGTGAAAGTTAGCACGACCTTTCTTTAAATACTGACTAGGAAAAGTAAAGGGGTCGCAACTTGATCATTCGATTCTAAGAGCAAAAGTGAACGACCCCCTATTTTATGTACCTAATCTAAATCTCTAACTTCCTGGGGTCGTACAAACTTGAAATTTGGCATGACCATTCTTTAGTTGCCACATAGGAAAAGTAAAGGTTCGTAATTGTTTGTTCAATTCTTAGTACAGAAGTAAGTGACCCCCTATGTTATGTAACTAATAACACACATCAGAACCGCACAAACATGAAATTTGCCACAACCATTCTTTACATCCTAAATAGGAAAAGTAAAGGGGTCACAACTTCAATATTCAATTCAAAGCGTGAGAAACTGCAAAAATCTGCTATACATGGGATAGTTGCTTTCTCAGAAACCGTAAAGCCTATGGAAATGATTTGTATGCTGAGGAGAATCTATCTCTCCTCTATTTGTATATACTGAGGACAATCTAACTGACCTCTGTGTGCATGTTAAAAGGCTGTAAAGTATTTAGGGAAGCAGCCACGGACTGCATGGATGGAGCATGGCTTCTTAGGCTAAGAAAGGGCTGCAATCCCCAGTCCGGGGTTAAATCTGAATAAAAAGCGGCTTAACATTTAAGGGTAAAAAGTGAGCAGAGTGAGAGGGATGGCACATTCTGCAGAGGGACATCGGTACATGCAGCCTGAGGAGAATCTAAAGCTCCACTGTGCGTATACATATTTTATTCTTGGTTCCTCTGAAGTAATCACGACTTCATAACATTTTCTGGGCGAACAAGACGTAAACACCTGTAATAAGTTAACTTGGGCAAAGCCGGCTATATCAGCTCGTGTCTACATAAAGCTGTATGAAGCAGTCACCAGCCATATCTCTGTGTGAGGTTATATATATATATATTGCCATATGTTTTTTTTATGTTTTATACCTATATGCAAGTTTTATTCAATTCCAAATGAAAAAAACTTATATGTCGCCTTACATCAGATATTCCAAGAGGCTTTGCAAGGCTGAGAGAGATGTTCTAGAAATTCAGAGAAAACCACCGAACCAGACATGAAGGACGCGTGTACTTGGCCATTTTCCCAGAAACAAGATATCAAGATGTTCAACCATGTACATAATTTTCACTGTCAGGCCGAAAATCCGGACTGCCCATATATGGTTATGAGCCCATCACCCCGTGCTGGGGATGGGACAAAGGGGATAAGATCTCATGTAATCTGTAATAAAGCACGTCGGCACAGCTGAGAGCCATGTCCCGTGTGAGAAACTATACCAGACCTCTGTGTGGTGTCTCTTCTTACGGCCGGCAGCGGGGCAAGTGGGGTGGGCCCGATTGGTGCTGTACTTAGAAAGAATTACTCTGATAAATGGCGCAACCAACTGGGGCGGTAAAACCAGGAGCTTACAGCGCAATTCACCCGGATCCACGCCGCAGAGAAGCCGTCCTGCTGCAAACCGAGCCTGATCAACTCACAGAACTCCAGGTAAGACAAACATATATTTATGTTGTGTTTTACGCTGAGAGTCTTGCAGCAGGACTGACTATCTGTGGTTTGTGACCGGACGGGTTGGGTTAAGAGTTCTACACGGTAACTCGTGTGGGCTCCGGGTTTGCCGTCATGGACCACTGACCGTGATATGCGCACCAATCGGTCACCCAGAAACTAGTCTGTAGTCTATTTGTACTTTGAAGTTTTTAACGTTTTAATAATAGTGGAGATTGTTGTATCTGCAGAAGTTTTTTTTCTCTCTTTCTTTTTATTTAGTCTCACAAGAGAAGGGACTCTCGGTCGGTTTGCCTTATATATGGGGCTAGCGATTTGATTTCAGAGAGATGCATTTTATGGGGCTGGTTCCATAAGGAGAAGGGACCCTCGGTTGTCTTGCCAGTATATAAGGGCCTGACAATTTGAAAATTAAGAGGGATGCATTCTATGGAGCGTGTTATTATTATTATTATTGTTGTTGTTGTAATATGCGTAAGATCTTATTAAAGAAGATAGAGCCCCTCAAGGGCTGCCGCCGTGCGGATGAATCTGTAAAATGTAAGAAAACTCTAATGAAAATGTGTGACACCGACCCGCACGGCAGATTACAAAATGGTGTCTGGGAGGAGGTCTTTAGGACCGAGAGGTGCCTTGGAAGATCAAGGTTTTCTAGAAAGTGGAGGAGGAGGAGAGAGAGAGAAAGAGAGAGAGAGAGAGACAGTCAGAGAAAGTATATACACATTATTTGTTTAAGAAAGTGTCCGTAAGTGAAATGTTGAAAAATACAGTAAGTGATCAAGAGGGCGTCAGGAGAGTGTCTATTAAAGGTTATATTGGCAGTTAGGTAGGGGAGAGAAGTATGAGAAGCAGGCAAAGTCGATAAGGAAGTTACAATGCATGTGATTTGTTGGCAAAGAAAGGAGAAAAATGTGTATAATACAAGATAGATAATAGAGATATATATGTGTGTATATATATATGTATATACTGTATGTGCAAATAGTGCAAATAGTTAACTGAGCTTGCTTTTAGGGGAGAAGAGTTTGTTGACATGTAGCTGCGAGTCTCTGTGTAGCCTTCCAAGGTCAAGAAGATAACAGCGAGAGAGAAAATGCAATAACAACCTTGGTTAATATCTTTGCTTGCTTGCAATGAATTGAAATGAATTTAATTAGTTATACTGTCTTAGTAGGCAGGGAAATATAGTAATTTCTAATGTATATTCTTACTTATACAGGGGTTGAAAATGAATGTTGCAAGGTCCCAGGATATGTGTTGATTATGATTTCAAAATGCAGGCAATAGTTTAAGCTAAAACTTATTCAGTCTGTGTTTCATATTCGCGGAGAGATAACAGTCAGGGTCACAGAAACTAAAACACTTCAGCGTTTAATACAGCATATAGTAGCTTCAGTAGATAAGAAATATAGAATATTTCAGTCACTCAGCAAACTTTTTCACATAATTTGTCAAAGATAGCGCTCATTCACAATCTCATCTCAATAGAATAATGTACTTTATAAAAATTAAAAGCACTCACCTCAATGTTTTTCAACTGATGATGTATGTTTGTCAAACTTTTTTTTTCTGTGCATCTGTATGGACTGGGACACCTTCAAGGGGGCTGACGGAGCAAACTTGAGAGCATGGATGGATGAGAGTTAGTGACCCGTGTTCAAGCTGTGGTGGAATGTGTGATGCAGGTAATAACTGGGGATAAAAGTCCTCCCCATGCATGGGACTTTGCTTGGTTGAGATGTGGACGTGTAGACTGTTAAGCTGAAATTAAGCTGAGAAGACGGACGCAATGTGCCAATATCGAAGGGGTGGAGCTAGATGATGTAATAGTATGTAGTAATGTTTCATCCTTCTTGTCCAAGGGAGGGGTGAGGAGTTTGAGCAGCTAGTAAAAGTTTTTGTTTTGTTTTGTTTTTTTTCCTCCTGATAAGACATTGCAGGCAGGAACAGACTAATAATGAATTCACTTAAAGGGATCTCACATTTCAAATATGAATAGATGTTTGTAGATTATTCTGTCCCGATGTAACTCATGTCTGTTATTGGTGCTAACATCTTACAGGCCTTATCTGCAGCCATCAAATCTTTTTACAATGTTGTACTAACTTAAACCCGGCTACTATTGTTCCAATTGAGTACCCTGGTTTAAAGGGGGGGAGGAGAAGGCATAGGTGATCTAGGTATTGCAAGTCAGCCATTTTTAAATTCAGCCATTTTTAAATTTTTTGCAAGCAATTTTTAAATTTTTAAATTTTTTTGCAACAAGATTCTGATCTTTTTGAAATAGAATATCAGCCTGATTGTCTAGCATTGATGCAACAAGAAAATTTAAGTTTTAAAAAGAGAAAGAGAGAGAGAGAGAGACAGTCAGAGAAAGTATATACACATTATTTGTTTAAGAAAGTGTCCGTAAGTGAAATGTTGAAAAGTACAGTAAGTGATCAAGAGGGCGTCAGGAGAGTGTCTATTAAAGGTTATATTGGCAGTTAGGTAGGGGAGAGAAGTATGAGAAGCAGGCAAAGTCGATAAGGAAGTTACAATGCATGTGATTTGTTGGCAAAGAAAGGAGAAAAATGTGTATAATACAAGATAGATAATAGAGATATATATGTGTGTATATATATATATGTATATACTGTATGTGCAAATAGTGCAAATAGTTAACTGAGCTTGCTTTTAGGGGAGAAGAGTTTGTTGACATGTAGCTGCGAGTCTCTGTGTAGCCTTCCAAGGTCAAGAAGATAACAGTGAGAGAGAAAATGCAATAACAACCTTGGTTAATATCTTTGCTTGCTTGCAATGAATTGAAATGAATTTAATTAGTTATACTGTCTTAGTAGGCAGGGAAATATAGTAATTTCTAATGTATATTCTTACTTATACAGGGGTTGAAAATGAATGTTGCAAGGTCCCAGGATATGTGTTAATTATGATTTCAAAATGCAGGCAATAGTTTAAGCTAAAACTTATTCAGTCTGTGTTTCATATTCGCGGAGAGATAACAGTCAGGGTCACAGAAACTAAAACACTTCAGCGTTTAATACAGCATATAGTAGCTTCAGTAGATAAGAAATATAGAATATTTCAGTCACTCAGCAAACTTTTTCACATAATTTGTCAAAGATAGCGCTCATTCACAATCTCATCTCAATAGAATAATGTACTTTATAAAAATTAAAAGCACTCACCTCAATGTTTTTCAACTGATGATGTATGTTTGTCAAACTTTTTTTTTCTGTGCATCTGTATGGACTGGGACACCTTCAAGGGGGGTGACGGAGCAAACTTGAGAGCATGGATGGATGAGAGTTAGTGACCCGTGTTCAAGCTGTGGTGGAATGTGTGATGCAGGTAATGACTGGGGATAAAAGTCCTCCCCATGCATGGGACTTTGCTTGGTTGAGATGTGGACGTGTAGACTGTTAAGCTGAAATTAAGCTGAGAAGACGGACGCAATGTGCCAATATCGAAGGGGTGGAGCAAGATGATGTCGTAGAATTCCTTTGCGGAATCACGGCTTACTCAATTTGGAATGTTTACACCCTTCCATATTAATTCTGAATTGATAATGCGCATAAGAAGTTTTTCACACTGACACGAGGTTCAGCATGCATAGCTTCCTCAATTCTAACTTTAATGATCGGCGTGTAGCCTATTTTAAGAGTTTAACAAATCCGCCCATCTGGGCAGGTCAAAGATTACATAGATACAACGTATTGTTTAATTATTGGATAAACATAGTAACATAGTAACATAGTATGTAAGGCCGAATGAAGACATTGTCCATCTAGTCCAGCCTGTCTATCCTACTGTGTTGATCCAGAGGAAGGCAAAAAACCCCAAGGCCAGAAGTCAATTAGCCCTTTTGGGGAAAAAATTCCTTCCCGACTCCCTAATGGCAATCAGACTGTTCCCTGGATCAACCCCTAATAGTTCCTACCTGCCTATATACCAGGATTGACACTTAACCTAATATTTATATCCTGTAATATCCTTCTTCTCCAGAAAGACATCAAGTCCCCTCTTAAACTCCTCTATGGATTTTGCCATCACCACTTCCTCCGGTAGAGAGTTCCACAGTCTAACTGCTCTTACAGTAAAGAACCCCTTTCTGTGTTGGTGATGAAACCTACTTTCCTCTAATCGTAGCGGATGTCCTCTTGTTACCGTCGTGGTCCTGGGTGTAAACAGATCGCGGGAGAGATCCATGTGTTGTCCCCTCATGTTCTTATACATGGTTATTTGGTCGCCTCTTAACCTTCTTTTTTCTAGAGTAAATAGTCCCAATTTGGACAGCCTCTCTGGGTATTCCAGTCCCGTCATTCCATGTATTAGTTTAGTCGCTCTTCTTTGAACCCCCTCAAGCACTGTGACATCTTTCCTGAGCACCGGTGTCCAGAATTGTACGCAGTATTCCATGTGAGGTCTGACAAGTGCCTTATATAATGGAAGGATAATGTTCTCGTCCTTCGCCCCTATACCTCTTTTGATGCACCCCAAGACTTTATTTGCCTTTGCAGCGGCTGACTGGCATTGGTTACTCCAGTTTAGTCTATTATCCACTAATACCCCCAGATCCTTTTCCATATCACTTTTCCCTAGTGGTACCCCATTAAGTGAATATTTGTGACATCCGTTCCTCTTGCCCATGTGCATAGTCTTACATTTTTCAACATTGAACTTCATTTGCCATTTTTCTGCCCAAGCCCCCAGCTTATCCAGGTCCGTTTGTAGCCGCACATTGTCCTCCGTTGCATTAATTACATTGTATAATTTTGTGTCATCTGCAAATATTGATATTTTGCTGTGCAGCCCCTCTATCAGGTCATTAATAAATATGTTGAACAGAGTGGGGCCTAATACTGAACCCAGTGGCACTCCGCTAGCGACTGTGGTCCAATCAGAGTACGAACCATTTATTACCACCCTCTGCTTTCTATCGTTGAGCCAATTTTTTACCCACTTACACACGTTTTCGCCCAGTCCGAGCTGCCTCATTTTGTATATTAGCCTATTATGTGGCACGGTGTCAAAGGCTTTAGAGAAGTCCAGATATACAAGATCAATAGATTCTCCCTGGTCCAGCTTAGAGCTTACTTCATCGTAGAAACTGATCAGATTTGTCTGACATGAGCGACCCTTCATGAATCCATGCTGGTGAGGAGTTATTCCCTTAATCTCCTTGAGGTACTCATTGATGGCGTCTCTCAGAATCCCCTCGAAAATTTTTCCCGTTACTGAAGTGAGACTTACTGGCCTGTAGTTACCAGGCTCACTTTTGCTCCCTTTTTTGTAAATTGGAACCACGTTGGCAATGCGCCAGTCCAATGGTACTACTCCGGTCTTGATAGTGTCTAGAAATATAAGGTATAGCGGCCTAGCTATCTCGTCACTTAGTTCCTTTAGTATCCTTGGGTGTAATCCATCAGGGCCCGGTGATTTATCAATTTTAGTTTTCTTTAGACGCTTCCGCACCTCCTCCTGCGTTAGGTATGAGATATTTTGTGAGGGGTTCGTTTTATTCCCCTGCACCTCGTGTGGCATTTCCTTTTCTTTGGTGAACACACTTGAGAAGAAACTGTTTATTAGATTTGCTTTCCCTTCGTCATCATCAATGATTTCTCCTGCATTGTTTTTTAAAGGGCCAGCGCTCTCCCTGCAAATCCTTTTGCTGTTTATGTAGTTGAAAAATAGCTTCGGGTTGTTTCTGCTCTCTTTTGCGATCCGTCTTTCTGCTTCCTCCTTGGCAGTTTTAATCGTATCTTTGCATATTTTGTTTTTTTCCCTGTATGATTTTAGCGCTTCTTCGCTGCCTTGTTGCTTTAGTAGTTTGAACGCTTTCTTCTTTTCGTTTATTGCCCCTCGTACCGTCTTGTCGAGCCACATTGGTTTCCTTTTAGCTGAGTTTCTTTTATTTTTAAAGGGAATGAACTGCTCACATGAGGCGATTAGGATCCTTTTAAACTTTTCCCATTTTTCCTCCGTACTGATATTTTTGAGGATGTTGTCCCAATTAATGTTACCGATAGTAGTTCTAAGCTCATCAAATTTTGCTTTACTAAAGTTTAGTTTCTTTGTCACTCCTTGATAAGGCATCCTATTGATTGACAGCTGGAAGTTGATTATATTGTGGTCGCTGTTCCCCAAGTGCCCCTCAACCTGCACCCCCTTTATACGTTCCGGTTTGTTAGTTAGCACTAGGTCCAGAATGGCTTTCCCTCTTGTTGGTTCCTGCACAAGTTGGTTCAGGTAATTGTCTTTAATTACTCTCAAGAACTTATCACCCCTGTGAGATTTGCAGGTTTCGTTCTCCCATGTTATATCTGGGTAATTAAAGTCCCCCATGATAATTACTTCGTTTCGTTTTGACACCTCCTCTATCTGCCTTAGTAGTAAGTCTTCAGTTTCTTCTGTTGCTTTTGGTGGTCGATAGAAGACCCCTATCAGGATTTTGTTATTTTTTCCCCCCTGTATTTCTACCCACAGAGATTCCACCTGTTCGTCTCCTACCCCTATATCCTCCCGTAGCCTCGGCTTCAAGTTCGATTTGACGTACAGACATACCCCTCCCTCTTTCTGGTTCCTTCGGTCTCTTCTGAAGAGATTGTACCCCTGCAAATTCACCGCCCAATCGCACTTATCATCAAGCCATGTTTCAGTAATTCCGACCATATCATAGTTTTCATCAGTCATTCTCGCTTCAAGCTCGCCCACTTTACCGATCAGACTTCGTGCATTCGTGATCATACAATTTATTTCATTTTTTTTGTTTTTTAAATTTGTTTTGTTGCTATTCGTACTTATGGCTGATCTGTCAGTTCTAACTGTACTAACCCCACCCCCTGCTCGTCCCCCATTCCCTTTGCTTGGACCCAGATCACTAATTACACTGGCTACCCCACTATTTCTCATTTTACCCTCCCCCCCAGTCCCTAGTTTAAACACTCCTCCAGCCTTCTAGCCATCTTTTCCCCCAGCACAGCTGCACCCTCCCCATTTAGATGCAGCCTGTCCCTACGGTAGAGCCTGTAGCCGACCGCAAAGTCAGCCCAGTTCTCCAGGAACCCAAATCCCTCCTTCTTGCACCAACTCCGGAGCCACTTGTTTACCTCCCTAAGGTCCTGCTGCCTTTCTAGTGTGGCTTTAGGTACAGGTAGTATTTCCGAGAAAACTACCCTGGAGGTCCGCGCCCTGAGCTTGGACCCTAAGTCCCTGAAATCATTTTTGAGGGCCCTCCATTGACCTCTAACTTGTTCATTGGTGCCAACGTGCACCATGACTGCTGGATCCTCACCAGCCCCTCCCAGTAACCTGTCAATCCGATCCGCGATGTGTCGAACTCGAGCGCCAGGAAGACAACACACCGTTCGACGATCCCGGTCTTTATGGCAGATTGCCCTCTCTGTCCCCCTAATAATTGAGTCCCCCACCACTAGAACCTGTCTAGCCTGCCCTGCGCTCCCCGTCCCCGTCTCACTGGAGCAGTCATCCCCCTGGCGTTCAGAGGGCGTGTCGTGCTGCAGCGGTGCTGGCTCTGTAATGGCATCCCCCTCATCTGCCAATCGTGCAAACTTGTTGGGTTGTGCCAGTTCAGGACTAGCCTCCCTGGTTCTCTTCCCTCTATCCCTCCTTCTTTCTGTCACCCAGCTGACTGCCTGCTCCCCCTGCTCTTCCGTACTACCATCCGCCCCCGCCTCTACCCCAGCGAGTGCCTGCTCAGTGAGCACCAAACTCCTTTCCATGATGTCAATGGCTCTCAGTGTTGCCAGTTGCCCATTTAGATCCAGAATTTGGGCTTCTAAATTTGCAACGTGCATGCATCTTGCGCAACAGTATGCACCCTCGATCGGCTGATCAAGGACCGCATACATTGCACAAGTAGCACACTGGATGACATTGCCAGGCATGGAGCTCATCCTAATGGGGATCTACAATTTACTTGTGGAAGAAGTGAAGATAGACTTGCTCACACTCCGCTCACACGCTGCCGCAACCGCTGTCCCGCTGCCGCAACCGCTGTCCCGCTGCCGCAACCGCTGTCCCGCTGCCGCAACCGCTGACCCGCTGCCGCAACCGCTGTCGCAACCGCTGTCCCGCTGCCGCAACCGCTGTCCCGCTGCCGCAACCGCTGACCCGCTGCCGCAACCGCTGGCCCGCTGCCGCAACCGCTGACCCGCTGCCGCAACCCCTCACCCGCTGCCGCAACCCCTCACCCGCTGCCTCTCTCGCGCAACCTCTTACCCGCTGACACTTATGCGCAAGCAGTCAAATTTATTTATTTTTTTTTTCCCCCCCCTCACAAACACTTAGACCCCCAGACACACACACACACAGAAGACACAACTAACCAGATACACAGAAGACACACAGCTCACAAACACACACAGAGGTAGATACTCAGCTCCTCCGCTCCTCCTGGTGACGTCACCCGCTGTCCCGGCGGCCGCTCACTCTGCCCTCCTGTCTCAGCTGCTCCGCTGAACTCCTGGTGGCCTCTTGGCGCCGGCTGCTGCGCTCCGGTCACACTGGTCACTCCTGCCCCCGCACCTGCTTCGGCTGCCGCTGCCCCCGCACCTGCTTCGGCTGCTGAGCTGCTCCGCTGTCCCCTTCAGCTCCCCGCTCGCTCGTGCCTCCGTCTCGTGTCGCTACTCCTGGCGTCTGACGTCACTTCCGGAACGCTAAGCATCTTGCAATTCTTCCATCCTCCGGTCATCTGTGATTGGCCATCAGGTGGTGGATGAAATGAGTGGGTTGTCTTGGAGCCACGTGGGGTTCCTTCGATATGATTGGATGTTACATCATGAACTATAAATTGCACAAACCTCCCATGTTATTTGCATACGTTTCCAGTAAAATTGCTTGGGTAATTTCTGCGGTTGTCCATGTCTGAGTTACTGTCCTCCAAAATTGCGAAACAGATGGAAAATGTAACGTGTTTATACTATATATTATCTTGTCAGCGTTTTGAGTACAGAAGTTTCCATGTCAGCAGAATTATAAAACAGATACTTTCATATGAGCGGAAGTACCTATTGCACAACTGCCATGAACTATATTTGTAGCAAGACAGAAAGCAAAATATGTATACAGAATGTTAAATTGATAACTGTCTACTGCCAAGGCCCACCGATCCAAAATATAGGAATACTGGACTTCCACCACAGACCCCCCTTGAAACTATCTGTTTCACTAAACTCGCCCTGCTCCGTCCCACCCCAATCCCCCACCGCTGACCCTAGACTCGCATTGTTTTGTAGACGACTGGGCCTACTACTGCCATGGGGGTATAGGATGGTTCGACATCATCACATTCTGGATCCATGATGACGACGGTTGCGCTGACAGTGGGCTTTTTGTTGGACGTCGTAGTGGGACAGGTGGACCAGGCAGTCATCAGGGTCGGAATACACTGCTGATTATTCCCACTTCCCTTTTCCAGAGGCGGCAAGGTAACAGGACCAGGGGCGTTGTAACACCGGTATGTTGCGTGGACATAAGCAGAGTGCACTGCAGATAAAATAAAGCAAAATCTTAGCGAAAACCTATCACAGTGTTCTAAATACACAATGTTTCAAAGCTTATTTTTCTATATTTTTCCCTTCTCCTGTTAGGTACCTAACTGAGGAAAACAGACTAAGGTTAGCTCTTTTTAGTTAGTGCGGTCAGCTTCTTAATGGCAACTGCCTCTTTACCTGTGGGTCACGTTTTGTCTGGAATGTAGGTACAAGTCTCCCCTATCATCTTACAGACACTCCCTTTTTTGGCTAAAATCGTACCTAGTGCCATTCTATTTTGAAAAGTCGTAGTCGAGGTAGGTTCTATTGGTCGACTAGTCCCTATAAGGCGTCTCTAGTATAATTTATAAACCGCTGTTAATTGTAATAAACATAATTAATCCAGTCAACATTTATTTACCCTAATGATCGGAAAAATGGACTCGAATCTAGTTTTAACTTGGTCTCTAATTTTTAAAACTTGTCAGGTACCCCCCTTGGCTATCCTATGATGTCAATGTATACGTGTAGATCAAAACTATCACCAGGAGCCTCTCTTCTCACTCTAATGTGTTGTACTAGAAGTACATACTAGTAGTGTGCACAGGTACGCACGGCGTGGGACTCCCTAATCTTCACCCACACCATTGTCCCTCCTGGAGATAGTCCTAATGGTGAACACGTCCAGGTCGCCTCACCCTCGCGTCAGGATTTTCCCACTGCCCGTAAGTCCCTACTCCTAAAAGGGGAGGGATCCCTACCTCACCTCAGAAGGAGGCCATGGATTCCCTGGGCTTATTTCCGGGCATCCATACCCTCTATCTGTACGAGTTAACACCCCACAGGGTGTGCCCTCGCCGGAACCTAAGGTCTTCTGCACTTTCCCTAGGCAAATGGGAAGTCCACTGACAGTCCATCTTATGAGACTGAGGCAGGCGCAGTACTGGTACATTTCTCCATTCTTCTGGTAACGTACCTGGTTGGCATTATCGGAACTGGCTCTTCATCTTTTTCAAACAAGGGAAACATTGGTCACATTAAAGGGAGAATACACGTACAGGAAATTACATACCCCACCTCTTTCTGCGAAAATCATATCCACGGCCACTCTATTTTGGAACGCCATGGATGCAGTGGGCCCTAACTGGTTAGCTAACCCTTGCAAAGCATCTCTGGTGTAGTTTACAAACCTCTGCTGATTGTAATAGATATAATTCATCCAATCTACATTATTATTAACAGTGACAATAGAAAATAAGGACTCAAAACCTGCTTTAACCTGATCTCTAGAATTAAATTAATCTCGCTCCCCCTTGGCACTCCTATTACATCTATGTGTACATGTGGATCAAAGTTACCACCTGGAGCGTCAACGTCTCTCTTAGCACGATGCAGTGTTAGATTCTCACCCTCAGTGTAGGCTTCATATTGCACATTTGATTGTATTAATTTGTTCTGAAACAGGGAGCTAGTGTACAGTAGTCAAAGGTGTGTGTTAGAGGAATTGTACCACATTATAGCATGTAAGGATCATTAGTTTTTTCAGTGCGAAGTGTGGATCCAAGTGGGTTTTCCTTTGAGCTTGACTGCAGTTGGGGTGGTGAACAACATCTGGTAGGGACATTCAAACAGGGTTTCTCTCTTAAACTTTTCCACATAGACCCTGTCACCTGGTTTTAGATTGTGACACTCATCTGTAGGACCTGGGGAAAAGCAGAGACTGCAGAATGCATTACTAACAATTCCTTGGAGAAGCCTATGACAAAATTAACAAGAAAATCATTCCCCAAATTCAGCTACTGTGGCATGTATCCTCCTAAGAAAAAAAAAACTAATGAAAGACACTCAATTCAAAATTTACCCATTTTCTCTATTGCCTTTCGTATCTACTTTCCCCCTACTCCGTGGATGGTAGGCTGTGTGAAAAGCCTGAAATATACCCAAAACAGACATGATGTGTTGCATTATTTCACCTGTGAAGTGTGTACCTTTGTTCGACTCAATTACTTCTGGTACCCCATATCTGCAGATTACCTCATTCATGAATTTCTGTGTGGTTATCTGCTCATTTACCTTAGTATCCGGGTGGGCCTCCAACCTGAAAAAGACTCGAGCAACAACAAGCACATGTTCATACTCCCCAACAGGTGTGAGCTGAATGTGGTCAAATTGGCAATCTCTGAAATGGGTAGAGTGGTCAAGGCAAGTGTTATATGGCCACCTTACTTCTGTCCGGACTCGCATATGGCAAAGATCATGCTAACTGGACAAATGATGCAGCAGCTACAGAGAACCCAGGTGTCACCCATTCTTGTTCAGTGTCGCCGTCATCGCTGCTTTCGATTCTGTATACCAGCTGGGCCATCATGGGGAACAGGGACCTCTGTAGGCAAGTTCTGTTGATTGTTCGCCATACGCCGTCCTGTGCTGTCGCTCCCGTATTTTAGCCCATCTGCTTTCCTCGTTGACTTGTAACTGTAAAGTCCTTGACATATCAAAGTCCAAAGGTTTTATCAAAGTCCAAAGGTTTTATCAAAGTCCAAAGTCTTATCACTGACTCATGCTGTCAGTATCTATTCTTCTTTCTTCCACGGCTTGAGGGCCGCTGCCTTTGCTGTGTTGTCGGCGAGGGTGTCATCTCTCGCTTCTCCGTTGTAGAAATCGGTGTGGATTCTCCACTGCCAGGTAGTAGTAGTAGGGTTTCCATGAGACTCTGCACCGCTGCACCATTCTTAATTGGCTGTCCTACTGAGATAACAAGCTGTCTGGCCTTCCATATTGGGCCATAATCATGAGCTATGCCAAATGCATTCCAGGAGTCAGTGTAAAAAGTTGCCGACTTACCTTCTACCACTCCACACGCCTCAGTGAGGGCCTCCGGTTCCGCTTCTTGCCCTGAAACATGCGGAGGCAGAGCTTCTGCGTTTAGGACATCTTGTTGTGTGACCTCTGCATATCTGGTTCGGAATCATCAATCCTCACCCTGATACCATCTACAAAAGAAAACTCAAAATACGCATCATTAACAGTGTGTACATCACTACAATAATGCTATTTAAAAAATAGCTGATCTGCCATACTCAGATCACCTATGCCTCCCCTCCCCCGTTTGAACCTGAATACCTGATTAAAAGAAGAGTGGCCGGATTCAAGGTATTACAACATTGGGAAGAAATATTGGGGGAGGCATGGAAAGGGCACATTGTAGCCGGATCTAATAGGCCAGAGATAAGTGCTTGGGTTGCACTTGCATGAGTATGTTCTGGGTGTCATTTGGGGTGTGGACCACTAGGGGGTAGTCCAATACCATCTTAGAAGATTTGTCAACCATTGCCTGTACTGCTGCCACCGCAAAAGCAGATGAGGGAGCTCCTCAAGTCACTGGATCCACCCTCATGGCTGTGGTTGTCCTCCGTGCTTTTGTGTCAATACTGTCATATGGCCGGCAGTATGAAACAAGGCCCAGAAAGGTGCGGAATTTGGCAACGGGTGTATGTACAGGTATGGCCTGCAGAACTTGGTTAGTCTTTGGAGGCCTTACAGCCTTCTGCAAGAGAAATTAACAGTGAAATTGTGGCCGGTTGGCAGTTTTTCCAAAGCATCAGCACACAGCACCTAACATGTGTGGCTGACCCTTCACCCCTTTTTTTTTTTTTTTTTTTTTTTTAACTAGGGGGATACTGTTTGACCCAGGGGTGTGTATCTGGGTCTCGTATATATTATCATGGTCGATACATTCAATTTTCCTATGTCTGTCTTGTGGGTGTCCCATAATTTGTCAGGAACCGTGGAAAGCTGAGTTTGAGACAGGAGGAAAAAACAAAAAACTTTTTCTTCTGGCTATCTATGATTCTTACCCCCTCCTTGGATAAGAGACGTGTTCTTGCATCATCAAGCTCCACCCCTCTGAGTGTGGCTAATCACTTACTTCCTTATTCTCTCATTCAATGTTTGGCAGTCCTTGGGTACACATCACAACTCAATAAAGATAAAGTCTTATGCACCACACAATTTACATTTTACAAATTACGGGTCAATCTGCCCCGTTCCTCCTGTGGATACCTGGCCTTATCGTTACCTGCTTGTTTCCTATTCCTTGGCTTCTCTACCGTCTCTCTTACTCCCTGTAGTTTATTTATTTATTTTATATTGTCTGTGAATATACGTTACTTGTGCTGGGACTACAGGGCAAGTAACTTCCTCTTTCCTGACACTTAGGGAAATTTTAACGTCTAATGCATAAATCACATATATTATGTTGTAACTCTACTGTCACAGCGGTGACCACCTAACATTGTATGTGGTTACAATTGAATTGGGGGCTGCTAACATGTACGCTGTTTGGGACGGGGGACGGGGGGACTTGGCAAACATGTGGGCATGGTGGGCTACACAGTCTGTATTCTTAAGAGCCCCCTCAGGATGTGAGTGGCATATAACTTTTTACATTTATGACGGGCGTATGACAAAGATTAGGTTACATAACAAGACATACTAGTAGTTTTAACATCCAATATTAGTTAAATAACTAACAAATGTTACAGCACAAGAATTGCTCCGCTTCTATTAAGAGTTCCACTTCCTCTTTTTAAATGAAGTTAGTAGCCTTTTTTTTTTTCTTTCTCCAAACACACTTACGGGCATAAGCCTATACTTCTATGCTATTATTAACGTTTAACAATTCAAAGGCAACACAGTTTAGTAGTCTGTCTTTTACTAGAAGGGATCCAATAATGCAACCTAACCTATAAAGTCCAAACCCACAGCGCGCCGCTGTGTACGGTGCATTATCTTGGCTATAACCCAGCCAATGCATTCTCATTGCTAACACTCCCTTCTTACAGTTTAGCAGGACTGATACTAATTCTATATGACCAACAAACAAACTATTCCTATATAACAACTCAGCAGGATTAGCTCTACACAACAAACAAGCACACTAACTTTATATAGGTAGGACACACAGAAAGATTGCTTGATTAATCAATGATAACTTGACTCTCCACCCCTTCCACACTTTTCTGGAGGGTGTAAGAATTAACCTTGGCTCATTGTTTGCTGCCTTGCAATTTCAATCATGGCTGCCAAATTCATGATTATAGAAGTCTCCTCAGACGCCGGACACAGTATGCCCCGCCCTAGAGTCTCTAGCATTTCTGTCGCTACACAGTTTATCAATCTACCCTCAGACGGAGGGATCTACTCGTGGACATTCAAACGATAAACAAATATTTGTGGACACACACAAATAGACAGAGCACCAGTACGGCTGGCTTTAGTCTTACTGCCCCTCGGGATCCGGTCTGTCAGTTCCCTTTCTTCAGAAGCCTTTTACCAGACTTTACCGAAGTAGCGATACCTGCCCAGACGTTTGACGGCTTCCTTACTCTTAGGTTTTGTAACCAAACCTGGCCAGAGCAGGACAGCCTTTCCGTCAAACTACCCTCACAGGTCCCTTACTCTTAGGTTTTGTAACCAAACCTGGACCGAGTAATCGGGACACCTGCGCAGGGTCAACCCCCCCCTTAAGGCAGCTACTGACCTCGCCACTCGACCAGTACTCTCAAAACAACAGGCATGCAAACATTCCGTTTTATCATATGACAGGTTCTTATCATGTGATCGAGACTTAAAGAAGTACCTGTCGTCGTGCGGCTCCAAATCTATCGGCCTGGCACGGCACATAGGCAAGCCCGGAGTTAGCCACACAGGTATAGATAATTAATTTATCCTACCGTGTATTTGGTGGGCCCGCTAAGTCCAAGGTTGTCTATGTCCATGCCTTGTGTCCGATTTCTTCGGAGCCTATCGATCACAGTCCCATCTGGGGTGCCACTGTCGTAGAATTCCTTTGCGGAATCACGGCTTACTCAATTTGGAATGTTTACACCCTTCCATATTAATTCTGAATTGATAATGCGCATAAGAAGTTTTTCACACTGACACGAGGTTCAGCATGCATAGCTTCCTCAATTCTAACTTTAATGATCGGCGTGTAGCCTATTTTAAGAGTTTAACAAATCCGCCCATCTGGGCAGGTCAAAGATTACATAGATACAACGTATTGTTTAATTATTGGATAAGCATCTTGCAATTCTTCCATCCTCCGGTCATCTGTGATTGGCCATCAGGTGGTGGATGAAATGAGTGGGTTGTCTTGGAGCCACGTGGGGTTCCTTCGATATGATTGGATGTTACATCATGAACTATAAATTGCACAAACCTCCCATGTTATTTGCATACGTTTCCAGTAAAATTGCTTGGGTAATTTCTGCGGTTGTCCATGTCTGAGTTACTGTCCTCCAAAATTGCGAAACAGATGGAAAATGTAACGTGTTTATACTATATATTATCTTGTCAGCGTTTTGAGTACAGAAGTTTCCATGTCAGCAGAATTATAAAACAGATACTTTCATATGAGCGGAAGTACCTATTGCACAACTGCCATGAACTATATTTGTAGCAAGACAGAAAGCAAAATATGTATACAGAATGTTAAATTGATAACTGTCTACTGCCAAGGCCCACCGATCCAAAATATAGGAATACTGGACTTCCACCACATAGTATGTAGTAATGTTTCATCCTTCTTGTCCAAGGGAGGAGTGAGGAGTTTGAGCAGCTAGTAAAAGTTTTTGTTTTGTTTTGTTTTTTTTCCTCCTGATAAGACATTGCAGGCAGGAACAGACTAATAATGAATTCACTTAAAGGGATCTCACATTTCAAATATGAATAGATGTTTGTAGATTATTCTGTCCCGATGTAACTCATGTCTGTTATTGGTGCTAACATCTTACAGGCCTTATCTGCATCCATCAAATCTTTTTACAATGTTGTACTAACTTAAACCCGGCTACTATTGTTCCAATTGAGTACCCTGGTTTAAAGGGGGGGAGGAGAAGGCATAGGTGATCTAGGTATTGCAAGTCAGCCATTTTTAAATTCAGCCATTTTTAAATTTTTTGCAAGCCATTTTTAAATTTTTAAATTTTTTTGCAACAAGATTCTGATCTTTTTGAAATAGAATATCAGCCTGATTGTCTAGCATTGATGCAACAAGAAAATTTAAGTTTTAAAAAGTTACTGAAAGCCCTTGTTAATAATGCATATTTTGAGTTGTTTTTTATAGATGGTACCCAGGGTGATTGACGACTCCACACTGGATATACAGTGGTTACACAACAAGATGTCCTAAAAGCAGAATGTCTCCGCATGTCGCAGCACAAGAAGCGGAACTAAAAGCCCTCGCTGAGGCGTGTGGAGTGGCCACAGGTAAGACGGCAAACATTTACACTGACTCCCGGTATGCATTTGGCATAGCTCATGATTAAGGCCCAAAATGGAAGGCCAGACAGTTTTTTTACCTCAGCAGGACAGCCAATTAAGAATGATGCAGCGGTGCAGTCTCATGGAGACCCTATTTCTACCTGACAAAGTGGAAAGCTCACACCAATTCCTACACCAGAGAAGCAAGAGGCAATGCCATCACAGGCCACACAGCAAAAGCAGCGGCCCTCAAGCCGTGGAAGAAAGAAGAAAAGAAGAATTTCATAAAAACTTGTACTTTGATAAAAACTTGTACTTTGATAAAAACTTGTACTTTGATAAAAACTTGGACTTTGATAAAAACTTGGACTTTGATAAAAACTTGGCCTTTGATATGCTAAAGACTTTACAGTTACAAGCCAGCAAGGAAGAAAAAGGAAAAATGGACTAAAAAGGGACAGCGTATGGTGAACAGTCAACAGAACTTGCTTACCATAGTCCCTGTGCCCCATGATGGCCCAGCTGACGCACGGAAAGACACACCTCTCAAAGCAGCAATGATGTCGATGCTTGAACAAGGACGGGTGGCTCCTTGGTTTTCTGTAGCTGCTGCATCATTTGTCCAATTTTGCATGATCTTTGCCGTAAAGCAACAGGGCAGAAGTAAATTTGCCACATAACACTTGCCTAGACCACTCTACCCATTTCAGGGATTGCAAATTGGCTACACTCAGCTCCCACTTGTTGGGAAGTTTTGAATATGTGCTTGTTGTTGTTGATTTCTTTTCAGGTTGGAGACCTACCCTGTTACCAAAGTAAATAAGCAGGTAACCGCACAGAAGCTCATGAATGAGGTAATTTGCAGATACAGGGTACCGGAAGTGATTGAGTGAAACAAAGGTACAAATGTAACAGGTGAAATAATGCAACACATCATGTCTGTTTTGGGGTATATTCCAGGCTTTTCGCACACCCTACCGTCCACGGAGTAGGGGAAAGTAGATACAAAAGGCAATGGAGGAAATGGTCAAATTTTGAATTGAGTGTCTTCCATTAGTTTTTCTTTTTCTCCGGAGGGTACATGCCACAGTAGCTGAGTTTGGGGAATGATTTTCTTGTTAATTTTGTCATGAGCCTCTCCAAGGAATTGTTAGTAATGCATTCTGCAGTCTCTGCTTTCCTCCCAGGTCCTACAGATGAGTGTCACAATCTGAAACCAGGTGACAGGGTCTATGTGAAAAAGTTTGAGAGAGAAACCCGGTTTGAAGGCCCTTACCAGATGTTGTTCACCACCCCAACTGCAGTCAAGCTCGAAGGAAAACCCACTTGGATCCACACTTCGCACTGCAAAAACTAATGATCCTGTATATCCTTTACATGCTATAATGTGGTACAATTCCTCTAACACACACCTTTGACTACTGTACACTAGCCCCTGTTTCAGAACAAATTAATACAATCAAATGTGCAATATGTAGACTACACTGAGGGTGAGAACCCAACACCGCATCGTGCTAAGAGAGAAGTTGACACTCAAGGTGGTAACTTTGACCCACATGTACACATAGATGCAATAGGAGTGCCAAGGGGGGTGCGAGATTAATTTAATTCTAGAGATCAGGTTAAAGCAGGTTTTGAGTCCTTATTTGCTATTGTCACTGTTAATAATAATGTAGATTGGATGAATTATATCTATTACAATCAGCAGAGGTTTGTAAACTACACCAGAGATGCTTTACAAGGGTTAGCTGACCAGTTAGGGCCCACTGCATCCATGGCGTTCCAAAATAGAGTGGCCCTGGATATGATTTTAGCAGAAAGAGGTGGGGTATGTAATTTCCTTTTTGTGTATTATCCCTTTAATGTGACCAAAATTTCCCTTGTTTGAAAAAAGATGAAGAGCCAGTTCCGATAATGCCAACCAGATACGTTACCAGAAGAATGGAGAAATGGACTAGTACTGCGCCTGCCTCAGTCTCATAAGATGGACTGTCAGTGGACTTCCCATTTGCCTAGGGAAAGTGCAGAAGACCTTAGGTTCCGGCGAGGGCACACCCTGCGGGGTGTTAACTCGTACAGATAGAGGGTATGGATGCCCGGAAATAAGCCCAGGGAATCCATGGCCTCCTTCTGAGGTGAGGTAGGGATCCTTCCCTTTTAGGAGTAGGGACTTACGGGCAGTGGAGAAACCCTGACGCAAGGGAGAGACGACCGAGGAAGAGGGCAAAGTCTGATGCTTGATCTCCATATTAAGTTTTTTAGGGGGGTTTGTGAGGGTATATATATATATATATTGCCATATGTTTTTTTTTATGTTTTATACCTATATGCAAGTTTTATTCAATTCCAAATGAAAAAAACTTATATGTCGCCTTACATCAGATATTCCAAGAGGCTTTGCAAGGCTGAGAGAGATGTTCTAGAAATTCAGAGAAAACCACCGAACCAGACATGAAGGACGCGTGTACTTGGCCGTTTTCCCAGAAACAAGATATCAAGATGTTCAACCATGTACATAATTTTCACTATCAGGCCGAAAATCCGGACTGCCCATATATGGTTATGAGCCCATCACCCCGTGCTGGGGATGGGACAAAGGGGATAAGATCTCATGTAATCTGTAATAAAGCACGTCGGCACAGCTGAGAGCCATGTCCCGTGTGAGAAACTATACCAGACCTCTGTGTGGTGTCTCTTCTTACGGCCGGCAGCGGGGCAAGTGGGGTGGGCCCGATTGGTGCTGTACTTAGAAAGAATTACCCTGATATCTGTATATACAGGTGAGAGGTGCAATAGGGTGTGTGGGGGATAGAGTGGGAAGAAGGGGGTCAGCTTTCCAAAGGAGCGTGAATAAGTAACGTAAATGGAGAAGAGTTAAATTGGGGAAGACGGAAGGCCTCCCTAAAAAGATGTGTTTTTAGGGTATGCTGGGTGCTGGGAATAAACCTGATTCTCTGGGTTAGCACATTGCACAGAACTGGTGCAGCTCTGGGAAAATCTTGCAGCCGGGAGTGGGAACTCAGCAGTTGGCACAGCATTGGAGTTGTGGGTCTGAATCCCACCCAGGGCCGGGCGTTGGGGGGGTAAACTGGGCAGTTGCCCCAAGCTCCTACTTCAGGTATTCCGCTGCCTGTTCATTGAAGCTAGTGAGCAGTCAGCTGATGAACACCATATTACAATGGAAGAGTATAGGCAGGGTGACCTACTGCTGGAGTACTGCCTTGTGTCTGGAATGGGACTCCTGGAGGGAAACAAGAGAGGACTCTAAAGTTTTTCATGGGATGATATGATAAAAGAGCTAAAGGGAGGGGAATTGAGGTTTTTACAAGGGACTGTATTTTTCGTTATGGGATTGTATTTTATATGTTGGCGCTGCAAGAGCAACTCCATTCTAGATGCAACCCTGATCTGTTGGCTTTTCGCAGTTCACTGTCAAAGCCCACAACGTGGTGACGATTGTACAATTCAAAGGCGTCCAACGTCATAGGAGGATAACTTAGAATGAACCAAGCAGCCCGACTCATCCACAGTTCTCTATCTGGGGTTTGCAGACGTCACCTGCGATCTCTGAATACATAGCGGTACTGTAATCACTTAGACTGTCTACAGAGCACCTGTCAGAGCTGGTATCTACTGCTACATGGTCACTTTATGAGGGTAATATTTGTCATTGCACAGCGGTCTTTATTCAGTACCACTAAACCTCAGTACTTCTGGAAGCGCTGGAAATTAGTGCTACAGATCTGATCGTACCACCTTCTATATTAACTGAATATCACAGTGTTGTTGATAATATAATTGAGCATTTGGGGCCCCATTTATAATTTTGCCCATCGCCGCACTCTGTCTAAGATCGGCCCTGAATCGCAACTTTGCAACATCTGCAAACTGCTTGAGGAGTGCAATGATTTTCTCTCTTCCTCCAAATAAAAGCCCATATGATTGTCTATGAGATGGTTTACAGAGATAGATATTTCCAATACATGCTGGCAGATTTTCTGATGGCATACGAAGAAACTAGTTATTATGTTGCCAAAGCGGTCTTACACTATGCCATCCTGTGTGCACGAGTAATTACAGTAGATCTGGCCATTATATGACTTGGAGCCCACAGAGGGGAAACTAGTGATAAATGCAAGCTTCATCTCCCTGAGCTCAACTCTCGAAGGGGTGAAGATGAGCAGTCATGTCGGTCTGTTCTGGGTCTGGGTATAATCTTGTACAGAACAGGCAATGTCATAGGAATTATATATTTATTTTGACTACTTGTTAGACAAGGCTTGTTGAGATGTTATAAAGTAATTTTTGATAGTAGTGTCCCTTCCCTTGTTGAAATGGTAAAATCTGGCTAGAGAGCAGAGGGGAAGAAGGGAAGGACTCTATGACTATGTTGAGATGTCTATAACAAGGCTCCTCATGGGAAGTGCTGCACTAACCGTTAAGCTACAGTGTCGGCCAATCACAGCGCTCGCTCAGTAATCTATGCAAATGAGCTGGTGCCAACAGCAATTTCTTGTCAATCAAATTCGCCTAACAATTCATTTTAGTTCGCCCTTTCTATGGGATTCGGCTCTTCAGCAGCGAGTGAGTCATTCTGTGTAGATATTTTAGATATTTTTCCATTCTCCTCTGGTAAGTATAAAACATGCGTCTCCCTAAGGTCAAAGTCTCTGCATCTAGTGGCGCATAAATACAGCAGAGATCTATGTTATCATTGGGTGGGCACATAAGGTCTGACTAGCAGCGCTTCGCCTGGTGCTTGAGGACGGTGAAACGGGCTTGAGGACTGTGAAACGGCCAGGCCACCCCAACCTTTTCCCACAGGCCGGGTGGCCAAGAGTAATATGATTTATTTATATAGCGCCATTGTAATCCACAACACTTTACAAGTCAGAGACAACATACACAAAATAAGATACAACATACAGTATCAACAATAGGAATGAGGGCCAGCTGGCAAGAGCTTACGGAATAAAAGGAAATAGCGGTAACGCACATGGTGTAAGAGCTTGTTCTGTGCAACCCTGGAAATAAGATAGGGGGCTCTACATCTATATATATAAAGGTGAAAGCCCTCACTGACTGACTGATTGACTGACTTGCCACTCATTGTCTAACTTACCGGTGTTGTGCAAATGTGAAATTTGGCACAAGCATTCTTAAGGTCCTATATAGGAAGAGAAAAGGGGTCGCAACTTCAATATTCAATTCTAAGTGCAAAAGTGACCTCTTATGTTATGTAATTTCCCGGTGTCGTACAAACGTGGAATTCGGCACAAGCTTTCTTTATGTCCTACATAGGAAAAGTAAAGGGGTCACAACATGGTTTATCAATTCTAAGTGCAAAAGTAAGAGAACCCCTATGTTATGTACCTAATCTAATTCTCTAATTTCCTGGTGTCGTACAAACTTGAAATTTGGCACGCTCAATCTTTAGGTCCCACAGAGCAAAAGTAAAAGGGTCGCAACTTGATTATTCAATTGTAATTGCAAACGTATGTGACTCCCTATGTAATGTAAATAATACCACACATCTGTACCGCACAAACGTGACATTTGGTATGAGCATTCTTTAGGTTGTAAATAGGAAAAGTAAAGCAGTCACAATTTGACTATTCAATACTATGTGCAAAATTAAGTGACCCCCTGTGTTATGTAACTTCCCAGTGTCATAAAAACGTGAAAGTTAGCACGACCTTTCTTTAAATACTGACTAGGAAAAGTAAAGGGGTCGCAACTTGATCATTCGATTCTAAGAGCAAAAGTGAGCGACCCCCTATTTTATGTACCTAATCTAAATCTCTAACTTCCTGGGGTCGTACAAACTTGAAATTTGGCATGACCATTCTTTAGTTGCCACATAGGAAAAGTAAAGGTTTGTAATTGTTTGTTCAATTCTTAGTACAGAAGTAAGTGACCCCCTATGTTATGTAACTAATAACACACATCTGAACCGCACAAACATGAAATTTGCCACAACCATTCTTTACATCCTAAATAGGAAAAGTAAAGGGGTCACAACTTCAATATTCAATTCAAAGCGTGAGAAACTGCAAAAATCTGCTATACATGGGATAGTTGCTTTCTCAGAAACCGTAAAGCCTATGGAAATGATTTGTATGCTGAGGAGAATCTATCTCTCCTCTATTTGTATATACTGAGGACAATCTAACTGACCTCTGTGTGCATGTTAAAAGGCTGTAAAGTATTTAGGGAAGCAGCCACGGACTGCATGGATGGAGCATGGCTTCTTAGGCTAAGAAAGGGCTGCAATCCCCAGTCTGGGGTTAAATCTGAATAAAAAGCGGCTTAACATTTAAGGGTAAAAAGTGAGCAGAGTGAGAGGGATGGCACATTCTGCAGAGGGACATCGGTACATGCAGCCTGAGGAGAATCTAAAGCTCCACTGTGCGTATACATATTTTATTCTTGGTTCCTCTGAAGTAATCACGACTTCATAACATTTTCTGGGCGAACAAGACGTAAACACCTGTAATAAGTTAACTTGGGCAAAGCCGGCTATATCAGCTAGTGTCTACATAAAGCTGTATGAAGCAGTCACCAGCCATATCTCTGTATATACAGGTGAGAGGTGCAATAGGGTGTGTGGAGGATAGAGTGGGAAGAAGGGGGTCAGCTTTCCAAAGGAGCGTGAATAAGTAACGTAAATGGAGAAGAGTTAAATTGGGGAAGACGGAAGGCCTCCCTAAAAAGATGTGTTTTTAGGGTATGCTGGGTGCTGGGAATAAACCTGATTCTCTGGGTTAGCACATTGCACAGAACTGGTGCAGCTCTGGAAAAATCTTGCAGCCGGGAGTGGGAACTCAGCAGTTGGCACAGCATTGGAGTTGTGGGTCTGAATCCCACCCAGGGCCGGGCGTTGGGGGGGTAAACTGGGCAGTTGCCCCAAGCTCCTACTTCAGGTATTCCGCTGCCTGTTCATTGAAGCTAGTGAGCATTCAGCTGATGAACACCATATTACAATGGAAGAGTATAGGCAGGGTGACCTACTGCTGGAGTACTGCCTCGTGTCTGGAATGGGACTCCTGGAGGGAAACAAGAGAGGACTCTAAAGTTTTTCATGGGATGATATGATAAAAGAGCTAAAGGGAGGGGAATTGAGGTTTTTACAAGGGACTGTATTTTTCGTTATGGGATTGTATTTTATATGTTGGCGCTGCAAGAGCAACTCCATTCTAGATGCAACCCTGATCTGTTGGCTTTTCGCAGTTCACTGTCAAAGCCCACAACGTGGTGACGATTGTACAATTCAAAGGCGTCCAACGTCATAGGAGGATAACTTAGAATGAACCAAGCAGTCCGACTCATCCACAGTTCTCTATCTGGGGTTTGCAGACGTCACCTGCGATCTCTGAATACATAGCGGTACTGTAATCACTTAGACTGTCTACAGAGCACCTGTCAGAGCTGGTATCTACTGCTACATGGTCACTTTATGAGGGTAATATTTGTCATTGCACAGCGGTCTTTATTCAGTACCACTAAATCTCAGTACTTCTGGAAGCGCTGGAAATTAGTGCTACAGATCTGATCGTTCCACCTTCTATATTAACTGAATATCACAGTGTTGTTGATAATATAATTGAGCATTTGGGGCCCCATTTATAATTTTGCCCATCGCCGCACTCTGTCTAAGATCGGCCATGAATCGCAACTTTGCAACATCAGCAAACTGCTTGAGGAGTGTAATGATTTTCTCTCTTCCTCCAAATAAAAGCCCATATGATTGTCTATGAGATGGTTTACAGAGATAGATATTTCCAATACATGCTGGCAGATTTTCTGATATCATACGAAGAAACTAGTTATTATGTTGCCAAAGCAGTCATACACTATGCCAACCTGTGTGCACGAGTAATTACAGTAGATCTGGCCATTATATGACTTGGAGCCCACAGAGGGGAAACTAGTGATAAATGCAGGCTTCATCTCCCTGAGCTCAGCTCTCGAAGGGGTGAAGATGAGCAGTCATGTCGGTCTGTTCTGGGTCTGGGTATAATCTTGTACAGAACAGGCAATGTCATAGGAATTATATATTTATTTTGACTACTTGTTAGACAAGGCTTGTTGAGATGTTATAAAGTAATTTTTGTTAGTAGTGTCCCTTCTCTTGTTGAAATGGTAAAATCTGGCTAGAGAGCAGAGGGGAAGAAGGGAAGGACTCTATGACGATGTTGAGATGTCTATAACAAGGCTCCTCATGGGAAGTGCTGCACTAACCGTTAAGCTACAGTGTCGGCCAATCACAGCACTCGCTCAGTAATCTATGCAAATGAGCTGGTGCCAACAGCAATTTCTTGTCAATCAAATTCGCCTAACAATTCATTTTAGTTCGCCCTTTCTATGGGATTCGGCTCTTCAGCAGCGAGTGAGTCATTCTGTGTAGATATTTTAGATATTTTTCCATTCTCCTCTGGTAAGTATAAAACATGCGTCTCCCTAAGGTCAAAGTCTCTGCATCTAGTGGCGCATAAATACAGCAGAGATCTATGTTATCATTGGGTGGGCACATAAGGTCTGACTAGCAGCGCTTCGCCTGGTGCTTGAGGACGGTGAAACGGGCTTGAGGACTGTGAAACGGCCAGGCCACCCCAACCTTTTCCCACAGGCCGGGTGGCCAAGCGTAATATGATTTATTTATATAGCGCCATTTTAATGCACAACACTTTACAAGTCAGAGACAACATACACAAAATAAGATACAATATACAGTATCAACAATAGGAATCAGGGCCAGCTGGCAAGAGCTTACGGAATAAAAGGAAATAGCGGTAACGCACATGGTGTAAGAGCTTGTTCTGTGCAACCCTGGAAATAAGATAGTGGGCTCTACATCTATATATATATAAAGGTGAAAGCCCTCACTGACTGACTGATTGACTGACTTGCCACTCATTGTCTAACTTACCGGTGTTGTGCAAATGTGAAATTTGGCACAAGCATTCTTAAGGTCCTATATAGGAAGAGTAAAGGGGTCGCAACTTCAATATTCAATTCTAAGTGCAAAAGTGACCTCTTATGTTATGTAATTTCCCGGTGTCGTACAAACGTGGAATTCGGCACAAGCTTTCTTTATGTCCTACATAGGAAAAGTAAAGGGGTCACAACATGATTTATCAATTCTAAGTGCAAAAGTAAGAGAACCCCTATGTTATGTACCTAATCTAATTCTCTAATTTCCTGGTGTCGTACAAACTTGAAATTTAGCACGCCCAATCTTTAGGTCCCACAGAGCAAAAGTAAAAGGGTTGCAACTTGATTATTCAATTGTAATTGCAAACGTATGTGACTCCCTATGTAATGTAAATAATACCACACATCTGTACCGCACAAACGTGACATTTGGTATGAGCATTCTTTAGGTTGTAAATAGGAAAAGTAAAGCAGTCACAATTTGACTATTCAATACTATGTGCAAAATTAAGTGACCCCCTGTGTTATGTAACTTCCCAGTGTCATAAAAACGTGAAAGTTAGCACGACCTTTCTTTAAATACTGACTAGGAAAAGTAAAGGGGTCGCAACTTGATCATTCGATTCTAAGAGCAAAAGTGAGCGACCCCCTATTTTATGTACCTAATCTAAATCTCTAACTTCCTGGGGTCGAACAAACTTGAAATTTGGCATGACCATTCTTTAGTTGCCACATAGGAAAAGTAAAGGTTTGTAATTGTTTGTTCAATTCTTAGTACAGAAATAAGTGACCCCCTATGTTATGTAACTAATAACACACATCTGAACCGCACAAACATGAAATTTGCCACAACCATTCTTTACATCCTAAATAGGAAAAGTAAAGAGGTCACAACTTCAATATTCAATTCAAAGCGTGAGAAACTGCAAAAATCTGCTATACATGGGATAGTTGCTTTCTCAGAAACCGTAAAGCCTATGGAAATGATTTGTATGCTGAGGAGAATCTATCTCTCCTCTATTTGTATATGCTGAGGACAATCTAACTGACCTCTGTGTGCATGTTAAAAGGCTGTAAAGTATTTAGGGAAGCAGCCACGGACTGCATGGATGGAGCATGGCTTCTTAGGCTAAGAAAGGGCTGCAATCCCCAGTCTGGGGTTAAATCTGAATAAAAAGCGGCTTAACATTTAAGGGTAAAAAGTGAGCAGAGTGAGAGGGATGGCACATTCTGCAGAGGGACATCGGTACATGCAGCCTGAGGAGAATCTAAAGCTCCACTGTGCGTATACATATTTTATTCTTGGTTCCTCTGAAGTAATCACGACTTCATAACATTTTCTGGGCGAACAAGACGTAAACACCTGTAATAAGTTAACTTGGGCAAAGCCGGCTATATCAGCTAGTGTCTACATAAAGCTGTATGAAGCAGTCACCAGCCATATCTCTGTATATACAGGTGAGAGGTGCAATAGGGTGTGTGGGGGATAGAGTGGGAAGAAGGGGGTCAGCTTTCCAAAGGAGCGTGAATAAGTAACGTAAATGGAGAAGAGTTAAATTGGGGAAGACGGAAGGCCTCCCTAAAAAGATGTGTTTTTAGGGTATGCTGGGTGCTGGGAATAAACCTGATTCTCTGGGTTAGCACATTGCACAGAACTGGTGCAGCTCTGGAAAAATCTTGCAGCCGGGAGTGGGAACTCAGCAGTTGGCACAGCATTGGAGTTGTGGGTCTGAATCCCACGCAGGGCCGGGCGTTGGGGGGGTAAACTGGGCAGTTGCCCCAAGCTCCTACTTCAGGTATTCCGCTGCCTGTTCATTGAAGCTAGTGAGCAGTCAGCTGATGAACACCATATTACAATGGAAGAGTATAGGCAGGGTGACCTACTGCTGGAGTACTGCCTTGTGTCTGGAATGGGACTCCTGGAGGGAAACAAGAGAGGACTCTAAAGTTTTTCATGGGATGATATGATAAAAGAGCTAAAGGGAGGGGAATTGAGGTTTTTACAAGGGACTGTATTTTTCGTTATGGGATTGTATTTTATATGTTGGCGCTGCAAGAGCAACTCCATTCTAGATGCAACCCTGATCTGTTGGCTTTTCACAGTTCACTGTCAAAGCCCACAACGTGGTGACGATTGTACAATTCAAAGGCGTCCAACGTCATAGGAGGATAACTTAGAATGAACCAAGCAGCCCGACTCATCCACAGTTCTCTATCTGGGGTTTGCAGACGTCACCTGCGATCTCTGAATACATAGCGGTACTGTAATCACTTAGACTGTCTACAGAGCACCTGTCAGAGCTGGTATCTACTGCCACATGGTCACTTTATGAGGGTAATATTTGTCATTGCACAGCGGTCTTTATTCAGTACCACTAAACCTCAGTACTTCTGGAAGCGCTGGAAATTAGTGCTACAGATCTGATCGTACCACCTTCTATATTAACTGAATATCACTGTGTTGTTGATAATATAATTGAGCATTTGGGGCCCCATTTATAATTTTGCCCATCGCCGCACTCTGTCTAAGATCGGCCATGAATCGCAACTTTGCAACATCTGCAAACTGCTTGAGGAGTGTAATGATTTTCTCTCTTCCTCCAAATAAAAGCCCATATGATTGTCTATGAGATGGTTTACAGAGATAGATATTTCCAATACATGCTGGCAGATTTTCTGATGGCATACGAAGAAACTAGTTATTATGTTGCCAAAGCGGTCATACACTATGCCATCCTGTGTGCACGAGTAATTACAGTAGATCTGGCCATTGTATGACTTGGAGCCCACAGAGGGGAAACTAGTGATAAATGCAGGCTTCATCTCCCTGAGCTCAGCTCTCGAAGGGGTGAAGATGAGCAGTCATGTCGGTCTGTTCTGGGTCTGGGTATAATCTTGTACAGAACAGGCAATGTCATAGGAATTATATATTTATTTTGACTACTTGTTAGACAAGGCTTGTTGAGATGTTATAAAGTAATTTTTGATAGTAGTGTCCCTTCTCTTGTTGAAATGGTAAAATCTGGCTAGAGAGCAGAGGGGAAGAAGGGAAGGACTCTATGATGATGTTGAGATGTCTATAACAAGGCTCCTCATGGGAAGTGCTGCAATAACCGTTAAGCTACAGTGTCGGCCAATCACAGCACTCGCTCAGTAATCTATGCAAATGAGCTGGTGCCAACAGCAATTTCTTGTCAATCAAATTCGCCTAACAATTCATTTTAGTTCGCCCTTTCTATGGGATTCGGCTCTTCAGCAGCGAGTGAGTCATTCTGTGTAGATATTTTAGATATTTTTCCATTCTCCTCTGGTAAGTATAAAACATGCGTCTCCCTAAGGTCAAAGTCTCTGCATCTAGTGGTGCATAAATACAGCAGAGATCTATGTTATCATTGGGTGGGCACATAAGGTCTGACTAGCAGCGCTTCGCCTGGTGCTTGAGGACGGTGAAACGGGCTTGAGGACTGTGAAACGGCCAGGCCACCCCAACCTTTTCCCACAGGCCGGGAGGCCAAGAGTAATATGATTTATTTATATAGCGCCATTGTAATCCACAACACTTTACAAGTCAGAGACAACATACACAAAATAAGATACAACATACAGTATCAACAATAGGAATGAGGGCCAGCTGGCAAGAGCTTACGGAATAAAAGGAAATAGCGGTAACGCACATGGTGTAAGAGCTTGTTCTGTGCAACCCTGGAAATAAGATAGGGGGCTCTACATCTATATATATAAAGGTGAAAGCCCTCACTGACTGACTGATTGACTGACTTGCCACTCATTGTCTAACTTACCGGTGTTGTGCAAATGTGAAATTTGGCACAAGCATTCTTAAGGTCCTATATAGGAAGAGTAAAGGGGTCGCAACTTCAATATTCAATTCTAAGTGCAAAAGTGACCTCTTATGTTATGTAATTTCCCGGTGTCGTACAAACGTGGAATTCGGCACAAGCTTTCTTTATGTCCTACATAGGAAAAGTAAAGGGGTCGCAACATGATTTATCAATTCTAAGTGCAAAAGTAAGAGAACCCCTATGTTATGTACCTAATCTAATTCTCTAATTTCCTGGTGTCGTACAAACTTGAAATTTGGCACGCTCAATCTTTAGGTCCCACAGAGCAAAAGTAAAAGGGTTGCAACTTGATTATTCAATTGTAATTGCAAACGTATGTGACTCCCTATGTAATGTAAATAATACCACACATCTGTACCGCACAAACGTGACATTTGGTATGAGCATTCTTTAGGTTGTAAATAGGAAAAGTAAAGCAGTCACAATTTGACTATTCAATACTATGTGCAAAATTAAGTGACCCCCTGTGTTATGTAACTTCCCAGTGTCATAAAAACGTGAAAGTTAGCACGACCTTTCTTTAAATACTGACTAGGAAAAGTAAAGGGGTCGCAACTTGATCATTCGATTCTAAGAGCAAAAGTGAGCGACCCCCTATTTTATGTACCTAATCTAAATCTCTAACTTCCTGGGGTCGTACAAACTTGAAATTTGGCATGACCATTCTTTAGTTGCCACATAGGAAAAGTAAAGGTTTGTAATTGTTTGTTCAATTCTTAGTACAGAAGTAAGTGACCCCCTATGTTATGTAACTAATAACACACATCTGAACCGCACAAACATGAAATTTGCCACAACCATTCTTTACATCCTAAATAGGAAAAGTAAAGGGGTCACAACTTCAATATTCAATTCAAAGCGTGAGAAACTGCAAAAATCTGCTATACATGGGATAGTTGCTTTCTCAGAAACCGTAAAGCCTATGGAAATGATTTGTATGCTGAGGAGAATCTATCTCTCCTCTATTTGTATATACTGAGGACAATCTAACTGACCTCTGTGTGCATGTTAAAAGGCTGTAAAGTATTTAGGGAAGCAGCCACGGACTGCATGGATGGAGCATGGCTTCTTAGGCTAAGAAAGGGCTGCAATCCCCAGTCTGGGGTTAAATCTGAATAAAAAGCGGCTTAACATTTAAGGGTAAAAAGTGAGCAGAGTGAGAGGGATGGCACATTCTGCAGAGGGACATCGGTACATGCAACCTGAGGAGAATCTAAAGCTCCACTGTGCGTATACATATTTTATTCTTGGTTCCTCTGAAGTAATCACGACTTCATAACATTTTCTGGGCGAACAAGACGTAAACACCTGTAATAAGTTAACTTGGGCAAAGCCGGCTATATCAGCTAGTGTCTACATAAAGCTGTATGAAGCAGTCACCAGCCATATCTCTGTATATACAGGTGAGAGGTGCAATAGGGTGTGTGGGGGATAGAGTGGGAAGAAGGGGGTCAGCTTTCCAAAGGAGCGTGAATAAGTAACGTAAATGGAGAAGAGTTAAATTGGGGAAGACGGAAGGCCTCCCTAAAAAGATGTGTTTTTAGGGTATGCTGGGTGCTGGGAATAAACCTGATTCTCTGGGTTAGCACATTGCACAGAACTGGTGCAGCTCTGGAAAAATCTTGCAGCCGGGAGTGGGAACTCAGCAGTTGGCACAGCATTGGAGTGGTGGGTCTGAATCCCACGCAGGGCCGGGCGTTGGGGGGGTAAACTGGGCAGTTGCCCCAAGCTCCTACCTAAGGTATTCCGCTGCCTGTTCATTGAAGCTAGTGAGCAGTCAGCTGATGAACACCATATTACAATGGAAGAGTATAGGCAGGGTGACCTACTGCTGGAGTACTGCCTTGTGTCTGGAATGGGACTCCTGGAGGGAAACAAGAGAGGACTCTAAAGTTTTTCATGGGATGATATGATAAAAGAGCTAAAGGGAGGAGAATTGAGGTTTTTACAAGGGACTGTATTTTTCGTTATGGGATTGTATTTTATATGTTGGCGCTGCAAGAGCAACTCCATTCTAGATGCAACCCTGATCTGTTGGCTTTTCGCAGATCACTGTCAAAGCCCACAACGTGGTGACGATTGTACAATTCAAAGGCGTCCAACGTCATAGGAGGATAACTTAGAATGAACCAAGCAGCCCGACTCATCCACAGTTCTCTATCTGGTGTTTGCAGACGTCACCTGCGATCTCTGAATACATAGCGGTACTGTAATCACTTAGACTGTCTACAGAGCACCTGTCAGAGCTGGTATCTACTGCTACATGGTCACTTTATGAGGGTAATATTTGTCATTGCACAGCGGTCTTTATTCAGTACCACTAAACCTCAGTACTTCTGGAAGCGCTGGAAATTAGTGCTACAGATCTGATCGTACCACCTTCTATATTAACTGTATATCACAGTGTTGTTGATAATATAATTGAGCATTTGGGGCCCCATTTATAATTTTGCCCATCGCCGCACTCTGTCTAAGATCGGCCATGAATCGCAACTTTGCAACATCTGCAAACTGCTTGAGGAGTGTAATGATTTTCTCTCTTCCTCCAAATAAAAGCCCATATGATTGTCTATGAGATGGTTTACAGAGATAGATATTTCCAATACATGCTGGCAGATTTTCTGATGGCATACGAAGAAACTAGTTATTATGTTGCCAAAGCGGTCATACACTATGCCATCCTGTGTGCACGAGTAATTACAGTAGATCTGGCCATTATATGACTTGGAGCCCACAGAGGGGAAACTAGTGATAAATGCAGGCTTCATCTCCCTGAGCTCAACTCTCGAAGGGGTGAAGATGAGCAGTCATGTCGGTCTGTTCTGGGTCTGGGTATAATCTTGTACAGAACAGGCAATGTCATAGGAATTATATATTTATTTTGACTACTTGTTAGACAAGGCTTGTTGAGATGTTATAAAGTAATTTTTGATAGTAGTGTCCCTTCTCTTGTTGAAATGGTAAAATCTGGCTAGAGAGCAGAGGGGAAGAAGGGAAGGACTCTATGACGATGTTGAGATGTCTATAACAAGGCTCCTCATGGGAAGTGCTGCACTAACCGTTAAGCTACAGTGTCGGCCAATCACAGCACTCGCTCAGTAATCTATGCAAATGAGCTGGTGCCAACAGCAATTTCTTGTCAATCAAATTCGCCTAACAATTCATTTTAGTTCGCCCTTTCTATGGGATTCGGCTCTTCAGCAGCGAGTGAGTCATTCTGTGTAGATATTTTAGATATTTTTCCATTCTCCTCTGGTAAGTATAAAACATGCGTCTCCCTAAGGTCAAAGTCTCTGCATCTAGTGGTGCATAAATACAGCAGAGATCTATGTTATCATTGGGTGGGCACATAAGGTCTGACTAGCAGCGCTTCGCCTGGTGCTTGAGGACGGTGAAACGGGCTTGAGGACTGTGAAACGGCCAGGCCACCCCAACCTTTTCCCACAGGCCGGGAGGCCAAGAGTAATATGATTTATTTATATAGCGCCATTGTAATCCACAACACTTTACAAGTCAGAGACAACATACACAAAATAAGATACAACATACAGTATCAACAATAGGAATGAGGGCCAGCTGGCAAGAGCTTACGGAATAAAAGGAAATAGCGGTAACGCACATGGTGTAAGAGCTTGTTCTGTGCAACCCTGGAAATAAGATAGGGGGCTCTACATCTATATATATAAAGGTGAAAGCCCTCACTGACTGACTGATTGACTGACTTGCCACTCATTGTCTAACTTACCGGTGTTGTGCAAATGTGAAATTTGGCACAAGCATTCTTAAGGTCCTATATAGGAAGAGTAAAGGGGTCGCAACTTCAATATTCAATTCTAAGTGCAAAAGTGACCTCTTATGTTATGTAATTTCCCGGTGTCGTACAAACGTGGAATTCGGCACAAGCTTTCTTTATGTCCTACATAGGAAAAGTAAAGGGGTCGCAACATGATTTATCAATTCTAAGTGCAAAAGTAAGAGAACCCCTATGTTATGTACCTAATCTAATTCTCTAATTTCCAGGTGTCGTACAAACTTGAAATTTGGCACGCTCAATCTTTAGGTCCCACAGAGCAAAAGTAAAAGGGTTGCAACTTGATTATTCAATTGTAATTGCAAACGTATGTGACTCCCTATGTAATGTAAATAATACCACACATCTGTACCGCACAAACGTGACATTTGGTATGAGCATTCTTTAGGTTGTAAATAGGAAAAGTAAAGCAGTCACAATTTGACTATTCAATACTATGTGCAAAATTAAGTGACCCCCTGTGTTATGTAACTTCCCAGTGTCATAAAAACGTGAAAGTTAGCACGACCTTTCTTTAAATACTGACTAGGAAAAGTAAAGGGGTCGCAACTTGATCATTCGATTCTAAGAGCAAAAGTGAGCGACCCCCTATTTTATGTACCTAATCTAAATCTCTAACTTCCTGGGGTCGTACAAACTTGAAATTTGGCATGACCATTCTTTAGTTGCCACATAGGAAAAGTAAAGGTTTGTAATTGTTTGTTCAATTCTTAGTACAGAAGTAAGTGACCCCCTATGTTATGTAACTAATAACACACATCTGAACCGCACAAACATGAAATTTGCCACAACCATTCTTTACATCCTAAATAGGAAAAGTAAAGGGGTCACAACTTCAATATTCAATTCAAAGCGTGAGAAACTGCAAAAATCTGCTATACATGGGATAGTTGCTTTCTCAGAAACCGTAAAGCCTATGGAAATGATTTGTATGCTGAGGAGAATCTATCTCTCCTCTATTTGTATATACTGAGGACAATCTAACTGACCTCTGTGTGCATGTTAAAAGGCTGTAAAGTATTTAGGGAAGCAGCCACGGACTGCATGGATGGAGCATGGCTTCTTAGGCTAAGAAAGGGCTGCAATCCCCAGTCTGGGGTTAAATCTGAATAAAAAGCGGCTTAACATTTAAGGGTAAAAAGTGAGCAGAGTGAGAGGGATGGCACATTCTGCAGAGGGACATCGGTACATGCAGCCTGAGGAGAATCTAAAGCTCCACTGTGCGTATACATATTTTATTCTTGGTTCCTCTGAAGTAATCACGACTTCATAACATTTTCTGGGCGAACAAGACGTAAACACCTGTAATAAGTTAACTTGGGCAAAGCCGGCTATATCAGCTAGTGTCTACATAAAGCTGTATGAAGCAGTCACCAGCCATATCTCTGTATATACAGGTGAGAGGTGCAATAGGGTGTGTGGGGGATAGAGTGGGAAGAAGGGGGTCAGCTTTCCAAAGGAGCGTGAATAAGTAACGTAAATGGAGAAGAGTTAAATTGGGGAAGACGGAAGGCCTCCCTAAAAAGATGTGTTTTTAGGGTATGCTGGGTGCTGGGAATAAACCTGATTCTCTGGGTTAGCACATTGCACAGAACTGGTGCAGCTCTGGAAAAATCTTGCAGCCGGGAGTGGGAACTCAGCAGTTGGCACAGCATTGGAGTGGTGGGTCTGAATCCCACGCAGGGCCGGGCGTTGGGGGGGTAAACTGGGCAGTTGCCCCAAGCTCCTACCTAAGGTATTCCGCTGCCTGTTCATTGAAGCTAGTGAGCAGTCAGCTGATGAACACCATATTACAATGGAAGAGTATAGGCAGGGTGACCTACTGCTGGAGTACTGCCTTGTGTCTGGAATGGGACTCCTGGAGGGAAACAAGAGAGGACTCTAAAGTTTTTCATGGGATGATATGATAAAAGAGCTAAAGGGAGGGGAATTGAGGTTTTTACAAGGGACTGTATTTTTCGTTATGGGATTGTATTTTATATGTTGGCGCTGCAAGAGCAACTCCATTCTAGATGCAACCCTGATCTGTTGGCTTTTCGCAGTTCACTGTCAAAGCCCACAACGTGGTGACGATTGTACAATTCAAAGGCGTCCAACGTCATAGGAGGATAACTTAGAATGAACCAAGCAGCCCGACTCATCCACAGTTCTCTATCTGGGGTTTGCAGACGTCACCTGCGATCTCTGAATACATAGCGGTACTGTAATCACTTAGACTGTCTACAGAGCACCTGTCAGAGCTGGTATCTACTGCCACATGGTCACTTTATGAGGGTAATATTTGTCATTGCACAGCGGTCTTTATTCAGTACCACTAAACCTCAGTACTTCTGGAAGCGCTGGAAATTAGTGCTACAGATCTGATCGTACCACCTTCTATATTAACTGTATATCACAGTGTTGTTGATAATATAATTGAGCATTTGGGGCCCCATTTATAATTTTGCCCATCGCCGCACTCTGTCTAAGATCGGCCATGAATCGCAACTTTGCAACATCTGCAAACTGCTTGAGGAGTGTAATGATTTTCTCTCTTCCTCCAAATAAAAGCCCATATGATTGTCTATGAGATGGTTTACAGAGATAGATATTTCCAATACATGCTGGCAGATTTTCTGATGGCATACGAAGAAACTAGTTATTATGTTGCCAAAGCGGTCATACACTATGCCATCCTGTGTGCACGAGTAATTACAGTAGATCTGGCCATTATATGACTTGGAGCCCACAGAGGGGAAACTAGTGATAAATGCAGGCTTCATCTCCCTGAGCTCAACTCTCGAAGGGGTGAAGATGAGCAGTCATGTCGGTCTGTTCTGGGTCTGGGTATAATCTTGTACAGAACAGGCAATGTCATAGGAATTATATATTTATTTTGACTACTTGTTAGACAAGGCTTGTTGAGATGTTATAAAGTAATTTTTGATAGTAGTGTCCCTTCCCTTGTTGAAATGGTAAAATCTGGCTAGAGAGCAGAGGGGAAGAAGGGAAGGACTCTATGACGATGTTGAGATGTCTATAACAAGGCTCCTCATGGGAAGTGCTGCACTAACCGTTAAGCTACAGTGTCGGCCAATCACAGCACTCGCTCAGTAATCTATGCAAATGAGCTGGTGCCAACAGCAATTTCTTGTCAATCAAATTCGCCTAACAATTCATTTTAGTTCGCCCTTTCTATGGGATTCGGCTCTTCAGCAGCGAGTGAGTCATTCTGTGTAGATATTTTAGATATTTTTCCATTCTCCTCTGGTAAGTATAAAACATGCGTCTCCCTAAGGTCAAAGTCTCTGCATCTAGTGGCGCATAAATACAGCAGAGATCTATGTTATCATTGGGTGGGCACATAAGGTCTGACTAGCAGCGCTTCGCCTGGTGCTTGAGGACGGTGAAACGGGCTTGAGGACTGTGAAACGGCCAGGCCACCCCAACCTTTTCCCACAGGCCGGGAGGCCAAGAGTAATATGATTTATTTATATAGCGCCATTGTAATCCACAACACTTTACAAGTCAGAGACAACATACACAAAATAAGATACAACATACAGTATCAACAATAGGAATGAGGGCCAGCTGGCAAGAGCTTACGGAATAAAAGGAAATAGCGGTAACGCACATGGTGTAAGAGCTTGTTCTGTGCAACCCTGGAAATAAGATAGGGGGCTCTACATCTATATATATAAAGGTGAAAGCCCTCACTGACTGACTGATTGACTGACTTGCCACTCATTGTCTAACTTACCGGTGTTGTGCAAATGTGAAATTTGGCACAAGCATTCTTAAGGTCCTATATAGGAAGAGTAAAGGGGTCGCAACTTCAATATTCAATTCTAAGTGCAAAAGTGACCTCTTATGTTATGTAATTTCCCGGTGTCGTACAAACGTGGAATTCGGCACAAGCTTTCTTTATGTCCTACATAGGAAAAGTAAAGGGGTCACAACATGATTTATCAATTCTAAGTGCAAAAGTAAGAGAACCCCTATGTTATGTACCTAATCTAATTCTCTAATTTCCTGGTGTCGTACAAACTTGAAATTTGGCACGCTCAATCTTTAGGTCCCACAGAGCAAAAGTAAAAGGGTTGCAACTTGATTATTCAATTGTAATTGCAAACGTATGTGACTCCCTATGTAATGTAAATAATACCACACATCTGTACCGCACAAACGTGACATTTGGTATGAGCATTCTTTAGGTTGTAAATAGGAAAAGTAAAGCAGTCACAATTTGACTATTCAATACTATGTGCAAAATTAAGTGACCCCCTGTGTTATGTAACTTCCCAGTGTCATAAAAACGTGAAAGTTAGCACGACCTTTCTTTAAATACTGACTAGGAAAAGTAAAGGGGTCGCAACTTGATCATTCGATTCTAAGAGCAAAAGTGAGCGACCCCCTATTTTATGTACCTAATCTAAATCTCTAACTTCCTGGGGTCGTACAAACTTGAAATTTGGCATGACCATTCTTTAGTTGCCACATAGGAAAAGTAAAGGTTTGTAATTGTTTGTTCAATTCTTAGTACAGAAGTAAGTGACCCCCTATGTTATGTAACTAATAACACACATCTGAACCGCACAAACATGAAATTTGCCACAACCATTCTTTACATCCTAAATAGGAAAAGTAAAGGGGTCACAACTTCAATATTCAATTCAAAGCGTGAGAAACTGCAAAAATCTGCTATACATGGGATAGTTGCTTTCTCAGAAACCGTAAAGCCTATGGAAATGATTTGTATGCTGAGGAGAATCTATCTCTCCTCTATTTGTATATACTGAGGACAATCTAACTGACCTCTGTGTGCATGTTAAAAGGCTGTAAAGTATTTAGGGAAGCAGCCACGGACTGCATGGATGGAGCATGGCTTCTTAGGCTAAGAAAGGGCTGCAATCCGCAGTCTGGGGTTAAATCTGAATAAAAAGCGGCTTAACATTTAAGGGTAAAAAGTGAGCAGAGTGAGAGGGATGGCACATTCTGCAGAGGGACATCGGTACATGCAGCCTGAGGAGAATCTAAAGCTCCACTGTGCGTATACATATTTTATTCTTGGTTCCTCTGAAGTAATCACGACTTCATAACATTTTCTGGGCGAACAAGACGTAAACACCTGTAATAAGTTAACTTGGGCAAAGCCGGCTATATCAGCTAGTGTCTACATAAAGCTGTATGAAGCAGTCACCAGCCATATCTCTGTATATACAGGTGAGAGGTGCAATAGGGTGTGTGGGGGATAGAGTGGGAAGAAGGGGGTCAGCTTTCCAAAGGAGCGTGAATAAGTAACGTAAATGGAGAAGAGTTAAATTGGGGAAGACGGAAGGCCTCCCTAAAAAGATGTGTTTTTAGGGTATGCTGGGTGCTGGGAATAAACCTGATTCTCTGGGTTAGCACATTGCACAGAACTGGTGCAGCTCTGGAAAAATCTTGCAGCCAGGAGTGGGAACTCAGCAGTTGGCACAGCATTGGAGTGGTGGGTCTGAATCCCACGCAGGGCCGGGCGTTGGGGGGGTAAACTGGGCAGTTGCCCCAAGCTCCTACCTAAGGTATTCCGCTGCCTGTTCATTGAAGCTAGTGAGCAGTCAGCTGATGAACACCATATTACAATGGAAGAGTATAGGCAGGGTGACCTACTGCTGGAGTACTGCCTTGTGTCTGGAATGGGACTCCTGGAGGGAAACAAGAGAGGACTCTAAAGTTTTTCATGGGATGATATGATAAAAGAGCTAAAGGGAGGGGAATTGAGGTTTTTACAAGGGACTGTATTTTTCGTTATGGGATTGTATTTTATATGTTGGCGCTGCAAGAGCAACTCCATTCTAGATGCAACCCTGATCTGTTGGCTTTTCGCAGATCACTGTCAAAGCCCACAACGTGGTGACGATTGTACAATTCAAAGGCGTCCAACGTCATAGGAGGATAACTTAGAATGAACCAAGCAGCCCGACTCATCCACAGTTCTCTATCTGGGGTTTGCAGACGTCACCTGCGATCTCTGAATACATAGCGGTACTGTAATCACTTAGACTGTCTACAGAGCACCTGTCAGAGCTGGTATCTACTGCCACATGGTCACTTTATGAGGGTAATATTTGTCATTGCACAGCGGTCTTTATTCAGTACCACTAAACCTCAGTACTTCTGGAAGCGCTGGAAATTAGTGCTACAGATCTGATCGTACCACCTTCTATATTAACTGAATATCACAGTGTTGTTGATAATATAATTGAGCATTTGGGGCCCCATTTATAATTTTGCCCATCGCCGCACTCTGTCTAAGATCGGCCATGAATCGCAACTTTGCAACATCTGCAAACTGCTTGAGGAGTGTAATGATTTTCTCTCTTCCTCCAAATAAAAGCCCATATGATTGTCTATGAGATGGTTTACAGAGATAGATATTTCCAATACATGCTGGCAGATTTTCTGATGGCATACGAAGAAACTAGTTATTATGTTGCCAAAGCGGTCATACACTATGCCATCCTGTGTGCACGAGTAATTACAGTAGATCTGGCCATTATATGACTTGGAGCCCACAGAGGGGAAACTAGTGATAAATGCAGGCTTCATCTCCCTGAGCTCAGCTCTCGAAGGGGTGAAGATGAGCAGTCATGTCGGTCTGTTCTGGGTCTGGGTATAATCTTGTACAGAACAGGCAATGTCATAGGAATTATATATTTATTTTGACTACTTGTTAGACAAGGCTTGTTGAGATGTTATAAAGTAATTTTTGATAGTAGTGTCCCTTCTCTTGTTGAAATGGTAAAATCTGGCTAGAGAGCAGAGGGGAAGAAGGGAAGGACTCTATGACTATGTTGAGATGTCTATAACAAGGCTCCTCATGGGAAGTGCTGCACTAACCGTTAAGCTACAGTGTCGGCCAATCACAGCACTCGCTCAGTAATCTATGCAAATGAGCTGGTGCCAACAGCAATTTCTTGTCAATCAAATTCGCCTAACAATTCATTTTAGTTCGCCCTTTCTATGGCATTCGGCTCTTCAGCAGCGAGTGAGTCATTCTGTGTAGATATTTTAGATATTTTTCCATTCTCCTCTGGTAAGTATAAAACATGCGTCTCCCTAAGGTCAAAGTCTCTGCATCTAGTGGTGCATAAATACAGCAGAGATCTATGTTATCATTGGGTGGGCACATAAGGTCTGACTAGCAGCGCTTCGCCTGGTGCTTGAGGACGGTGAAACGGGCTTGAGGACTGTGAAACGGCCAGGCCACCCCAACCTTTTCCCACAGGCCGGGTGGCCAAGAGTAATATGATTTATTTATATAGCGCCATTGTAATCCACAACACTTTACAAGTCAGAGACAACATACACAAAATAAGATACAACATACAGTATCAACAATAGGAATGAGGGCCAGCTGGCAAGAGCTTACGGAATAAAAGGAAATAGCGGTAACGCACATGGTGTAAGAGCTTGTTCTGTGCAACCCTGGAAATAAGATAGGGGGCTCTACATCTATATATATAAAGGTGAAAGCCCTCACTGACTGACTGATTGACTGACTTGCCACTCATTGTCTAACTTACCGGTGTTGTGCAAATGTGAAATTTGGCACAAGCATTCTTAAGGTCCTATATAGGAAGAGTAAAGGGGTCGCAACTTCAATATTCAATTCTAAGTGCAAAAGTGACCTCTTATGTTATGTAATTTCCCGGTGTCGTACAAACGTGGAATTCGGCACAAGCTTTCTTTATGTCCTACATAGGAAAAGTAAAGGGGTCACAACATGATTTATCAATTCTAAGTGCAAAAGTAAGAGAACCCCTATGTTATGTACCTAATCTAATTCTCTAATTTCCTGGTGTCGTACAAACTTGAAATTTGGCACGCTCAATCTTTAGGTCCCACAGAGCAAAAGTAAAAGGGTCGCAACTTGATTATTCAATTGTAATTGCAAAGGTATGTGACTCCCTGTGTAATGTAAATAATACCACACATCTGTACCGCACAAACGTAACATTTGATATGAGCATTCTTTAGGTTGTAAATAGGAAAAGTAAAGCAGTCACAATTTGACTATTCAATACTATGTGCAAAATTAAGTGACCCCCTGTGTTATGTAACTTCCCAGTGTCATAAAAACGTGAAAGTTAGCACGACCTTTCTTTAAATACTGACTAGGAAAAGTAAAGGGGTCGCAACTTGATCATTCGATTCTAAGAGCAAAAGTGAGCGACCCCCTATTTTATGTACCTAATCTAAATCTCTAACTTCCTGGGGTCGTACAAACTTGAAATTTGGCATGACCATTCTTTAGTTGCCACATAGGAAAAGTAAAGGTTTGTAATTGTTTGTTCAATTCTTAGTACAGAAGTAAGTGACCCCCTATGTTATGTAACTAATAACACACATCTGAACCGCACAAACATGAAATTTGCCACAACCATTCTTTACATCCTAAATAGGAAAAGTAAAGGGGTCACAACTTCAATATTCAATTCAAAGCGTGAGAAACTGCAAAAATCTGCTATACATGGGATAGTTGCTTTCTCAGAAACCGTAAAGCCTATGGAAATGATTTGTATGCTGAGGAGAATCTATCTCTCCTCTATTTGTATATACTGAGGACAATCTAACTGACCTCTGTGTGCATGTTAAAAGGCTGTAAAGTATTTAGGGAAGCAGCCACGGACTGCATGGATGGAGCATGGCTTCTTAGGCTAAGAAAGGGCTGCAATCCGCAGTCTGGGGTTAAATCTGAATAAAAAGCGGCTTAACATTTAAGGGTAAAAAGTGAGCAGAGTGAGAGGGATGGCACATTCTGCAGAGGGACATCGGTACATGCAGCCTGAGGAGAATCTAAAGCTCCACTGTGCGTATACATATTTTATTCTTGGTTCCTCTGAAGTAATCACGACTTCATAACATTTTCTGGGCGAACAAGACGTAAACACCTGTAATAAGTTAACTTGGGCAAAGCCGGCTATATCAGCTAGTGTCTACATAAAGCTGTATGAAGCAGTCACCAGCCATATCTCTGTATATACAGGTGAGAGGTGCAATAGGGTGTGTGGGGGATAGAGTGGGAAGAAGGGGGTCAGCTTTCCAAAGGAGCGTGAATAAGTAACGTAAATGGAGAAGAGTTAAATTGGGGAAGACGGAAGGCCTCCCTAAAAAGATGTGTTTTTAGGGTATGCTGGGTGCTGGGAATAAACCTGATTCTCTGGGTTAGCACATTGCACAGAACTGGTGCAGCTCTGGAAAAATCTTGCAGCCGGCAGTGGGAACTCAGCAGCTGGCACAGCATTGGAGTTGTGGGTCTGAATCCTACCCAGGGCCTGGGCGTTGGGGGGGGGGGTAAACTGGGCAGTTGCCCCAAGCTCCTACTTCTGGTATTCCGCTGCCTGTTCATTGAAGCTAGTGAGCAGTCAGCTGATGAACACCATATTACAATGGAAGAGTATAGGCAGGGTGACCTACTGCTGGAGTACTGCCTTGTGTCTGGAATGGGACTCCTGGAGGGAAACAAGAGAGGACTCTAAAGTTTTTCATGGGATGATATGATAAAAGAGCTAAAGGGAGGGGAATTGAGGTTTTTACAAGGGACTGTATTTTTCGTTATGGGATTGTATTTTATATGTTGGCGCTGCAAGAGCAACTCCATTCTAGATGCAACCCTGATCTGTTGGCTTTTCGCAGTTCACTGTCAAAGCCCACAACGTGGTGACGATTGTACAATTCAAAGGCGTCCAACGTCATAGGAGGATAACTTAGAATGAACCAAGCAGCCCGACTCATCCACAGTTCTCTATCTGGGGTTTGCAGACGTCACCTGCGATCTCTGAATACATAGCGGTACTGTAATCACTTAGACTGTCTACAGAGCACCTGTCAGAGCTGGTATCTACTGCTACATGGTCACTTTATGAGGGTAATATTTGTCGTTGTACAGCGGTCTTTATTCAGTACCACTAAACCTCAGTACTTCTGGAAGCGCTGGAAATTAGTGCTACAGATCTGATCGTACCACCTTCTATATTAACTGTATATCACAGTGTTGTTGATAATATAATTGAGCATTTGGGGCCCTATTTATAATTTTGCCCATCGCCGCACTCTGTCTAAGATCGGCCATGAATCGCAACTTTGCAACATCTGCAAACTGCTTGAGGAGTGTAATGATTTTCTCTCTTCCTCCAAATAATAGCCCATATGATTGTCTATGAGATGGTTTACAGAGATAGATATTTCCAATACATGCTGGCAGATTTTCTGATGGCATACGAAGAAACTAGTTATTATGTTGCCAAAGCGGTCATACACTATGCCATCCTGTGTGCACGAGTAATTACAGTAGATCTGGCCATTATATGACTTGGAGCCCACAGAGGGGAAACTAGTGATAAATGCAGGCTTCATCTCCCTGAGCTCAGCTCTCGAAGGGGTGAAGATGAGCAGTCATGTCGGTCTGTTCTGGGTCTGGGTATAATCTTCTACAGAACAGGCAATGTCATTGGAATTATATATTTATTTTGACTACTTGTTAGACAAGGCTTGTTGAGATGTTATAAAGTAATTTTTGATAGTAGTGTCCCTTCCCTTGTTGAAATGGTAAAATCTGGCTAGAGAGCAGAGGGGAAGAAGGGAAGGACTCTATGACGATGTTGAGATGTCTATAACAAGGCTCCTCATGGGAAGTGCTGCACTAACCGTTAAGCTACAGTGTCGGCCAATCACAGCACTCGCTCAGTAATCTATGCAAATGAGCTGGTGCCAACAGCAATTTCTTGTCAATCAAATTCGCCTAACAATTCATTTTAGTTCGCCCTTTCTATGGGATTCGGCTCTTCAGCAGCGAGTGAGTCATTCTGTGTAGATATTTTAGATATTTTTCCATTCTCCTCTGGTAAGTATAAAACATGCGTCTCCCTAAGGTCAAAGTCTCTGCATCTAGTGGTGCATAAATACAGCAGAGATCTATGTTATCATTGGGTGGGCACATAAGGTCTGACTAGCAGCGCTTCGCCTGGTGCTTGAGGACGGTGAAACGGGCTTGAGGACTGTGAAACGGCCAGGCCACCCCAACCTTTTCCCACAGGCCGGGTGGCCAAGAGTAATATGATTTATTTATATAGTGCCATTGTAATCCACAACACTTTACAAGTCAGAGACAACATACACAAAATAAGATACAACATACAGTATCAACAATAGGAATGAGGGCCAGCTGGCAAGAGCTTACGGAATAAAAGGAAATAGCGGTAACGCACATGGTGTAAGAGCTTGTTCTGTGCAACCCTGGAATTAAGATAGGGGGCTCTACATCTATATATATAAAGGTGAAAGCCCTCACTGACTGACTGATTGACTGACTTGCCACTCATTGTCTAACTTACCGGTGTTGTGCAAATGTGAAATTTGGCACAAGCATTCTTAAGATCCTATATAGGAAGAGTAAAGGGGTCGCAACTTCAATATTCAATTCTAAGTGCAAAAGTGACCTCTTATGTTATGTAATTTCCCGGTGTCGTACAAACGTGGAATTCGGCACAAGCTTTCTTTATGTCCTACATAGGAAAAGTAAAGGGGTCACAACATGATTTATCAATTCTAAGTGCAAAAGTAAGAGAACCCCTATGTTATGTACCTAATCTAATTCTCTAATTTCCTGGTGTCGTACAAACTTGAAATTTGGCACGCTCAATCTTTAGGTCCCACAGAGCAAAAGTAAAAGGGTTGCAACTTGATTATTCAATTGTAATTGCAAACGTATGTGACTCCCTATGTAATGTAAATAATACCACACATCTGTACCGCACAAATGTGACATTTGGTATGAGCATTCTTTAGGTTGTAAATAGGAAAAGTAAAGCAGTCACAATTTGACTATTCAATACTATGTGCAAAATTAAGTGACCCCCTGTGTTATGTAACTTCCCAGTGTCATAAAAACGTGAAAGTTAGCACGACCTTTCTTTAAATACTGACTAGGAAAAGTAAAGGGGTCGCAACTTGATCATTCGATTCTAAGAGCAAAAGTGAGCGACCCCTTATTTTATGTACCTAATCTAAATCTCTAACTTCCTGGGGTCGTACAAACTTGAAATTTGGCATGACCATTCTTTAGTTGCCACATAGGAAAAGTAAAGGTTTGTAATTGTTTGTTCAATTCTTAGTACAGAAGTAAGTGACCCCCTATGTTATGTAACTAATAACACACATCTGAACCGCACAAACATGAAATTTGCCACAACCATTCTTTACATCCTAAATAGGAAAAGTAAAGGGGTCACAACTTCAATATTCAATTCAAAGCGTGAGAAACTGCAAAAATCTGCTATACATGGGATAGTTGCTTTCTCAGAAACCGTAAAGCCTATGGAAATGATTTGTATGCTGAGGAGAATCTATCTCTCCTCTATTTGTATATACTGAGGACAATCTAACTGACCTCTGTGTGCATGTTAAAAGGCTGTAAAGTATTTAGGGAAGCAGCCACGGACTGCATGGATGGAGCATGGCTTCTTAGGCTAAGAAAGGGCTGCAATCCGCAGTCTGGGGTTAAATCTGAATAAAAAGCGGCTTAACATTTAAGGGTAAAAAGTGAGCAGAGTGAGAGGGATGGCACATTCTGCAGAGGGACATCGGTACATGCAGCCTGAGGAGAATCTAAAGCTCCACTGTGCGTATACATATTTTATTTTTGGTTCCTCTGAAGTAATCACGACTTCATAACATTTTCTGGGCGAACAAGACGTAAACACCTGTAATAAGTTAACTTGGGCAAAGCCGGCTATATCAGCTAGTGTCTACATAAAGCTGTATGAAGCAGTCACCAGCCATATCTCTGTATATACAGGTGAGAGGTGCAATAGGGTGTGTGGGGGATAGAGTGGGAAGAAGGGGGTCAGCTTTCCAAAGGAGCGTGAATAAGTAACGTAAATGGAGAAGAGTTAAATTGGGGAAGACGGAAGGCCTCCCTAAAAAGATGTGTTTTTAGGGTATGCTGGGTGCTGGGAATAAACCTGATTCTCTGGGTTAGCACATTGCACAGAACTGGTGCAGCTCTGGAAAAATCTTGCAGCCGGCAGTGGGAACTCAGCAGTTGGCACAGCATTGGAGTTGTGGGTCTGAATCCCACCCAGGGCCGGGCGTTGGGGGGGGGTAAACTGGGCAGTTGCCCCAAGCTCCTACTTCAGGTATTCCGCTGCCTGTTCATTGAAGCTAGTGAGCAGTCAGCTGATGAACACCATATTACAATGGAAGAGTATAGGCAGGGTGACCTACTGCTGGAGTACTGCCTTGTGTCTGGAATGGGACTCCTGGAGGGAAACAAGAGAGGACTCTAAAGTTTTTCATGGGATGATATGATAAAAGAGCTAAAGGGAGGGGAATTGAGGTTTTTACAAGGGACTGTATTTTTCGTTATGGGATTGTATTTTATATGTTGGCGCTGCAAGAGCAACTCCATTCTAGATGCAACCCTGATCTGTTGGCTTTTCGCAGTTCACTGTCAAAGCCCACAACGTGGTGACGATTGTACAATTCAAAGGCGTCCAACGTCATAGGAGGATAACTCAGAATGAACCAAGCAGCCCGACTCATCCACAGTTCTCTATCTGGGGTTTGCAGACGTCACCTGCGATCTCTGAATACATAGCGGTACTGTAATCACTTAGACTGTCTACAGAGCACCTGTCAGAGCTGGTATCTACTGCTACATGGTCACTTTATGAGGGTAATATTTGTCGTTGTACAGCGGTCTTTATTCAGTACCACTAAACCTCAGTACTTCTGGAAGCGCTGGAAATTAGTGCTACAGATGTGATCGTACCACCTTCTATATTAACTGTATATCACAGTGTTGTTGATAATATAATTGAGCATTTGGGGCCCCATTTATAATTTTGCCCATCGCCGCACTCTGTCTAAGATCGGCCATGAATCGCAACTTTGCAACATCTGCAAACTGCTTGAGGAGTGTAATGATTTTCTCTCTTCCTCCAAATAAAAGCCCATTTGATTGTCTATGAGATGGTTTACAGAGATAGATATTTCCAATACATGCTGGCAGATTTTCTGATGGCATACGAAGAAACTAGTTATTATGTTGCCAAAGCGGTCATACACTATGCCATCCTGTGTACACGAGTAATAACAGTAGATCTGGCCAATATATGACTTGGAGCCCACAGAGGGGAAACTAGTGATAAATGCAGGCTTCATCTCCCTGAGCTCAGCTCTCGAAGGGGTGAAGATGAGCAGTCATGTCGGTCTGTTCTGGGTCTGGGTATAATCTTGTACAGAACAGGCAATGTCATAGGAATTATATATTTATTTTGACTACTTGTTAGACAAGGCTTGTTGAGATGTTATAAAGTAATTTTTGATAGTAGTGTCCCTTCCCTTGTTGAAATGGTAAAATCTGGCTAGAGAGCAGAGGGGAAGAAGGGAAGGACTCTATGACTATGTTGAGATGTCTATAACAAGGCTCCTCATGGGAAGTGCTGCACTAACCGTTAAGCTACAGTGTCGGCCAATCACAGCACTCGCTCAGTAATCTATGCAAATGAGCTGGTGCCAACAGCAATTTCTTGTCAATCAAATTCGCCTAACAGTTCATTTTAGTTCGCCCTTTCTATGGGATTCGGCTCTTCAGCAGCGAGTGAGTCATTCTGTGTAGATATTTTAGATATTTTTCCATTCTCCTCTGGTAAGTATAAAACATGCGTCTCCCTAAGGTCAAAGTCTCTGCATCTAGTGGCGCATAAATACAGCAGAGATCTATGTTATCATTGGGTGGGCACATAAGGTCTGACTAGCAGCGCTTCGCCTGGTGCTTGAGGACGGTGAAACGGGCTTGAGGACTGTGAAACGGCCAGGCCACCCCAACCTTTTCCCACAGGCCGGGTGGCCAAGAGTAATATGATTTATTTATATAGCGCCATTGTAATCCACAACACTTTACAAGTCAGAGACAACATACACAAAATAAGATACAACATACAGTATCAACAATAGGAATGAGGGCCAGCTGGCAAGAGCTTACGGAATAAAAGGAAATAGCGGTAACGCACATGGTGTAAGAGCTTGTTCTGTGCAACCCTGGAAATAAGATAGGGGGCTCTACATCTATATATATAAAGGTGAAAGCCCTCACTGACTGACTGATTGACTGACTTGCCACTCATTGTCTAACTTACCGGTGTTGTGCAAATGTGAAATTTGGCACAAGCATTCTTAAGGTCCTATATAGGAAGAGTAAAGGGGTCGCAACTTCAATATTCAATTCTAAGTGCAAAAGTGACCTCTTATGTTATGTAATTTCCCGGTGTCGTACAAACGTGGAATTCGGCACAAGCTTTCTTTATGTCCTACATAGGAAAAGTAAAGGGGTCACAACATGATTTATCAATTCTAAGTGCAAAAGTAAGAGAACCCCTATGTTATGTACTAGAGATGAGCGAACGTACTCGTCCGAGCTTGATATTCGTGCGAATATTAGGGTGTTCGGGATGCTCGTTACTCGTAACGAGTACCACGCGGTGTTCCGGTTACTTTCAGTTTCCTCTCTGAGACGTTAGCGCGCTTTTCTGGCCAATTGAAAGACAGGGAAGGCATTACAACTTCCCCCTGTGACGTTCAAGCCCTATACCACCCCCCTGCTGTGAGTGGCTGGGGCGATCAGATGTCACCCGAGTATCAAAGTCGGCCCCTCCCGCGGCTCGGCTCAGATGCCGTGTGAGTTAGTGAGGGAAAGTGCTGTTCTATTGAAGTTGCTGTAGGGAGAGTGTTTGTAGTGAGTGTAGGCCTCAAGAACCCCAACGGTCCTTCTTAGGGCCACATCTACGTGTGTGCAGGCTGCTGTTAGCAGTGGAAATTTTTATTTTTTTTTTCTCAAAATCGGCAGTGCAGAGCATTGCACCCGGTATTAGGGACAGAAGTGGTGCTTAGGCAGGGAGAGTGTTAGGAGTGAGTGTAGCCTTTAAGAACCCCAACGGTCCTTCTTAGGGCCACATCTACGTGTGTGCAGGCTGCTGTTAGCAGTGGAAATTTTTTTTTTTTTTTCCTCAAAATCGGCAGTGCAGAGCATTGCACCCGGTATTAGGGACAGAAGCGGTGCTTAGGCAGGGAGAGTGTTAGGAGTGAGTGTAGCCTTCAAGAACCCCAACGGTCCTTCTTAGGGCCACATCTACGTGTGTGCAGGCTGCTGTTAGCAGTGGAAATTTTTTTTTTTTTTTTCCTCAAAATCGGCAGTGCAGAGCATTGCACCCGGTGTTAGGGACAGAAGTGGTGCTTAGGCAGGGAGAGTGTTAGGAGTGAGTGTAGCCTTCAAGAACCTCAACGGTCCTTTCTAGGGCAAAATTTAACCGTGTGCAGTACTGTGCTGGCTGCTGTTAGCAGTGTTGCATTTTTTTTTTTTCAAAAAATCGTCTGTGCAGAGCATTGCACCCTCCATTGATACTACAGGGACAGAATTGTGTAGGCAGGGCCACAACACAGTTATTGTTCATTGAATATCCGCAGTGGGGCCCTCCCTTTGCAAAAAAGCGAATTAATTATATTTGGCCTGCCTGTGTCAGTCCTAAGGTCTCCGTGTACGTGTGTGCTGCGTGGAGAACGTACAAAAATCAAACGCAACTAGCTACGGTTTACTGCAGGCTTGCGCCATTGTCTTTCCTGACTGGCAAATACCTGCTCTGCCAGAGGTAATAACTCTGCTACACTAAATTTGTGTGACACTTTTTCAGGGCCACACCACAGTTATTAAACGTATTGTTCATTGAATATCCGCAGTGGGGCCCTCCCTTTGCAAAAAAGCGAATTCAATTAATTATATTTGGCCTGCCTGTGTCAGTCCTAAGGTCTCCGTGTACATGTGTGCTGCGTGGAGAACGTACAAAAATCAGACGCAACCAGCTACGGTTGAGTGCAGCCTTGCGCCAATTTCTTTCCTGCCTGGGAAATCAAATCACTGGTAATACAGCATGCTGAGGGGTAGGGGTAGGCCTAAAGGATGTGGACGCGGCCGAGGACGCGGAGGGCCAAGTGAGGGTGTGGGCACAGGCCGAGCCAGTGCGGTGGCCAGGGGTAGAGGCAGGGCCAGACCGAATAATCCACCAACTGTTTCCCAAAGCGCCCCCTCGCGCCATGCCACCCTGCACAGGTCAAGGTGCTCTACGGTGTGGCAGTTTTTCACAGCGACGCCTGACGACCGACGAACAGTGGTGTGAAACCTTTGTCGCGCCAAGATCAGCTGGGGAGGCACCACCAACAGCATGCGCAGGCATATGATGGCCAAGCACCCCACAAGGTGGGACGATGCCCGTTCACCGCCTCCGGTTTGCACCACTGCCTCTCCCCCTGTGCCCCAACCTGCCACTGAGATCCAACCCCCCTCTGAGGACACAGGCACTACCGTCTCCTGGCCTGCACCCACACCATCACCTCCGCTGTCCTCGGCCCCATCCAGCAATGGCTCCCAGCGCAGCGTCCAGACGTCGCTAGTGCCACAGTTTGAGCGCAAGCGCAAGTACGACGCCACGCACCCGCACGCTCAAGCGTTAAACGTGCACATTGCAAAATTGATCAGCCTAGAGATGCTGCCGTATAGGCTTGTGGAAACGGAGGCTTTCAAAAGCATGATGGCGGCGGCTGCCCCGCGCTACTCGGTTCCCAGTCACCACTACTTTTCCCGATGTGCCGTCCCAGGCCTGCACGACCACGTCTCCCGCAACATTGTACGCGCCCTCACCAACGCGGTTACTGCCAAGGTCCACTTAACAACGGACACGTGGACAAGCACAGGCGGGCAGGGCCACTATATCTCCCTGACGGCACATTGGGTGAATTTAGTGGAGGCTGGGACAGAGTCAGAGCCTGGGACCGCTCACGTCCTACCCACCCCCAGAATTGCGGGCCACAGCTCGGTGGTGGTATCTGCGGCGGTGTATGCTTCCTCCACTAAAGCACCTTCCTCCTCCTCCTCCAACGCAACCTCTGTCTCGCAATCAAGATGTGTCAGCAGCACGTCGCCAGCAGCCGGTGTCACGCGGCGTGGCAGCACAGCGGTGGGCAAGCGTCAGCAGGCCGTGCTGAAACTACTCAGCTTAGGAGAGAAGAGGCACACGGCCCACGAACTGCTGCAGGGTCTGACAGAGCAGACCGACCGCTGGCTTGCGCCGCTGAGCCTCCAACCGGGCATGGTCGTGTGTGACAACGGCCGTAAGCTGGTGGCGGCTCTGCAGCTCGGCAGCCTCACGCACGTGCCATGCCTGGCCCATGTCTTTAATTTGGTGGTTCAGCGCTTTCTGAAAAGCTACCCCCACTTGTCATACCTGCTCGGAAAGGTGCGCCAGCTCTGCGCACATTTCCGCAAATCCCACACGCACGCTGCCACCCTGCGGACACTGCAACATAGGTTTAATCTGCCAGTGCACCGACTGCTGTGCGACGTGCCCACACAGTGGAACTCTACGCTCCACATGTTGGCCAGACTCTATGAGCAGCGTAGAGCTATAGTGGAATACCAACTCCAACTTGCGCGGCGCAGTGGGAGTCAGCCTCCTCAATTATTTACAGAAGAGTGGCCCTGATTGGCAGTCATCTGCCAGGTCCTTGGAACATTTGAGGAGTCTACCCAGGTGGTGAGCGGCGATGCTGCAATCATTAGCGTCACCATTCCTCTGCTATGCATCTTGAGAAGTTCCCTGCAAAGCATAAAGGCAGACGCTTTGCGCTCGGAAACAGAGCCGGGGGAAGACAGTATGTCGCTGGATAGTCAGAGCACCCGCCTGTCTATATCTCAGCGCGTTGAGGAGGAGGAGGAGGAGCATGAGGAGGATGAGGAGGAGGGGGAAGAAACAGCTTGGCCCACTGCTGAGGGTACAGATGCTGCTGGGCTGTCATCCTTTCAGCGTGTATGGCCTGAGGAGGAGGAAGAGGAGGAGGAGGAGGATCCTGAAAGTGATCTTCCTAGTGAAGACAGCCATGTGTTGCGTACAGGTACCCTGGCACACATGGCTGACTTCATGTTAGGATGCCTTTCGCGTGACCCTCGCGTTGCACGCATACTGGCCACAACGGATTACTGGGTGTACACACTGCTCGATCCACGGTATAAGGAGAGCCTTTGCACTCTCATTCCCGAAGAGGAAAGGGGTTCGAGAATGATGCTATACCACAGGGCGCTGGTGGACAAACTGATGGTAAACTTCCCATCCGACAGCGCTAGTGGCAGAAGGCGCAGTTCCGAGGGCCAGGTAGCAGGCGAGGCGCAGAGATCAGGCAGCATGTACAGCGCAGGCAGGGGAACATTATCCAAGGCCTTTGCCAGCATTATGGCTCCCCAGCAAGACTGTGTCACCGCTCCCCAGTCAAGGCTGAGTCGGCGGGAGCACTGTAAAAGGATGGTGAGGGAGTACGTAGCGGATCGCACGACCGTCCTCCGTGACGCCTCTGCCCCCTACAACTACTGGGTGTCGAAGCTGGACACGTGGCCTGAACTCACGCTGTATGCCCTGGAGGTGCTTGCTTGTCCTGCGGCTAGCGTCTTGTCAGAGAGTGTGTTTAGTGTGGCTGGGGGAATCATCACGGATAAGCGTACCCACCTGTCAACCGACAGTGCCGACAGGCTTACACTCATCAAGATGAACAAAGCCTGGATTTCCCCAGACTTCTCTTCTCCACCAGCGGACAGCAGCGATACGTAAGCAATACGTAGGCTGCACCCGCGGATGGAAGCTACGTTCTCTCTCACCATCCAAAACGGGGACATTTCTGCTTCATCAATCTGTGTCTAATATTCCTCCTCCTCCTCCTGCTCCTCCTCTTGAAACCTCACGTAATCACGCTGAACGGGCAATTTTTCTTAGGGCCACAAGGCTCACTCATATAATTTTTCTAAACAATTTTTATATGTTTCAATGCTCTTAAAAGCGTTGAAACTTTAACTTGAACCAATTTTTCGTGAAACTGGGCTGCCTCCAGGCCTAGTTACCACTTAAGCCACATTAACCAAAGCGATTAATAGGTTTCACCTGCCCTCTTGGTTGGCCATGGCCAATTTTTTTGATGTACATTAGTACTGTTGATACAGCAATTTTTGTGGGCCCTCGCCTACAGTGTAATCAAATGAATTTTTAGCCCACCTGCATTACAGCTGACGTTACATCCGCTGTGTTGGGCAATGCAATGGGATATTTTTGTGTATCGCCGGTGGGTTCCAGGGAGCCACCCATGCTGTAGGTGCACACGGAGTTTAACCTACATCTGTCCACTTGTAAAGAACCCCAGTCTGACTGGGGCATGCAGTGTGGGCCGAAGCCCACCTGTATTAAGCACGACATTACTACCTCAGCTGTGTTGGGCAATGCAATGGGATATTTCTATGTACCGCCGGTGGCTTCCTGGCACCCACCCATGCTGTGGGTCCACAGAGAATTATAAATGCATTTGTTTCCACTTGTAAAGAACCCCAGTCTGACTGGGGCATGCAGTGTGGGCCGAAGCCCACCTGCATTAAACATGACATTACTACCTCAGCTGTGATGGGCACTGCAATGGGATATTTTTATGTACCGCCGGTGGGTTCCAGGGAGCCACCCATGCTGTCGGTCCACAGGGACTTCACAATAGGGAGTTGTACCTGCCTGTGTCTATGAATTAAAAAGCCCGGTCTGACTGGGGCATGCAGACACCTTGACAGAATGAATAGTGTGTGGCACATAGGTTCCCCATTGCTATGCCCACGTGTGCAGCTCCTGATGGCGGTGGCACAGGATTATATTTCTCATTGCTTCTGTACAGCATTGTGGGCTATCGCCCCGCCCCTTTTAAAGAGGGTCGCTGCCTAGCCGTGCCAACCCTGTGCAGTGTGTGCCTGCGGTTCCTCCTCATGGCAGACGCACTTCTAAATAGACATGAGTGTGGCGTGGCATGAGGGCAGCTGAAGGCTGCGCAGGGACACTTTGGTGTGCTCTGTGGGGGGGAGGGGGGGCGGTTGGGCAGCATGTAAGCCAGGAGAAGTGGCAGTGGAGTGTCATGCAGGCAGTGATTGTGCTTTGTTGGAGGTAGTGTGGTGCTTAGCTAAGGTATGCATTGCTAATGAGGGCTTTTCAGAAGTAAAAGTTTTTGGGAGGGGGGGGGCCCACTCTTGCCGCTATTGTGGCTTAATAGTGGGACCTGTGAACTTGAGATGCAGCCCAACATGTAGCCCCTCGCCTGCCCTGTCCATTGCTGTGTCGTTCCCATCACTTTCTTGAACTGCCCAGATTTTCACACATGAAAACCTTAGCGAGCATTGGCGAAATACAAAAATGCTCGGGTCGCCCATTGACTTCAATGGGGTTCGTTGTTCGAAACGAACCCTCGAGCATCGCGGTAATTTCGTCCCGAGTAACGAGCACCCGAGCATTTTGGTGCTCGCTCATCTCTATTATGTACCTAATCTAATTCTCTAATTTCCTGGTGTCGTACAAACTTGAAATTTGGCACGCTCAATCTTAAGGTCCCACAGAGCAAAAGTAAAAGGGTTGCAACTTGATTATTCAATTGTAATTGCAAACGTATGTGACTCCCTATGTAATGTAAATAATACCACACATCTGTACCGCACAAACGTGACATTTGGTATGAGCATTCTTTAGGTTGTAAATAGGAAAAGTAAAGCAGTCACAATTTGACTATTCAATACTATGTGCAAAGTTAAGTGACCCCCTGTGTTATGTAACTTCCCAGTGTCATAAAAACGTGAAAGTTAGCACGACCTTTCTTTAAATACTGACTAGGAAAAGTAAAGGGGTCGCAACTTGATCATTCGATTCTAAGAGCAAAAGTGAGCGACCCCCTATTTTATGTACCTAATCTAAATCTCTAACTTCCTGGGGTCGTACAAACTTGAAATTTGGCATGACCATTCTTTAGTTGCCACATAGGAAAAGTAAAGGTTTGTAATTGTTTGTTCAATTCTTAGTACAGAAGTAAGTGACCCCCTATGTTATGTAACTAATAACACACATCTGAACCGCACAAACATGAAATTTGCCACAACCATTCTTTACATCCTAAATAGGAAAAGTAAAGGGGTCACAACTTCAATATTCAATTGAAAGCGTGAGAAACTGCAAAAATCTGCTATACATGGGATAGTTGCTTTCTCAGAAACCGTAAAGCCTATGGAAATGATTTGTATGCTGAGGAGAATCTATCTCTCCTCTATTTGTATATACTGAGGACAATCTAACTGACCTCTGTGTGCATGTTAAAAGGCTGTAAAGTATTTAGGGAAGCAGCCACGGACTGCATGGATGGAGCATGGCTTCTTAGGCTAAGAAAGGGCTGCAATCCCCAGTCTGGGGTTAAATCTGAATAAAAAGCGGCTTAACATTTAAGGGTAAAAAGTGAGCAGAGTGAGAGGGATGGCACATTCTGCAGAGGGACATCGGTACATGCAGCCTGAGGAGAATCTAAAGCTCCACTGTGCGTATACATATTTTATTCTTGGTTCCTCTGAAGTAATCACGACTTCATAACATTTTCTGGGCGAACAAGACGTAAACACCTGTAATAAGTTAACTTGTGCAAAGCCGGCTATATCAGCTAGTGTCTACATAAAGCTGTATGAAGCAGTCACCAGCCATATCTCTGTATATACAGGTGAGAGGTGCAATAGGGTGTGTGGGGGATAGAGTGGGAACAAGGGGGTCAGCTTTCCAAAGGAGCGTGAATAAGTAACGTAAATGGAGAAGAGTTAAATTGGGGAAGACGGAAGGCCTCCCTAAAAAGATGTGTTTTTAGGTTTTGCTGGGTGCTGGGAATAAACCTGATTCTCTGGGTTAGCACATTGCACAGAACTGGTGCAGCTCTGGAAAAATCTTGCAGCCGGGAGTGGGAACTCAGCAGTTGGCACAGCATTGGAGTTGTGGGTCTGAATCCCACCCAGGGCCGGGCGTTGGGGGGGTAAACTGGGCAGTTGCCCCAAGCTCCTACTTCAGGTATTCCGCTGCCTGTTCATTGAAGCTAGTGAGCAGGCAGCTGATGAACACCATATTACAATGGAAGAGTATAGGCAGGGTGACCTACTGCTGGAGTACTGCCTTGTGTCTGGAATGGGACTCCTGGAGGGAAACAAGAGAGGACTCTAAAGTTTTTCATGGGATGATATGATAAAAGAGCTAAAGGGAAGGGAATTGAGGTTTTTACAAGGGACTGTATTTTTCGTTATGGGATTGTATTTTATATGTTGGCGCTGCAAGAGCAACTCCATTCTAGATGCAACCCTGATCTGTTGGCTTTTCGCAGTTCACTGTCAAAGCCCACAACGTGGTGACGATTGTACAATTCAAAGGCGTCCAACGTCATAGGAGGATAACTTAGAATGAACCAAGCAGCCCGACTCATCCACAGTTCTCTATCTGGGGTTTGCAGACGTCACCTGCGATCTCTGAATACATAGCGGTACTGTAATCACTTAGACTGTCTACAGAGCACCTGTCAGAGCTGGTATCTACTGCCACATGGTCACTTTATGAGGGTAATATTTGTCATTGCACAGCGGTCTTTATTCAGTACCACTAAACCTCAGTACTTCTGGAAGCGCTGGAAATTAGTGCTACAGATCTGATCGTTCCACCTTCTATATTAACTGAATATCACAGTGTTGTTGATAATATAATTGAGCATTTGGGGCCCCATTTATAATTTTGCCCATCGCCGCACTCTGTCTAAGATCGGCCATGAATCGCAACTTTGCAACATCTGCAAACTGCTTGAGGAGTGTAATGATTTTCTCTCTTCCTCCAAATAAAAGCCCATATGATTGTCTATGAGATGGTTTACAGAGATAGATATTTCCAATACATGCTGGCAGATTTTCTGATGGCATACGAAGAAACTAGTTATTATGTTGCCAAAGCGGTCATACACTATGCCATCCTGTGTGCACGAGTAATTACAGTAGATCTGGCCATTATATGACTTGGAGCCCACAGAGGGGAAACTAGTGATAAATGCAGGCTTCATCTCCCTGAGCTCAGCTCTCGAAGGGTTGAAGATGAGCAGTCATGTCGGTCTGTTCTGGGTCTGGGTATAATCTTGTACAGAACAGGCAATGTCATAGGAATTATATATTTATTTTGACTACTTGTTAGACAAGGCTTGTTGAGATGTTATAAAGTAATTTTTGATAGTAGTGTCCCTTCCCTTGTTGAAATGGTAAAATCTGGCTAGAGAGCAGAGGGGAAGAAGGGAAGGACTCTATGACTATGTTGAGATGTCTATAACAAGGCTCCTCATGGGAAGTGCTGCACTAACCGTTAAGCTACAGTGTCGGCCAATCACAGCGCTCGCTCAGTAATCTATGCAAATGAGCTGGTGCCAACAGCAATTTCTTGTCAATCAAATTCGCCTAACAATTCATTTTAGTTCGCCCTTTCTATGGTATTCGGCTCTTCAGCAGCGAGTGAGTCATTCTGTGTAGATATTTTAGATATTTTTCCATTCTCCTCTGGTAAGTATAAAACATGCGTCTCCCTAAGGTCAAAGTCTCTGCATCTAGTGGCGCATAAATACGGCAGAGATCTATGTTATCATTGGGTGGGCACATAAGGTCTGACTAGCAGCGCTTCGCCTGGTGCTTGAGGACGGTGAAACGGGCTTGAGGACTGTGAAACGGCCAGGCCACCCCAACCTTTTCCCACAGGCCGGGTGGCCAAGAGTAATATGATTTATTTATATAGCGCCATTGTAATCCACAACACTTTACAAGTCAGAGACAACATACACAAAATAAGATACAACATACAGTATCAACAATAGGAATGAGGGCCAGCTGGCAAGAGCTTACGGAATAAAAGGAAATAGCGGTAACGCACATGGTATAAGAACTTGTTCTGTGCAACCCTGGAAATAAGATAGGGGGCTCTACATCTATATATATAAAGGTGAAAGCCCTCACTGACTGACTGATTGACTGACTTGCCACTCATTGTCTAACTTACCGATGTTGTGCAAATGTGAAATTTGGCACAAGCCTTCTTAAGGTCCTATATAGGAAGAGTAAAGGGGTCGCAACTTCAATATTCAATTCTAAGTGCAAAAGTGACCTCTTATGTTATGTAATTTCCCGGTGTCGTACAAACGTGGAATTCGGCACAAGCTTTCTTTATGTCCTACATAGGAAAAGTAAAGGCGTCACAACATGGGTTATCAATTCTAAGTGCAAAAGTAAGAGAACCCCTATGTTATGTACCTAATCTAATTCTCTAATTTCCTGGTGTCGTACAAACTTGAAATTTGGCACGCTCAATCTTTAGGTCCCACAGAGCAAAAGTAAAAGGGTTGCAACTTGATTATTCAATTGTAATTGCAAACGTATGTGACTCCCTGTGTAATGTAAATAATACCACACATCTGTACCGCACAAACGTGACATTTGGTATGCGCATTCTTTAGGTTGTAAATAGGAAAAGTAAAGCAGTCACAATTTGACTATTCAATACTATGTGCAAAATTAAGTGACCCCCTGTGTTATGTAACTTCCCAGTGTCATAAAAACGTGAAAGTTAGCACGACCTTTCTTTAAATACTGACTAGGAAAAGTAAAGGGGTCGCAACTTGATCATTCGATTCTAAGAGCAAAAGTGAGCGACCCCCTATTTTATGTACCTAATCTAAATCTCTAACTTCCTGGGGTCGTACAAACTTGAAATTTGGCATGACCATTCTTTAGTTGCCACATAGGAAAAGTAAAGGTTTGTAATTGTTTGTTCAATTCTTAGTACAGAAGTAAGTGACCCCCTATGTTATGTAACTAATAACACACATCTGAACCGCACAAACATGAAATTTGCCACAACCATTCTTTACATCCTAAATAGGAAAAGTAAAGGGGTCACAACTTCAATATTCAATTCAAAGCGTGAGAAACTGCAAAAATCTGCTATACATGGGATAGTTGCTTTCTCAGAAACCGTAAAGCCTATGGAAATGATTTGTATGCTGAGGAGAATCTATCTCTCCTCTATTTGTATATACTGAGGACAATCTAACTGACCTCTGTGTGCATGTTAAAAGGCTGTAAAGTATTTAGGGAAGCAGCCACGGACTGCATGGATGGAGCATGGCTTCTTAGGCTAAGAAAGGGCTGCAATCCCCAGTCTGGGGTTAAATCTAAATAAAAAGCGGCTTAACATTTAAGGGTAAAAAGTGAGCAGAGTGAGAGGGATGGCACATTCTGCAGAGGGACATCGGTACATGCAGCCTGAGGAGAATCTAAAGCTCCACTGTGCGTATACATATTTTATTCTTGGTTCCTCTGAAGCAATCACGACTTCATAACATTTTCTGGGCGAACAAGACGTAAACACCTGTAATAAGTTAACTTGGGCAAAGCCGGCTATATCAGCTAGTGTCTACATAAAGCTGTATGAAGCAGTCACCAGCCATATCTCTGTATATACAGGTGAGAGGTGCAATAGGGTGTGTGGGGGATAGAGTGGGAAGAAGGGGGTCAGCTTTCCAAAGGAGCGTGAATAAGTAACGTAAATGGAGAAGAGTTAAATTGGGGAAGACGGAAGGCCTCCCTAAAAAGATGTGTTTTTAGGGTATGCTGGGTGCTGGGAATAAACCTGATTCTCTGGGTTAGCACATTGCACAGAACTGGTGCAGCTCTGGAAAAATCTTGCAGCCGGGAGTGGGAACTCAGCAGTTGGCACAGCATTGGAGTTGTGGGTCTGAATCCCACCCAGGGCCGGGCGTTGGGGGGGTAAACTGGGCAGTTGCCCCAAGCTCCTACTTCAGGTATTCCGCTGCCTGTTCATTGAAGCTAGTGAGCAGTCAGCTGATGAACACCATATTACAATGGAAGAGTATAGGCAGGGTGACCTACTGCTGGAGTACTGCCTTGTGTCTGGAATGGGACTCCTGGAGGGAAACAAGAGAGGACTCTAAAGTTTTTCATGGGATGATATGATAAAAGAGCTAAAGGGAGGGGAATTGAGGTTTTTACAAGGGACTGTATTTTTCGTTATGGGATTGTATTTTATATGTTGGCGCTGCAAGAGCAACTCCATTCTAGATGCAACCCTGATCTGTTGGCTTTTCGCAGATCACTGTCAAAGCCCACAACGTGGTGACGATTGTACAATTCAAAGGCGTCCAACGTCATAGGAGGATAACTTAGAATGAACCAAGCAGCCCGACTCATCCACAGTTCTCTATCTGGGGTTTGCAGACGTCACCTGCGATCTCTGAATACATAGCGGTACTGTAATCACTTAGACTGTCTACAGAGCACATGTCAGAGCTGGTATCTACTGCTACATGGTCACTTTATGAGGGTAATATTTGTCATTGCACAGCGGTCTTTATTCAGTACCACTAAACCTCAGTACTTCTGGAAGCGCCGGAAATTAGTGCTACAGATCTGATCGTACCACCTTCTATATTAACTGTATATCACAGTGTTGTTGATAATATAATTGAGCATTTGGGGCCCCATTTATAATTTTGCCCATCGCCGCACTCTGTCTAAGATCGGCCATGAATCGCAACTTTGCAACATCTGCAAACTGCTTGAGGAGTGTAATGATTTTCTCTCTACCTCCAAACAAAAGCCCATATGATTGTCTATGAGATGGTTTACAGAGATAGATATTTCCAATACATGCTGGCAGATTTTCTGATGGCATACGAAGAAACTAGTTATTATGTTGCCAAAGCGGTCATACACTATGCCATCCTGTGTGCACGAGTAATTACAGTAGATCTGGCCATTATATGACTTGGAGCCCACAGAGGGGAAACTAGTGATAAATGCAGGCTTCATCTCCCTGAGCTCAGCTCTCGAAGGGGTGAAGATGAGCAGTCATGTCGGTCTGTTCTGGGTCTGGGTATAATCTTGTACAGAACAGGCAATGTCATAGGAATTATATATTTATTTTGACTACTTGTTAGACAAGGCTTGTTGAGATGTTATAAAGTAATTTTTGATAGTAGTGTCCCTTCCCTTGTTGAAATGGTAAAATCTGGCTAGAGAGCAGAGGGGAAGAAGGGAAGGACTCTATGACTATGTTGAGATGTCTATAACAAGGCTCCTCATGGGAAGTGCTGCACTAACCGTTAAGCTACAGTGTCGGCCAATCACAGCACTCGCTCAGTAATCTATGCAAATGAGCTGGTGCCAACAGCAATTTCTTGTCAATCAAATTCGCCTAACAATTCATTTTAGTTCGCCCTTTCTATGGGATTCGGCTCTTCAGCAGCGAGTGAGTCATTCTGTGTAGATATTTTAGATATTTTTCCATTCTCCTCTGGTAAGTATAAAACATGCGTCTCCCTAAGGTCAAAGTCTCTGCATCTAGTGGCGCATAAATACAGCAGAGATCTATGTTATCATTGGGTGGGCACATAAGGTCTGACTAGCAGCGCTTCGCCTGGTGCTTGAGGACGGTGAAACGGGCTTGAGGACTGTGAAACGGCCAGGCCACCCCAACCTTTTCCCACAGGCCGGGTGGCCAAGAGTAATATGATTTATTTATATAGCGCCATTGTAATCCACAACACTTTACAAGTCAGAGACAACATACACAAAATAAGATACAACATACAGTATCAACAATAGGAATGAGGGCCAGCTGGCAAGAGCTTACGGAATAAAAGGAAATAGCGGTAACGCACATGGTGTAAGAGCTTGTTCTGTGCAACCCTGGAAATAAGATAGGGGGCTCTACATCTATATATATATAAAGGTGAAAGCCCTCACTGACTGACTGATTGACTGACTTGCCACTCATTGTCTAACTTACCGGTGTTGTGCAAATGTGAAATTTGGCACAAGCATTCTTAAGGTCCTATATAGGAAGAGTAAAGGGGTCGCAACTTCAATATTCAATTCTAAGTGCAAAAGTGACCTCTTATGTTATGTAATTTCCCGGTGTCGTACAAACGTGGAATTCGGCACAAGCTTTCTTTATGTCCTACATAGGAAAAGTAAAGGCGTCACAACATGGGTTATCAATTCTAAGTGCAAAAGTAAGAGAACCCCTATGTTATGTACCTAATCTAATTCTCTAATTTCCTGGTGTCGTACAAACTTGAAATTTGGCACGCTCAATCTTTAGGTCCCACAGAGCAAAAGTAAAAGGGTTGCAACTTGATTATTCAATTGTAATTGCAAACGTATGTGACTCCCTAAGTAATGTAAATAATACCACACATCTGTACCGCACAAACGTGACATTTGGTATGAGCATTCTTTAGGTTGTAAATAGGAAAAGTAAAGCAGTCACAATTTGACTATTCAATACTATGTGCAAAATTAAGTGACCCCCTGTGTTATGTAACTTCCCAGTGTCATAAAAACGTGAAAGTTAGCACGACCTTTCTTTAAATACTGACTAGGAAAAGTAAAGGGGTCGCAACTTGATCATTCGATTCTAAGAGCAAAAGTGAGCGACCCCCTATTTTATGTACCTAATCTAAATCTCTAACTTCCTGGGGTCGTACAAACTTGAAATTTGGCATGACCATTCTTTAGTTGCCACATAGGAAAAGTAAAGGTTTGTAATTGTTTGTTCAATTCTTAGTACAGAAGTAAGTGACCCCCTATGTTATGTAACTAATAACACACATCTGAACCGCACAAACATGAAATTTGCCACAACCATTCTTTACATCCTAAATAGGAAAAGTAAAGGGGTCACAACTTCAATATTCAATTCAAAGCGTGAGAAACTGCAAAAATCTGCTATACATGGGATAGTTGCTTTCTCAGAAACCGTAAAGCCTATGGAAATGATTTGTATGCTGAGGAGAATCTATCTCTCCTCTATTTGTATATACTGAGGACAATCTAACTGACCTCTGTGTGCATGTTAAAAGGCTGTAAAGTATTTAGGGAAGCAGCCACGGACTGCATGGATGGAGCATGGCTTCTTAGGCTAAGAAAGGGCTGCAATCCCCAGTCTGGGGTTAAATCTGAATAAAAAGCGGCTTAACATTTAAGGGTAAAAAGTGAGCAGAGTGAGAGGGATGGCACATTCTGCAGAGGGACATCGGTACATGCAGCCTGAGGAGAATCTAAAGCTCCACTGTGCGTATACATATTTTATTCTTGGTTCCTCTGAAGTAATCATGACTTCATAACATTTTCTGGGCGAGCAAGACGTAAACACCTGTAATAAGTTAACTTGGGCAAAGCCGGCTATATCAGCTAGTGTCTACATAAAGCTGTATGAAGCAGTCACCAGCCATATCTTTGTATATACAGGTGAGAGGTGCAATAGGGTGTGTGGGGGATAGAGTGGGAAGAAGGGGGTCAGCTTTCCAAAGGAGCGTGAATAAGTAACGTAAATGGAGAAGAGTTAAATTGGGGAAGACGGAAGGCCTCCCTAAAAAGATGTGTTTTTAGGGTATGCTGGGTGCTGGGAATAAACCTGATTCTCTGGGTTAGCACATTGCACAGAACTGGTGCAGCTCTGGAAAAATCTTGCAGCCGGGAGTGGGAACTCAGCAGTTGGCACAGCATTGGAGTTGTGGGTCTGAATCCCACCCAGGGCCGGGCGTTGGGGGGGTAAACTGGGCAGTTGCCCCAAGCTCCTACTTCAGGTATTCCGCTGCCTGTTCATTGAAGCTAGTGAGCAGTCAGCTGATGAACACCATATTACAATGGAAGAGTATAGGCAGGCTGACCTACTGCTGGAGTACTGCCTTGTGTCTGGAATGGGACTCCTGGAGGGAAACAAGAGAGGACTCTAAAGTTTTTCATGGGATGATATGATAAAAGAGCTAAAGGGAGGGGAATTGAGGTTTTTACAAGGGACTGTATTTTTCGTTATGGGATTGTATTTTATATGTTGGCGCTGCAAGAGCAACTCCATTCTAGATGCAACCCTGATCTGTTGGCTTTTCGCAGTTCACTGTCAAAGCCCACAACGTGGTGACGATTGTACAGTTCAAAGGCGTCCAACGTCATAGGAGGATAACTTAGAATGAACCAAGCAGCCCGACTCATCCACAGTTCTCTATCTGGGGTTTGCAGACGTCACCTGCGATCTCTGAATACATAGCGGTACTGTAATCACTTAGACTGTCTACAGAGCACCTGTCAGAGCTGGTATCTACTGCTACATGGTCACTTTATGAGGGTAATATTTGTCATTGCACAGCGGTCTTTATTCAGGACCACTAAACCTCAGTACTTCTGGAAGCGGTGGAAATTAGCGCTACAGATCTGATCGTACCACCTTCTATATTAACTGTATATCACAGTGTTGTTGATAATATAATTGAGCATTTGGGGCCCCATTTATAATTTTGCCCATCGCCGCACTCTGTCTAAGATCGGCCATGAATCGCAACTTTGCAACATCTGCAAACTGCTTGAGGAGTGTAATGATTTTCTCTCTTCCTCCAAATAAAAGCCCATATGATTGTCTATGAGATGGTTTACAGAGATAGATATTTCCAATACATGCTGGCAGATTTTCTGATAGCATACGAAGAAACTAGTTATTATGTTGCCAAAGCGGTCATACACTATGCCATCCTGTGTGCACGAGTAATTACAGTAGATCTGGCCATTATATGACTTGGAGCCCACAGAGGGGAAACTAGTGATAAATGCAGGCTTCATCTCCCTGAGCTCAGCTCTCGAAGGGGTGAAGATGAGCAGTCATGTCGGTCTGTTCTGGGTCTGGGTATAATCTTGTACAGAACAGGCAATGTCATAGGAATTATATATTTATTTTGACTACTTGTTAGACAAGGCTTGTTGAGATGTTATAAAGTAATTTTTGATAGTAGTGTCCCTTCCCTTGTTGAAATGGTAAAATCTGGCTAGAGAGCAGAGGGGAAGAAGGGAAGGACTCTATGACTATGTTGAGATGTCTATAACAAGGCTCCTCATGGGAAGTGCTGCACTAACCGTTAAGCTACAGTGTCGGCCAATCACAGCGCTCGCTCAGTAATCTATGCAAATGAGCTGGTGCCAACAGCAATTTCTTGTCAATCAAATTCGCCTAACAATTCATTTTAGTTCGCCCTTTCTATGGGATTCGGCTCTTCAGCAGCGAGTGAGTCATTCTGTATAGATATTTTAGATATTTTTCCATTCTCCTCTGGTAAGTATAAAACATGCGTCTCCCTAAGGTCAAAGTCTCTGCATCTAGTGGCGCATAAATACAGCAGAGATCTATGTTATCATTGGGTGGGCACATAAGGTCTGACTAGCAGCGCTTCGCCTGGTGCTTGAGGACGGTGAAACGGGCTTGAGGACTGTGAAACGGCCAGGCCACCCCAACCTTTTCCCACAGGCCGGGTGGCCAAGAGTAATATGATTTATTTATATAGCGCCATTGTAATCCACAACACTTTACAAGTCAGAGACAACATACACAAAATAAGATACAACATACAGTATCAACAATAGGAATGAGGGCCAGCTGGCAAGAGCTTACGGAATAAAAGGAAATAGCGGTAACGCACATGGTGTAAGAGCTTGTTCTGTGCAACCCTGGAAATAAGATAGGGGGCTCTACATCTATATATATAAAGGTGAAAGCCCTCACTGACTGACTGATTGACTGACTTGCCACTCATTGTCTAACTTACCGGTGTTGTGCAAATGTGAAATTTGGCACAAGCATTCTTAAGGTCCTATATAGGAAGAGTAAAGGGGTCGCAACTTCAATATTCAATTCTAAGTGCAAAAGTGACCTCTTATGTTATGTAATTTCCCGGTGTCGTACAAACGTGGAATTCGGCACAAGCTTTCTTTATGTCCTACATAGGAAAAGTAAAGGGGTCACAACATGATTTATCAATTCTAAGTGCAAAAGTAAGAGAACCCCTATGTTATGTACCTAATCTAATTCTCTAATTTCCTGGTGTCGTACAAACTTGAAATTTGGCACGCTCAATCTTTAGGTCCCACAGAGCAAAAGTAAAAGGGTTGCAACTTGATTATTCAATTGTAATTGCAAACGTATGTGACTCCCTATGTAATGTAAATAATACCACACATCTGTACCGCACAAACGTGACATTTGGTATGAGCATTCTTTAGGTTGTAAATAGGAAAAGTAAAGCAGTCACAATTTGACTATTCAATACTATGTGCAAAATTAAGTGACCCCCTGTGTTATGTAACTTCCCAGTGTCATAAAAACGTGAAAGTTAGCACGACCTTTCTTTAAATACTGACTAGGAAAAGTAAAGGGGTCGCAACTTGATCATTCGATTCTAAGAGCAAAAGTGAGCGACCCCCTATTTTATGTACCTAATCTAAATCTCTAACTTCCTGGGGTCGTACAAACTTGAAATTTGGCATGACCATTCTTTAGTTGCCACATAGGAAAAGTAAAGGTTTGTAATTGTTTGTTCAATTCTTAGTACAGAAGTAAGTGACCCCCTATGTTATGTAACTAATAACACACATCTGCACCGCACAAACATGAAATTTGCCACAACCATTCTTTACATCCTAAATAGGAAAAGTAAAGGGGTCACAACTTCAATATTCAATTCAAAGCGTGAGAAACTGCAAAAATCTGCTATACATGGGATAGTTGCTTTCTCAGAAACCGTAAAGCCTATGGAAATGATTTGTATGCTGAGGAGAATCTATCTCTCCTCTATTTGTATATACTGAGGACAATCTAACTGACCTCTGTGTGCATGTTAAAAGGCTGTAAAGTATTTAGGGAAGCAGCCACGGACTGCATGGATGGAGCATGGCTTCTTAGGCTAAGAAAGGGCTGCAATCCCCAGTCTGGGGTTAAATCTGAATAAAAAGCGGCTTAACATTTAAGGGTAAAAAGTGAGCAGAGTGAGAGGGATGGCACATTCTGCAGAGGGACATCGGTACATGCAGCCTGAGGAGAATCTAAAGCTCCACTGTGCGTATACATATTTTATTCTTGGTTCCTCTGAAGTAATCACGACTTCATAACATTTTCTGGGCGAACAAGACGTAAACACCTGTAATAAGTTAACTTGGGCAAAGCCGGCTATATCAGCTAGTGTCTACATAAAGCTGTATGAAGCAGTCACCAGCCATATCTCTGTATATACAGGTGAGAGGTGCAATAGGGTGTGTGGGGGATAGAGTGGGAAGAAGGGGGTCAGCTTTCCAAAGGAGCGTGAATAAGTAACGTAAATGGAGAAGAGTTAAATTGGGGAAGACGGAAGGCCTCCCTAAAAAGATGTGTTTTTAGGGTATGCTGGGTGCTGGGAATAAACCTGATTCTCTGGGTTAGCACATTGCACAGAACTGGTGCAGCTCTGGAAAAATCTTGCAGCCGGGAGTGGGAACTCAGCAGTTGGAACAGCATTGGAGTTGTGGGTCTGAATCCCACCCAGGGCCGGGCGTTGGGGGGGTAAACTGGGCAGTTGCCCCAAGCTCCTACTTCAGGTATTCCGCTGCCTGTTCATTGAAGCTAGTGAGCAGTCAGCTGATGAACACCATATTACAATGGAAGAGTATAGGCAGGGTGACCTACTGCTGGAGTACTGCCTTGTGTCTGGAATGGGACTCCTGGAGGGAAACAAGAGAGGACTCTAAAGTTTTTCATGGGATGATATGATAAAAGAGCTAAAGGGAGGGGAATTGAGGTTTTTACAAGGGACTGTATTTTTCGTTATGGGATTGTATTTTATATGTTGGCGCTGCAAGAGCAACTCCATTCTAGATGCAACCCTGATCTGTTGGCTTTTCGCAGTTCACTGTCAAAGCCCACAACGTGGTGACGATTGTACAATTCAAAGGCGTCCAACGTCATAGGAGGATAACTTAGAATGAACCAAGCAGCCCGACTCATCCACAGTTCTCTATCTGGGGTTTGCAGACGTCACCTGCGATCTCTGAATACATAGCGGTACTGTAATCACTTAGACTGTCTACAGAGCACCTGTCAGAGCTGGTATCTACTGCCACATGGTCACTTTATGAGGGTAATATTTGTCATTGCACAGCGGTCTTTATTCAGTACCACTAAACCTCAGTACTTCTGGAAGCGCTGGAAATTAGTGCTACAGATCTGATCGTACCACCTTCTATATTAACTGTATATCACAGTGTTGTTGATAATATAATTGAGCATTTGGGGCCCCATTTATAATTTTGCCCATCGCCGCACTCTGTCTAAGATCGGCCATGAATCGCAACTTTGCAACATCTGCAAACTGCTTGAGGAGTGTAATGATTTTCTCTCTTCCTCCAAATAAAAGCCCATATGATTGTCTATGAGATGGTTTACAGAGATAGATATTTCCAATACATGCTGGCAGATTTTCTGATGGCATACGAAGAAACTAGTTATTATGTTGCCAAAGCGGTCATACACTATGCCATCCTGTGTGCACGAGTAATTACAGTAGATCTGGCCATTATATGACTTGGAGCCCACAGAGGGGAAACTAGTGATAAATGCAGGCTTCATCTCCCTGAGCTCAGCTCTCGAAGGGGTGAAGATGAGCAGTCATGTCGGTCTGTTCTGGGTCTGGGTATAATCTTGTACAGAACAGGCAATGTCATAGGAATTATATATTTATTTTGACTACTTGTTAGACAAGGCTTGTTGAGATGTTATAAAGTAATTTTTGATAGTAGTGTCCCTTCCCTTGTTGAAATGGTAAAATCTGGCTAGAGAGCAGAGGGGAAGAAGGGAAGGACTCTATGACTATGTTGAGATGTCTATAACAAGGCTCCTCATGGGAAGTGCTGCACTAACCGTTAAGCTACAGTGTCGGCCAATCACAGCGCTCGCTCAGTAATCTATGCAAATGAGCTGGTGTCAACAGCAATTTCTTGTCAATCAAATTCGCCTAACAATTCATTTTAGTTCGCCCTTTCTATGGGATTCGGCTCTTCAGCAGCGAGTGAGTCATTCTGTGTAGATATTTTAGATATTTTTCCATTCTCCTCTGGTAAGTATAAAACATGCGTCTCCCTAAGGTCAAAGTCTCTGCATCTAGTGGTGCATAAATACAGCAGAGATCTATGTTATCATTGGGTGGGCACATAAGGTCTGACTAGCAGCGCTTCGCCTGGTGCTTGAGGACGGTGAAACGGGCTTGAGGACTGTGAAATGGCCAGGCCACCCCAACCTCTTCCCACAGGCCGGGTGGCCAAGAGTAATATGATTTATTTATATAGCGCCATTGCAATCCACAACACTTTACAAGTCAGAGACAACATACACAAAATAAGATACAACATACAGTATCAACAATAGGAATGAGGGCCAGCTGGCAAGAGCTTACGGAATAAAAGGAAATAGCGGTAACGCACATGGTGTAAGAGCTTGTTCTGTGCAACCCTGGAAATAAGATAGGGGGCTCTACATCTATATATATAAAGGTGAAAGCCCTCACTGACTGACTGATTGACTGGCTTGCCACTCATTGTCTAACTTACCGGTGTTGTGCAAATGTGAAATTTGGCACAAGCATTCTTAAGGTCCTATATAGGAAGAGTAAAGGGGTCGCAACTTCAATATTCAATTCTAAGTGCAAAAGTGACCTCTTATGTTATGTAATTTCCCGGTGTCGTACAAACGTGGAATTCGGCACAAGCTTTCTTTATGTCCTACATAGGAAAAGTAAAGGGGTCACAACATGGGTTATCAATTCTAAGTGCAAAAGTAAGAGAACCCCTATGTTATGTACCTAATCTAATTCTCTAATTTCCTGGTGTCGTACAAACTTGAAATTTGGCACGCTCAATCTTTAGGTCCCACAGAGCAAAAGTAAAAGGGTTGCAACTTGATTATTCAATTGTAATTGCAAACGTATGTGACTCCCTATGTAATGTAAATAATACCACACATCTGTACCGCACAAACGTGACATTTGGTATGAGCATTCTTTAGGTTGTAAATAGGAAAAGTAAAGCAGTCACAATTTGACTATTCAATACTATGTGCAAAATTAAGTGACCCCCTGTGTTATGTAACTTCCCAGTGTCATAAAAACGTGAAAGTTAGCACGACCTTTCTTTAAATACTGACTAGGAAAAGTAAAGGGGTCGCAACTTGATCATTCGATTCTAAGAGCAAAAGTGAGCGACCCCCTATTTTATGTACCTAATCTAAATCTCTAACTTCCTGGGGTCGTACAAACTTGAAATTTGGCATGACCATTCTTTAGTTGCCACATAGGAAAAGTAAAGGTTTGTAATTGTTTGTTCAATTCTTAGTACAGAAGTAAGTGACCCCCTATGTTATGTAACTAATAACACACATCTGAACCGCACAAACATGAAATTTGCCACAACCATTCTTTACATCCTAAATAGGAAAAGTAAAGGGGTCACAACTTCAATATTCAATTCAAAGCGTGAGAAACTGCAAAAATCTGCTATACATGGGATAGTTGCTTTCTCAGAAACCGTAAAGCCTATGGAAATGATTTGTATGCTGAGGAGAATCTATCTCTCCTCTATTTGTATATACTGAGGACAATCTAACTGACCTCTGTGTGCATGTTAAAAGGCTGTAAAGTATTTAGGGAAGCAGCCACGGACTGCATGGATGGAGCATGGCTTCTTAGGCTAAGAAAGGGCTGCAATCCCCAGTCTGGGGTTATATCTGAATAAAAAGCGGCTTAACATTTAAGGGTAAAAAGTGAGCAGAGTGAGAGGGATGGCACATTCTGCAGAGGGACATCGGTACATGCAGCCTGAGGAGAATCTAAAGCTCCACTGTGCGTATACATATTTTATTCTTGGTTCCTCTGAAGTAATCACGACTTCATAACATTTTCTGGGCGAACAAGACGTAAACACCTGTAATAAGTTAACTTGGGCAAAGCCGGCTATATCAGCTAGTGTCTACATAAAGCTGTATGAAGCAGTCACCAGCCATATCTCTGTATATACAGGTGAGAGGTGCAATAGGGTGTGTGGGGGATAGAGTGGGAAGAAGGGGGTCAGCTTTCCAAAGGAGCGTGAATAAGTAACGTAAATGGAGAAGAGTTAAATTGGGGAAGACGGAAGGCCTCCCTAAAAAGATGTGTTTTTAGGGTATGCTGGGTGCTGGGAATAAACCTGATTCTCTGGGTTAGCACATTGCACAGAACTGGTGCAGCTCTGGAAAAATCTTGCAGCCGGGAGTGGGAACTCAGCAGTTGGAACAGCATTGGAGTTGTGGGTCTGAATCCCACCCAGGGCCGGGCGTTGGGGGGGTAAACTGGGCAGTTGCCCCAAGCTCCTACTTCAGGTATTCCGCTGCCTGTTCATTGAAGCTAGTGAGCAGTCAGCTGATGAACACCATATTACAATGGAAGAGTATAGGCAGGGTGACCTACTGCTGGAGTACTGCCTTGTGTCTGGAATGGGACTCCTGGAGGGAAACAAGAGAGGACTCTAAAGTTTTTCATGGGATGATATGATAAAAGAGCTAAAGGGAGGGGAATTGAGGTTTTTACAAGGGACTGTATTTTTCGTTATGGGATTGTATTTTATATGTTGGCGCTGCAAGAGCAACTCCATTCTAGATGCAACCCTGATCTGTTGGCTTTTCGCAGTTCACTGTCAAAGCCCACAACGTGGTGACGATTGTACAATTCAAAGGCGTCCAACGTCATAGGAGGATAACTTAGAATGAACCAAGCAGCCCGACTCATCCACAGTTCTCTATCTGGGGTTTGCAGACGTCACCTGCGATCTCTGAATACATAGCGGTACTGTAATCACTTAGACTGTCTACAGAGCACCTGTCAGAGCTGGTATCTACTGCTACATGGTCACTTTATGAGGGTAATATTTGTCATTGCACAGCGGTCTTTATTCAGTACCACTAAACCTCAGTACTTCTGGAAGCGCTGGAAATTAGTGCTACAGATCTGATCGTACCACCTTCTATATTAACTGTATATCACAGTGTTGTTGATAATATAATTGAGCATTTGGGGCCCCATTTATAATTTTGCCCATCGCCGCACTCTGTCTAAGATCGGCCATGAATCGCAACTTTGCAACATCTGCAAACTGCTTGAGGAGTGTAATGATTTTCTCTCTTCCTCCAAATAAAAGCCCATATGATTGTCTATGAGATGGTTTACAGAGATAGATATTTCCAATACATGCTGGCAGATTTTCTGATGGCATACGAAGAAACTAGTTATTATGTTGCCAAAGCGGTCATACACTATGCCATCCTGTGTGCACGAGTAATTACAGTAGATCTGGCCATTATATGACTTGGAGCCCACAGAGGGGAAACTAGTGATAAATGCAGGCTTCATCTCCCTGAGCTCAGCTCTCGAAGGGGTGAAGATGAGCAGTCATGTCGGTCTGTTCTGGGTCTGGGTATAATCTTGTACAGAACAGGCAATGTCATAGGAATTATATATTTATTTTGACTACTTGTTAGACAAGGCTTGTTGAGATGTTATAAAGTAATTTTTGATAGTAGTGTCCCTTCCCTTGTTGAAATGGTAAAATCTGGCTAGAGAGCAGAGGGGAAGAAGGGAAGGACTCTATGACTATGTTGAGATGTCTATAACAAGGCTCCTCATGGGAAGTGCTGCACTAACCGTTAAGCTACAGTGTCGGCCAATCACAGCGCTCGCTCAGTAATCTATGCAAATGAGCTGGTGCCAACAGCAATTTCTTGTCAATCAAATTCGCCTAACAATTCATTTTAGTTCGCCCTTTCTATGGGATTCGGCTCTTCAGCAGCGAGTGAGTCATTCTGTGTAGATATTTTAGATATTTTTCCATTCTCCTCTGGTAAGTATAAAACATGCGTCTCCCTAAGGTCAAAGTCTCTGCATCTAGTGGCGCATAAATACAGCAGAGATCTATGTTATCATTGGGTGGGCACATAAGGTCTGACTAGCAGCGCTTCGCCTGGTGCTTGAGGACGGTGAAACGGGCTTGAGGACTGTGAAACGGCCAGGCCACCCCAACCTTTTCCCACAGGCCGGGTGGCCAAGAGTAATATGATTTATTTATATAGCGCCATTGCAATCCACAACACTTTACAAGTCAGAGACAACATACACAAAATAAGATACAACATACAGTATCAACAATAGGAATGAGGGCCAGCTGGCAAGAGCTTACGGAATAAAAGGAAATAGCGGTAACGCACATGGTGTAAGAGCTTGTTCTGTGCAACCCTGGAAATAAGATAGGGGGCTCTACATCTATATATATAAAGGTGAAAGCCCTCACTGACTGACTGATTGACTGACTTGCCACTCATTGTCTAACTTACCGGTGTTGTGCAAATGTGAAATTTGGCACAAGCATTCTTAAGGTCCTATATAGGAAGAGTAAAGGGGTCGCAACTTCAATATTCAATTCTAAGTGCAAAAGTGACCTCTTATGTTATGTAATTTCCCGGTGTCGTACAAACGTGGAATTCGGCACAAGCTTTCTTTATGTCCTACATAGGAAAAGTAAAGGGGTCGCAACATGATTTATCAATTCTAAGTGCAAAAGTAAGAGAACCCCTATGTTATGTACCTAATCTAATTCTCTAATTTCCTGGTGTCGTACAAACTTGAAATTTGGCACGCTCAATCTTTAGGTCCCACAGAGCAAAAGTAAAAGGGTTGCAACTTGATTATTCAATTGTAATTGCAAACGTATGTGACTCCCTATGTAATGTAAATAATACCACACATCTGTACCGCACAAACGTGACATTTGGTATGAGCATTCTTTAGGTTGTAAATAGGAAAAGTAAAGCAGTCACAATTTGACTATTCAATACTATGTGCAAAATTAAGTGACCCCCTGTGTTATGTAACTTCCCAGTGTCATAAAAACGTGAAAGTTAGCACGACCTTTCTTTAAATACTGACTAGGAAAAGTAAAGGGGTCGCAACTTGATCATTCGATTCTAAGAGCAAAAGTGAGCGACCCCCTATTTTATGTACCTAATCTAAATATCTAACTTCCTGGGGTCGTACAAACTTGAAATTTGGCATGACCATTCTTTAGTTGCCACATAGGAAAAGTAAAGGTTTGTAATTGTTTGTTCAATTCTTAGTACAGAAGTAAGTGACCCCCTATGTTATGTAACTAATAACACACATCTGAACCGCACAAACATGAAATTTGCCACAACCATTCTTTACATCCTAAATAGGAAAAGTAAAGGGGTCACAACTTCAATATTCAATTCAAAGCGTGAGAAACTGCAAAAATCTGCTATACATGGGATAGTTGCTTTCTCAGAAACCGTAAAGCCTATGGAAATGATTTGTATGCTGAGGAGAATCTATCTCTCCTCTATTTGTATATACTGAGGACAATCTAACTGACCTCTGTGTGCATGTTAAAAGGCTGTAAAGTATTTAGGGAAGCAGCCACGGACTGCATGGATGGAGCATGGCTTCTTAGGCTAAGAAAGGGCTGCAATCCCCAGTCTGGGGTTAAATCTGAATAAAAAGCGGCTTAACATTTAAGGGTAAAAAGTGAGCAGAGTGAGAGGGATGGCACATTCTGCAGAGGGACATCGGTACATGCAGCCTGAGGAGAATCTAAAGCTCCACTGTGCGTATACATATTTTATTCTTGGTTCCTCTGAAGTAATCACGACTTCATAACATTTTCTGGGCGAACAAGACGTAAACACCTGTAATAAGTTAACTTGGGCAAAGCCGGCTATATCAGCTAGTGTCTACATAAAGCTGTATGAAGCAGTCACCAGCCATATCTCTGTATATACAGGTGAGAGGTGCAATAGGGTGTGTGGGGGATAGAGTGGGAAGAAGGGGGTCAGCTTTCCAAAGGAGCGTGAATAAGTAACGTAAATGGAGAAGAGTTAAATTGGGGAAGACGGAAGGCCTCCCTAAAAAGATGTGTTTTTAGGGTATGCTGGGTGCTGGGAATAAACCTGATTCTCTGGGTTAGCACATTGCACAGAACTGGTGCAGCTCTGGAAAAATCTTGCAGCCGGGAGTGGGAACTCAGCAGTTGGCACAGCATTGGAGTTGTGGGTCTGAATCCCACCCAGGGCCGGGCGTTGGGGGGGTAAACTGGGCAGTTGCCCCAAGCTCCTACTTCAGGTATTCCGCTGCCTATTCATTGAAGCTAGTGAGCAGTCAGCTGATGAACACCATATTACAATGGAAGAGTATAGGCAGGGTGACCTACTGCTGGAGTACTGCCTTGTGTCTGGAATGGGACTCCTGGAGGGAAACAAGAGAGGACTCTAAAGTTTTTCATGGGATGATATGATAAAAGAGCTAAAGGGAGGGGAATTGAGGTTTTTACAAGGGACTGTATTTTTCGTTATGGGATTGTATTTTATATGTTGGCGCTGCAAGAGCAACTCCATTCTAGATGCAACCCTGATCTGTTGGCTTTTCGCAGTTCACTGTCAAAGCCCACAACGTGGTGACGATTGTACAATTCAAAGGCGTCCAACGTCATAGGAGGATAACTTAGAATGAACCAAGCAGCCCGACTCATCCACAGTTCTCTATCTGGGGTTTGCAGACGTCACCTGCGATCTCTGAATACATAGCGGTACTGTAATCACTTAGACTGTCTACAGAGCACCTGTCAGAGCTGGTATCTACTGCCACATGGTCACTTTATGAGGGTAATATTTGTCATTGCACAGCGGTCTTTATTCAGTACCACTAAACCTCAGTACTTCTGGAAGCGCTGGAAATTAGTGCTACAGATCTGATCGTACCACCTTCTATATTAACTGTATATCACAGTGTTGTTGATAATATAATTGAGCATTTGGGGCCCCATTTATAATTTTGCCCATCGCCGCACTCTGTCTAAGATCGGCCATGAATCGCAACTTTGCAACATCTGCAAACTGCTTGAGGAGTGTAATGATTTTCTCTCTTCCTCCAAATAAAAGCCCATATGATTGTCTATGAGATGGTTTACAGAGATAGATATTTCCAATACATGCTGGCAGATTTTCTGATGGCATACGAAGAAACTAGTTATTATGTTGCCAAAGCGGTCATACACTATGCCATCCTGTGTGCACGAGTAATTACAGTAGATCTGGCCATTATATGACTTGGAGCCCACAGAGGGGAAACTAGTGATAAATGCAGGCTTCATCTCCCTGAGCTCAGCTCTCGAAGGGGTGAAGATGAGCAGTCATGTCGGTCTGTTCTGGGTCTGGGTATAATCTTCTACAGAACAGGCAATGTCATAGGAATTATATATTTATTTTGACTACTTGTTAGACAAGGCTTGTTGAGATGTTATAAAGTAATTTTTGATAGTAGTGTCCCTTCCCTTGTTGAAATGGTAAAATCTGGCTAGAGAGCAGAGGGGAAGAAGGGAAGGACTCTATGACTATGTTGAGATGTCTATAACAAGGCTCCTCATGGGAAGTGCTGCACTAACCGTTAAGCTACAGTGTCGGCCAATCACAGCGCTCGCTCAGTAATCTATGCAAATGAGCTGGTGCCAACAGCAATTTCTTGTCAATCAAATTCGCCTAACAATTCATTTTAGTTCGCCCTTTCTATGGGATTCGGCTCTTCAGCAGCGAGTGAGTCATTCTGTGTAGATATTTTAGATATTTTTCCATTCTCCTCTGGTAAGTGTAAAACATGCGTCTCCCTAAGGTCAAAGTCTCTGCATCTAGTGGCGCATAAATACAGCAGAGATCTATGTTATCATTGGGTGGGCACATAAGGTCTGACTAGCAGCGCTTCACCTGCTGCTTGAGGACGGTGAAACGGGCTTGAGGACTGTGAAACGGCCAGGCCACCCCAACCTTTTCCCACAGGCCGGGTGGCCAAGAGTAATATGATTTATTTATATAGCGCCATTGTAATCCACAACACTTTACAAGTCAGAGACAACATACACAAAATAAGATACAACATACAGTATCAACAATAGGAATGAGGGCCAGCTGGCAAGAGCTTACGGAATAAAAGGAAATAGCGGTAACGCACATGGTGTAAGAGCTTGTTCTGTGCAACCCTGGAAATAAGATAGGGGGCTCTACATCTATATATATAAAGGTGGAAGCCCTCACTGACTGACTGATTGACTGACTTGCCACTCATTGTCTAACTTACCGGTGTTGTGCAAATGTGAAATTTGGCACAAGCATTCTTAAGATCCTATATAGGAACAGTAAAGGGGTCGCAACTTCAATATTCAATTCTAAGTGCAAAAGTGACCTCTTATGTTATGTAATTTCCCGGTGTCGTACAAACGTGGAATTCGGCACAAGCTTTCTTTATGTCCTACATAGGAAAAGTAAAGGGGTCACAACATGATTTATCAATTCTAAGTGCAAAAGTAAGAGAACCCCTATGTTATGTACCTAATCTAATTCTCTAATTTCCTGGTGTCGTACAAACTTGAAATTTGGCATGCTCAATCTTTAGGTCCCACAGAGCAAAAGTAAAAGGGTTGCAACTTGATTATTCAATTGTAATTGCAAACGTATGTGACTCCCTATGTAATGTAAATAATACCACACATCTGTACCGCACAAACGTGACATTTGGTATGAGCATTCTTTAGGTTGTAAATAGGAAAAGTAAAGCAGTCACAATTTGACTATTCAATACTATGTGCAAAATTAAGTGACCCCCTGTGTTATGTAACTTCCCAGTGTCATAAAAACGTGAAAGTTAGCACGACCTTTCTTTAAATACTGACTAGGAAAAGTAAAGGGGTCGCAACTTGATCATTCGATTCTAAGAGCAAAAGTGAGCGACCCCCTATTTTATGTACCTAATCTAAATCTCTAACTTCCTGGGGTCGTACAAACTTGAAATTTGGCATGACCATTCTTTAGTTGCCACATAGGAAAAGTAAAGGTTTGTAATTGTTTGTTCAATTCTTAGTACAGAAGTAAGTGACCCCCTATGTTATGTAACTAATAACACACATCTGAACCGCACAAACATGAAATTTGCCACAACCATTCTTTACATCCTAAATAGGAAAAGTAAAGGGGTCACAACTTCAATATTCAATTCAAAGCGTGAGAAACTGCAAAAATCTGCTATACATGGGATAGTTGCTTTCTCAGAAACCGTAAAGCCTATGGAAATGATTTGTATGCTGAGGAGAATCTATCTCTCCTCTATTTGTATATACTGAGGACAATCTAACTGACCTCTGTGTGCATGTTAAAAGGCTGTAAAGTATTTAGGGAAGCAGCCACGGACTGCATGGATGGAGCATGGCTTCTTAGGCTAAGAAAGGGCTGCAATCCCCAGTCTGGGGTTAAATCTGAATAAAAAGCGGCTTAACATTTAAGGGTAAAAAGTGAGCAGAGTGAGAGGGATGGCACATTCTGCAGAGGGACATCGGTACATGCAGCCTGAGGAGAATCTAAAGCTCCACTGTGCGTATACATATTTTATTCTTGGTTCCTCTGAAGTAATCACGACTTCATAACATTTTCTGGGCGAACAAGACGTAAACACCTGTAATAAGTTAACTTGGGCAAAGCCGGCTATATCAGCTAGTGTCTACATAAAGCTGTATGAAGCAGTCACCAGCCATATCTCTGTATATACAGGTGAGAGGTGCAATAGGGTGTGTGGGGGATAGAGTGGGAAGAAGGGGGTCAGCTTTCCAAAGGAGCGTGAATAAGTAACGTAAATGGAGAAGAGTTAAATTGGGGAAGACGGAAGGCCTCCCTAAAAAGATGTGTTTTTAGGGTATGCTGGGTGCTGGGAATAAACCTGATTCTCTGGGTTAGCACATTGCACAGAACTGGTGCAGCTCTGGAAAAATCTTGCAGCCGGGAGTGGGAACTCAGCAGTTGGCACAGCATTGGAGTTGTGGGTCTGAATCCCACCCAGGGCCGGGCGTTGGGGGGGTAAACTGGGCAGTTGCCCCAAGCTCGTACTTCAGGTATTCCGCTGCCTGCTCATTGAAGCTAGTGAGCAGTCAGCTGATGAACACCATATTACAATGGAAGAGTATAGGCAGGGTGACCTACTGCTGGAGTACTGCCTTGTGTCTGGAATGGGACTCCTGGAGGGAAACAAGAGAGGACTCTAAAGTTTTTCATGGGATGATATGATAAAAGAGCTAAAGGGAGGGGAATTGAGGTTTTTACAAGGGACTGTATTTTTCGTTATGGGATTGTATTTTATATGTTGGCGCTGCAACAGCAACTCCATTCTAGATGCAACCCTGATCTGTTGGCTTTTCGCAGTTCACTGTCAAAGCCCACAACGTGGTGACGATTGTACAATTCAAAGGCGTCCAACGTCATAGGAGGATAACTTAGAATGAACCAAGCAGCCCGACTCATCCACAGTTCTCTATCTGGGATTTGCAGACGTCACCTGCGATCTCTGAATACATAGCGGTACTGTAATCACTTAGACTGTCTACAGAGCACCTGTCAGAGCTGGTATCTACTGCTATATGGTCACTTTATGAGGGTAATATTTGTCATTGCACAGCGGTCTTTATTCAGTACCACTAAACCTCAGTACTTCTGGAAGCGCTGGAAATTAGTGCTACAGATCTGATCGTACCACCTTCTATATTAACTGTATATCGCAGTGTTGTTGATAATATAATTGAGCATTTGGGGCCCCATTTATAATTTTGCCCATCGCCGCACTCTGTCTAAGATCGGCCATGAATCGCAACTTTGCAACATCTGCAAACTGCTTGAGGAGTGTAATGATTTTCTCTCTTCCTCCAAATAAAAGCCCATATGATTGTCTATGAGATGGTTTACAGAGATAGATATTTCCAATACATGCTGGCAGATTTTCTGATGGCATACGAAGAAACTAGTTATTATGTTGCCAAAGCGGTCATACACTATGCCATCCTGTGTGCACGAGTAATTACAGTAGATCTGGCCATTATATGACTTGGAGCCCACAGAGGGGAAACTAGTGATAAATGCAGGCTTCATCTCCCTGAGCTCAGCTCTCGAAGGGGTGAAGATGAGCAGTCATGTCGGTCTGTTCTGGGTCTGGGTATAATCTTCTACAGAACAGGCAATGTCATAGGAATTATATATTTATTTTGACTACTTGTTAGACAAGGCTTGTTGAGATGTTATAAAGTAATTTTTGATAGTAGTGTCCCTTCCCTTGTTGAAATGGTAAAATCTGGCTAGAGAGCAGAGGGGAAGAAGGGAAGGACTCTATGACTATGTTGAGATGTCTATAACAAGGCTCCTCATGGGAAGTGCTGCACTAACCGTTAAGCTACAGTGTCGGCCAATCACAGCGCTCGCTCAGTAATCTATGCAAATGAGCTGGTGCCAACAGCAATTTCTTGTCAATCAAATTCGCCTAACAATTCATTTTAGTTCGCCCTTTCTATGGGATTCGGCTCTTCAGCAGCGAGTGAGTCATTCTGTGTAGATATTTTAGATATTTTTCCATTCTCCTCTGGTAAGTATAAAACATGCGTCTCCCTAAGGTCAAAGTCTCTGCATCTAGTGGCGCATAAATACAGCAGAGATCTATGTTATCATTGGGTGGGCACATAAGGTCTGACTAGCAGCGCTTCGCCTGGTGCTTGAGGACGGTGAAACGGGCTTGAGGACTGTGAAACGGCCAGGCCACCCCAACCTTTTCCCACAGGCCGGGTGGCCAAGAGTAATATGATTTATTTATATAGCGCCATTGTAATCCACAACACTTTACAAGTCAGAGACAACATACACAAAATAAGATACAACATACAGTATCAACAATAGGAATGAGGGCCAGCTGGCAAGAGCTTACGGAATAAAAGGAAATAGCGGTAACGCACATGGTGTAAGAGCTTGTTCTGTGCAACCCTGGAAATAAGATAGGGGGCTCTACATCTATATATATAAAGGTGAAAGCCCTCACTGACTGACTGATTGACTGACTTGCCACTCATTGTCTAACTTACCGGTGTTGTGCAAATGTGAAATTTGGCACAAGCATTCTTAAGGTCCTATATAGGAAGAGTAAAGGGGTCGCAACTTCAATATTCAATTCTAAGTGCAAAAGTGACCTCTTATGTTATGTAATTTCCCGGTGTCGTACAAACGTGGAATTCGGCACAAGCTTTCTTTATGTCCTACATAGGAAAAGTAAAGGGGTCACAACATGATTTATCAATTCTAAGTGCAAAAGTAAGAGAACCCCTATGTTATGTACCTAATCTAATTCTCTAATTTCCAGGTGTCGTACAAACTTGAAATTTGGCACGCTCAATCTTTAGGTCCCACAGAGCAAAAGTAAAAGGGTTGCAACTTGATTATTCAATTGTAATTGCAAACGTATGTGACTCCCTATGTAATGTAAATAATACCACACATCTGTACCGCACAAACGTGACATTTGGTATGAGCATTCTTTAGGTTGTAAATAGGAAAAGTAAAGCAGTCACAATTTGACTATTCAATACTATGTGCAAAATTAAGTGACCCCCTGTGTTATGTAACTTCCCAGTGTCATAAAAACGTGAAAGTTAGCACGACCTTTCTTTAAATACTGACTAGGAAAAGTAAAGGGGTCGCAACTTGATCATTCGATTCTAAGAGCAAAAGTGAGCGACCCCCTATTTTATGTACCTAATCTAAATCTCTAACTTCCTGGGGTCGTACAAACTTGAAATTTGGCATGACCATTCTTTAGTTGCCACATAGGAAAAGTAAAGGTTTGTAATTGTTTGTTCAATTCTTAGTACAGAAGTAAGTGACCCCCTATGTTATGTAACTAATAACACACATCTGAACCGCACAAACATGAAATTTGCCACAACCATTCTTTACATCCTAAATAGGAAAAGTAAAGGGGTCACAACTTCAATATTCAATTCAAAGCGTGAGAAACTGCAAAAATCTGCTATACATGGGATAGTTGCTTTCTCAGAAACCGTAAAGCCTATGGAAATGATTTGTATGCTGAGGAGAATCTATCTCTCCTCTATTTGTATATACTGAGGACAATCTAACTGACCTCTGTGTGCATGTTAAAAGGCTGTAAAGTATTTAGGGAAGCAGCCACGGACTGCATGGATGGAGCATGGCTTCTTAGGCTAAGAAAGGGCTGCAATCCCCAGTCTGGGGTTATATCTGAATAAAAAGCGGCTTAACATTTAAGGGTAAAAAGTGAGCAGAGTGAGAGGGATGGCACATTCTGCAGAGGGACATCGGTACATGCAGCCTGAGGAGAATCTAAAGCTCCACTGTGCGTATACATATTTTATTCTTGGTTCCTCTGAAGTAATCACGACTTCATAACATTTTCTGGGCGAACAAGACGTAAACACCTGTAATAAGTTAACTTGGGCAAAGCCGGCTATATCAGCTAGTGTCTACATAAAGCTGTATGAAGCAGTCACCAGCCATATCTCTGTATATACAGGTGAGAGGTGCAATAGGGTGTGTGGGGGATAGAGTGGGAAGAAGGGGGTCAGCTTTCCAAAGGAGCGTGAATAAGTAACGTAAATGGAGAAGAGTTAAATTGGGGAAGACGGAAGGCCTCCCTAAAAAGATGTGTTTTTAGGGTATGCTGGGTGCTGGGAATAAACCTGATTCTCTGGGTTAGCACATTGCACAGAACTGGTGCAGCTCTGGAAAAATCTTGCAGCCGGGAGTGGGAACTCAGCAGTTGGCACAGCATTGGAGTTGTGGGTCTGAATCCCACCCAGGGCCGGGCGTTGGGGGGGTAAACTGGGCAGTTGCCCCAAGCTCGTACTTCAGGTATTCCGCTGCCTGCTCATTGAAGCTAGTGAGCAGTCAGCTGATGAACACCATATTACAATGGAAGAGTATAGGCAGGGTGACCTACTGCTGGAGTACTGCCTTGTGTCTGGAATGGGACTCCTGGAGGGAAACAAGAGAGGACTCTAAAGTTTTTCATGGGATGATATGATAAAAGAGCTAAAGGGAGGGGAATTGAGGTTTTTACAAGGGACTGTATTTTTCGTTATGGGATTGTATTTTATATGTTGGCGCTGCAACAGCAACTCCATTCTAGATGCAACCCTGATCTGTTGGCTTTTCGCAGTTCACTGTCAAAGCCCACAACGTGGTGACGATTGTACAATTCAAAGGCGTCCAACGTCATAGGAGGATAACTTAGAATGAACCAAGCAGCCCGACTCATCCACAGTTCTCTATCTGGGGTTTGCAGACGTCACCTGCGATCTCTGAATACATAGCGGTACTGTAATCACTTAGACTGTCTACAGAGCACCTGTCAGAGCTGGTATCTACTGCTATATGGTCACTTTATGAGGGTAATATTTGTCATTGCACAGCGGTCTTTATTCAGTACCACTAAACCTCAGTACTTCTGGAAGCGCTGGAAATTAGTGCTACAGATCTGATCGTACCACCTTCTATATTAACTGTATATCGCAGTGTTGTTGATAATATAATTGAGCATTTGGGGCCCCATTTATAATTTTGCCCATCGCCGCACTCTGTCTAAGATCGGCCATGAATCGCAACTTTGCAACATCTGCAAACTGCTTGAGGAGTGTAATGATTTTCTCTCTTCCTCCAAATAAAAGCCCATATGATTGTCTATGAGATGGTTTACAGAGATAGATATTTCCAATACATGCTGGCAGATTTTCTGATGGCATACGAAGAAACTAGTTATTATGTTGCCAAAGCGGTCATACACTATACCATCCTGTGTGCACGAGTAATTACAGTAGATCTGGCCATTATATGACTTGGAGCCCACAGAGGGGAAACTAGTGATAAATGCAGGCTTCATCTCCCTGAGCTCAGCTCTCGAAGGGGTGAAGATGAGCAGTCATGTCGGTCTGTTCTGGGTCTGGGTATAATCTTGTACAGAACAGGCAATGTCATAGGAATTATATATTTATTTTGACTACTTGTTAGACAAGGCTTGTTGAGATATTGTAAAGTAATTTTTGATAGTAGTGTCCCTTCCCTTGTTGAAATGGTAAAATCTGGCTAGAGAGCAGAGGGGAAGAAGGGAAGGACTCTATGACTATGTTGAGATGTCTATAACAAGGCTCCTCATGGGAAGTGCTGCACTAACCGTTAAGCTACAGTGTTGGCCAATCACAGCACTCGCTCAGTAATCTATGCAAATGAGTTGGTGCCAACAGCAATTTCTTGTCAATCAAATTCGCCTAACAATTCATTTTAGTTCGCCCTTTCTATGGGATTCGGCTCTTCAGCAGCGAGTGAGTCATTCTGTGTAGATATTTTAGATATTTTTCCATTCTCCTCTGGTAAGTATAAAACATGCGTCTCCCTAAGGTCAAAGTCTCTGCATCTAGTGGCGCATAAATACAGCAGAGATCTATGTTATCATTGGGTGGGCACATAAGGTCTGACTAGCAGCGCTTCGCCTGGTGCTTGAGGACGGTGAAACGGGCTTGAGGACTGTGAAACGGCCAGGCCACCCCAACCTTTTCCCACAGGCCGGGTGGCCAAGAGTAATATGATTTATTTATATAGCGCCATTGTAATCCACAACACTTTACAAGTCAGAGACAACATACACAAAATAAGATACAACATACAGTATCAACAATAGGAATGAGGGCCAGCTGGCAAGAGCTTACGGAATAAAAGGAAATAGCGGTAACGCACATGGTGTAAGAGCTTGTTCTGTGCAACCCTGGAAATAAGATAGGGGGCTCTACATCTATATATATAAAGGTGAAAGCCCTCACTGACTGACTGATTGACTGACTTGCCACTCATTGTCTAACTTACCGGTGTTGTGCAAATGTGAAATTTGGCACAAGCATTCTTAAGGTCCTATATAGGAAGAGTAAAGGGGTCGCAACTTCAATATTCAATTCTAAGTGCAAAAGTGACCTCTTATGTTATGTAATTTCCCGGTGTCGTACAAACGTGGAATTCGGCACAAGCTTTCTTTATGTCCTACATAGGAAAAGTAAAGGGGTCACAACATGATTTATCAATTCTAAGTGCAAAAGTAAGAGAACCCCTATGTTATGTACCTAATCTAATTCTCTAATTTCCTGGTGTCGTACAAACTTGAAATTTGGCACGCTCAATCTTTAGGTCCCACAGAGCAAAAGTAAAAGGGTTGCAACTTCATTATTCAATTGTAATTGCAAACGTATGTGACTCCCTATGTAATGTAAATAATACCACACATCTGTACCGCACAAACGTGACATTTGGTATGAGCATTCTTTAGGTTGTAAATAGGAAAAGTAAAGCAGTCACAATTTGACTATTCAATACTATGTGCAAAATTAAGTGACCCCCTGTGTTATGTAACTTCCCAGTGTCATAAAAACGTGAAAGTTAGCACGACCTTTCTTTAAATACTGACTAGGAAAAGTAAAGGGGTCGCAACTTGATCATTCGATTCTAAGAGCAAAAGTGAGCGACCCCCTATTTTATGTACCTAATCTAAATCTCTAACTTCCTGGGGTCGTACAAACTTGAAATTTGGCATGACCATTCTTTAGTTGCCACATAGGAAAAGTAAAGGTTTGTAATTGTTTGTTCAATTCTTAGTACAGAAGTAAGTGACCCCCTATGTTATGTAACTAATAACACACATCTGAACCGCACAAACATGAAATTTGCCAAAACCATTCTTTACATCCTAAATAGGAAAAGTAAAGGGGTCACAACTTCAATATTCAATTCAAAGCGTGAGAAACTGCAAAAATCTGCTATACATGGGATAGTTGCTTTCTCAGAAACCGTAAAGCCTATGGAAATGATTTGTATGCTGAGGAGAATCTATCTCTCCTCTATTTGTATATACTGAGGACAATCTAACTGACCTCTGTGTGCATGTTAAAAGGCTGTAAAGTATTTAGGGAAGCAGCCATGGACTGCATGGATGGAGCATGGCTTCTTAGGCTAAGAAAGGGCTGCAATCCCCAGTCTGGAGTTAAATCTGAATAAAAAGCGGCTTAACATTTAAGGGTAAAAAGTGAGCAGAGTGAGAGGGATGGCACATTCTGCAGAGGGACATCGGTACATGCAGCCTGAGGAGAATCTAAAGCTCCACTGTGCGTATACATATTTTATTCTTGGTTCCTCTGAAGTAATCACGATTTCATAACATTTTCTGGGCGAACAAGACGTAAACACCTGTAATAAGTTAACTTGGGCAAAGCCGGCTATATCAGCTAGTGTCTACATAAAGCTGTATGAAGCAGTCACCAGCCATATCTCTGTATATACAGGTGAGAGGTGCAATAGGGTGTGTGGGGGATAGAGTGGGAAGAAGGGGGTCAGCTTTCCAAAGGAGCGTGAATAAGTAACGTAAATGGAGAAGAGTTAAATTGGGGAAGACGGAAGGCCTCCCTAAAAAGATGTGTTTTTAGGGTATGCTGGGTGCTGGGAATAAACCTGATTCTCTGGGTTAGCACATTGCACAGAACTGGTGCAGCTCTGGAAAAATCTTGCAGCCGGGAGTGGGAACTCAGCAGTTGGCACAGCATTGGAGTTGTGGGTCTGAATCCCACCCAGGGCCGGGCGTTGGGGGGGTAAACTGGGCAGTTGCCCCAAGCTCCTACTTCAGGTATTCCGCTGCCTGTTCATTGAAGCTAGTGAGCAGTCAGCTGATGAACACCATATTACAATGGAAGAGTATAGGCAGGGTGACCTACTGCTGGAGTACTGCCTTGTGTCTGGAATGGGACTCCTGGAGGGAAACAAGAGAGGACTCTAAAGTTTTTCATGGGATGATATGATAAAAGAGCTAAAGGGAGGGGAATTGAGGTTTTTACAAGGGACTGTATTTTTCGTTATGGGATTGTATTTTATATGTTGGCGCTGCAAGAGCAACTCCATTCTAGATGCAACCCTGATCTGTTGGCTTTTCGCAGTTCACTGTCAAAGCCCACAACGTGGTGACGATTGTACAATTCAAAGGCGTCCAACGTCATAGGAGGATAACTTAGAATGAACCAAGCAGCCCGACTCATCCACAGTTCTCTATCTGGGGTTTGCAGACGTCACCTGCGATCTCTGAATACATAGCGGTACTGTAATCACTTAGACTGTCTACAGAGCACCTGTCAGAGCTGGTATCTACTGCTACATGGTCACTTTATGAGGGTAATATTTGTCATTGCACAGCGGTCTTTATTCAGTACCACTAAACCTCAGTACTTCTGGAAGCGCTGGAAATTAGTGCTACAGATCTGATCGTACCACCTTCTATTATTAACTGTATATCACACTGTTGTTGATAATATAATTGAGCATTTGGGGCCCCATTTATAATTTTGCCCATCGCCGCACTCTGTCTAAGATCGGCCATGAATCGCAACTTTGCAACATCTGCAAACTGCTTGAGGAGTGTAATGATTTTCTCTCTTCCTCCAAATAAAAGCCCATATGATTGTCTATGAGATGGTTTACAGAGATAGATATTTCCAATACATGCTGGCAGATTTTCTGATGGCATACGAAGAAACTAGTTATTATGTTGCCAAAGCGGTCATACACTATGCCATCCTGTGTGCACGAGTAATTACAGTAGATCTGGCCATTATATGACTTGGAGCCCACAGAGGGGAAACTAGTGATAAATGCAGGCTTCATCTCCCTGAGCTCAGCTCTCGAAGGGGTGAAGATGAGCAGTCATGTCGGTCTGTTCTGGGTCTGGGTATAATCTTGTACAGAACAGGCAATGTCATAGGAATTATATATTTATTTTGACTACTTGTTAGACAAGGCTTGTTGAGATGTTATAAAGTAATTTTTGATAGTAGTGTCCCTTCCCTTGTTGAAATGGTAAAATCTGGCTAGAGAGCAGAGGGGAAGAAGGGAAGGACTCTATGACTATGTTGAGATGTCTATAACAAGGCTCCTCATGGGAAGTGCTGCACTAACCGTTAAGCTACAGTGTCGGCCAATCACAGCACTCGCTCAGTAATCTATGCAAATGAGCTGGTGCCAACAGCAATTTCTTGTCAATCAAATTCGCCTAACAATTCATTTTAGTTCGCCCTTTCTATGGGATTCGGCTCTTCAGCAGCGAGTGAGTCATTCTGTGTAGATATTTTAGATATTTTTCCATTCTCCTCTGGTAAGTATAAAACATGCGTCTCCCTAAGGTCAAAGTCTCTGCATCTAGTGGCGCATAAATACAGCAGAGATCTATGTTATCATTGGGTGGGCACATAAGGTCTGACTAGCAGCGCTTCGCCTGGTGCTTGAGGACGGTGAAACGGGCTTGAGGACTGTGAAACGGCCAGGCCACCCCAACCTTTTCCCACAGGCCGGGTGGCCAAGAGTAATATGATTTATTTATATAGCGCCATTGTAATCCACAACACTTTACAAGTCAGAGACAACATACACAAAATAAGATACCACATACAGTATCAACAATAGGAATGAGGGCCAGCTGGCAAGAGCTTACGGAATAAAAGGAAATAGCGGTAACGCACATGGTGTAAGAGCTTGTTCTGTGCAACCCTGGAAATAAGATAGGGGGCTCTACATCTATATATATATAAAGGTGAAAGCCCTCACTGACTGACTGATTGACTGACTTGCCACTCATTGTCTAACTTACCGGTGTTGTGCAAATCTGAAATTTGGCACAAGCATTCTTAAGATCCTATATAGGAAGAGTAAAGGGGTCGCAACTTAAATATTCAATTCTAAGTGCAAAAGTGACCTCTTATGTTATGTAATTTCCCGGTGTCGTACAAACGTGGAATTCGGCACAAGCTTTCTTTATGTCCTACATAGGAAAAGTAAAGGGGTCACAACATGGGTTATCAATTCTAAGTGCAAAAGTAAGAGAACCCCTATGTTATGTACCTAATCTAATTCTCTAATTTCCTGGTGTCGTACAAACTTGAAATTTGGCACGCTCAATCTTTAGGTCCCACAGAGCAAAAGTAAAAGGGTTGCAACTTGATTATTCAATTGTAATTGCAAACGTATGTGACTCCCTATGTAATGTAAATAATACCACACATCTGTACCGCACAAACGTGACATTTGGTATGAGCATTCTTTAGGTTGTAAATAGGAAAAGTAAAGCAGTCACAATTTGACTATTCAATACTATGTGCAAAATTAAGTGACCCCCTGTGTTATGTAACTTCCCAGTGTCATAAAAACGTGAAAGTTAGCACGACCTTTCTTTAAATACTGACTAGGAAAAGTAAAGGGGTCGCAACTTGATCATTCGATTCTAAGAGCAAAAGTGAGCGACCCCCTATTTTATGTACCTAATCTAAATCTCTAACTTCCTGGGGTCGTACAAACTTGAAATTTGGCATGACCATTCTTTAGTTGCCACATAGGAAAAGTAAAGGTTTGTAATTGTTTGTTCAATTCTTAGTACAGAAGTAAGTGACCCCCTATGTTATGTAACTAATAACACACATCTGAACCGCACAAACATGAAATTTGCCACAACCATTCTTTACATCCTAAATAGGAAAAGTAAAGGGGTCACAACTTCAATATTCAATTCAAAGCGTGAGAAACTGCAAAAATCTGCTATACATGGGATAGTTGCTTTCTCAGAAACCGTAAAGCCTATGGAAATGATTTGTATGCTGAGGAGAATCTATCTCTCCTCTATTTGTATATACTGAGGACAATCTAACTGACCTCTGTGTGCATGTTAAAAGGCTGTAAACTATTTAGGGAAGCAGCCACGGACTGCATGGATGGAGCATGGCTTCTTAGGCTAAGAAAGGGCTGCAATCCCCAGTCTGGGGTTAAATCTGAATAAAAAGTGGCTTAACATTTAAGGGTAAAAAGTGAGCAGAGTGAGAGGGATGGCACATTCTGCAGAGGGACATCGGTACATGCAGCCTGAGGAGAATCTAAAGCTCCACTGTGCGTATACATATTTTATTCTTGGTTCCTCTGAAGTAATCACGACTTCATAACATTTTCTGGGCGAACAAGACGTAAACACCTGTAATAAGTTAACTTGGGCAAAGCCGGCTATATCAGCTAGTGTCTACATAAAGCTGTATGAAGCAGTCACCAGCCATATCTCTGTATATACAGGTGAGAGGTGCAATAGGGTGTGTGGGGGATAGAGTGGGAAGAAGGGGGTCAGCTTTCCAAAGGAGCGTGAATAAGTAACGTAAATGGAGAAGAGTTAAATTGGGGAAGACGGAAGGCCTCCCTAAAAAGATGTGTTTTTAGGGTATGCTGGGTGCTGGGAATAAACCTGATTCTCTGGGTTAGCACATTGCACAGAACTGGTGCAGCTCTGGAAAAATCTTGCAGCCGGGAGTGGGAACTCAGCAGTTGGAACAGCATTGGAGTTGTGGGTCTGAATCCCACCCAGGGCCGGGCGTTGGGGGGGTAAACTGGGCAGTTGCCCCAAGCTCCTACTTCAGGTATTCCGCTGCCTGTTCATTGAAGCTAGTGAGCAGTCAGCTGATGAACACCATATTACAATGGAAGAGTATAGGCAGGGTGACCTACTGCTGGAGTACTGCCTTGTGTCTGGAATGGGACTCCTGGAGGGAAACAAGAGAGGACTCTAAAGTTTTTCATGGGATGATATGATAAAAGAGCTAAAGGGAGGGGAATTGAGGTTTTTACAAGGGACTGTATTTTTCGTTATGGGATTGTATTTTATATGTTGGCGCTGCAAGAGCAACTCCATTCTAGATGCAACCCTGATCTGTTGGCTTTTCGCAGTTCACTGTCAAAGCCCACAACGTGGTGACGATTGTACAATTCAAAGGCGTCCAACGTCATAGGAGGATAACTTAGAATGAACCAAGCAGCCCGACTCATCCACAGTTCTCTATCTGGGGTTTGCAGACGTCACCTGCGATCTCTGAATACATAGCGGTACTGTAATCACTTAGACTGTCTACAGAGCACCTGTCAGAGCTGGTATCTACTGCCACATGGTCACTTTATGAGGGTAATATTTGTCATTGCACAGCGGTCTTTATTCAGTACCACTAAACCTCAGTACTTCTGGAAGCGCTGGAAATTAGTGCTACAGATCTGATCGTACCACCTTCTATATTAACTGTATATCACAGTGTTGTTGATAATATAATTGAGCATTTGGGGCCCCATTTATAATTTTGCCCATCGCCGCACTCTGTCTAAGATCGGCCATGAATCGCAACTTTGCAACATCTGCAAACTGCTTGAGGAGTGTAATGATTTTCTCTCTTCCTCCAAATAAAAGCCCATATGATTGTCTATGAGATGGTTTACAGAGATAGATATTTCCAATACATGCTGGCAGATTTTCTGATGGCATACGAAGAAACTAGTTATTATGTTGCCAAAGCGGTCATACACTATGCCATCCTGTGTGCACGAGTAATTACAGTAGATCTGGCCATTATATGACTTGGAGCCCACAGAGGGGAAACTAGTGATAAATGCAGGCTTCATCTCCCTGAGCTCAGCTCTCGAAGGGGTGAAGATGAGCAGTCATGTCGGTCTGTTCTGGGTCTGGGTATAATCTTGTACAGAACAGGCAATGTCATAGGAATTATATATTTATTTTGACTACTTGTTAGACAAGGCTTGTTGAGATGTTATAAAGTAATTTTTGATAGTAGTGTCCCTTCCCTTGTTGAAATGGTAAAATCTGGCTAGAGAGCAGAGGGGAAGAAGGGAAGGACTCTATGACTATGTTGAGATGTCTATAACAAGGCTCCTCATGGGAAGTGCTGCACTAACCGTTAAGCTACAGTGTCGGCCAATCACAGCGCTCGCTCAGTAATCTATGCAAATGAGCTGGTGCCAACAGCAATTTCTTGTCAATCAAATTCGCCTAACAATTCATTTTAGTTCGCCCTTTCTATGGGATTCGGCTCTTCAGCAGCGAGTGAGTCATTCTGTGTAGATATTTTAGATATTTTTCCATTCTCCTCTGGTAAGTATAAAACATGCGTCTCCCTAAGGTCAAAGTCTCTGCATCTAGTGGCGCATAAATACAGCAGAGATCTATGTTATCATTGGGTGGGCACATAAGGTCTGACTAGCAGCGCTTCGCTTGGTGCTTGAGGACGGTGAAACGGGCTTGAGGACTGTGAAACGGCCAGGCCACCCCAACCTTTTCCCACAGGCCGGGTGGCCAAGAGTAATATGATTTATTTATATAGCGCCATTGTAATCCACAACACTTTACAAGTCAGAGACAACATACACAAAATAAGATACAACATACAGTATCAACAATAGGAATGAGGGCCAGCTGGCAAGAGCTTACGGAATAAAAGGAAATAGCGGTAACGCACATGGTGTAAGAGCTTGTTCTGTGCAACCCTGGAAATAAGATAGGGGACTCTACATCTATATATATATAAAGGTGAAAGCCCTCACTGACTGACTGATTGACTGACTTGCCACTCATTGTCTAACTTACCGGTGTTGTGCAAATGTGAAATTTGGCACAAGCATTCTTAAGGTCCTGTATAGGAAGAGTAAAGGGGTCGCAACTTCAATATTCAATTCTAAGTGCAAAAGTGACCTCTTATGTTATGTAATTTCCCGGTGTCGTACAAACGTGGAATTCGGCACAAGCTTTCTTTATGTCCTACATAGGAAAAGTAAAGGGGTCACAACATGGGTTATCAATTCTAAGTGCAAAAGTAAGAGAACCCCTATGTTATGTACCTAATCTAATTCTCTAATTTCCTGGTGTCGTACAAACTTGAAATTTGGCACGCTCAATCTTTAGGTCCCACAGAGCAAAAGTAAAAGGGTTGCAACTTGATTATTCAATTGTAATTGCAAACGTATGTGACTCCCTATGTAATGTAAATAATACCACACATCTGTACCGCACAAACGTGACATTTGGTATGAGCATTCTTTAGGTTGTAAATAGGAAAAGTAAAGCAGTCACAATTTGACTATTCAATACTATGTGCAAAATTAAGTGACCCCCTGTGTTATGTAACTTCCCAGTGTCATAAAAACGTGAAAGTTAGCACGACCTTTCTTTAAATACTGACTAGGAAAAGTAAAGGGGTCGCAACTTGATCATTCGATTCTAAGAGCAAAAGTGAGCGACCCCCTATTTTATGTACCTAATCTAAATCTCTAACTTCCTGGGGTCGTACAAACTTGAAATTTGGCATGACCATTCTTTAGTTGCCACATAGAAAAAGTAAAGGTTTGTAATTGTTTGTTCAATTCTTAGTACAGAAGTAAGTGACCCCCTATGTTATGTAACTAATAACACACATCTGAACCGCACAAACATGAAATTTGCCACAACCATTCTTTACATCCTAAATAGGAAAAGTAAAGGGGTCACAACTTCAATATTCAATTCAAAGCGTGAGAAACTGCAAAAATCTGCTATACATGGGATAGTTGCTTTCTCAGAAACCGTAAAGCCTATGGAAATGATTTGTATGCTGAGGAGAATCTATCTCTCCTCTATTTGTATATACTGAGGACAATCTAACTGACCTCTGTGTGCATGTTAAAAGGCTGTAAAGTATTTAGGGAAGCAGCCACGGACTGCATGGATGGAGCATGGCTTCTTAGGCTAAGAAAGGGCTGCAATCCCCAGTCTGGGGTTAAATCTGAATAAAAAGTGGCTTAACATTTAAGGGTAAAAAGTGAGCAGAGTGAGAGGGATGGCACATTCTGCAGAGGGACATCGGTACATGCAGCCTGAGGAGAATCTAAAGCTCCACTGTGCGTATACATATTTTATTCTTGGTTCCTCTGAAGTAATCACGACTTCATAACATTTTCTGGGCGAACAAGACGTAAACACCTGTAATAAGTTAACTTGGGCAAAGCCGGCTATATCAGCTAGTGTCTACATAAAGCTGTATGAAGCAGTCACCAGCCATATCTCTGTATATACAGGTGAGAGGTGCAATAGGGTGTGTGGGGGATAGAGTGGGAAGAAGGGGGTCAGCTTTCCAAAGGAGCGTGAATAAGTAACGTAAATGGAGAAGAGTTAAATTGGGGAAGACGGAAGGCCTCCCTAAAAAGATGTGTTTTTAGGGTATGCTGGGTGCTGGGAATAAACCTGATTCTCTGGGTTAGCACATTGCACAGAACTGGTGCAGCTCTGGAAAAATCTTGCAGCCGGGAGTGGGAGCTCGGCAGTTGGAACAGCATTGGAGTTGTGGGTCTGAATCCCACCCAGGGCCGGGCGTTGGGGGGGTAAACTGGGCAGTTGCCCCAAGCTCCTACTTCAGGTATTCCGCTGCCTGTTCATTGAAGCTAGTGAGCAGTCAGCTGATGAACACCATATTACAATGGAAGAGTATAGGCAGGGTGACCTACTGCTGGAGTACTGCCTCGTGTCTGGAATGGGACTCCTGGAGGGAAACAAGAGAGGACTCTAAAGTTTTTCATGGGATGATATGATAAAAGAGCTAAAGGGAGGGGAATTGAGGTTTTTACAAGGGACTGTATTTTTCGTTATGGGATTGTATTTTATATGTTGGCGCTGCAAGAGCAACTCCATTCTAGATGCAACCCTGATCTGTTGGCTTTTCGCAGTTCACTGTCAAAGCCCACAACGTGGTGACGATTGTACAATTCAAAGGCGTCCAACGTCATAGGAGGATAACTTAGAATGAACCAAGCAGCCCGACTCATCCACAGTTCTCTATCTGGGGTTTGCAGACGTCACCTGCGATCTCTGAATACATAGCGGTACTGTAATCACTTAGACTGTCTACAGAGCACCTGTCAGAGCTGGTATCTACTGCCACATGGTCACTTTATGAGGGTAATATTTGTCATTGCACAGCGGTCTTTATTCAGTACCACTAAACCTCAGTACTTCTGGAAGCGCTGGAAATTAGTGCTACAGATCTGATCGTACCACCTTCTATATTAACTGTATATCACAGTGTTGTTGATAATATAATTGAGCATTTGGGGCCCCATTTATAATTTTGCCCATCGCCGCACTCTGTCTAAGATCGGCCATGAATCGCAACTTTGCAACATCTGCAAACTGCTTGAGGAGTGTAATGATTTTCTCTCTTCCTCCAAATAAAAGCCCATATGATTGTCTATGAGATGGTTTACAGAGATAGATATTTCCAATACATGCTGGCAGATTTTCTGATGGCATACGAAGAAACTAGTTATTATGTTGCCAAAGCGGTCATACACTATGCCATCCTGTGTGCACGAGTAATTACAGTAGATCTGGCCATTATATGACTTGGAGCCCACAGAGGGGAAACTAGTGATAAATGCAGGCTTCATCTCCCTGAGCTCAGCTCTCGAAGGGGTGAAGATGAGCAGTCATGTCGGTCTGTTCTGGGTCTGGGTATAATCTTGTACAGAACAGGCAATGTCATAGGAATTATATATTTATTTTGACTACTTGTTAGACAAGGCTTGTTGAGATGTTATAAAGTAATTTTTGATAGTAGTGTCCCTTCCCTTGTTGAAATGGTAAAATCTGGCTAGAGAGCAGAGGGGAAGAAGGGAAGGACTCTATGACTATGTTGAGATGTCTATAACAAGGCTCCTCATGGGAAGTGCTGCACTAACCGTTAAGCTACAGTGTCGGCCAATCACAGCGCTCGCTCAGTAATCTATGCAAATGAGCTGGTGTCAACAGCAATTTCTTGTCAATCAAATTCGCCTAACAATTCATTTTAGTTCGCCCTTTCTATGGGATTCGGCTCTTCAGCAGCGAGTGAGTCATTCTGTGTAGATATTTTAGATATTTTTCCATTCTCCTCTGGTAAGTATAAAACATGCGTCTCCCTAAGGTCAAAGTCTCTGCATCTAGTGGCGCATAAATACAGCAGAGATCTATGTTATCATTGGGTGGGCACATAAGGTCTGACTAGCAGCGCTTCGCCTGGTGCTTGAGGACGGTGAAACGGGCTTGAGGACTGTGAAACGGCCAGGCCACCCCAACCTTTTCCCACAGGCCGGGTGGCCAAGAGTAATATGATTTATTTATATAGCGCCATTGCAATCCACAACACTTTACAAGTCAGAGACAACATACACAAAATAAGATACAACATACAGTATCAACAATAGGAATGAGGGCCAGCTGGCAAGAGCTTACGGAATAAAAGGAAATAGCGGTAACGCACATGGTGTAAGAGCTTGTTCTGTGCAACCCTGGAAATAAGATAGGGGGCTCTACATCTATATATATAAAGGTGAAAGCCCTCACTGACTGACTGATTGACTGGCTTGCCACTCATTGTCTAACTTACCGGTGTTGTGCAAATGTGAAATTTGGCACAAGCATTCTTAAGGTAATATATAGGAAGAGTAAAGGGGTCGCAACTTCAATATTCAATTCTAAGTGCAAAAGTGACCTCTTATGTTATGTAATTTCCCGGTGTCGTACAAACGTGGAATTCGGCACAAGCTTTCTTTATGTCCTACATAGGAAAAGTAAAGGGGTCACAACATGGGTTATCAATTCTAAGTGCAAAAGTAAGAGAACCCCTATGTTATGTACCTAATCTAATTCTCTAATTTCCTGGTGTCGTACAAACTTGAAATTTGGCACGCTCAATCTTTAGGTCCCACAGAGCAAAAGTAAAAGGGTTGCAACTTGATTATTCAATTGTAATTGCAAACGTATGTGACTCCCTATGTAATGTAAATAATACCACACATCTGTACCGCACAAACGTGACATTTGGTATGAGCATTCTTTAGGTTGTAAATAGGAAAAGTAAAGCAGTCACAATTTGACTATTCAATACTATGTGCAAAATTAAGTGACCCCCTGTGTTATGTAACTTCCCAGTGTCATAAAAACGTGAAAGTTAGCACGACCTTTCTTTAAATACTGACTAGGAAAAGTAAAGGGGTCGCAACTTGATCATTCGATTCTAAGAGCAAAAGTGAGCGACCCCCTATTTTATGTACCTAATCTAAATCTCTAACTTCCTGGGGTCGTACAAACTTGAAATTTGGCATGACCATTCTTTAGTTGCCACATAGGAAAAGTAAAGGTTTGTAATTGTTTGTTCAATTCTTAGTACAGAAGTAAGTGACCCCCTATGTTATGTAACTAATAACACACATCTGAACCGCACAAACATGAAATTTGCCACAACCATTCTTTACATCCTAAATAGGAAAAGTAAAGGGGTCACAACTTCAATATTCAATTCAAAGCGTGAGAAACTGCAAAAATCTGCTATACATGGGATAGTTGCTTTCTCAGAAACCGTAAAGCCTATGGAAATGATTTGTATGCTGAGGAGAATCTATCTCTCCTCTATTTGTATATACTGAGGACAATCTAACTGACCTCTGTGTGCATGTTAAAAGGCTGTAAAGTATTTAGGGAAGCAGCCACGGACTGCATGGATGGAGCATGGCTTCTTAGGCTAAGAAAGGGCTGCAATCCCCAGTCTGGGGTTAAATCTGAATAAAAAGCGGCTTAACATTTAAGGGTAAAAAGTGAGCAGAGTGAGAGGGATGGCACATTCTGCAGAGGGACATCGGTACATGCAGCCTGAGGAGAATCTAAAGCTCCACTGTGCGTATACATATTTTATTCTTGGTTCCTCTGAAGTAATCACGACTTCATAACATTTTCTGGGCGAACAAGACGTAAACACCTGTAATAAGTTAACTTGGGCAAAGCCGGCTATATCAGCTAGTGTCTACATAAAGCTGTATGAAGCAGTCACCAGCCATATCTCTGTATATACAGGTGAGAGGTGCAATAGGGTGTGTGGGGGATAGAGTGGGAAGAAGGGGGTCAGCTTTCCAAAGGAGCGTGAATAAGTAACGTAAATGGAGAAGAGTTAAATTGGGGAAGACGGAAGGCCTCCCTAAAAAGATGTGTTTTTAGGGTATGCTGGGTGCTGGGAATAAACCTGATTCTCTGGGTTAGCACATTGCACAGAACTGGTGCAGCTCTGGAAAAATCTTGCAGCCGGGAGTGGGAATTCAGCAGTTGGCACAGCATTGGAGTTGTGGGTCTGAATCCCACCCAGGGCCGGGCGTTGGGGGGGTAAACTGGGCAGTTGCCCCAAGCTCCTACTTCAGGTATTCCGCTGCCTGTTCATTGAAGCTAGTGAGCAGTCAGCTGATGAACACCATATTACAATGGAAGAGTATAGGCAGGGTGACCTACTGCTGGAGTACTGCCTTGTGTCTGGAATGGGACTCCTGGAGGGAAACAAGAGAGGACTCTAAAGTTTTTCATGGGATGATATGATAAAAGAGCTAAAGGGAGGGGAATTGAGGTTTTTACAAGGGACTGTATTTTTCGTTATGGGATTGTATTTTATATGTTGGCGCTGCAAGAGCAACTCCATTCTAGATGCAACCCTGATCTGTTGGCTTTTCGCAGTTCACTGTCAAAGCCCACAACGTGGTGACGATTGTACAATTCAAAGGCGTCCAACGTCATAGGAGGATAACTTAGAATGAACCAAGCAGCCCGACTCATCCACAGTTCTCTATCTGGGGTTTGCAGACGTCACCTGCGATCTCTGAATACATAGCGGTACTGTAATCACTTAGACTGTCTACAGAGCACCTGTCAGAGCTGGTATCTACTGCTACATGGTCACTTTATGAGGGTAATATTTGTCATTGCACAGCGGTCTTTATTCAGTACCACTAAACCTCAGTACTTCTGGAAGCGCTGGAAATTAGTGCTACAGATCTGATCGTACCACCTTCTATATTAACTGTATATCACAGTGTTGTTGATAATATAATTGAGCATTTGGGGCCCCATTTATAATTTTGCCCATCGCCGCACTCTGTCTAAGATCGGCCATGAATCGCAACTTTGCAACATCTGCAAACTGCTTGAGGAGTGTAATGATTTTCTCTCTTCCTCCAAATAAAAGCCCATATGATTGTCTATGAGATGGTTTACAGAGATAGATATTTCCAATACATGCTGGCAGATTTTCTGATGGCATACGAAGAAACTAGTTATTATGTTGCCAAAGCGGTCATACACTATGCCATCCTGTGTGCACGAGTAATTACAGTAGATCTGGCCATTATATGACTTGGAGCCCACAGAGGGGAAACTAGTGATAAATGCAGGCTTCATCTCCCTGAGCTCAGCTCTCGAAGGGGTGAAGATGAGCAGTCATGTCGGTCTGTTCTGGGTCTGGGTATAATCTTGTACAGAACAGGCAATGTCATAGGAATTATATATTTATTTTGACTACTTGTTAGACAAGGCTTGTTGAGATGTTATAAAGTAATTTTTGATAGTAGTGTCCCTTCCCTTGTTGAAATGGTAAAATCTGGCTAGAGAGCAGAGGGGAAGAAGGGAAGGACTCTATGACTATGTTGAGATGTCTATAACAAGGCTCCTCATGGGAAGTGCTGCACTAACCGTTAAGCTACAGTGTCGGCCAATCACAGCGCTCGCTCAGTAATCTATGCAAATGAGCTGGTGCCAACAGCAATTTCTTGTCAATCAAATTCGCCTAACAATTCATTTTAGTTCGCCCTTTCTATGGGATTCGGCTCTTCAGCAGCGAGTGAGTCATTCTGTGTAGATATTTTAGATATTTTTCCATTCTCCTCTGGTAAGTATAAACCATGCGTCTCCCTAAGGTCAAAGTCTCTGCATCTAGTGGCGCATAAATACAGCAGAGATCTATGTTATCATTGGGTGGGCACATAAGGTCTGACTAGCAGCGCTTCGCCTGGTGCTTGAGGACGGTGAAACGGGCTTGAGGACTGTGAAACGGCCAGGCCACCCCAACCTTTTCCCACAGGCCGGGTGGCCAAGAGTAATATGATTTATTTATATAGCGCCATTGCAATCCACAACACTTTACAAGTCAGAGACAACATACACAAAATAAGATACAACATACAGTATCAACAATAGGAATGAGGGCCAGCTGGCAAGAGCTTACGGAATAAAAGGAAATAGCGGTAACGCACATGGTGTAAGAGCTTGTTCTGTGCAACCCTGGAAATAAGATAGGGGGCTCTACATCTATATATATAAAGGTGAAAGCCCTCACTGACTGACTGATTGACTGACTTGCCACTCATTGTCTAACTTACCGGTGTTGTGCAAATGTGAAATTTGGCACAAGCATTCTTAAGGTCCTATATAGAAAGAGTAAAGGGGTCGCAACTTCAATATTCAATTCTAAGTGCAAAAGTGACCTCTTATGTTATGTAATTTCCCGGTGTCGTACAAACGTGGAATTCGGCACAAGCTTTCTTTATGTCCTACATAGGAAAAGTAAAGGGGTCACAACATGGGTTATCAATTCTAAGTGCAAAAGTAAGAGAACCCCTATGTTATGTACCTAATCTAATTCTCTAATTTCCTGGTGTCGTACAAACTTGAAATTTGGCACGCTCAATCTTTAGGTCCCACAGAGCAAAAGTAAAAGGGTTGCAACTTGATTATTCAATTGTAATTGCAAACGTATGTGACTCCCTATGTAATGTAAATAATACCACACATCTGTACCGCACAAACGTGACATTTGGTATGAGCATTCTTTAGGTTGTAAATAGGAAAAGTAAAGCAGTCACAATTTGACTATTCAATACTATGTGCAAAATTAAGTGACCCCCTGTGTTATGTAACTTCCCAGTGTCATAAAAACGTGAAAGTTAGCACGACCTTTCTTTAAATACTGACTAGGAAAAGTAAAGGGGTCGCAACTTGATCATTCGATTCTAAGAGCAAAAGTGAGCGACCCCCTATTTTATGTACCTAATCTAAATCTCTAACTTCCTGGGGTCGTACAAACTTGAAATTTGGCATGACCATTCTTTAGTTGCCACATAGGAAAAGTAAAGGTTTGTAATTGTTTGTTCAATTCTTAGTACAGAAGTAAGTGACCCCCTATGTTATGTAACTAATAACACACATCTGAACCGCACAAACATGAAATTTGCCACAACCATTCTTTACATCCTAAATAGGAAAAGTAAAGGGGTCACAACTTCAATATTCAATTCATAGCGTGAGAAACTGCAAAAATCTGCTATACATGGGATAGTTGCTTTCTCAGAAACCGTAAAGCCTATGGAAATGATTTGTATGCTGAGGAGAATCTATCTCTCCTCTATTTGTATATACTGAGGACAATCTAACTGACCTCTGTGTGCATGTTAAAAGGCTGTAAAGTATTTAGGGAAGCAGCCACGGACTGCATGGATGGAGCATGGCTTCTTAGGCTAAGAAAGGGCTGCAATCCCCAGTCTGGGGTTAAATCTGAATAAAAAGCGGCTTAACATTTAAGGGTAAAAAGTGAGCAGAGTGAGAGGGATGGCACATTCTGCAGAGGGACATCGGTACATGCAGCCTGAGGAGAATCTAAAGCTCCACTGTGCGTATACATATTTTATTCTTGGTTCCTCTGAAGTAATCACGACTTCATAACATTTTCTGGGCGAACAAGACGTAAACACCTGTAATAAGTTAACTTGGGCAAAGCCGGCTATATCAGCTAGTGTCTACATAAAGCTGTATGAAGCAGTCACCAGCCATATCTCTGTATATACAGGTGAGAGGTGCAATAGGGTGTGTGGGGGATAGAGTGGGAAGAAGGGGGTCAGCTTTCCAAAGGAGCGTGAATAAGTAACGTAAATGGAGAAGAGTTAAATTGGGGAAGACGGAAGGCCTCCCTAAAAAGATGTGTTTTTAGGGTATGCTGGGTGCTGGGAATAAACCTGATTCTCTGGGTTAGCACATTGCACAGAACTGGTGCAGCTCTGGAAAAATCTTGCAGCCGGGAGTGGGAACTCAGCAGTTGGCACAGCATTGGAGTTGTGGGTCTAAATCCCACCCAGGGCCGGGCGTTGGGGGGGTAAACTGGGCCTTTTCCCCCAAGCTCCTACTTCAGGTATTCCGCTGCCTGTTCATTGAAGCTAGTGAGCAGTCAGCTGATGAACACCATATTACAATGGAAGAGTATAGGCAGGGTGACCTAATGCTGGAGTACTGCCTTGTGTCTGGAATGGGACTCCTGGAGGGAAACAAGAGAGGACTCTAAAGTTTTTCATGGGATGATATGATAAAAGAGCTAAAGGGAGGGGAATTGAGGTTTTTACAAGGGACTGTATTTTTCGTTATGGGATTGTATTTTATATGTTGGCGCTGCAAGAGCAACTCCATTCTAGATGCAACCCTGATCTGTTGGCTTTTCGCAGTTCACTGTCAAAGCCCACAACGTGGTGACGATTGTACAATTCAAAGGCGTCCAACGTCATAGGAGGATAACTTAGAATGAACCAAGCAGCCCGACTCATCCACAGTTCTCTATCTGGGGTTTGCAGACGTCACCTGCGATCTCTGAATACATAGCGGTACTGTAATCACTTAGACTGTCTACAGAGCACCTGTCAGAGCTGGTATCTACTGCTACATGGTCACTTTATGAGGGTAATATTTGTCATTGCACAGCGGTCTTTATTCAGTACCACTAAACCTCAGTACTTCTGGAAGCGCTGGAAATTAGTGCTACAGATCTGATCGTACCACCTTCTATATTAACTGTATATCACAGTGTTGTTGATAATATAATTGAGCATTTGGGGCCCCATTTATAATTTTGCCCATCGCCGCACTCTGTCTAAGATCGGCCATGAATCGCAACTTTGCAACATCTGCAAACTGCTTGAGGAGTGTAATGATTTTCTCTCTTCCTCCAAATAAAAGCCCATATGATTGTCTATGAGATGGTTTACAGAGATAGATATTTCCAATACATGCTGGCAGATTTTCTGATGGCATACGAAGAAACTAGTTATTATGTTGCCAAAGCGGTCATACACTATGCCATCCTGTGTGCACGAGTAATTACAGTAGATCTGGCCATTATATGACTTGGAGCCCACAGAGGGGAAACTAGTGATAAATGCAGGCTTCATCTCCCTGAGCTCAGCTCTCGAAGGGGTGAAGATGAGCAGTCATGTCGGTCTGTTCTGGGTCTGGGTATAATCTTGTACAGAACAGGCAATGTCATAGGAATTATATATTTATTTTGACTACTTGTTAGACAAGGCTTGTTGAGATGTTATAAAGTAATTTTTGATAGTAGTGTCCCTTCCCTTGTTGAAATGGTAAAATCTGGCTAGAGAGCAGAGGGGAAGAAGGGAAGGACTCTATGACTATGTTGAGATGTCTATAACAAGGCTCCTCATGGGAAGTGCTGCACTAACCGTTAAGCTACAGTGTCGGCAAATCACAGCGCTCGCTCAGTAATCTATGCAAATGAGCTGGTGCCAACAGCAATTTCTTGTCAATCAAATTCGCCTAACAATTCATTTTAGTTCGCCCTTTCTATGGGATTCGGCTCTTCAGCAGCGAGTGAGTCATTCTGTGTAGATATTTTAGATATTTTTCCATTCTCCTCTGGTAAGTATAAAACATGCGTCTCCCTAAGGTCAAAGTCTCTGCATCTAGTGGCGCATAAATACAGCAGAGATCTATGTTATCATTGGGTGGGCACATAAGGTCTGACTAGCAGCGCTTCGCCTGGTGCTTGAGGACGGTGAAACGGGCTTGAGGACTGTGAAACGGCCAGGCCACCCCAACCTTTTCCCACAGGCCGGGTGGCCAAGAGTAATATGATTTATTTATATAGCGCCATTGTAATCCACAACACTTTACAAGTCAGAGACAACATACACAAAATAAGATACAACATACAGTATCAACAATAGGAATGAGGGCCAGCTGGCAAGAGCTTACGGAATAAAAGGAAATAGCGGTAACGCACATGGTGTAAGAGCTTGTTCTGTGCAACCCTGGAAATAAGATAGGGGGCTCTACATCTATATATATAAAGGTGAAAGCCCTCACTGACTGACTGATTGACTGACTTGCCACTCATTGTCTAACTTACCGGTGTTGTGCAAATGTGAAATTTGGCACAAGCATTCTTAAGGTCCTATATAGGAAGAGTAAAGGGGTCGCAACTTCAATATTCAATTCTAAGTGCAAAAGTGACCTCTTATGTTATGTAATTTCCCGGTGTCGTACAAACGTGGAATTCGGCACAAGCTTTCTTTATGTCCTACATAGGAAAAGTAAAGGGGTCACAACATGGGTTATCAATTCTAAGTGCAAAAGTAAGAGAACCCCTATGTTATGTACCTAATCTAATTCTCTAATTTCCTTGTGTCTTACAAACTTGAAATTTGGCACGCTCAATCTTTAGGTCCCACAGAGCAAAAGTAAAAGGGTTGCAACTTGATTATTCAATTGTAATTGCAAACGTATGTGACTCCCTATGTAATGTAAATAATACCACACATCTGTACCGCACAAACGTGACATTTGGTATGAGCATTCTTTAGGTTGTAAATAGGAAAAGTAAAGCAGTCACAATTTGACTATTCAATACTATGTGCAAAATTAAGTGACCCCCTGTGTTATGTAACTTCCCAGTGTCATAAAAACGTGAAAGTTAGCACGACCTTTCTTTAAATACTGACTAGGAAAAGTAAAGGGGTCGCAACTTGATCATTCGATTCTAAGAGCAAAAGTGAGCGACCCCCTATTTTATGTACCTAATCTAAATCTCTAACTTCCTGGGGTCGTACAAACTTGAAATTTGGCATGACCATTCTTTAGTTGCCACATAGGAAAAGTAAAGGTTTGTAATTGTTTGTTCAATTCTTAGTACAGAAGTAAGTGACCCCCTATGTTATGTAACTAATAACACACATCTGAACCGCACAAACATGAAATTTGCCACAACCATTCTTTACATCCTAAATAGGAAAAGTAAAGGGGTCACAACTTCAATATTCAATTCATAGCGTGAGAAACTGCAAAAATCTGCTATACATGGGATAGTTGCTTTCTCAGAAACCGTAAAGCCTATGGAAATGATTTGTATGCTGAGGAGAATCTATCTCTCCTCTATTTGTATATACTGAGGACAATCTAACTGACCTCTGTGTGCATGTTAAAAGGCTGTAAAGTATTTAGGGAAGCAGCCACGGACTGCATGGATGGAGCATGGCTTCTTAGGCTAAGAAAGGGCTGCAATCCCCAGTCTGGGGTTAAATCTGAATAAAAAGCGGCTTAACATTTAAGGGTAAAAAGTGAGCAGAGTGAGAGGGATGGCACATTCTGCAGAGGGACATCGGTACATGCAGCCTGAGGAGAATCTAAAGCTCCACTGTGCGTATACATATTTTATTCTTGGTTCCTCTGAAGTAATCACGACTTCATAACATTTTCTGGGCGAACAAGACGTAAACACCTGTAATAAGTTAACTTGGGCAAAGCCGGCTATATCAGCTAGTGTCTACATAAAGCTGTATGAAGCAGTCACCAGCCATATCTCTGTATATACAGGTGAGAGGTGCAATAGGGTGTGTGGGGGATAGAGTGGGAAGAAGGGGGTCAGCTTTCCAAAGGAGCGTGAATAAGTAACGTAAATGGAGAAGAGTTAAATTGGGGAAGACGGAAGGCCTCCCTAAAAAGATGTGTTTTTAGGGTATGCTGGGTGCTGGGAATAAACCTGATTCTCTGGGTTAGCACATTGCACAGAACTGGTGCAGCTCTGGAAAAATCTTGCAGCCGGGAGTGGGAACTCAGCAGTTGGCACAGCATTGGAGTTGTGGGTCTAAATCCCACCCAGGGCCGGGCGTTGGGGGGGTAAACTGGGCCTTTTCCCCCAAGCTCCTACTTCAGGTATTCCGCTGCCTGTTCATTGAAGCTAGTGAGCAGTCAGCTGATGAACACCATATTACAATGGAAGAGTATAGGCAGGGTGACCTACTGCTGGAGTACTGCCTTGTGTCTGGAATGGGACTCCTGGAGGGAAACAAGAGAGGACTCTAAAGTTTTTCATGGGATGATATGATAAAAGAGCTAAAGGGAGGGGAATTGAGGTTTTTACAAGGGACTGTATTTTTCGTTATGGGATTGTATTTTATATGTTGGCGCTGCAAGAGCAACTCCATTCTAGATGCAACCCTGATCTGTTGGCTTTTCGCAGTTCACTGTCAAAGCCCACAACGTGGTGACGATTGTACAATTCAAAGGCGTCCAACGTCATAGGAGGATAACTTAGAATGAACCAAGCAGCCCGACTCATCCACAGTTCTCTATCTGGGGTTTGCAGACGTCACCTGCGATCTCTGAATACATAGCGGTACTGTAATCACTTAGACTGTCTACAGAGCACCTGTCAGAGCTGGTATCTACTGCTACATGGTCACTTTATGAGGGTAATATTTGTCATTGCACAGCGGTCTTTATTCAGTACCACTAAACCTCAGTACTTCTGGAAGCGCTGGAAATTAGTGCTACAGATCTGATCGTACCACCTTCTATATTAACTGTATATCACAGTGTTGTTGATAATATAATTGAGCATTTGGGGCCCCATTTATAATTTTGCCCATCGCCGCACTCTGTCTAAGATCGGCCATGAATCGCAACTTTGCAACATCTGCAAACTGCTTGAGGAGTGTAATGATTTTCTCTCTTCCTCCAAATAAAAGCCCATATGATTGTCTATGAGATGGTTTACAGAGATAGATATTTCCAATACATGCTGGCAGATTTTCTGATGGCATACGAAGAAACTAGTTATTATGTTGCCAAAGCGGTCATACACTACGCCATCCTGTGCACGAGTAATTACAGTAGATCTGGCCATTATATGACTTGGAGCCCACAGAGGGGAAACTAGTGATAAATGCAGGCTTCATCTCCCTGAGCTCAGCTCTCGAAGGGGTGAAGATGAGCAGTCATGTCGGTCTGTTCTGGGTCTGGGTATAATCTTGTACAGAACAGGCAATGTCATAGGAATTATATATTTATTTTGACTACTTGTTAGACAAGGCTTGTTGAGATGTTATAAAGTAATTTTTGATAGTAGTGTCCCTTCCCTTGTTGAAATGGTAAAATCTGGCTAGAGAGCAGAGGGGAAGAAGGGAAGGACTCTATGACTATGTTGAGATGTCTATAACAAGGCTCCTCATGGGAAGTGCTGCACTAACCGTTAAGCTACAGTGTCGGCCAATCACAGCGCTCGCTCAGTAATCTATGCAAATGAGCTGGTGCCAACAGCAATTTCTTGTCAATCAAATTCGCCTAACAATTCATTTTAGTTCGCCCTTTCTATGGGATTCGGCTCTTCAGCAGCGAGTGAGTCATTCTGTGTAGATATTTTAGATATTTTTCCATTCTCCTCTGGTAAGTGTAAAACATGCGTCTCCCTAAGGTCAAAGTCTCTGCATCTAGTGGCGCATAAATACAGCAGAGATCTATGTTATCATTGGGTGGGCACATAAGGTCTGACTAGCAGCGCTTCACCTGCTGCTTGAGGACGGTGAAACGGGCTTGAGGACTGTGAAACGGCCAGGCCACCCCAACCTTTTCCCACAGGCCGGGTGGCCAAGAGTAATATGATTTATTTATATAGCGCCATTGTAATCCACAACACTTTACAAGTCAGAGACAACATACACAAAATAAGATACAACATACAGTATCAACAATAGGAATGAGGGCCAGCTGGCAAGAGCTTACGGAATAAAAGGAAATAGCGGTAACGCACATGGTGTAAGAGCTTGTTCTGTGCAACCCTGGAAATAAGATAGGGGGCTCTACATCTATATATATAAAGGTGAAAGCCCTCACTGACTGACTGATTGACTGACTTGCCACTCATTGTCTAACTTACCGGTGTTGTGCAAATGTGAAATTTGGCACAAGCATTCTTAAGGTCCTATATAGGAAGAGTAAAGGGGTCGCAACTTCAATATTCAATTCTAAGTGCAAAAGTGACCTCTTATGTTATGTAATTTCCCGGTGTCGTACAAACGTGGAATTCGGCACAAGCTTTCTTTATGTCCTACATAGGAAAAGTAAAGGGGTCACAACATGATTTATCAATTCTAAGTGCAAAAGTAAGAGAACCCCTATGTTATGTACCTAATCTAATTCTCTAATTTCCTGGTGTCGTACAAACTTGAAATTTGGCACGCTCAATCTTTAGGTCCCACAGAGCAAAAGTAAAAGGGTTGCAACTTGATTATTCAATTGTAATTGCAAACGTATGTGACTCCCTATGTAATGTAAATAATACCACACATCTGTACCGCACAAACGTGACATTTGGTATGAGCATTCTTTAGGTTGTAAATAGGAAAAGTAAAGCAGTCACAATTTGACTATTCAATACTATGTGCAAAATTAAGTGACCCCCTGTGTTATGTAACTTCCCAGTGTCATAAAAACGTGAAAGTTAGCACGACCTTTCTTTAAATACTGACTAGGAAAAGTAAAGGGGTCGCAACTTGATCATTCGATTCTAAGAGCAAAAGTGAGCGACCCCCTATTTTATGTACCTAATCTAAATCTCTAACTTCCTGGGGTCGTACAAACTTGAAATTTGGCATGACCATTCTTTAGTTGCCACATAGGAAAAGTAAAGGTTTGTAATTGTTTGTTCAATTCTTAGTACAGAAGTAAGTGACCCCCTATGTTATGTAACTAATAACACACATCTGAACCGCACAAACATGAAATTTGCCACAACCATTCTTTACATCCTAAATAGGAAAAGTAAAGGGGTCACAACTTCAATATTCAATTCAAAGCGTGAGAAACTGCAAAAATCTGCTATACATGGGATAGTTGCTTTCTCAGAAACCGTAAAGCCTATGGAAATGATTTGTATGCTGAGGAGAATCTATCTCTCCTCTATTTGTATATACTGAGGACAATCTAACTGACCTCTGTGTGCATGTTAAAAGGCTGTAAAGTATTTAGGGAAGCAGCCACGGACTGCATGGATGGAGCATGGCTTCTTAGGCTAAGAAAGGGCTGCAATCCCCAGTCTGGGGTTAAATCTGAATAAAAAGCGGCTTAACATTTAAGGGTAAAAAGTGAGCAGAGTGAGAGGGATGGCACATTCTGCAGAGGGACATCGGTACATGCAGCCTGAGGAGAATCTAAAGCTCCACTGTGCGTATACATATTTTATTCTTGGTTCCTCTGAAGTAATCACGACTTCATAACATTTTCTGGGCGAACAAGACGTAAACACCTGTAATAAGTTAACTTGGGCAAAGCCGGCTATATCAGCTAGTGTCTACATAAAGCTGTATGAAGCAGTCACCAGCCATATCTCTGTATATACAGGTGAGAGGTGCAATAGGGTGTGTGGGGGATAGAGTGGGAAGAAGGGGGTCAGCTTTCCAAAGGAGCGTGAATAAGTAACGTAAATGGAGAAGAGTTAAATTGGGGAAGACGGAAGGCCTCCCTAAAAAGATGTGTTTTTAGGGTATGCTGGGTGCTGGGAATAAACCTGATTCTCTGGGTTAGCACATTGCACAGAACTGGTGCAGCTCTGGAAAAATCTTGCAGCCGGGAGTGGGAACTCAGCAGTTGGCACAGCATTGAAGTTGTGGGTCTGAATCCCACCCAGGGCCGGGCGTTGGGGGGGTAAACTGGGCAGTTGCCCCAAGCTCGTACTTCAGGTATTCCGCTGCCTGCTCATTGAAGCTAGTGAGCAGTCAGCTGATGAACACCATATTACAATGGAAGAGTATAGGCAGGGTGACCTACTGCTGGAGTACTGCCTTGTGTCTGGAATGGGACTCCTGGAGGGAAACAAGAGAGGACTCTAAAGTTTTTCATGGGATGATATGATAAAAGAGCTAAAGGGAGGGGAATTGAGGTTTTTACAAGGGACTGTATTTTTCGTTATGGGATTGTATTTTATATGTTGGCGCTGCAACAGCAACTCCATTCTAGATGCAACCCTGATCTGTTGGCTTTTCGCAGTTCACTGTCAAAGCCCACAACGTGGTGACGATTGTACAATTCAAAGGCGTCCAACGTCATAGGAGGATAACTTAGAATGAACCAAGCAGCCCGACTCATCCACAGTTCTCTATCTGGGATTTGCAGACGTCACCTGCGATCTCTGAATACATAGCGGTACTGTAATCACTTAGACTGTCTACAGAGCACCTGTCAGAGCTGGTATCTACTGCTATATGGTCACTTTATGAGGGTAATATTTGTCATTGCACAGCGGTCTTTATTCAGTACCACTAAACCTCAGTACTTCTGGAAGCGCTGGAAATTAGTGCTACAGATCTGATCGTACCACCTTCTATATTAACTGTATATCGCAGTGTTGTTGATAATATAATTGAGCATTTGGGGCCCCATTTATAATTTTGCCCATCGCCGCACTCTGTCTAAGATCGGCCATGAATCGCAACTTTGCAACATCTGCAAACTGCTTGAGGAGTGTAATGATTTTCTCTCTTCCTCCAAATAAAAGCCCATATGATTGTCTATGAGATGGTTTACAGAGATAGATATTTCCAATACATGCTGGCAGATTTTCTGATGGCATACGAAGAAACTAGTTATTATGTTGCCAAAGCGGTCATACACTATGCCATCCTGTGTGCACGAGTAATTACAGTAGATCTGGCCATTATATGACTTGGAGCCCACAGAGGGGAAACTAGTGATAAATGCAGGCTTCATCTCCCTGAGCTCAGCTCTCGAAGGGGTGAAGATGAGCAGTCATGTCGGTCTGTTCTGGGTCTGGGTATAATCTTCTACAGAACAGGCAATGTCATAGGAATTATATATTTATTTTGACTACTTGTTAGACAAGGCTTGTTGAGATGTTATAAAGTAATTTTTGATAGTAGTGTCCCTTCCCTTGTTGAAATGGTAAAATCTGGCTAGAGAGCAGAGGGGAAGAAGGGAAGGACTCTATGACTATGTTGAGATGTCTATAACAAGGCTCCTCATGGGAAGTGCTGCACTAACCGTTAAGCTACAGTGTCGGCCAATCACAGCGCTCGCTCAGTAATCTATGCAAATGAGGTGGTGCCAACAGCAATTTCTTGTCAATCAAATTCGCCTAACAATTCATTTTAGTTCGCCCTTTCTATGGGATTCGGCTCTTCAGCAGCGAGTGAGTCATTCTGTGTAGATATTTTAGATATTTTTGCATTCTCCTCTGGTAAGTATAAAACATGCGTCTCCCTAAGGTCAAAGTCTCTGCATCTAGTGGCGCATAAATACAGCAGAGATCTATGTTATCATTGGGTGGGCACATAAGGTCTGACTAGCAGCGCTTCGCCTGGTGCTTGAGGACGGTGAAACGGGCTTGAGGACTGTGAAACGGCCAGGCCACCCCAACCTTTTCCCACAGGCCGGGTGGCCAAGAGTAATATGATTTATTTATATAGCGCCATTGTAATCCACAACACTTTACAAGTCAGAGACAACATACACAAAATAAGATACAACATACAGTATCAACAATAGGAATGAGGGCCAGCTGGCAAGAGCTTACGGAATAAAAGGAAATAGCGGTAACGCACATGGTGTAAGAGCTTGTTCTGTGCAACCCTGGAAATAAGATAGGGGGCTCTACATCTATATATATAAAGGTGAAAGCCCTCACTGACTGACTGATTGACTGACTTGCCACTCATTGTCTAACTTACCGGTGTTGTGCAAATGTGAAATTTGGCACAAGCATTCTTAAGGTCCTATATAGGAAGAGTAAAGGGGTCGCAACTTCAATATTCAATTCTAAGTGCAAAAGTGACCTCTTATGTTATGTAATTTCCCGGTGTCGTACAAACGTGGAATTCGGCACAAGCTTTCTTTATGTCCTACATAGGAAAAGTAAAGGGGTCACAACATGATTTATCAATTCTAAGTGCAAAAGTAAGAGAACCCCTATGTTATGTACCTAATCTAATTCTCTAATTTCCTGGTGTCGTACAAACTTGAAATTTGGCACGCTCAATCTTTAGGTCCCACAGAGCAAAAGTAAAAGGGTTGCAACTTGATTATTCAATTGTAATTGCAAACGTATGTGACTCCCTGTGTAATGTAAATAATACCACACATCTGTACCGCACAAACGTGACATTTGGTATGAGCATTCTTTAGGTTGTAAATAGGAAAAGTAAAGCAGTCACAATTTGACTATTCAATACTATGTGCAAAATTAAGTGACCCCCTGTGTTATGTAACTTCCCAGTGTCATAAAAACGTGAAAGTTAGCACGACCTTTCTTTAAATACTGACTAGGAAAAGTAAAGGGGTCGCAACTTGATCATTCGATTCTAAGAGCAAAAGTGAGCGACCCCCTATTTTATGTACCTAATCTAAATCTCTAACTTCCTGGGGTCGTACAAACTTGAAATTTGGCATGACCATTCTTTAGTTGCCACATAGGAAAAGTAAAGGTTTGTAATTGTTTGTTCAATTCTTAGTACAGAAGTAAGTGACCCCCTATGTTATGTAACTAATAACACACATCTGAACCGCACAAACATGAAATTTGCCACAACCATTCTTTACATCCTAAATAGGAAAAGTAAAGGGGTCACAACTTCAATATTCAATTCAAAGCGTGAGAAACTGCAAAAATCTGCTATACATGGGATAGTTGCTTTCTCAGAAACCGTAAAGCCTATGGAAATGATTTGTATGCTGAGGAGAAGCTATCTCTCCTCTATTTGTATATACTGAGGACAATCTAACTGACCTCTGTGTGCATGTTAAAAGGCTGTAAAGTTATTAGGGAAGCAGCCACGGACTGCATGGATGGAGCATGGCTTCTTAGGCTAAGAAAGGGCTGCAATCCCCAGTCTGGGGTTAAATCTGAATAAAAAGCGGCTTAACATTTAAGGGTAAAAAGTGAGCAGAGTGAGAGGGATGGCACATTCTGCAGAGGGACATCGGTACATGCAGCCTGAGGAGAATCTAAAGCTCCACTGTGCGTATACATATTTTATTCTTGGTTCCTCTGAAGTAATCACGACTTCATAACATTTTCTGGGCGAACAAGACGTAAACACCTGTAATAAGTTAACTTGGGCAAAGCCGGCTATATCAGCTAGTGTCTACATAAAGCTGTATGAAGCAGTCACCAGCCATATCTCTGTATATACAGGTGAGAGGTGCAATAGGGTGTGTGGGGGATAGAGTGGGAAGAAGGGGGTCAGCTTTCCAAAGGAGCGTGAATAAGTAACGTAAATGGAGAAGAGTTAAATTGGGGAAGACGGAAGGCCTCCCTAAAAAGATGTGTTTTTAGGGTATGCTGGGTGCTGGGAATAAACCTGATTCTCTGGGTTAGCACATTGCACAGAACTGGTGCAGCTCTGGAAAAATCTTGCAGCCGGGAGTGGGAACTCAGCAGTTGGCACAGCATTGGAGTTGTGGGTCTGAATCCCACCCAGGGCCGGGCGTTGGGGGGGTAAACTGGGCAGTTGCCCCAAGCTCCTACTTCAGGTATTCCGCTGCCTGTTCATTGAAGCTAGTGAGCAGTCAGCTGATGAACACCATATTACAATGGAAGAGTATAGGCAGGGTGACCTACTGCTGGAGTACTGCCTTGTGTCTGGAATGGGACTCCTGGAGGGAAACAAGAGAGGACTCTAAAGTTTTTCATGGGATGATATGATAAAAGAGCTAAAGGGAGGGAAATTGAGGTTTTTACAAGGGACTGTATTTTTCGTTATGGGATTGTATTTTATATGTTGGCGCTGCAAGAGCAACTCCATTCTAGATGCAACCCTGATCTGTTGGCTTTTCGCAGTTCACTGTCAAAGCCCACAACGTGGTGACGATTGTACAATTCAAAGGCGTCCAACGTCATAGGAGGATAACTTAGAATGAACCAAGCAGCCCGACTCATCCACAGTTCTCTATCTGGGGTTTGCAGACGTCACCTGCGATCTCTGAATACATAGCGGTACTGTAATCACTTAGACTGTCTACAGAGCACCTGTCAGAGCTGGTATCTACTGCTACATGGTCACTTTATGAGGGTAATATTTGTCATTGCACAGCGGTCTTTATACAGTACCACTAAACCTCAGTACTTCTGGAAGCGCTGGAAATTAGTGCTACCGATCTGATCGTACCACCTACTATATTAACTGAATATCACAGTGTTGTTGATAATATAATTGAGCATTTGGGGCCCCATTTATAATTTTGCCCATCGCCTCACTCTGTCTAAGATCGGCCATGAATCGCAACTTTGCAACATCTGCAAACTGCTTGAGGAGTGTAATGATTTTCTCTCTTCCTCCAAATAAAAGCCCATATGATTGTCTATGAGATGGTTTACAGAGATAGATATTTCCAATACATGCTGGCAGATTTTCTGATGGCATACGAAGAAACTAGTTATTATGTTGCCAAAGCGGTCATACACTATGCCATCCTGTGTGCACGAGTAATTACAGTAGATCTGGCCATTATATGACTTGGAGCCCACAGAGGGGAAACTAGTGATAAATGCAGGCTTCATCTCCCTGAGCTCAGCTCTTGAAGGGGTGAAGATGAGCAGTCATGTCGGTCTGTTCTGGGTCTGGGTATAATCTTGTACAGAACAGGCAATGTCATAGGAATTATATATTTATTTTGACTACTTGTTAGACAAGGCTTGTTGAGATGTTATAAAGTAATTTTTGATAGTAGTGTCCCTTCCCTTGTTGAAATGGTAAAATCTGGCTAGAGAGCAGAGGGGAAGAAGGGAAGGACTCTATGACTATGTTGAGATGTCTATAACAAGGCTCCTCATGGGAAGTGCTGCACTAACCGTTAAGCTACAGTGTCGGCCAATCACAGCACTCGCTCAGTAATCTATGCAAATGAGGTGGTGCCAACAGCAATTTCTTGTCAATCAAATTCGCCTAACAGGGGCGGAGCCTAGCCGCGGAGAGAGATGGACGCCTGAGCCTGCGGTCCGTCTCCATAGCGCAAGAAAGGGCTTCTATCAGCAGCGATCTCACCTGAAAATGGGGAAGTTAGGAAGGGAGAAGACAGCAGACCACGCGGTGACCCCTCGCACAGCCCGGGGACAAACAGATCTTCAGCGGTTCCTAAAGGACAGAAGCTCCCGCTCTCCACATGCGGCGGGCAAGATGGCGCCGGCGGCGGCTGCAGTTCCGTCGGCAGCTCGGGAGGACGATATCTCCTCGGAGGGAGAAGAAGATGAACCTCTCTCAAAGGGCTTTATGAGGGACCGTCTTGCAACAACGATGAGCCCACTGCTGGCAGAATTAACAGCTATCAAGGAGGAGGTAAGGAGCGTGGGGAGGTGAGTGGAGGAGCTTGAGAGCTCCACAGCAACCATCACCACACATACAGGGGAGCTAGCAGCAGTAGTGAAGGAGCAGCACTCCCAGCTAAACAAAATGATCCTCATGCAGGAGGATCTAGAGAATAGGAGTCGCCGGAATAATGTCCGCATAAAAGGACTTCCAGAGTCCTGGGCATCTGAAGCCCTACAAAAAGTTGTAATGGAGATTTTTGTGAATTTACTGGGAGAGGACAGAGCTGCAGAGATCATCATTGAGAGAGTGCACAGAGCCCTTAGACCACTACCAGCCCCATCTGACCCCCCCAGGGACATAGTGTGCAAGGTACTGTCCTTCCCGGATGCAGTGGCCATTTTGAATGCAGCACGCAGCATGAAAATCCTGCAGTATGATGGGGCGACGATCCAAATCTTCCAAGACCTCTCCCCCTCCACTTTAGCTAAGCGCAGGCTATTGCGACCCCTTCTGGAGGAACTAAAAGCTAAAAATATCAAGTATGCGTGGTTATTCCCTTTCAGAATTGGGATCACACACAAAGGAAGGAGGATTAATATTAGATCCCCAGAGGACTTACAAGAAAGCTGGCACTTTTTGGGCCTTGAACCCATAAACCTCCCCAATTGGCTCCCTTTCCCGGAGCTGCCAAGGCTCCCGACCCTGCCCACATTGCCTTCGCAAGACAGATGGCACGTAGTCGCCAACGCGAAATCTCCCCGTAGCAAGCAGAAAAAGAAACAAAGAGAGGAAAACACCGACGAAACCACCTGATGTCAAAAGACAAGGACTTTGCTGTTTCCATAGTTATGGTTAAAGAATCAGGTGAATTCCTGAGAGGTATAAGGTTCCGCTGGTGAGACCCGGAGGACTTCCTACCGGGCACGAAAAGAAAAGTTCACCGGTTAACAGAGCTCGGACATGGCAGCCAGATTCCGCCGGTTGGACATTATTGTTGCAATTCACCAGTCGGTCCCCCCTTACTATGCCCCCCCTTAAAAATAGAGCCCTATTGTGCGCCCCCGGTTAGGCTTTAGCTAAACTTTTCTAGTTTACAGTTGAAAAATTTTCCAACCGCCCGGAGTATACGTTTGCGCTCCAGTTGTTTTACGGAGCCCATTCGTATCTCGTACAGCACTGAAAGTGCTGATTTGCTAACTAACCCAACTTATCAACAGTTTTTCATCAACTGTTCAACCCACCCACCCCTCGCCCTCTTCCCCTTTCTCTTTCCTAAACCCTCCCCCCACCTTAACCTCCAACACTAACAGTTCCAGGTAACGGAGACAAGGTCCAGAAGGTGTCGCCTGTCAATATTTTTAGTGCCTTGGAGATTTGCTGTGTGACTAATCTGTGTGCTGTCTTTTGTCTTTGACATTCTCATTCCCTAGCGCTCGTAAAAGCCTCATTCAGTCTCACCAGGGCGCGATGGAAGGACCGGACGCCGCGGAGCCGCTCAGAGTCACATCGTTCAATGTCCGGGGAATGAACTCTACTCAAAAAAGGTACAGCATATCACAGTTAGTCAAAAAATACAACACCAAGATCCTGTTACTCCAGGAGACACACTTTAAGGCCAACAAACATAGTCCCCTCCCGGGGAAAAATTTTACTCAGTGTTACCATAGCACACATCCCGTTTCTGCCTCTAAAGGAGTGTCAATTGCGCTACACAAGTCTATCGTGTTCTCCCTGAAAGCCAGGTATTCTGACGAACTGGGGAGAACGCTTTTCATAAAAGGTTCCATCAATAAGGGAAAAATAACAATCGCAAACCTTTACGCCCCTAATTCGAACCAAGTAGAGTGGCTGTTAGAACAGTTGAGAATTCTGAAAGAATTTGCTGAAGGCCCCATTGTATTAGGAGGGGACTTTAACCTGTTCCTTAACCCCCTTTTGGACTCGTCAAAGGGTAGATCTTGGATCTCCCAGAGACAAATACAGAGAGTGCATAAAATGCTTCAGGAATTGAAGGTCGTGGACACATGGAGAGCCATTAATCCCACAGTAAAAGACTATACGTACTTTTCACAAGTACATAACTCGTTCCAGAGACTGGACCATATTTATGTCTCCGGGGAGATCCTGAATAGGGTGGCGAAAGCTAAAATAGAAGCAATCACCATCTCGGATCACTCACCCATACATATAGATCTCAGATTGTCCGGAGAAGGACATAGAGAATGGATTTGGAAATTAAATACCTCCTTGCTGGACTCGGAATTGGAGAGGGACCGCCTCACAGGTTTGCTGGATGAGTTCTTTCTACTCAACGACACGGGTGACGTTAGCACCCCGGTTGTGTGGGAGGTCCACAAAGCGTACATGAGGGGCTTGTTCATCTCTCTGGGTGCCAAACTTAAAAAACAAAACCAGCTCAAAATAGATAACCTCTTAAACCAAATTGCGAAACTAGAACAACTCCACAAACTATCTCAAATCAAAAATAGCATGGAGGAGCTGCTAGACCTTAGGCGGGAACTTAAACGCTTACTAGAATCTAGATATAACAAAAAACATCTCTATCTCCAATATAAGTTCTATGCGCATGGCAACAAGGGAAGCAAGCTACTTACCTCTTTAATTAAAAAGGCCAAATCCAGGAACCACATCACATCCATTAGAGACCATCTAGGAGTATCCAAATCCACATCAAAAGAAATTGCGGAGACCTTTCAAAGGTTCTACGCGGAGCTTTACAACCTCAATAACTCGCATTCCCCCATAGATCGGGATAACACCATAGCACAGATAGACCACTTCCTCTCCTCCGCTAGCCTTCCCAAGCTGAGGGATACAGAGACAGCGAGTTTACTACAACCTATCTCCCTAGAGGAAGTAGAGGACATAATCAAGAACAGCCCTAGCGGGAAGAGCCCCGGCCCAGACGGCCTCCCAGCAATATATTATAAATCATTTACAGGCACGCTGGCCCCCAAATTGAGAGACGTGATGAACGCACTCATGTCAGGAGAACAACTCCCTAAACAGGCACAAGAGGCGCACATAACGCTCATTCACAAGGATAATAAAAACCCGGAGCTCTGTGGCAGCTACAGGCCCATTTCCCTCATTAATGTGGATGTAAAATTTTGGGCAAAACTTCTGTCAAAAAGGCTAGAGGATATCATCCCACGCCTGATAGACAAAGAACAGTCGGGATTTGTCAAAAATAGGGAGGGCAGGGACAACTGTTACAGATTGCTCCATGCTATTAGATATGCGCAGTCCCACAACATAGAGTTGGCGTTAGTTGGTACCGACGCCTAGAAGGCGTTCGATAGGGTGAGCTGGACCTATATGAAAAGAGTCCTGAACCATTTTAACTTCCCGCCCACCTTTATCGCAGCCATCTTTTCCCTATATAAGGAACCCTACGCAAGACTTAAAATAAACAACTCACTTTCTCCGCCATTTGATATCAGGAACGGCACCCGCCAGGGCTGCCCGCTCTCGCCGTCTCTTTTCATCCTCACACTAGAACCTTTGCTGAGGACGGTTAGACTAGCCCCGGACATTAAGGGTCTGGAGGTGGATTCGGTTGGTTTGAGCGCGGCAGCTTTTGCGGACGATATTATGTTCATAATCACCGAACCAGACTCAGGAATCCCCAACCTGGTTACCCTACTGGATAACTTTGGCTCCATCTCTAATTTTAAGATAAACTTCACCAAATCTACCATCTTCAACGTATCGATTCCCCCAGCTCGGTGGATCCAGCTTAGGTCCAGCTCACCCTTCGAATGGTCGGACACCTCCATAGACTATTTGGGAGTGAAGATCACCAAAAACATTGACGATCTGTACAAAGCTAACTTTGCACCCCTACTGACGCAGATTAAACTCTTACTTCAGAAGTACGACATCCCGTGCGCCTCTTGGCTAGGCAGGAAAAATATACTAAAGGCCTACGTCCTCCCCCAAATTTTGTACAAACTTAGGATGGTGCCCATACACCTACCTCAGACGTTTTTCAAAGCTTTACGCTCCGCCTTTTCGGGATACACTTGGAGACAAAAGAGGCCTCGTATGGCCTTTAGCCTCATGATTAAAAGGAGGAACGAGGGGGGGATTGGGCTGCCGTGCGTCCACGACTTTTTCCAGGCGGTCCAATTGAGGTACTGGCTTGACCTAGCATCCCCCAGAGGGGATGACATTTTGCGCACCCTGGCCAGGGGATGTGAGGGAGACCTTTTTCTGGAGGAGCTCGGGTTTCCTTCCAAAATTAACTATAGATCTAAAAAGTTCAATCCGCTCCTAAGGGGTCCATGCAAGGCCTGGGACAGATACAAACACTCCCTGGCGCCAGATCCTTTCCCCCTGGCCTCACTGAGCACCATTAATAGGTTCCTTAATCGGCCAGCCGATAGCGTCTCTAGAAACCTCTGGAAGAGATTCGCGCCTCTTAATTTCGGCGACCTACAAACACAAACTCATAACAAACCAGCAGACATCCTAGAAGCGTTGGCGCCGCAGCTCTCGATATCGTTCCTGCATAAGGCCCAAATAACGCAAACATTCGGCGAATTTCAGAGACTCTCCAGGTCAACGAGACCAGAGACCCCGTTTGAAAAAACGATCAAAACTCACCCTAATTATAGTTCCATTTCCAGTATTCGTAACAGGTTTATCGCACCCACAGCCCCTTATAAACCGGCGTTCTTATCATCGTGGGAAAAGGAACTTAAAATAACCCTCTCCACATCTATATATATAAAATTGAATGTATGTCTGTCTGCGTGCGTGCGTGTTTGTCCTTTATGCGCTACTACACCATTCATCCGATCGCCATGAAACTTTGGGAAGTTGTTAAGTACACTCCTGGGAAGATTATAGGCATAGTACAAATATCCTACGATAAATGGCGCGCGAGCGTCGTCGAAAGTTACGCCCCCCCCCCACGTAGATCGAATAAGTAAGCCACCTGCTATTGTGATGTCATCACTGATGTCATCAACATCGGACGCCCTTGAACATGCCCCAACATGTTCTATAAAGCTGCATTGTGATGTCATTAAGGCTCTATTATGACACGTACAGCTTGGAACCACTAGAGCACGCCAGCCAATTACCATTGGAGTTGGAAGTGGGTAAACAAGTACTAGGATATCTTCCTAAGAAGCCACAGCAGCCGGATAAATTGTATGTTCCACCCAACGGCTATTTTATTCAGCCCGCAAGGGGGAAGCAGCGGCCTACAAAATCTAATTCTCTCATTTCCTGATGTCATAGATAGATAGATAGATAGATAGATAGATAGATAGACTGTATGCAATAACCCTGATAGATAGATAGATAGATAGATAGATAGATAGATAGATAGATAGATAGATAGATAGATAGATAGATAGACTGTATGCAATGACACGTACAGCTTGAAACCATAAATACTAGAGCACTCCAGCCATTTACAGTCAGTCTCCATTGGAGTTGGAAGTGGGCAAACATGTACTCGGCCAGTGATGGCGAACCTTTTAGGGACCGAGTGCCCAAACTACAACCCAAAACCCACTTATGTATCGCAAAGTGCCAACACGTCAGGGGGCGGGGCTTATCACAACGTATGATTTTACCCCCGTCGTTCTAAAAAGGACAAGGCTGTTTCAGAATAGACCGGGTGCAGATTCTGACTGCTTTTTGGACGCGGAAATACTGCAGAATGTGCTCAGCGGAGATTTCTGTGGAAAATTCTGCAGCATTTCCGCATCTAAAAAGCAGTCAAAATCTGCACCCGGTCTATTCTGAAAGAGCCCTGCCCATTTCTGCCACATGTACACATACCCCAGCGGTAATAGTGACACCTTCACCCCAGCGATAATAGTGACATCCCACAGCAGTAATAATAGTGACACTCCCCCCATTAGTAATAAGAGTGACATACCCCAGCGGTAAACCTCAGTGGTCGCTGCTGCCGTCATCTAGATATATAAAAACGTAGTATGTATGTATGTCTGTCTTCGCAGCAACGCGCGAACATGCCCCAACATGTTCTCATAAGCTGCATTGTGATGTCATTAAGGCTCTATTATGACACGTACAGCTTGGAACCACTAGAGCACGCCAGCCAATTACCATTGGAGTTGGAAGTGGGTAAACAAGTACTAGGATATCTTCCTAAGAAGCCACAGCAGCCGGATAAATTGTATGTTCCACCCAACGGCTATTTTATTCAGCCCGCAAGGGGGAAGCAGCGGCCTACAAAATCTCATTCAGGTAGGTAGGTTCAGTTCTTGGAGGTTGGGGAATGCTTATGGGTAAGGCCTTATGTCTCATCCCAACTCGATTATTCAATTCTAAGCGCAAAAGAATTAGCGTCCAAATTTTATGTACAGAATTTAATTCTCTCATTTCCCAATGTCATAGAAACTTGAAATTTGGCTCGAGCATTGATTATGTCATAAATAGGAAAAGTTAATGGGTCCCAACTCGATTATTCAATTCAAAGCGCCAAAGAATTAGCGTTCAAATTTTACGTACGGAATCTAATTCTCTCATTTCCTGATGTCATAGATAGATAGATAGATAGATAGATAGATAGATAGATAGACTGTATGCAATAACCCAGATAGATAGATAGATAGATAGATAGATAGATAGATAGATAGATAGACAGACTGTATGCAATGACACGTACAGCTTGGAACCATAAATACTAGAGCACGCCAGCCATTTACAGTCAGTCTCCATTGGAGTTGGAAGTGGGCAAACATGTACTAGGCTATCTTCCCAAGAAGCCACAGCAGCCGGATAAATTGGATGTTCCACACAACGGCTATTTTATTCAGCCTGCAAGGGGGAAGCAGCGGCCTACAAAACCTCAGTGGTCGCTGCTGCCGTCATCTAGATATATAAAAACGAATGTATGTATGTATGTCTGTCTTCGCAGCAACGCGCGACGGGTAAGCTAGTCTGATATAAAACTAATCCTACAGACTTCATTTGGCTTATCCCCTTGCATCTTACTTCAAGAAAGTCATTACAAAGTCTTAGCCAGATGGTATAGGACTCCGCAGTGGCTTTATTCACATAAGTTAGCTAAACAGGGCAAATGCTGGAGATGCGAGGTAGCAACAGGCTCTTATAACCACATTTGGTGGGAGTGCGATGCACTCACCACGTTCTGGAAGGATGTGGAGGAGGTATTATGTCTACTTAAACCTAACTTCCGAATCACACCAGAAATCCTCTTTCTTTGGAAGCCCTCAGCCAACTTCCACCCCCTTAGAGACAAGTTGTTGGCATTCCTGTTAGACGCAGCCAAAGCACTGATTCCCTCCCTTTGGATGCAGAGAGCACCACCCAACCTGGCGCTCTGGAAAACCAAAGTGGAGGCAATCTATAATATGGAGGAGCTACATAGCTGGAACACGGACTCACACGAGGGATTCATAAAAACTTGGCACCCCTGGAGGCAATTAAACACACACTAACATACATTGGAAGGAGTCCCGGGAGGAAGGACTATGGAGCCAAGCGATACAGGAGCGAAATCCCCCTGAGTTCTCATAGGGACCGACTCCCCACACATATCGGCTCAGGTCTGGAGTGTGACCCTTCTGGAGTCCAGGACTAGGTATGGAAGTGGTCAGGAGAGAGTGGCGAGTGGCTTCGCGGCGTCTTACACCCACTGGAGAGACGGGCTGAGCTCGGAGAGTGAGTACCTGGATGAGGAGGCAATAAACCACACGTCTCTTGACAGGAGGTAATCCCCCCTGGACCAAACTAAGACACAGACGGACCGAACCATCAACATCCCCCTCCCCTCCCCACTTACCTAATTCTTCCCCATCCCCCCCCAACCCCCCCTCTTTACTACAAGAACTGTGCAGAGTCTTAATATGTTTTACCTTTCTCCCACGGGCTAGGTGCACTGGAGGGGGTGCCTACACCCCCGCCAAAAAGACTCCAAGCCGCCTCGGCAAGGGGCGCGCCGCCCGTAGCGGTGAGAGAAAGAAGTTTCCTGTTTTTTCTATGCCTTACAATATTGTTATTATAAGTAGTCTTAATGCTACTGTTAGGTTACATTTATATGCCATAGACCGTTGAGTGGTAGTATCAATCCTCTTCTTCTGTAATTTGATTCCTCAGCGGCCACCGTTTGTTATTAACTTACTATGTGTTTGGTCTTAGGGCAAAAGGAATGTGATATCTAATGTAAAACTCTAATAAAAATGTGTTTTAAAAAAAATAAATAAATAATAATTCGCCTAACAATTCATTTTAGTTCGCCCTTTCTATGGGATTCGGCTCTTCAGCAGCGAGTGAGTCATTCTGTGTAGATATTTTAGATATTTTTGCATTCTCCTCTGGTAAGTATAAAACATGCGTCTCCCTAAGGTCAAAGTCTCTGCATCTAGTGGTGCATAAATACAGCAGAGATCTATGTTATCATTGGGTGGGCACATAAGGTCTGACTAGCAGCGCTTCGCCTGGTGCTTGAGGACGGTGAAACGGGCTTGAGGACTGTGAAACGGCCAGGCCACCCCAACCTTTTCCCACAGGCCGGGTGGCCAAGAGTAATATGATTTATTTATATAGCGCCATTGTAATCCACAACACTTAACAAGTCAGAGACAACATACACAAAATAAGATACAACATACAGTATCAACAATAGGAATGAGGGCCAGCTGGCAAGAGCTTACGGAATAAAAGGAAATAGCGGTAACGCACATGATGTAAGAGCTTGTTCTGTGCAACCCTGGAAATAAGATAGGGGGCTCTACATCTATATATATAAAGGTGAAAGCCCTCACTGACTGACTGATTGACTGACTTGCCACTCATTGTCTAACTTACCGGTGTTGTGCAAATGTGAAATTTGGCACAAGCATTCTTAAGGTCCTATATAGGAAGAGTAAAGGGGTCGCAACTTCAATATTCAATTCTAAGTGCAAAAGTGACCTCTTATGTTATGTAATTTACCGGTGTCGTACACACGTGGAATTCGGCACAAGCTTTCTTTATGTCCTACATAGGAAAAGTAAAGGGGTCGCAACTAGAGATGAGCGAACGTGTTCTTCCGAGCTTGATATTCGTGCGAATATTAGGGTGTTCGGGATGTTCATTATTCGTAACGAACACCATGCGGTGTTCTGGTTATTTTCACTTCCTTCCCTGAGACGTTAGCGCGCTTTTCTGGTCAATTGAAAGACAGGGAAGGCATTACAACTTCCCCCTGTGACGTTCAAGCCCTATACCACCCCCCTGCTGTGAGTGGCTGGGAAGATCAGGTGTCACCCGAACATAAAAGTCGGCCCCTCCCGCGGTTCGCCTCAGATGCCGTGTGATTTAGATGAGGGACAGTGCTGTTTGTACCGGAGCTGCTGTAGGGAAAGAATTGGTAGTTAGTGTAGGCTTCAAGACCCCCCAAAGGTCCTTATTAGGGCCACTGATAGCTGTGTGTTGGCTGCTGTTAGCAGTGGCAATTTTTTTTTTCTCAAAATCGCCTCTGCAGACCGTTGCACCTGGCATTAGGGACAGAAGTGCTGCATAGGCAGGGAGAGTGTTAGGAGTGAGTGTAGCCTTCAAGAACCTCAACGGTCCTTTCTAGGGCCATATTTATCCGTGTGCAGTACTGTCCAGGCTGCTGTTAGCTGTGCTGCATTTTTTTTTTCTTCTCAAAATCGCTTCTGCAGAGCATTGCACCCTCCATTGATACTGCAGGGAAAGAATTGTATAGGCAGGGCCACAACACAGTTATTATTCATTGAATATATGCAGTGCTGCCTTTTGCTTGTAAAACAAGTGAAAATAATTCTATTTGTCCGGCCTCTGTCCGTCCTAAGGGCGGTGGACACGTGTCGGCTGCGTGTGACACCTTTAAAAATCATACGCACCCAGCTACGTTTTACTCCTGGCTTCGCCATTTGCTTTCCTTAATTGGGAAAAAAAATACCTGCTCTGCCACAGTTAATAACTCTGCTACCCTCACGTTCTGTGACACATTAGCAGGGACACAGCACAGTTATTAAACGTCTCATGTTCATAGAATATATGCAGTGCTGCCTTTTGGTGCCAAAAAACGGAAAATAATTCTATTTGTCCGGCCTCTGTCCGTCCTAAGGGCGGTGGACACGTGTCGGCTGCGTGTGACACCTTTAAAAATCATACGCACCCAGCTACGTTTTACTCCTGGCTTCGCCATTTGCTTTCCTTAATTGGGAAAAAAAATACCTGCTCTGCCACAGTTAATAACTCTGCTACCCTCACGTTCTGTGACACATTAGCAGGGACACAGCACAGTTATTAAACTTCTCATGTTCATAGAATATACGCAGTGCTTCCTTTTGGTGCCAAAAAACGGAAAATAATTCTATTTGTCCGGCCTCTGTCCGTCCTAAGGGCGGTGGACACGTGTCGGCTGCGTGTGACACCTTTAAAAATCATACGCACCCAGCTACGTTTTACTCCTGGCTTCGCCATTTGCTTTCCTTAATTGGGAAAAAAAATACCTGCTCTGCCACAGTTAATAACTCTGCTACCCTCACGTTCTGTGACACATTAGCAGGGACACAGCACAGTTATTAAACTTCTCATGTTCATAGAATATACGCAGTGCTGCCTTTTGGTGCCAAAAAACGGAAAATAATTCTATTTGTCCGGCCTCTGTCCGTCCTAAGGGAGGTGGACACGTGTCGGCTGCGTGTGACACCTTTAAAAATCATACGCACCCAGCTACGTTTTACTCCTGGCTTCGCCATTTGCTTTCCTTAATTGGGAAAAAAAATACCTGCTCTGCCACAGTTAATAACTCTGCTACCCTCACGTTCTGTGACACATTAGCAGGAAAACAGCACAGTTATTAAACTTAGATTATTCATTCACTAGAGGCAGTGGGGCCTTTCGTTTTCAAAAAAGGGAAAAAATTATATTTGGCCTGCAGTCTTGCGCCAATTTATTTCCTGCCTGTGAAATCAAATCACTGGTAATACAGCATGCTGAGGGGTAGGGGTAGGCCTAGAGGACGTGGACGCGGCCGAGGACGCGGAGGGCCAAGTCAGGGTGTGGGCACAGGCCAAGCTCCTGATCCAGGTGTGTCGCAGCCGACTGCTGCGCGATTAGGAGAGAGGCACGTTTCTGGTGTCCCCACATTCATCGCCCAATTAATGGGTCCACGCGGGAGACGGTTATTAGAAAATGAGCAGTGTGAGCAGGTCCTGTCCTGGATGGCAGAAAGTGCTTCGAGCAACCTATCGTCTACCCGCAGTTCTGCGCCGTCCACTGCTGCCAATCCGAATCCTCTGTCTGCTGCTCCTCCTTCCTCCCAGCCTCCTCACTCCACTACAATAACACCTGCTCAGGAGCGGGAGCACTCCCAGGAACTGTTCTCGGGCCCCTGCTTAGATTGGGCAGCAGCGGTTCCTCTCCCACCAGAGGAGTTTATCGTCACTGATGCCCAACCATTCGAAAGTTCCCGGGGTCCGGGGGAAGAGGCTGGGGACTTACGCCAACTGTCTCAACAACTTTCTGTGGGTGAGGAGGATGATGACGATCAGACACAGTTGTCTTGCAGTGAGGTAGTAGTAAGGGCAGTAAGTCCGAGGGAGCAGCGCACAGAGGATTCGGAGGAAGAGCAGCAGGACGATGAGGTGACTGACCCCACCTGGTGTGCAACGCTTACTCAGGAGGACAGGTCTTCAGAGGGGGAGTCAAGGGCATCAGCAGGGCAGGTTGCAAGAGGCAGTGCGGTGGCCAGGGGTAGAGGCAGGGCCAGACCGAATAATCCACCAAGTGTTTCCCAAAGCGCCCCCTCGCGCCATGCCACCCTGCAGAGGCCGAGGTGCTCTAAGGTCTGGCAGTTTTTCACAGAGACGCCTGACGACCGACGAACAGTGGTGTGCAACCTTTGTCGCGCAAAGCTCAGCCAGGGAGCCAACACCAACAGCCTCACCACCACCACCATGCGCAGACATATGATGGCCAAGCACCCCGCAAGGTGGGACGAAGGCCGTTCACCGCCTCCGGTTTGCACCCCTGCCTCTCCCCCTGTGCCCCAACCTGCCACTGAGATGCAACCCCCCTCTCAGGACACAGGCACTACCGTCTCCTGGCCTGCACCCACACCCTCACCTCCGCTGTCCTCGGCCCCATCCAGCAGTGTAGTTCAGCGCACCGTCCAGCCGTCGCTTGCGCAACTGTTGGAGCGCAAGCGCAAGTACGCCGCCACGCACCCGCACGCTCAAACGTTAACCGTCCGCATAGCAAAATTCATCAGCCTTGAGATGCTGCCGTATAGGGTTGTGGAAACGGAGTCCTTCAAAAGTATCATGGAGGCGGCGGCCCCGCGCTACTCAGTTCCCAGTCGCCACTACTTTTCCCGATGTGCCGTCCCAGCCCTGCACGACCACGTCTCCCGCAACATTGTACGCGCCCTCACCAACGCGGTTACTGCCACGGTCCACTTAACTACGGACACGTGGACAAGCACAGGCGGGCAGGGCCACTACATCTCCCTGACGGCACATTGGGTGAATTTAGTGGAGGCTGGGACAGAGTCAGAGCCTGGGACCGCTCACGTCCTACCCACCCCCAGAATTGCGGGCCCCAGCTCGGTGGTGGTATCTGCGGCGGTGTATGCTTCCTCCACTAAAGCACCCTCCTCCTCCTCCTCCTCCTCCTCTGTCTCGCAATCAAGATGTGTTAGCAGCAGCATGTCGCCAGCAGTCGGTGTCGCGCGGTGTGGCAGCACAGCGGTGGGCAAGTGTCAGCAGGCCGTGCTGAAACTACTCAGCTTAGGCGATAAGAGGCACACGGCCCACGAACTGCTGCAGGGTCTGACACAGCAGACCGACCGCTGGCTTGCGCCGCTGAGCCTCCAACCGGGCATGGTCGTGTGTGACAACGGCCGTAACCTGGTGGCGGCTCTGCAGCTCGGCAGCCTCACGCACGTGCCATGCCTGGCCCACGTCTTTAATTTGGTGGTTCAGCGCTTTCTGAAAAGCTACCCACGCTTGTCAGACCTGCTCGTAAAGGCGCGCCGGCTCTGTGCACATTTTCGCAAGTCCCACACGGACGCTGCCACCCTGCGCACCCTGCAACATCACTTTAAGCTGCCAGTGCACCGACTGCTGTGCGACGTGCCCACACGGTGGAACTCTACGCTCCACATGTTGGCCAGGCTCTATGAACAACGTAGAGCTATAGTCGAATACCAACTCCAACATGGGCGGCGCAGTGGGAGTCAGCCTCCTCAATTCCTTTCAGAAGAGTGGGCCTGGTTGGCAGACATCTGCCATGTCCTTGGTAATTTTGAGGAGTCTACCCAGGTGGTGAGCGGCGATGCTACAATCATTAGCGTCACCATTCCTCTGCTATGCATCTTGAGAAATTCCCTGCAAACCATAAAGGCAGCTGCTTTGCGCTCGGAAACGGGGGCGGGGGAAGACAGTATGCCGCTGGATAGTCAGGGCACCCTCCTGTCTATTTCTCAGCGCGTACAGGAGGAGGAGGAGCATGAGGAGGATGAGGAGGAGGGGGAAGAGACAGCTTGGGCCGCTGCTGACGGTACACCGGCTGATTGCCTGTCATCCTTTCAGCGTGTATGGCCTGAGGAGGAGGAGGAGGAGGAGGAGGAGGAGGATCCTGAAAGTGATCTTCCTAGTGACGACAGCCATGTGTTGCGTACAGGTACCCTGGCACACATGGCTGACTTCATGTTAGGATGCCTTTCTCGTGACCCTCGCGTTGCACGCATTCTGGCCACGACGGATTACTGGGTGTACACACTGCTCGATCCACGGTATAAGGAGAACCTGCCCACTCTGATTCCCGAAGAGGAAAGGGGTTCGAGAGTGTTGCTATACCACAGGACCCTTGCGGACAAGCTGATGGTAAAATTCCCAGCCGACAGCGCTAGTGGCAGAAGGCGCAGTACCGAGGGCAAGGTAGCAGGGGATGTGCGTAGATCGAGCAGCATGTACATCCCAGGCAGTGCAACAGTCTTTAAGGGCCTGGCCAGCTTTATGGCTCCCCACCAAGACTGTGTCACCGCTCCCCAGTCACGGCTGAGTCGGCGGGAGCACTGTAAAAGGATGGTGAGGGAGTACGTAGCGGATCGCACGACCATCCTTGGTGACGCCTCTGCCCCCTACAACTACTGGGTGTCGAAGCTGGACACGTGGCCTGAACTAGCGCTGTATGCCCTGGAGGTGCTTGCTTGTCCTGCGGCTAGCGTCTTGTCGGAGAGGGTGTTTAGTGCGGCTGGGGGAATCATCACAGATAAGCGTAGCCGCTTGTCAACCGACAGTGCCGACAGGCTAACACTCATCAAGATGAACAAAGGCTGGATTTCGCCAGACTTCTGTTCTCCACCAGCGGACAGCAGCGATACGTAAGCAATACGTAGGCTGCACCCGCGGATGGAAGCTCCGTTCTCTCTCACCATCCAAAACGGGGACATTTCTGCTTCATCAATCTGTGTCTAATATTCCTCCTCCTCCTCCTGCTCCTCCTCCTGAAACCTCACGTAATCACGCTGAACGGGCAATTTTTCTTAGGGCCACAAGGCTCACTCAAATAATTTTTCTGAACAATTTTTATAAGTTTCAATGCGCTTAAAAGCGTTGGAACTTTAACTTGAACCAATTTTTCGTTACACTGGGCTGCCTCCAGGCCTAGTTACCACTTAAGCCACATTAACCAAAGCGGTTAATGGGTTTCACCTGCCCTCTTGGCTGGCCATGGCCAATTTTTGGGATGTACATTAGTACTGTTGATACAGCAATTTTTGTGGGCCCTCGCCTACAGTGTAATCAAATTAATTTTTAGCCCACCTGCATTACAGCTGACGTTACCTCAGCTGTGTTGGGCAATGCAATGGGATATTTTTATGTACCGCCGGTGGGTTCCAGGGAGCCACCCATGCTGTAGGTGCACACGGAGTTTTTAATACATGTGTCCACTTCTAAAGAACCCCAGTCTGACTGGGGCATGCAGTGTGGGCCGAAGCCCACCTGTATTACGCACGACATTACTACCTCAGCTGTGTTGGGCAATGCAATGGGATATTTCTATGTACCGCCGGTGGCTTCCTGGCACCCACCCAGGCAGTGGGTCCACAGGGAGTTTAACCTACATGTGTCCACTTGTAAAGAACCCCGGTCAGACTGGGGCATGCAGTGTGGGCCGAAGCCCACCTGTATTACGCACGACATTACTACCTCAGCTGTGTTGGGCAATGCAATGGGATATTTCTATGTACCGCCGGTGGCTTCCTGGCACCCACCCAGGCAGTGGGTCCACAGGGAGTTTAACCTACATGTGTCCACTTGTAAAGAACCCCGGTCAGACTGGGGCATGCAGTGTGGGCCGAAGCCCACCTGTATTACACACGACATTACTACCTCAGCTGTGTTGGGCAATGCAATGGGATATTTCTATGTACCGCCGGTGGCTTCCTGGCACCCACCCATGCTGTGGGTCCACAGGGAATTATAAATGCATCTGTTTCCACTTATAAAGAAACCCAGTCTGACTGGGGCATGCAGTGTGGGCCGAAACCCACCTGCATTAACCCTTTCCAGTCCACTGTGTGACCTGTGAAGACATTAGGGTTTAAGGCTGTACAGCTCCGTTGTTGGTAGACGTCCGTCGGGGTTCTCTTACTGTATATTGCCAGCCTCTCTGCTGTCGGAGCCTATCCTACGTGTCAGCTCATGCAGTACTGGCTTTAGCCAGCATATAGCGCCGTTGTATAACGGCAGAAAAAGAGTAAGCCCCCTAGGAAAACCATATACAAATTGGATTGGAAAGGGTTAAGCACAACATTACTACCTCAGCTGTGTTGGGCAATGCAATGGGATATTTCTATGTACCGCCGGTGGCTTCCTGGCACCCACCCATGCTGTAGGTGCACACGGAGTTTTTACTACATCTGTACACTTATAAAGAACCCCAGTCAGACTGGGGCATGCAGTGTGGGCCGAAGCCCACCTGCATTAAGCACGACATTACTACCTCAGCTGTGTTGGGCAATGCAATGGGATATTTCTGTGTACCGCCGGTGGGTTCCAGGGAGCCACCCATGCTGTGGGTCGACAGGGACTTCACAATAGGGAGTTGTACCTGCCTGTGTCTATGAATTAAAAAGCCCGGTCTGACTGGGGCATGCAGACACCTTGACAGAATGAATAGTGTGTGGCACATAGGTTCCCCATTGCTATGCCCACGTGTGCAGCTCCTGATGGCGGTGGCACAGGATTCTATTTCTCATTGCTTCTGTACAGCATTGTGGGCTATCGCTCCGCCACTTTTAAAGAGGGTCGCTGCCTAGCCGTGCCAACCTCTGCAGTGTGTGCCTGCGGTCCCTCGTCATGGCAGACGCAATTCTAAATAGACATGAGCGTGGTGTGGCATGAGGGCAGCTGAAGGCTGCCCAGGGACACTTTGATGTGCGCTGTGGGGGGGAGGGGGTGCGGTTGGGCAGCATGTAACCCAGGAGAAGTGTCAGTGGAGTGTCATGCAGGCAGTGATTGTGCTTTGTTGGAGGTAGTGTGGTGCTTAGCAAAGGTATGCCATGCTAATGAGGGCTTTTCAGAAGTAAAAGTTGTTGGGAGGGGGGGGCCACTCTTGCCGGTATTGTGGCTTAATAGTGGGACCTGTGAACTTGAGATGCAGCCCAACATGTAGCCCCTCGCCTGCCCTATCCGTTTCTGTGTCATTCCCATCACTTTCTTGAATTGCCCAGATTTTCACACATGAAAACCTTAGCGAGCATCGGCGAAATACAAAAATGCTCTGGTCGCCCATTGACTTCAATGGGGTTCGTTGTTCGAAACGAACCCTCGAGCATCGCGGGAAGTTCGTTCCGAATAACGAACACCCGAACATTTTGGTGTTCGCTCATCTCTAGTCGCAACATGATTTATCAATTCTAAGTGCAAAAGTAAGAGAACCCCTATGTTATGTACCTAATCTAATTCTCTAATTTCCTGGTGTCGTACAAACTTGAAATTTGGCACGCTCAATCTTTAGGTCCCACAGAGCAAAAGTAAAAGGGTAGCAACTTTATTATTCAATTGTAATTGCAAACGTATGTGACTCCCTATGTAATGTAAATAATACCACACATCTGTACCGCACAAACGTGACATTTGGTATGAGCATTCTTTAGGTTGTAAATAGGAAAAGTAAAGCAGTCACAATTTGACTATTCAATACTATGTGCAAAATTAAGTGACCCCCTGTGTTATGTAACTTCCCAGTGTCATAAAAACGTGAAAGTTAGCACGACCTTTCTTTAACTACTGACTAGGAAAAGTAAAGGGGTCGCAACTTGATCATTCGATTCTAAGAGCAAAAGTGAGCGACCCCCTATTTTATGTACCTAATCTAAATCTCTAACTTCCTGGGGTCGTACAAACTTGAAATTTGGCATGACCATTCTTTAGTTGCCACATAGGAAAAGTAAAGGTTTGTAATTGTTTGTTCAATTCTTAGTACAGAAGTAAGTGACCCCCTATGTTATGTAACTAATAACACACATCTGAACCGCACAAACATGAAATTTGCCACAACCATTCTTTACATCCTAAATAGGAAAAGTAAAGGGGTCACAACTTCAATATTCAATTCAAAGCGTGAGAAACTGCAAAAATCTGCTATACATGGGATAGTTGCTTTCTCAGAAACCGTAAAGCCTATGGAAATGATTTGTATGCTGAGGAGAAGCTATCTCTCCTCTATTTGTATATACTGAGGACAATCTAACTGACCTCTGTGTGCATGTTAAAAGGCTGTAAAGTATTTAGGGAAGCAGCCACGGACTGCATGGATGGAGCATGGCTTCTTAGGCTAAGAAAGGGCTGCAATCCCCAGTCTGGGGTTAAATCTGAATAAAAAGTGGCTTAACATTTAAGGCTAAAAAGTGAGCAGAGTGAGAGGGATGGCACATTCTGCAGAGGGACATCGGTACATGCAGCCTGAGGAGAATCTAAAGCTCCACTGTGCGTATACATATTTTATTCTTGGTTCCTCTGAAGTAATCACGACTTCATAACATTTTCTGGGCGAACAAGACGTAAACACCTGTAATAAGTTAACTTGGGCAAAGCCGGCTATATCAGCTAGTGTCTACATAAAGCTGTATGAAGCAGTCACCAGCCATATCTCTGTATATACAGGTGAGAGGTGCAATAGGGTGTGTGGGGGATAGAGTGGGAAGAAGGGGGTCAGCTTTCCAAAGGAGCGTGAATAAGTAACGTAAATGGAGAAGAGTTAAATTGGGGAAGACGGAAGGCCTCCCTAAAAAGATGTGTTTTTAGGTTATGCTGGGTGCTGGGAATAAACCTGATTCTCTGGGTTAGCACATTGCACAGAACTGGTGCAGCTCTGGAAAAATCTTGCAGCCGGGAGTGGGAACTCAGCAGTTGGCACAGCATTGGAGTTGTGGGTCTGAATCCCACCCAGGGCCGGGCGTTGGGGGGGGTAAACTGGGCAGTTGCCCCAAGCTCCTACCTCAGGTATTCCGCTGCCTGTTCATTGAAGCTAGTGAGCAGTCAGCTGATGAACACCATATTACAATGGAAGAGTATAGGCAGGGTGACCTACTGCTGGAGTACTGCCTTGTGTCTGGAATGGGACTCCTGGAGGGAAACAAGAGAGGACTCTAAAGTTTTTCATGGGATGATATGATAAAAGAGCTAAAGGGAGGGAAATTGAGGTTTTTACAAGGGACTGTATTTTTCGTTATGGGATTGTATTTTATATGTTGGCGCTGCAAGAGCAACTCCATTCTAGATGCAACCCTGATCTGTTGGCTTTTCGCAGTTCACTGTCAAAGCCCACAACGTGGTGACGATTGTACAATTCAAAGGCGTCCAACGTCATAGGAGGATAACTTAGAATGAACCAAGCAGCCCGACTCATCCACAGTTCTCTATCTGGGGTTTGCAGACGTCACCTGCGATCTCTGAATACATAGCGGTACTGTAATCACTTAGACTGTCTACAGAGCACCTGTCAGAGCTGGTATCTACTGCCACATGGTCACTTTATGAGGGTAATATTTGTCATTGCACAGCGGTCTTTATTCAGTACCACTAAACCTCAGTACTTCTGGAAGCGCTGGAAATTAATGCTACAGATCTGATCGTACCACCTTCTATATTAACTGAATATCACAGTGTTGTTGATACTATAATTGAGCATTTGGGGCCCCATTTATAATTTTGCCCATCGCCGCACTCTGTCTAAGATCGGCCATGAATCGCAACTTTGCAACATCTGCAAACTGCTTGAGGAGTGTAATGATTAATTCTCTTCCTCCAAATAAAAGCCCATATGATTGTCTATGAGATGATTTACAGAGATAGATATTTCCAATACATGCTGGCAGATTTTCTGATGGCATACGAAGAAACTAGTTATTATGTTGCCAAAGCGGTCATACACTATGCCATCCTGTGTGCACGAGTAATTACAGTAGATGTGGCCATTATATGACTTGGAGCCCACAGAGGGGAAACTAGTGATAAATGCAGGCTTCATCTCCCTGAGCTCAGCTCTCGAAGGGGTGAAGATGAGCAGTCATGTCGGTCTGTTCTGGGTCTGGGTATAATCTTGTACAGAACAGGCAATGTCATAGGAATTATATATTTATTTTGACTACTTGTTAGACAAGGCTTGTTGAGATGTTATAAAGTAATTTTTGATAGTAGTGTCCCTTCCCTTGTTGAAATGGTAAAATCTGGCTAGAGAGCAGAGGGGAAGAAGGGAAGGACTCTATGACTATGTTGAGATGTCTATAACAAGGCTCCTCATGGGAAGTGTTGCACTAACCGTTAAGCTACAGTGTCGGCCAATCACAGCACTCGCTCAGTAATCTATGCAAAGGAGCTGGTGCCAACAGCAATTTCTTGTCAATCAAATTCGCCTAACAATTCATTTTAGTTCGCCCTTTCTATGGGATTCGGCTCTTCAGCAGCGAGTGAGTCATTCTGTGTAGATATTTTAGATATTTTTCCATTCTCCTCTGGTAAGTATAAAACATGCGTCTCCCTAAGGTCAAAGTCTCTGCATCTAGTGGCGCATAAATACAGCAGAGATCTATGTTATCATTGGGTGGGCACATAAGGTCTGACTAGCAGCGCTTCGCCTGGTGCTTGAGGACGGTGAAACGGGCTTGAGGACTGTGAAACGGCCAGGCCACCCCAACCTTTTCCCACAGGCCGGGTGGCCAAGAGTAATATGATTTATTTATATAGCGCCATTGTAATCCACAACACTTTACAAGTCAGAGACAACATACACAAAATAAGATACAACATACAGTATCAACAATAGGAATGAGGGCCAGCTGGCAAGAGCTTACGGAATAAAAGGAAATAGCGGTAACGCACATGGTGTAAGAGCTTGTTCTGTGCAACCCTGGAAATAAGATAGGGGGCTCTACATCTATATATATAAAGGTGAAAGCCCTCACTGACTGACTGATTGACTGACTTGCCACTCATTGTCTAACTTACCGGTGTTGTGCAAATGTGAAATTTGGCACAAGCATTCTTAAGGTCCTATATAGGAAGAGTAAAGGGGTCGCAACTTCAATATTCAATTCTAAGTGTAAAAGTGACCTCTTATGTTATGTAATTTCCCGGTGTCGTACAAACGTGGAATTCGGCACAAGCTTTCTTTATGTCCTACATAGGAAAAGTAAAGGGGTCGCAACATGATTTATCAATTCTAAGTGCAAAAGTAAGAGAACCTCTATATTATGTACCTAATCTAATTCTCTAATTTCCTGGTGTCGTACAAACTTGAAATTTGGCACGCTCAATCTTTAGGTCCCACAGAGCAAAAGTAAAAGGGTTGCAACTTGATTATTCAATTGTAATTGCAAACGTATGTGACTCCCTATGTAATGTAAATAATACCACACATCTGTACCGCACAAACGTGACATTTGGTATGAGCATTCTTTAGGTTGTAAATAGGAAAAGTAAAGCAGTCGCAATTTGACTATTCAATACTATGTGCAAAATTAAGTGACCCCCTGTGTTATGTAACTTCCCAGTGTCATAAAAACGTGAAAGTTAGCACGACCTTTCTTTAAATACTGACTAGGAAAAGTAAAGGGGTCGCAACTTGATCATTCGATTCTAAGAGCAAAAGTGAGTGACCCCCTATTTTATGTACCTAATCTAAATCTCTAACTTCCTGGGGTCGTACAAACTTGAAATTTGGCATGACCATTCTTTAGTTGCCACATAGGAAAAGTAAAGGTTTGTAATTGTTTGTTCAATTCTTAGTACAGAAGTAAGTGACCCCCTATGTTATGTAACTAATAACACACATCTGAACCACACAAACATGAAATTTGCCACAACCATTCATTACATCCTAAATAGGAAAAGTAAAGGGGTCACAACTTCAATATTCAATTCAAAGCGTGAGAAACTGCAAAAATCTGCTATACATGGGATAGTTGCTTTCTCAGAAACCGTAAAGCCTATGGAAATGATTTGTATGCTGAGGAGAATCTATCTCTCCTCTATTTGTATATACTGAGGACAATCTAACTGACCTCTGTGTGCATGTTAAAAGGCTGTAAAGTATTTAGGGAAGCAGCCACGGACTGCATGGATGGAGCATGGCTTCTTAGGCTAAGAAAGGGCTGCAATCCCCAGTCTGGGGTTAAATCTGAATAAAAAGCGGCTTAACATTTAAGGGTAAAAAGTGAGCAGAGTGAGAGGGATGGCACATTCTGCAGAGGGACATCGGTACATGCAGCCTGAGGAGAATCTAAAGCTCCACTGTGCGTATACATATTTTATTCTTGGTTCCTCTGAAGTAATCACAACTTCATAACATTTTCTGGGCGAACAAGACGTAAACACCTGTAATAAGTTAACTTGGGCAAAGCCGGCTATATCAGCTAGTGTCTACATAAAGCTGTATGAAGCAGTCACCAGCCATATCTCTGTATATACAGGTGAGAGGTGCAATAGGGTGTGTGGGGGATAGAGTGGGAAGAAGGGGGTCAGCTTTCCAAAGGAGCGTGAATAAGTAACGTAAATGGAGAAGAGTTAACTTGGGGAAGACGGAAGGCCTCCCTAAAAAGATGTGTTTTTAGGGTATGCTGGGTGCTGGGAATAAACCTGATTCTCTTGGTTAGCACATTGCACAGAACTGGTGCAGCTCTGGAAAAATCTTGCAGCCGGGAGTGGGAACTCAGCAGTTGGCACAGCATTGGAGTTGTGGGTCTGAATCCCACCCAGGGCCGGGCGTTGGGGGGTAAACTGGGCAGTTGCCCCAAGCTCCTACTTCAGGTATTCCGCTGCCTGTTCATTGAAGCTAGTGAGCAGTCAGCTGATGAACACCATATTACAATGGAAGAGTATAGGCAGGGTGACCTACTGCTGGAGTACTGCCTTGTGTCTGGAATGGGACTCCTGGAGGGAAACAAGAGAGGACTCTAAAGTTTTTCATGGGATGATATGATAAAAGAGCTAAAGGGAGGGGAATTGAGGTTTTTACAAGGGACTGTATTTTTCGTTTTGGGATTGTATTTTATATGTTGGCGCTGCAAGAGCAACTCCATTCTAGATGCAACCCTGATCTGTTGGCTTTTCGCAGTTCACTGTCAAAGCCCACAACGTGGTGACGATTGTACAATTCAAAGGCGTCCAACGTCATAGGAGGATAACTTAGAATGAACCAAGCGGCCCGACTCATCCACAGTTCTCTATCTGGGGTTTGCAGACGTCACCTGCGATCTCTGAATACATAGCGGTACTGTAATCACTTAGACTGTCTACAGAGCACCTGTCAGAGCTGGTATCTACTGCTACATGGTCACTTTATGAGGGTAATATTTGTCATTGCACAGCGGTCTTTATTCAGTACCACTAAACCTCAGTACTTCTGGAAGCGCTGGAAATTAGTGCTACAGATCTGATCGTACCACCTTCTATATTAACTGTATATCACAGTGTTGTTGATAATATAATTGAGCATTTGGGGCCCCATTTATAATTTTGCCCATCGCCGCACTCTGTCTAAGATCGGCCATGAATCGCAACTTTGCAACATCTGCAAACTGCTTGAGGAGTGTAATGATTTTCTCTCTACCTCCAAATAAAAGCCCATATGATTGTCTATGAGATGGTTTACAGAGATAGATATTTCCAATACATGCTGGCAGATTTTCTGATGGCATACGAAGAAACTAGTTATTATGTTGCCAAAGCGGTCATACACTATGCCATCCTGTGTGCACGAGTAATTACAGTAGATCTGGCCATTATATGACTTGGAGCCCACAGAGGGGAAACTAGTGATAAATGCAGGCTTCATCTCCCTGAGCTCAGCTCTCGAAGGGGTGAAGATGAGCAGTCATGTCGGTCTGTTCTGGGTCTGGGTATAATCTTGTACAGAACAGGCAATGTCATAGGAATTATATATTTATTTTGACTACTTGTTAGACAAGGCTTGTTGAGATGTTATAAAGTAATTTTTGATAGTAGTGTCCCTTCCCTTGTTGAAATGGTAAAATCTGGCTAGAGAGCAGAGGGGAAGAAGGGAAGGACTCTATGACTATGTTGAGATGTCTATAACAAGGCTCCTCATGGGAAGTGCTGCACTAACCGTTAAGCTACAGTGTCGGCCAATCACAGCACTCGCTCAGTAATCTATGCAAATGAGCTGGTGCCAACAGCAATTTCTTGTCAATCAAATTCGCCTAACAATTCATTTTAGTTCGCCCTTTCTATGGGATTCGGCTCTTCAGCAGCGAGTGAGTCATTCTGTGTAGATATTTTAGATATTTTTCCATTCTCCTCTGGTAAGTATAAAACATGCGTCTCCCTAAGGTCAAAGTCTCTGCATCTAGTGGCGCATAAATACAGCAGAGATCTATGTTATCATTGGGTGGGCACATAAGGTCTGACTAGCAGCGCTTCGCCTGGTGCTTGAGGACGGTGAAACGGGCTTGAGGACTGTGAAACGGCCAGGCCACCCCAACCTTTTCCCACAGGCCGGGTGGCCAAGAGTAATATGATTTATTTATATAGCGCCATTGCAATCCACAACACTTTACAAGTCAGAGACAACATACACAAAATAAGATACAACATACAGTATCAACAATAGGAATGAGGGCCAGCTGGCAAGAGCTTACGGAATAAAAGGAAATAGCGGTAACGCACATGGTGTAAGAGCTTGTTCTGTGCAACCCTGGAAATAAGATAGGGGGCTCTACATCTATATATATAAAGGTGAAAGCCCTCACTGACTGACTGATTGACTGACTTGCCACTCATTGTCTAACTTACCGGTGTTGTGCAAATGTGAAATTTGGCACAAGCATTCTTAAGGTCCTATATAGGAAGAGTAAAGGGGTCGCAACTTCAATATTCAATTCTAAGTGCAAAAGTGACCTCTTATGTTATGTAATTTCCCGGTGTCGTACAAACGTGGAATTCGGCACAAGCTTTCTTTATGTCCTACATAGGAAAAGTAAAGGGGTCACAACATGATTTATCAATTCTAAGTGCAAAAGTAAGAGAACCCCTATGTTATGTACCTAATCTAATTCTGTAATTTCCTGGTGTCGTACAAACTTGAAATTTGGCACGCCCAATCTTTAGGTCCCACAGAGCAAAAGTAAAAGGGTTGCAACTTGATTATTCAATTGTAATTGCAAACGTATGTGACTCCCTGTGTAATGTAAATAATACCACACATCTGTACCGCACAAACGTGACATTTGGTATGAGCATTCTTTAGGTTGTAAATAGGAAAAGTAAAGCAGTCACAATTTGACTATTCAATACTATGTGCAAAATTAAGTGACCCCCTGTGTTATGTAACTTCCCAGTGTCATAAAAACGTGAAAGTTAGCATGACCTTTCTTTAAATACTGACTAGGAAAAGTAAAGGGGTCGCAACTTGATCATTCGATTCTAAGAGCAAAAGTGAGCGACCCCCTATTTTATGTACCTAATCTAAATCTCTAACTTCCTGGGGTCGTACAAACTTGAAATTTGGCATGACCATTCTTTAGTTGCCACATAGGAAAAGTAAAGGTTTGTAATTGTTTGTTCAATTCTTAGTACAGAAGTAAGTGACCCCCTATGTTATGTAACTAATAACACACATCTGAACCGCACAAACATGAAATTTGCCACAACCATTCTTTACATCCTAAATAGGAAAAGTAAAGGGGTCACAACTTCAATATTCAATTCAAAGCGTGAGAAACTGCAAAAATCTGCTATACATGGGATAGTTGCTTTCTCAGAAACCGTAAATCCTTCGGAAATGATTTGTATGCTGAGGAGAATCTATCTCTCCTCTATTTGTATATACTGAGGACAATCTAACTGACCTCTGTGTGCATGTTAAAAGGCTGTAAAGTATTTAGGGAAGCAGCCACGGACTGCATGGATGGAGCATGGCTTCTTAGGCTAAGAAAGGGCTGCAATCCCCAGTCTGGGGTTAAATCTGAATAAAAAGCGGCTTAACATTTAAGGGTAAAAAGTGAGCAGAGTGAGAGGGATGGCACATTCTGCAGAGGGACATCGGTACATGCAGCCTGAGGAGAATCTAAAGCTCCACTGTGCGTATACATATTTTATTCTTGGTTCCTCTGAAGTAATCACGACTTCATAACATTTTCTGGGCGAACAAGACGTAAACACCTGTAATAAGTTAACTTGGGCAAAGCCGGCTATATCAGCTAGTGTCTACATAAAGCTGTATGAAGCAGTCACCAGCCATATCTCTGTATATACAGGTGAGAGGTGCAATAGGGTGTGTGGGGGATAGAGTGGGAAGAAGGGGGTCAGCTTTCCAAAGGAGCGTGAATAAGTAACGTAAATGGAGAAGAGTTAAATTGGGGAAGACGGAAGGCCTCCCTAAAAAGATGTGTTTTTAGGGTATGCTGGGTGCTGGGAATAAACCTGATTCTCTGGGTTAGCACATTGCACAGAACTGGTGCTGCTCTGGAAAAATCTTGCAGCCGGGAGTGGGAACTCAGCAGTTGGCACAGCATTGGAGTTGTGGGGCTGAATCCCACCCAGGGCCGGGCGTTGGGGGGGTAAACTGGGCAGTTGCCCCAAGCTCCTACTTCAGGTATTCCGCTGCCTGTTCATTGAAGCTAGTGAGCAGTCAGCTGATGAACACCATATTACAATGGAAGAGTATAGGCAGGGTGACCTACTGCTGGAGTACTGCCTCGTGTCTGGAATGGGACTCCTGGAGGGAAACAAGAGAGGACTCTAAAGTTTTTCATGGGATGATATGATAAAAGAGCTAAAGGGAGGGGAATTGAGGTTTTTACAAGGGACTGTATTTTTCGTTATGGGATTGTATTTTATATGTTGGCGCTGCAAGAGCAACTCCATTCTAGATGCAACCCTGATCTGTTGGCTTTTCGCAGTTCACTGTCAAAGCCCACAACGTGGTGACGATTGTACAATTCAAGGGCGTCCAACGTCACAGGAGGATAACTTAGAATGAACCAAGCAGCCCGACTCATCCACAGTTCTCTATCTGGGGTTTGCAGACGTCACTTGCGATCTCTGAATACATAGCGGTACTGTAATCACTTAGACTGTCTACAGAGCACCTGTCAGAGCTGGTATCTACTGCTACATGGTCACTTTATGAGGGTAATATTTGTCATTGCACAGCGGTCTTTATTCAGTACCACTAAACCTCAGTACTTCTGGAAGCGCTGGAAATTAGTGCTACAGATCTGATCGTACCACCTTCTATATTAACTGTATATCACAGTGTTGTTGATAATATAATTGAGCATTTGGGGCCCCATTTATAATTTTGCCCATCGCCGCACTCTGTCTAAGATCGGCCATGAATCGCAACTTTGCAACATCTGCAAACTGCTTGAGGAGTGTAATGATTTTCTCTCTACCTCCAAATAAAAGCCCATATGATTGTCTATGAGATGGTTTACAGAGATAGATATTTCCAATACATGCTGGCAGATTTTCTGATGGCATACGAAGAAACTAGTTATTATGTTGCCAAAGCGGTCATACACTATGCCATCCTGTGTGCACGAGTAATTACAGTAGATCTGGCCATTATATGACTTGGAGCCCACAGAGGGGAAACTAGTGATAAATGCAGGCTTCATCTCCCTGAGCTCAGCTCTCGAAGGGGTGAAGATGAGCAGTCATGTCGGTCTGTTCTGGGTCTGGGTATAATCTTCTACAGAACAGGCAATGTCATAGGAATTATATATTTATTTTGACTACTTGTTAGACAAGGCTTGTTGAGATGTTATAAAGTAATTTTTGATAGTAGTGTCCCTTCCCTTGTTGAAATGGTAAAATCTGGCTAGAGAGCAGAGGGGAAGAAGGGAAGGACTCTATGACTATGTTGAGATGTCTATAACAAGGCTCCTCATGGGAAGTGCTGCACTAACCGTTAAGCTACAGTGTCGGCCAATCACAGCACTCGCTCAGTAATCTATGCAAATGAGCTGGTGCCAACAGCAATTTCTTGTCAATCAAATTCGCCTAACAATTCATTTTAGTTCGCCCTTTCTATGGGATTCGGCTCTTCAGCAGCGAGTGAGTCATTCTGTGTAGATATTTTAGATATTTTTCCATTCTGCTCTGGTAAGTATAAAACATGCGTCTCCCTAAGGTCAAAGTCTCTGCATCTAGTGGCACATAAATACAGCAGAGATCTATGTTATCATTGGGTGGGCACATAAGGTCTGACTAGCAGCGCTTCGCCTGGTGCTTGAGGACGGTGAAACGGGCTTGAGGACTGTGAAACGGCCAGGCCACCCCAACCTTTTCCCACAGGCCGGGTGGCCAAGAGTAATATGATTTATTTATATAGCGCCATTGCAATCCACAACACTTTACAAGTCAGAGACAACATACACAAAATAAGATACAACATACAGTATCAACAATAGGAATGAGGGCCAGCTGGCAAGAGCTTACGGAATAAAAGGAAATAGCGGTAACGCACATGGTGTAAGAGCTTGTTCTGTGCAACCCTGGAAATAAGATAGGGGGCTCTACATCTATATATATAAAGGTGAAAGCCCTCACTGACTGACTGATTGACTGACTTGCCACTCATTGTCTAACTTACCTGTGTTGTGCAAATGTGAAATTTGGCACAAGCATTCTTAAGGTCCTATATAGGAAGAGTAAAGGGGTCGCAACTTCAATATTCAATTCTAAGTGCAAAAGTGACCTCTTATGTTATGTAATTTCCCGGTGTCGTACAAACGTGGAATTCGGCACAAGCTTTCTTTATGTCCTACATAGGAAAAGTAAAGGGGTCACAACATGATTTATCAATTCTAAGTGCAAAAGTAAGAGAACCCCTATGTTATGTACCTAATCTAATTCTGTAATTTCCTGGTGTCGTACAAACTTGAAATTTGGCACGCTCAATCTTTAGGTCCCACAGAGCAAAAGTAAAAGGGTTGCAACTTGATTATTCAATTGTAATTGCAAACGTATGTGACTCCCTATGTAATGTAAATAATACCACACATCTGTACCGCACAAACGTGACATTTGGTATGAGCATTCTTTAGGTTGTAAATAGGAAAAGTAAAGCAGTCACAATTTGACTATTCAATACTATGTGCAAAATTAAGTGACCCCCTGTGTTATGTAACTTCCCAGTGTCATAAAAACGTGAAAGTTAGCATGACCTTTCTTTAAATACTGACTAGGAAAAGTAAAGGGGTCGCAACTTGATCATTCGATTCTAAGAGCAAAAGTGAGCGACCCCCTATTTTATGTACCTAATCTAAATCTCTAACTTCCTGGGGTCGTACAAACTTGAAATTTGGCATGACCATTCTTTAGTTGCCACATAGGAAAAGTAAAGGTTTGTAATTGTTTGTTCAATTCTTAGTACAGAAGTAAGTGACCCCCTATGTTATGTAACTAATAACACACATCTGAACCGCACAAACATGAAATTTGCCACAACCATTCTTTACATCCTAAATAGGAAAAGTAAAGGGGTCACAACTTCAATATTCAATTCAAAGCGTGAGAAACTGCAAAAATCTGCTATACATGGGATAGTTGCTTTCTCAGAAACCGTAAATCCTATGGAAATGATTTGTATGCTGAGGAGAATCTATCTCTCCTCTATTTGTATATACTGAGGACAATCTAACTGACCTCTGTGTGCATGTTAAAAGGCTGTAAAGTATTTAGGGAAGCAGCCACGGACTGCATGGATGGAGCATGGCTTCTTAGGCTAAGAAAGGGCTGCAATCCCCAGTCTGGGGTTAAATCTGAATAAAAAGCGGCTTAACATTTAAGGGTAAAAAGTGAGCAGAGTGAGAGGGATGGCATATTCTGCAGAGGGACATCGGTACATGCAGCCTGAGGAGAATCTAAAGCTCCACTGTGCGTATACATATTTTATTCTTGGTTCCTCTGAAGTAATCACGACTTCATAACATTTTCTGGGCGAACAAGACGTAAACACCTGTAATAAGTTAACTTGGGCAAAGCCGGCTATATCAGCTAGTGTCTACATAAAGCTGTATGAAGCAGTCACCAGCCATATCTCTGTATATACAGGTGAGAGGTGCAATAGGGTGTGTGGGGGATAGAGTGGGAAGAAGGGGGTCAGCTTTCCAAAGGAGCGTGAATAAGTATCGTAAATGGAGAAGAGTTAACTTGGGGAAGACGGAAGGCCTCCCTAAAAAGATGTGTTTTTAGGGTATGCTGGGTGCTGGGAATAAACCTGATTCTCTGGGTTAGCACATTGCACAGAACTGGTGCAGCTCTGGAAAAATCTTGCAGCCGGGAGTGGGAACTCAGCAGTTGGCACAGCATTGGAGTTGTGGGTCTGAATCCCACCCAGGGCCGGGCGTTGGGGGGTAAACTGGGCAGTTGCCCCAAGCTCCTACTTCAGGTATTCCGCTGCCTGTTCATTGAAGCTAGTGAGCAGTCAGCTGATGAACACCATATTACAATGGAAGAGTATAGGCAGGGTGACCTACTGCTGGAGTACTGCCTTGTGTCTGGAATGGGACTCCTGGAGGGAAACAAGAGAGGACTCTAAAGTTTTTCATGGGATGATATGATAAAAGAGCTAAAGGGAGGGGAATTGAGGTTTTTACAAGGGACTGTATTTTTCGTTATGGGATTGTATTTTATATGTTGGCGCTGCAAGAGCAACTCCATTCTAGATGCAACCCTGATCTGTTGGCTTTTCGCAGTTCACTGTCAAAGCCCACAACGTGGTGACGATTGTACAATTCAAAGGCGTCCAACGTCATAGGAGGATAACTTAGAATGAACCAAGCGGCCCGACTCATCCACAGTTCTCTATCTGGGGTTTGCAGACGTCACCTGCGATCTCTGAATACATAGCGGTACTGTAATCACTTAGACTGTCTACAGAGCACCTGTCAGAGCTGGTATCTACTGCTACATGGTCACTTTATGAGGGTAATATTTGTCATTGCACAGCGGTCTTTATTCAGTACCACTAAACCTCAGTATTTCTGGAAGCGCTGGAAATTAGTGCTACAGATGTGATCGTACCACCTTCTATATTAACTGTATATCACAGTGTTGTTGATAATATAATTGAGCATTTGGGGCCCCATTTATAATTTTGCCCATCGCCGCACTCTGTCTAAGATCGGCCATGAATCGCAACTTTGCAACATCTGCAAACTGCTTGAGGAGTGTAATGATTATTTCTCTTCCTCCAAATAAAAGCCCATATGATTGTCTATGAGATGGTTTACAGAGATAGATATTTCCAATACATGCTGGCAGATTTTCTGATGGCATACGAAGAAACTAGTTATTATGTTGCCAAAGCGGTCATACACTATGCCATCCTGTGTGCACGAGTAATAACAGTAGATTTGGCCATTATATGACTTGGAGCCCACAGAGGGGAAACTAGTGATAAATGCAGGCTTCATCTCCCTGAGCTCAGCTCTCGAAGGGGTGAAGATGAGCAGTCATGTCGGTCTGTTCTGGGTCTGGGTATAATCTTGTACAGAACAGGCAATGTCATAGGAATTATATATTTATTTTGACTACTTGTTAGACAAGGCTTGTTGAGATGTTATAAAGTAATTTTTGATAGTAGTGTCCCTTCCCTTGTTGAAATGGTAAAATCTGGCTAGAGAGCAGAGGGGAAGAAGGGAAGGACTCTATGACTATGTTGAGATGTCTATAACAAGGCTCCTCATGGGAAGTGCTGCACTAACCGTTAAGCTACAGTGTCGGCCAATCACAGCACTCGCTCAGTAATCTATGCAAATGAGCTGGTGCCAACAGCAATTTCTTGTCAATCAAATTCGCCTAACAATTCATTTTAGTTCGCCCTTTCTATGGGATTCGGCTCTTCAGCAGCGAGTGAGTCATTCTGTGTAGATATTTTAGATATTTTTCCATTCTCCTCTGGTAAGTATAAAACATGCGTCTCCCTAAGGTCAAAGTCTCTGCATCTAGTGGCGCATAAATACAGCAGAGATCTATGTTATCATTGGGTGGGCACATAAGGTCTGACTAGCAGCGCTTCGCCTGGTGCTTGAGGACGGTGAAACGGGCTTGAGGACTGTGAAACGGCCAGGCCACCCCAACCTTTTCCCACAGGCCGGGTGGCCAAGAGTAATATGATTTATTTATATAGCGCCATTGCAATCCACAACACTTTACAAGTCAGAGACAACATACACAAAATAAGATACAACATACAGTATCAACAATAGGAATGAGGGCCAGCTGGCAAGAGCTTACGGAATAAAAGGAAATAGCGGTAACGCACATGGTGTAAGAGCTTGTTCTGTGCAACCCTGGAAATAAGATAGGGGGCTCTACATCTATATATATAAAGGTGAAAGCCCTCACTGACTGACTGATTGACTGACTTGCCACTCATTGTCTAACTTACCGGTGTTGTGCAAATGTGAAATTTGGCACAAGCATTCTTAAGGTCCTATATAGGAAGAGTAAAGGGGTCGCAACTTCAATATTCAATTCTAAGTGCAAAAGTGACCTCTTATGTTATGTAATTTCCCGGTGTCGTACAAACGTGGAATTCGGCACAAGCTTTCTTTATGTCCTACATAGGAAAAGTAAAGGGGTCACAACATGATTTATCAATTCTAAGTGCAAAAGTAAGAGAACCCCTATGTTATGTACCTAATCTAATTCTGTAATTTCCTGGTGTCGTACAAACTTGAAATTTGGCACGCCCAATCTTTAGGTCCCACAGAGCAAAAGTAAAAGGGTTGCAACTTGATTATTCAATTGTAATTGCAAACGTATGTGACTCCCTATGTAATGTAAATAATACCACACATCTGTACCGCACAAACGTGACATTTGGTATGAGCATTCTTTAGGTTGTAAATAGGAAAAGTAAAGCAGTCACAATTTGACTATTCAATACTATGTGCAAAATTAAGTGACCCCCTGTGTTATGTAACTTCCCAGTGTCATAAAAACGTGAAAGTTAGCATGACCTTTCTTTAAATACTGACTAGGAAAAGTAAAGGGGTCGCAACTTGATCATTCGATTCTAAGAGCAAAAGTGAGCGACCCCCTATTTTATGTACCTAATCTAAATCTCTAACTTCCTGGGGTCGTACAAACTTGAAATTTGGCATGACCATTCTTTAGTTGCCACATAGGAAAAGTAAAGGTTTGTAATTGTTTGTTCAATTCTTAGTACAGAAGTAAGTGACCCCCTATGTTATGTAACTAATAACACACATCTGAACCGCACAAACATGAAATTTGCCACAACCATTCTTTACATCCTAAATAGGAAAAGTAAAGGGGTCACAACTTCAATATTCAATTCAAAGCGTGAGAAACTGCAAAAATCTGCTATACATGGGATAGTTGCTTTCTCAGAAACCGTAAATCCTATGGAAATGATTTGTATGCTGAGGAGAATCTATCTCTCCTCTATTTGTATATACTGAGGACAATCTAACTGACCTCTGTGTGCATGTTAACCCCTTAGTGACCAAGCCTGTTTGCGCCTTAATGACCAGGCCAAATTTTGCAAATCTGACATGTGTCACTTTAACATGGAAAAACACCAGAAAGGTTTTGCATATCCAAGCGATTCTGACATTGTTTTTTCGCCACATGTTGTGCTTCATTTAGGCGGAAAAAATAGACCGATAGAAATTGTGTTTATTTATTAAAAGCGCCAAAATTGGGAAAATTTTGAAAAAATCGTCATTTTTTCACATTTCCAACTGCAATATCTTAAATATGTGCAAACATAATATAGAAATTTTTGCTAAGATTTATATTTCCACCCGTTTACTTTATTTTGGGCGCACATTGGAAAAACTTTCGTTTTTTTTTAACTATTTAGGAGACGTACAAATTTAACATTACTTTTTAGCATTTTGAGGAACACTTTGTTTTCCTATACCAAGCCGAGATTGGAAAGGCTCATGAGTGTCAGAATAATAGATACCCCCCCAAATGACCTCATTTTAAAAACTACACCCCTTAATGTATTCACTGAGGGGTGTCATGAGTATTTTGACCCAACAGTTTTTTTTCAGGAATTAATTCAATTTAGAGGAGAAAAAGTAAAATTTCATATTTTTGCAAATCTGTCATTTTAAAGACATATTTTTTTCCTATAGTTTACATGAAAATCAGGATTTACACCCCAAAATGGATACCCCTATTTCTCCCGTGTCCAGAAATATACCCATTGTGGCCCTATTGTTATATCTGAGTCCACAACGGGGCCCAAAATGAAAGGAGTAGTCAGTGTCTTTCAAAACAGAAATTTTGCTTGAAGTCCTTTTAGGCCCCATAGCACACATGTAGAGTTCTTGAGCGCCCAAAACCATAGAAAACCCCCACAAATGACCCCATTTTGAAAACTAGACCCCTTAAGGAATTTATCTAGGGGTGTACTGCATATTTTGACCCCACAGTTTTTGAATGAATTCAAACCAAGCAAAAGGAAAAAATTGTGATTTTCGTTTTTTCGGCAATTCTGTCATTTTAAAAACAGCTTTTTTTGTACAGCACACATATGAAGGAAGACTTGCACCCAAAAATGGATACCCCTGTTTGTCCCGTGTTCAGAGACATACCCATTGTGGCCCTAATCTTATGTCTGGATACACAACGGAGCCCAAAATGAAAGGAGCGACCGGTGGCTTTCGGAACACAAATTTTGCTTGAAGTCCTTTTAGGCCCCATTGCCCACTTGTAGAGTTCTTGAGCGCCCAAAACCATAGAGAACCCCCACAAATGACCCCATTTTGAAAACTAGACTCCTTAACGAATTTATCTAGGGGTGTACTGCGCATTTTGACCCCATAGTTTTTGAATAAATTCAAGCAAAGCAAAAGGAAAAAATTTGGATTTTTGTTTTTTTGGCAATTCTGTCATTTTAAAAACAGCTTTTTTTGTACAGCACACATATGAAGGAAGACTTACACCCCAAAATGGATACCCCTGTTTGTGCTGTTTTCAGAAATATACCCATTGTGGCCCTAATCTTATGTCCGCATGCACAACGGGGCCCAAAATAAAAGGAGTAATTGGTGGCTTTCAGAACATAGATTTTGCTTGAAGTCCTTTTAGGCCCCATTGCCCACTTGTAGAGTTCTTGAGCGCCCAAAACCATATAGAACCCCCACAAATGACCCCATTTTGAAAACTAGACCCCTTAACGAATTTATCTAGGGATGTACTGCATATTTTGACCCCACAGTTTTTGAATAAATTTAAGCAAAGCAAAAGGAAAAAAATAGGATTTTCATTTTTTGGGCTATTGTGTCAATTTAAAAACAGTTTTTTTTGTACAGCACACATATAAATGAAGGCTTTCACCCCAAAATGGATACCCCTGTTTGTCCCGTGTTCAGAAACATACCCATTGTGGCCCTAATAGACTTACAGGACCCATGGCTAGGCCTACAATGAAAGGAATACCCGTTGGATTTCAGGGTACCACTGAATAAATTTCAGGCCCCATTGCCCACTTATAGAGCCATTGAGCGGCCAAAACTATAAAGAACCCCCTCAAATGACCCCATTTTGAAAACTAGACCCCTTAACGAATTCATCTAGGGGTGTACTGCATATTTTGACCCCACAGTATTTGAATGAATCTAAGCAAAGCAGAAGGAAAAAGTTACGATTTTCAATTTTTTTGGCAATTTTTTCAATTTAAAAACAGTTTTTTTGTACAGTGCACATAAGAATGAAGACGTTCACCCCAAAATGGATACCCCCGTTTGTCCCGAGTTCAGAAACATACCCATTGTGGCCCTAATCTACTTACAGGACGCATGGCAAGGCCTATAAAGGACGGAACACCTGTTGGATTTTAGGGCACAACTGAATAAATTCCAGGCCCCATTGCTTATTTGTACAGAATAAAGATTGACTCCCTTAAAATTCCCCCCCTCCCCCTCCGCGCCCTTTTTGGCGTTCGCAAATCTTAGATAAAAGTAAAAATGTGAACTGTGTAGTATTTCCGAAGACAGGGGTAATTACGGAGGCTGGTTGGAATGGGCCCATGGGGCAATAAAACCGGGTATCCCCCCCCCCCTCCTCTCATGCTTTTTGGGGGTATTTCATGACCTCAGTGGCGGGTATGGGGTGTAAAAAGTGGCGTTCCGTGAGTCTCCGTAAGCTTGATGAGGTGCGGCGGTCTCACACAGAAGGCGCTCAACAAGGTGCTCCTGGAACTGCAGGAAAGCGAGCGTTCCCGGGGCTTCTTGTAAAATACGTATCACAGGTAGCGGTCTGAATAACGCCAGGCTCACGCGGGTGCAGGCGGAATCAGCTTGCGGAGGCCCACAGCGGATCCCATCTGTGAGCCCGGCTGTGACCCTGCGTACGGCTGCGTAATGTACTGCGCATAACTGCGTACTCACACAGGCGGTCATGCACAGTACACCTTTGTTTGTATTTCCCGCACCATCGCTTAGCGATGACATGGGTACCCGCAGCCCGTATACAATGTAGTTGCGTATGGACTGCGGGTATATCCGCGACCATGGAGCACAATGGGCTCTATGTTGCCGATATCCGCAGTAAAATAGAACCTGCTGCGTTCTCTTTTCTGCGAGTGGATTACGCAATTCTGACCCGCTAATGTGAGCGGAATTGTGTAATCCAATGCGATTGATCTGCGTATTACCACGGATCAGACGCATGCGGAATCCGTCATTCCTATCTGGTCATGTGAGACCAGCCAAAGGTAGATCGCTACCTTTTTATCATGTGACCGAGGACCGTTCAACGAGGCCACCCGTCACTGCTCCAGGCTCTCGGCGACCGTTGGTCGCTGGGAGCAAGGAGGTTTTAAATTTCCTGGGCTCCCTGACTCCTGCGCATGTGTCCGGCTTTTTGCCGGCGGTCGCATGTGCAGAATCCTGGAAGGTCCACGGAGGAAGATCGCGTCGGGATTCAAATACGGAGGCCTCCGGTAAAAAGTTTCATCTCCTCTCACCGATCGCATCAGTGAGGGGAGATGAAACTTCAAATTTTTTTTTTTACTGTTACGTGATCGCCATTATTGGATAATGGCGAACACGTGACCAGGAACCGCTCACCGCGGACCCCCATTAAATCTCCATGCTCTTGGCTACGTTTTGTAGCCAGGAGCAGGGAGAATTTAAATTATCCTGGCAATCCACAGCTTTTGCGCATGCGCCCGCCATTCTGGCGACGGGCGCGTGTGCAGAAGCTGTGGTAAGGTCCGCGGATAAATCTGGGGGCCTTAGGTACGTACTTTCATCCTCCCTCACGGATATGATCCATGAGGGGAGATGAAACGTACGCTTTTTAAACTTTTAAAAACTTTTTTTTACTTTTTTTTTTTTTACTTTTTTACACTTTTTTCTCACTTTACATGATCACTGTCATCCATTGGATGACAGTGATCATGTCCCCGGTATAATCTCTCTGCTCCTAGCTACACATGGCAGCCAGGAGCAAAGGGATTTTAAATTTCCCGGGGCTCGAGCCCGTCTGTTCACGCGCCCGATGTCAATCATCGGGCGCGCATGCGCAGACGGGGATTCGGGTCCCGGGACATCGGGACACCGCTGAGGACTGGGGGTGAGTATTTTCACCTCCCCTCATGGATCCGATCCATGAGGGGAGGTGAAACTGACTTTTTTAAAACTTTTTTTTAACTTTTTCGCGATCGCCGCTAACCATTGGATAACGGCGATCGCGGTACCGGGGACCGCTCACCGCAGTCCCCGCTGACATCTCCTGCCTCCCGGCTACCTACAGGAGCCGGGAGCCAAGAGATTTTAAATCTCCCGCGCCGCCGGGCCTTCTGCGCATGCGGCTGACGTAATGCCGCCTGGCGCGCATGCGCAGAAGACCGGCTTCGGGCCCCGGAGCGGCAGGAGAGCGGGGAGCAGCGTGCCAGACCTGGGTGAGTAATTTCAGCTGCTCCGATGGATCCGATCCATCAGAGCAGCTGAATCTTTAACTTTTATGTAGTTTTATTTACTTTTTTTGCGATCGGCGCTATCCATTGCATAGCGCCGATCGCAATGCCGGGGGGGGGCTCCGAACAGCCCGGGATGACAGCTCCATGCTGTCAGCTACCTGCGGACACCGACAGCATGGAGCTGTCACGTCCACAGCCCGAGGGGCACTATTCTCTGCAGGAAGCATGTTTTTACGTCCTCAGAGAATAGAGCCCACTTCGGGAGGACGTAAAAACACTATGGGCTGGTCGTTAAGGGGTTAAAAGGCTGTAAAGTATTTAGGGAAGCAGCCACGGACTGCATGGATGGAGCATGGCTTCTTAGGCTAAGAAAGGGCTGCAATCCCCAGTCTGGGGTTAAATCTGAATAAAAAGCGGCTTAACATTTAAGGGTAAAAAGTGAGCAGAGTGAGAGGGATGGCACATTCTGCAGAGGGACATCGGTACATGCAGCCTGAGGAGAATTTAAAGCTCCACTGTGCGTATACATATTTTATTCTTGGTTCCTCTGAAGTAATCACGACTTCATAACATTTTCTGGGCGAACAAGACATAAACACCTGTAATAAGTTAACTTGGGCAAAGCCGGCTATATCAGCTAGTGTCTACATAAAGCTGTATGAAGCAGTCACCAGCCATATCTCTGTATATACAGGTGAGAGGTGCAATAGGGTGTGTGGGGGATAGAGTGGGAAGAAGGGGGTCAGCTTTCCAAAGGAGCGTGAATAAGTAACGTAAATGGAGAAGAGTTAAATTGGGGAAGACGGAAGGCCTCCCTAAAAAGATGTGTTTTTAGGGTATGCTGGGTGCTGGGAATAAACCTGATTCTCTGGGTTAGCACATTGCACAGAACTGGTGCTGCTCTGGAAAAATCTTGCAGCCGGGAGTGGGAACTCAGCAGTTGGCACAGCATTGGAGTTGTGGGGCTGAATCCCACCCAGGGCCGGGCGTTGGGGGGGTAAACTGGGCAGTTGCCCCAAGCTCCTACTTCAGGTATTCCGCTGCCTGTTCATTGAAGCTAGTGAGCAGTCAGCTGATGAACACCATATTACAATGGAAGAGTATAGGCAGGGTGACCTTATGCTGGAGTACTGCCTTGTGTCTGGAATGGGACTCCTGGAGGGAAACAAGAGAGGACTCTAAAGTTTTTCATGGGATGATATGATAAAAGAGCTAAAGGGAGGGGAATTGAGGTTTTTACAAGGGACTGTATTTTTCGTTATGGGATTGTATTTTATATGTTGGCGCTGCAAGAGCAACTCCATTCTAGATGCAACCCTGATCTGTTGGCTCTTCGCAGTTCACTGTCAAAGCCCACAACGTGGTGACGATTGTACAATTCAAAGGCGTCCAACGTCATAGGAGGATAACTTAGAATGAACCAAGCAGCCCGACTCATCCACAGTTCTCTATCTGGGATTTGCAGACGTCACCTGCGATCTCTGAATACATAGCGGTACTGTAATCACTTAGACTGTCTACAGAGCACCTGTCAGAGCTGGTATCTACTGCTACATGGTCACTTTATGAGGGTAATATTTGTCGTTGTACAGCGGTTTTTATTCAGTACCACTAAACCTCAGTACTTCTGGAAGCGCTGGAAATTAGTGCTACAGATCTGATCGTACCACCTTCTATATTAATGAATATCACAGTGTTGTTGATACTATAATTGAGCATTTGGGGCCCCATTTATAATTTTGCCCATCGCCGCACTCTAATATCGGCCATGAATCGCAACTTTGCAACATCTGCAAACTGCTTGAGGAGTGTAATGATTTTCTCTCTTCCTCCAAATAAAAGCCCATATGATTGTCTATGAGATGGTTTACAGAGATAGATATTTCCAATACATGCTGGCAGATTTTCTGATGGCATACGAAGAAACTAGTTATTATGTTGCCAAAGCGGTCATACACTATGCCATCCTGTGTGCACGAGTAATTACAGTAGATCTGGCCATTATATGACTTGGAGCCCACAGAGGGGAAACTAGTGATAAATGCAGGCTTCATCTCCCTGAGCTCAGCTCTCGAAGGGGTGAAGATGAGCAGTCATGTCGGTCTGTTCTGTGTCTGGGTATAATCTTGTACAGAACAGGCAATGTCATAGGAATTATATATTTATTTTGACTACTTGTTAGACAAGGCTTGTTGAGATGTTATAAAGTAATTTTTGATAGTAGTGTCCCTTCCCTTGTTGAAATGGTAAAATCTGGCTAGAGAGCAGAGGGGAAGAAGGGAAGGACTCTATGACTATGTTGAGATGTCTATAACAAGGCTCCTCATGGGAAGTGCTGCACTAACCGTTAAGCTACAGTGTCGGCCAATCACAGCACTCGCTCAGTAATCTATGCAAATGAGCTGGTGCCAACAGCAATTTCTTGTCAATCAAATTCGCCTAACAATTCATTTTAGTTCGCCCTTTCTATGGGATTCGGCTCTTCAGCAGCGAGTGAGTCATTCTGTGTAGATATTTTAGATATTTTTCCATTCTCCTCTGGTAAGTATAAAACATGCGTCTCCCTAAGGTCAAAGTCTCTGCATCTAGTGGCGCATAAATACAGCAGAGATCTATGTTATCATTGGGTGGGCACATAAGGTCTGACTAGCAGCGCTTCGCCTGGTGCTTGAGGACGGTGAAACGGGCTTGAGGACTGTGAAACGGCCAGGCCACCCCAACCTTTTCCCACAGGCCGGGTGGCCAAGAGTAATATGATTTATTTATATAGCGCCATTGTAATCCACAACACTTTACAAGTCAGAGACAACATACACAAAATAAGATACAACATACAGTATCAACAATAGGAATGAGGGCCAGCTGGCAAGAGCTTACGGAATAAAAGGAAATAGCGGTAACGCACATGGTGTAAGAGCTTGTTCTGTGCAACCCTGGAAATAAGATAGGGGGCTCTACATCTATATATATAAAGGTGAAAGCCCTCACTGACTGACTGATTGACTGACTTGCCACTCATTGTCTAACTTACCGGTGTTGTGCAAATGTGAAATTTGGCACAAGCATTCTTAAGGTCCTATATAGGAAGAGTAAAGGGGTCGCAACTTCAATATTCAATTCTAAGTGCAAAAGTGACCTCTTATGTTATGTAATTTCCCGGTGTCGTACAAACGTGGAATTCGGCACGAGCTTTCTTTATGTCCTACATAGGAAAAGTAAAGGGGTCACAACATGATTTATCAATTCTAAGTGCAAAAGTAAGAGAACCCCTATGTTATGTACCTAATCTAATTCTCTAATTTCCTGGTGTCGTACAAACTTGAAATTTGGCACGCTCAATCTTTAGGTCCCACAGAGCAAAAGTAAAAGGGTTGCAACTTGATTATTCAATTGTAATTGCAAACGTATGTGACTCCCTATGTAATGTAAATAATACCACACATCTGTACCGCACAAACGTGACATTTGGTATGAGCATTCTTTAGGTTGTAAATAGGAAAAGTAAAGCAGTCACAATTTGACTATTCAATACTATGTGCAAAATTAAGTGACCCCCTGTGTTATGTAACTTCCCAGTGTCATAAAAACGTGAAAGTTAGCACGACCTTTTTTTAAATACTGACTAGGAAAAGTAAAGGGGTCGCAACTTGATCATTCGATTCTAAGAGCAAAAGTGAGCGACCCCCTATTTTATGTACCTAATCTAAATCTCTAACTTCCTGGGGTCGTACAAACTTGAAATTTGGCATGACCATTCTTTAGTTGCCACATAGGAAAAGTAAAGGTTTGTAATTGTTTGTTCAATTCTTAGTACAGAAGTAAGTGACCCCCTATGTTATGTAACTAATAACATACATCTGAACCGCACAAACATGAAATTTGCCACAACCATTCTTTACATCCTAAATAGTAAAAGTAAAGGGGTCACAACTTCAATATTCAATTCAAAGCGTGAGAAACTGCAAAAATCTGCTATACATGGGATAGTTGCTTTCTCAGAAACCGTAAAGCCTATGGAAATGATTTGTATGCTGAGGAGAATCTATCTCTCCTCTATTTGTATATACTGAGGACAATCTAACTGACCTCTGTGTGCATGTTAAAAGGCTGTAAAGTATTTAGGGAAGCAGCCACGGACTGCATGGATGGAGCATGGCTTCTTAGGCTAAGAAAGGGCTGCAATCCCCAGTCTGGGGTTAAATCTGAATAAAAAGCGGCTTAACATTTAAGGGTAAAAAGTGAGCAGAGTGAGAGGGATGGCACATTCTGCAGAGGGACATCGGTACATGCAGCCTGAGGAGAATCTAAAGCTCCACTGTGCGTATACATATTTTATTCTTGGTTCCTCTGAAGTAATCACGACTTCATAACATTTTCTGGGCGAACAAGACGTAAACACCTGTAATAAGTTAACTTGGGCAAAGCCGGCTATATCAGCTAGTGTCTACATAAAGCTGTATGAAGCAGTCACCAGCCATATCTCTGTATATACAGGTGAGAGGTGCAATAGGGTGTGTGGGGGATAGAGTGGGAAGAAGGGGGTCAGCTTTCCAAAGGAGCGTGAATAAGTAACGTAAATGGAGAAGAGTTAAATTGGGGAAGACGGAAGGCCTCCCTAAAAAGATGTGTTTTTAGAGTATGCTGGGTGCTGGGAATAAACCTGATTCTCTGGGTTAGCACATTGCACAGAACTGGTGCAGCTCTGGAAAAATCTTGCAGCCGGGAGTGGGAACTCAGCAGTTGGCACAGCATTGGAGTTGTGGGTCTGAATCCCACCCAGGGCCGGGCGTTGGGGGGGTAAACTGGGCAGTTGCCCCAAGCTCCTACTTCAGGTATTCCGCTGCCTGTTCATTGAAGCTAGTGAGCAGTCAGCTGATGAACACCATATTACAATGGAAGAGTATAGGCAGGGTGACCTACTGCTGGAGTACTGCCTTGTGTCTGGAATGGGACTCCTGGAGGGAAACAAGAGAGGACTCTAAAGTTTTTCATGGGATGATATGATAAAAGAGCTAAAGGGAGGGGAATTGAGGTTTTTACAAGGGACTGTATTTTTCGTTATGGGATTGTATTTTATATGTTGGCGCTGCAAGAGCAACTCCATTCTAGATGCAACCCTGATCTGTTGGCTTTTCACAGTTCACTGTCAAAGCCCACAACGTGGTGACGATTGTCAATTCAAAGGCGTCCAACGTCATAGGAGGATAACTTAGAATGAACCAAGCAGCCCGACTCATCCACAGTTCTCTATCTGGGGTTTGCAGACGTCACCTGCGATCTCTGAATACATAGCGGTACTGTAATCACTTAGACTGTCTACAGAGCACCTGTCAGAGCTGGTATCTACTGCTACATGGTCACTTTATGAGGGTAATATTTGTCATTGCACAGCGGTCTTTATTCAGTACCACTAAACCTCAGTACTTCTGGAAGCGCTGGAAATTAGTGCTACAGATCTGATCGTACCACCTTCTATATTAACTGAATATCACAGTGTTGTTGATACTATAATTGAGCATTTGGGGCCCCATTTATAATTTTGCCCATCGCCGCACTCTGTCTAAGATCGGCCATGAATCGCAACTTTGCAACATCTGCAAACTGCTTGAGGAGTGTAATGATTTTCTCTCTTCCTCCAAATAAAAGCCCATATGATTGTCTATGAGATGGTTTACAGAGATAGATATTTCCAATACATGCTGGCAGATTTTCTGATGGCATACGAAGAAACTAGTTATTATGTTGCCAAAGCGGTCATACACTATGCCATCCTGTGTGCACGAGTAATTACAGTAGATCTGGCCATTATATGACTTGGAGCCCACAGAGGGGAAACTAGTGATAAATGCAGGCTTCATCTCCCTGAGCTCAGCTCTCGAAGGGGTGAAGATGAGCAGTCATGTCGGTCTGTTCTGGGTCTGGGTATAATCTTGTACAGAACAGGCAATGTCATAGGAATTATATATTTATTTTGACTACTTGTTAGACAAGGCTTGTTGAGATGTTATAAAGTAATTTTTGATAGTAGTGTCCCTTCCCTTGTTGAAATGGTAAAATCTGGCTAGAGAGCAGAGGGGAAGAAGGGAAGGACTCTATGACTATGTTGAGATGTCTATAACAAGGCTCCTCATGGGAAGTGCTGCACTAACCGTTAAGCTACAGTGTCGGCCAATCACAGCACTCGCTCAGTAATCTATGCAAATGAGCTGGTGCCAACAGCAATTTCTTGTCAATCAAATTCGCCTAACAGTTCATTTTAGTTCGCCCTTTCTATGGGATTCGGCTCTTCAGCAGCGAGTGAGTCATTCTGTGTAGATATTTTAGATATTTTTCCATTCTCCTCTGCTAAGTATAAAACATGCGTCTCCCTAAGGTCAAAGTCTCTGCATCTAGTGGCGCATAAATACAGCAGAGATCTATGTTATCATTGGGTGGGCACATAAGGTCTGACTAGCAGCGCTTCGCCTGGTGCTTGAGGACGGTGAAACGGGCTTGAGGACTGTGAAACGGCCAGGCCACCCCAACCTTTTCCCACAGGCCGGGTGGCCAAGAGTAATATGATTTATTTATATAGCGCCATTGTAATCCACAACACTTTACAAGTCAGAGACAACATACACAAAATAAGATACAACATACAGTATCAACAATAGGAATGAGGGCCAGCTGGCAAGAGCTTACGGAATAAAAGGAAATAGCGGTAACGCACATGGTGTAAGAGCTTGTTCTGTGCAACCCTGGAAATAAGATAGGGGGCTCTACATCTATATATATAAAGGTGAAAGCCCTCACTGACTGACTGATTGACTGACTTGCCACTCATTGTCTAACTTACCGGTGTTGTGCAAATGTGAAATTTGGCACAAGCATTCTTAAGGTCCTATATAGGAAGAGTAAAGGGGTCGCAACTTCAATATTCAATTCTAAGTGCAAAAGTGACCTCTTATGTTATGTAATTTCCCGGTGTCGTACAAACGTGGAATTCGGCACGAGCTTTCTTTATGTCCTACATAGGAAAAGTAAAGGGGTCACAACATGATTTATCAATTCTAAGTGCAAAAGTAAGAGAACCCCTATGTTATGTACCTAATCTAATTCTCTAATTTCCTGGTGTCGTACAAACTTGAAATTTGGCACGCTCAATCTTTAGGTCCCACAGAGCAAAAGTAAAAGGGTTGCAACTTGATTATTCAATTGTAATTGCAAACGTATGTGACTCCCTGTGTAATGTAAATAATACCACACATCTGTACCGCACAAACGTGACATTTGGTATGAGCATTCTTTAGGTTGTAAATAGGAAAAGTAAAGCAGTCACAATTTGACTATTCAATACTATGTGCAAAATTAAGTGACCCCCTGTGTTATGTAACTTCCCAGTGTCATAAAAACGTGAAAGTTAGCACGACCTTTTTTTACATACTGACTAGGAAAAGTAAAGGGGTCGCAACTTGATCATTCGATTCTAAGAGCAAAAGTGAGCGACCCCCTATTTTATGTACCTAATCTAAATCTCTAACTTCCTGGGGTCGTACAAACTTGAAATTTGGCATGACCATTCTTTAGTTGCCACATAGGAAAAGTAAAGGTTTGTAATTGTTTGTTCAATTCTTAGTACAGAAGTAAGTGACCCCCTATGTTATGTAACTAATAACACACATCTGAACCGCACAAACATGAAATTTGCCACAACCATTCTTTACATCCTAAATAGTAAAAGTAAAGGGGTCACAACTTCAATATTCAATTCAAAGCGTGAGAAACTGCAAAAATCTGCTATACATGGGATAGTTGCTTTCTCAGAAACCGTAAAGCCTATGGAAATTATTTGTATGCTGAGGAGAATCTATCTCTCCTCTATTTGTATATACTGAGGACAATCTAACTGACCTCTGTGTGCATGTTAAAAGGCTGTAAAGTATTTAGGGAAGCAGCCACGGACTGCATGGATGGAGCATGGCTTCTTAGGCTAAGAAAGGGCTGCAATCCCCAGTCTGGGGTTAAATCTGAATAAAAAGCGGCTTAACATTTAAGGCTAAAAAGTGAGCAGAGTGAGAGGGATGGCACATTCTGCAGAGGGACATCGGTACATGCAGCCTGAGGAGAATCTAAAGCTCCACTGTGCGTATACATATTTTATTCTTGGTTCCTCTGAAGTAATCACGACTTCATAACATTTTCTGGGCGAACAAGACGTAAACACCTGTAATAAGTTAACTTGGGCAAAGCCGGCTATATCAGCTAGTGTCTACATAAAGCTGTATGAAGCAGTCACCAGCCATATCTCTGTATATACAGGTGAGAGGTGCAATAGGGTGTGTGGGGGATAGAGTGGGAAGAAGGGGGTCAGCTTTCCAAAGGAGCGTGAATAAGTAACGTAAATGGAGAAGAGTTAAATTGGGGAAGACGGAAGGCCTCCCTAAAAAGATGTGTTTTTAGGGTATGCTGGGTGCTGGGAATAAACCTGATTCTCTGGGTTAGCACATTGCACAGAACTGGTGCAGCTCTGGAAAAATCTTGCAGCCGGGAGTGGGAACTCAGCAGTTGGCACAGCATTGGAGTTGTGGGTCTGAATCCCACCCAGGGCCGGGCGTTGGGGGGGTAAACTGGGCAGTTGCCCCAAGCTCCTACTTCAGGTATTCCGCTGCCTGTTCATTGAAGCTAGTGAGCAGTCAGCTGATGAACACCATATTACAATGGAAGAGTATAGGCAGGGTGACCTACTGCTGGAGTACTGCCTTGTGTCTGGAATGGGACTCCTGGAGGGAAACAAGAGAGGACTCTAAAGTTTTTCATGGGATGATATGATAAAAGAGCTAAAGGGAGGGGAATTGAGGTTTTTACAAGGGACTGTATTTTTCGTTATGGGATTGTATTTTATATGTTGGCGCTGCAAGAGCAACTCCATTCTAGATGCAACCCTGATCTGTTGGCTTTTCACAGTTCACTGTCAAAGCCCACAACGTGGTGACGATTGTACAATTCAAAGGCGTCCAACGTCATAGGAGGATAACTTAGAATGAACCAAGCAGCCCGACTCATCCACAGTTCTCTATCTGGGGTTTGCAGACGTCACCTGCGATCTCTGAATACATAGCGGTACTGTAATCACTTAGACTGTCTACAGAGCACCTGTCAGAGCTGGTATCTACTGCTACATGGTCACTTTATGAGGGTAATATTTGTCATTGCACAGCGGTCTTTATTCAGTACCACTAAACCTCAGTACTTCTGGAAGCGCTGGAAATTAGTGCTACAGATCTGATCGTACCACCTTCTATATTAACTGAATATCACAGTGTTGTTGATACTATAATTGAGCATTTGGGGCCCCATTTATAATTTTGCCCATCGCCGCACTCTGTCTAAGATCGGCCATGAATCGCAACTTTGCAACATCTGCAAACTGCTTGAGGAGTGTAATGATTTTCTCTCTTCCTCCAAATAAAAGCCCATATGATTGTCTATGAGATGGTTTACAGAGATAGATATTTCCAATACATGCTGGCAGATTTTCTGATGGCATACGAAGAAACTAGTTATTATGTTGCCAAAGCGGTCATACACTATGCCATCCTGTGTGCACGAGTAATTACAGTAGATCTGGCCATTATATGACTTGGAGCCCACAGAGGGGAAACTAGTGATAAATGCAGGCTTCATCTCCCTGAGCTCAGCTCTCGAAGGGGTGAAGATGAGCAGTCATGTCGGTCTGTTCTGGGTCTGGGTATAATCTTGTACAGAACAGGCAATGTCATAGGAATTATATATTTATTTTGACTACTTGTTAGACAAGGCTTGTTGAGATGTTATAAAGTAATTTTTGATAGTAGTGTCCCTTCCCTTGTTGAAATGGTAAAATCTGGCTAGAGAGCAGAGGGGAAGAAGGGAAGGACTCTATGACTATGTTGAGATGTCTATAACAAGGCTCCTCATGGGAAGTGCTGCACTAACCGTTAAGCTACAGTGTCGGCCAATCACAGCACTCGCTCAGTAATCTATGCAAATGAGCTGGTGCCAACAGCAATTTCTTGTCAATCAAATTCGCCTAACAGTTCATTTTAGTTCGCCCTTTCTATGGGATTCGGCTCTTCAGCAGCGAGTGAGTCATTCTGTGTAGATATTTTAGATATTTTTCCATTCTCCTCTGCTAAGTATAAAACATGCGTCTCCCTAAGGTCAAAGTCTCTGCATCTAGTGGCGCATAAATACAGCAGAGATCTATGTTATCATTGGGTGGGCACATAAGGTCTGACTAGCAGCGCTTCGCCTGGTGCTTGAGGACGGTGAAACGGGCTTGAGGACTGTGAAACGGCCAGGCCACCCCAACCTTTTCCCACAGGCCGGGTGGCCAAGAGTAATATGATTTATTTATATAGCGCCATTGTAATCCACAACACTTTACAAGTCAGAGACAACATACACAAAATAAGATACAACATACAGTATCAACAATAGGAATGAGGGCCAGCTGGCAAGAGCTTACGGAATAAAAGGAAATAGCGGTAACGCACATGGTGTAAGAGCTTGTTCTGTGCAACCCTGGAAATAAGATAGGGGGCTCTACATCTATATATATAAAGGTGAAAGCCCTCACTGACTGACTGATTGACTGACTTGCCACTCATTGTCTAACTTACCGGTGTTGTGCAAATGTGAAATTTGGCACAAGCATTCTTAAGGTCCTATATAGGAAGAGTAAAGGGGTCGCAACTTCAATATTCAATTCTAAGTGCAAAAGTGACCTCTTATGTTATGTAATTTCCCGGTGTCGTACAAACGTGGAATTCGGCACGAGCTTTCTTTATGTCCTACATAGGAAAAGTAAAGGGGTCACAACATGATTTATCAATTCTAAGTGCAAAAGTAAGAGAACCCCTATGTTATGTACCTAATCTAATTCTCTAATTTCCTGGTGTCGTACAAACTTGAAATTTGGCACGCTCAATCTTTAGGTCCCACAGAGCAAAAGTAAAAGGGTTGCAACTTGATTATTCAATTGTAATTGCAAACGTATGTGACTCCCTGTGTAATGTAAATAATACCACACATCTGTACCGCACAAACGTGACATTTGGTATGAGCATTCTTTAGGTTGTAAATAGGAAAAGTAAAGCAGTCACAATTTGACTATTCAATACTATGTGCAAAATTAAGTGACCCCCTGTGTTATGTAACTTCCCAGTGTCATAAAAACGTGAAAGTTAGCACGACCTTTCTTTAAATACTGACTAGGAAAAGTAAAGGGGTCGCAACTTGATCATTCGATTCTAAGAGCAAAAGTGAGCGACCCCCTATTTTATGTACCTAATCTAAATCTCTAACTTCCTGGGGTCGTACAAACTTGAAATTTGGCATGACCATTCTTTAGTTGCCACATAGGAAAAGTAAAGGTTTGTAATTGTTTGTTCAATTCTTAGTACAGAAGTAAGTGACCCCCTATGTTATGTAACTAATAACACACATCTGAACCGCACAAACATGAAATTTGCCACAACCATTCTTTACATCCTAAATAGGAAAAGTAAAGGGGTCACAACTTCAATATTCAATTCAAAGCGTGAGAAACTGCAAAAATCTGCTATACATGGGATAGTTGCTTTCTCAGAAACCGTAAAGCCTATGGAAATGATTTGTATGCTGAGGAGAATCTATTTCTCCTCTATTTGTATATACTGAGGACAATCTAACTGACCTCTGTGTGCATGTTAAAAGGCTGTAAAGTATTTAGGGAAACTGCCACAGACTGCATGGATGAAGCATGGCTTCTTAGGCTAAGAAAGGGCTGCAATCCCCATTCTGGGGTTAAATCTGAATAAAAAGCGGCTTAACATTTAAGGGTAAAAAGTGAGCAGAGTGAGAGGGATGGCACATTCTGCAGAGGGACATCGGTACATGCAGCCTGAGGAGAATCTAAAGCTCCACTGTGCGTATACATATTTTATTCTTGGTTCCTCTGAAGTAATCACGACTTCATAACATTTTCTGGGCGAACAAGACGTAAACACCTGTAATAAGTTAACTTGGGCAAAGCCGGCTATATCAGCTAGTGTCTACATAAAGCTGTATGAAGCAGTCACCAGCCATATCTCTGTATATACAGGTGAGAGGTGCAATAGGGTGTGTGGGGGATAGAGTGGGAAGAAGGGGGTCAGCTTTCCAAAGGAGCGTGAATAAGTAACGTAAATGGAGAAGAGTTAAATTGGGGAAGACGGAAGGCCTCCCTAAAAAGATGTGTTTTTAGGGTATGCTGGGTGCTGGGAATAAACCTGATTCTCTGGGTTAGCACATTGCACAGAACTGGTGCAGCTCTGGAAAAATCTTGCAGCCGGGAGTGGGAACTCAGCAGTTGGCACAGCATTGGAGTTGTGGGTCTGAATCCCACCCAGGGCCGGGCGTTGGGGGGGTAAACTGGGCAGTTGCCCCAAGCTCCTACTTCAGGTATTCCGCTGCCTGTTCATTGAAGCTAGTGAGCAGTCAGCTGATGAACACCATATTACAATGGAAGAGTATAGGCAGGGTGACCTACTGCTGGAGTACTGCCTTGTGTCTGGAATGGGACTCCTGGAGGGAAACAAGAGAGGACTCTAAAGTTTTTCATGGGATGATATGATAAAAGAGCTAAAGGGAGGGGAATTGAGGTTTTTACAAGGGACTGTATTTTTCGTTATGGGATTGTATTTTATATGTTGGCGCTGCAAGAGCAACTCCATTCTAGATGCAAGCCTGATCTGTTGGCTTTTCGCAGTTCACTGTCAAAGCCCACAACGTGGTGACGATTGTACAATTCAAAGGCGTCCAACGTCATAGGAGGATAACTTAGAATGAACCAAGCAGCCCGACTCATCCACAGTTCTCTATCTGGGATTTGCAGACGTCACCTGCGATCTCTGAATACATAGCGGTACTGTAATCACTTAGACTGTCTACAGAGCACCTGTCAGAGCTGGTATCTACTGCTACATGGTCACTTTATGAGGGTAATATTTGTCATTGCACAGCGGTCTTTATTCAGTACCACTAAACCTCAGTACTTCTGGAAGCGCTGGAAATTAGTGCTACAGATCTGATCGTACCACCTTCTATATTAACTGTATATCACAGTGTTGTTGATAATATAATTGAGCATTTGGGGCCCCATTTATAATTTTGCCCATCGCCGCACTCTGTCTAAGATCGGCCATGAATCGCAACTTTGCAACATCTGCAAACTGCTTGAGGAGTGTAATGATTTTCTCTCTTCCTCCAAATAAAAGCCCATATGATTGTCTATGAGATGGTTTACAGAGATAGATATTTCCAATACATGCTGGCAGATTTTCTGATGGCATACGAAGAAACTAGTTATTATGTTGCCAAAGCGGTCATACACTATGCCATCCTGTGTGCACGAGTAATTACAGTAGATCTGGCCATTATATGACTTGGAGCCCACAGAGGGGAAACTAGTGATAAATGCAGGCTTCATCTCCCTGAGCTCAGCTCTCGAAGGGGTGAAGATGAGCAGTCATGTCGGTCTGTTCTGGGTCTGGGTATAATCTTGTACAGAACAGGCAATGTCATAGGAATTATATATTTATTTTGACTACTTGTTAGACAAGGCTTGTTGAGATGTTATAAAGTAATTTTTGATAGTAGTGTCCCTTCCCTTGTTGAAATGGTAAAATCTGGCTAGAGAGCAGAGGGGAAGAAGGGAAGGACTCTATGACTATGTTGAGATGTCTATAACAAGGCTCCTCATGGGAAGTGCTGCACTAACCGTTAAGCTACAGTGTCGGCCAATCACAGCGCTCGCTCAGTAATCTATGCAAATGAGCTGGTGCCAACAGCAATTTCTTGTCAATCAAATTCGCCTAACAATTCATTTTAGTTCGCCCTTTCTATGGGATTCGGCTCTTCAGCAGCGAGTGAGTCATTCTGTGTAGATATTTTAGATATTTTTCCATTCTCCTCTGGTAAGTATAAAACATGCGTCTCCCTAAGGTCAAAGTCTCTGCATCTAGTGGCGCATAAATACAGCAGAGATCTATGTTATCATTGGGTGGGCACATAAGGTCTGACTAGCAGCGCTTCGCCTGGTGCTTGAGGACGGTGAAACGGGCTTGAGGACTGTGAAACGGCCAGGCCACCCCAACCTTTTCCCACAGGCCGGGTGGCCAAGAGTAATATGATTTATTTATATAGCGCCATTGTAATCCACAACACTTTACAAGTCAGAGACAACATACACAAAATAAGATACAACACACAGTATCAACAATAGGAATGAGGGCCAGCTGGCAAGAGCTTACGGAATAAAAGGAAATAGCGGTAACGCACATGGTGTAAGAGCTTGTTCTGTGCAACCCTGGAAATAAGATAGGGGGCTCTACATCTATATATATAAAGGTGAAAGCCCTCACTGACTGACTGATTGACTGACTTGCCACTCATTGTCTAACTTACCGGTGTTGTGCAAATGTGAAATTTGGCACAAGCATTCTTAAGGTCCTATATAGGAAGAGTAAAGGGGTCGCAACTTCAATATTCAATTCTAAGTGCAAAAGTGACCTCTTATGTTATGTAATTTCCCGGTGTCGTACAAACGTGGAATTCGGCACAAGCTTTCTTTATGTCCTACATAGGAAAAGTAAAGGGGTCACAACATGGGTTATCAATTCTAAGTGCAAAAGTAAGAGAACTCCTATGTTATGTACCTAATCTAATTCTCTAATTTCCTGGTGTCGTACAAACTTGAAATTTGGCACGCTCAATCTTTAGGTCCCACAGAGCAAAAGTAAAAGGGTCGCAACTTGATTATTCAATTGTAATTGCAAACGTATGTGACTCCCTATGTAATGTAAATAATACCACACATCTGTACCGCACAAACGTGACATTTGGTATGAGCATTCTTTAGGTTGTAAATAGGAAAAGTAAAGCAGTCACAATTTGACTATTCAATACTATGTGCAAAATTAAGTGACCCCCTGTGTTATGTAACTTCCCAGTGTCATAAAAACGTGAAAGTTAGCACGACCTTTCTTTAAATACTGACTAGGAACAGTAAAGGGGTCGCAACTTGATCATTCGATTCTAAGAGCAAAAGTGAGCGACCCCCTATTTTATGTACCTAATCTAAATCTCTAACTTCCTGGGGTCGTACAAACTTGAAATTTGGCATGACCATTCTTTAGTTGCCACATAGGAAAAGTAAAGGTTTGTAATTGTTTGTTCAATTCTTAGTACAGAAGTAAGTGACCCCCTATGTTATGTAACTAATAACACACATCTGAACCGCACAAACATGAAATTTGCCACAACCATTCTTTACATCCTAAATAGGAAAAGTAAAGGGGTCACAACTTCAATATTCAATTCAAAGCGTGAGAAACTGCAAAAATCTGCTATACATGGGATAGTTGCTTTCTCAGAAACCGTAAAGCCTATGGAAATGATTTGTATGCTGAGGAGAATCTATCTCTCCTCTATTTGTATATACTGAGGACAATCTAACTGACCTCTGTGTGCATGTTAAAAGGCTGTAAAGTATTTAGGGAAGCAGCCACGGACTGCATGGATGGAGCATGGCTTCTTAGGCTAAGAAAGGGCTGCAATCCCCAGTCTGGGGTTAAATCTGAATAAAAAGCGGCTTAACATTTAAGGGTAAAAAGTGAGCAGAGTGAGAGGGATGGCACATTCTGCAGAGGGACATCGGTACATGCAGCCTGAGGAGAATCTAAAGCTCCACTGTGCGTATACATATTTTATTCTTGGTTCCTCTGAAGTAATCACGACTTCATAACATTTTCTGGGCGAACAAGACGTAAACACCTGTAATAAGTTAACTTGGGCAAAGCCGGCTATATCAGCTAGTGTCTACATAAAGCTGTATGAAGCAGTCACCAGCCATATCTCTGTATATACAGGTGAGAGGTGCAATAGGGTGTGTGGGGGATAGAGTGGGAAGAAGGGGGTCAGCTTTCCAAAGGAGCGTGAATAAGTAACGTAAATGGAGAAGAGTTAAATTGGGGAAGACGGAAGGCCTCCCTAAAAAGATGTGTTTTTAGGGTATGCTGGGTGCTGGGAATAAACCTGATTCTCTGGGTTAGCACATTGCACAGAACTGGTGCAGCTCTGGAAAAATCTTGCAGCCGGGAGTGGGAACTCAGCAGTTGGCACAGCATTGGAGTTGTGGGTCTGAATCCCACCCAGGGCCGGGCGTTGGGGGGGTAAACTGGGCAGTTGCCCCAAGCTCCTACTTCAGGTATTCCGCTGCCTGTTCATTGAAGCTAGTGAGCAGTCAGCTGATGAACACCATATTACAATGGAAGAGTATAGGCAGGGTGACCTACTGCTGGAGTACTGCCTTGTGTCTGGAATGGGACTCCTGGAGGGAAACAAGAGAGGACTCTAAAGTTTTTCATGGGATGATATGATAAAAGAGCTAAAGGGAGGGGAATTGAGGTTTTTACAAGGGACTGTATTTTTCGTTATGGGATTGTATTTTATATGTTGGCGCTGCAAGAGCAACTCCATTCTAGATGCAACCCTGATCTGTTGGCTTTTCGCAGTTCACTGTCAAAGCCCACAACGTGGTGACGATTGTACAATTCAAAGGCGTCCAACGTCATAGGAGGATAACTTAGAATGAACCAAGCAGCCCGACTCATCCACAGTTCTCTATCTGGGATTTGCAGACGTCACCTGCGATCTCTGAATACATAGCGGTACTGTAATCACTTAGACTGTCTACAGAGCACCTGTCAGAGCTGGTATCTACTGCTACATGGTCACTTTATGAGGGTAATATTTGTCATTGCACAGCGGTCTTTATTCAGTACCACTAAACCTCAGTACTTCTGGAAGCGCTGGAAATTAGTGCTACAGATCTGATCGTACCACCTTCTATATTAACTGTATATCACAGTGTTGTTGATAATATAATTGAGCATTTGGGGCCCCATTTATAATTTTGCCCATCGCCGCACTCTGTCTAAGATCGGCCATGAATCGCAACTTTGCAACATCTGCAAACTGCTTGAGGAGTGTAATGATTTTCTCTCTTCCTCCAAATAAAAGCCCATATGATTGTCTATGAGATGGTTTACAGAGATAGATATTTCCAATACATGCTGGCAGATTTTCTGATGGCATACGAAGAAACTAGTTATTATGTTGCCAAAGCGGTCATACACTATGCCATCCTGTGTGCACGAGTAATTACAGTAGATCTGGCCATTATATGACTTGGAGCCCACAGAGGGGAAACTAGTGATAAATGCAGGCTTCATCTCCCTGAGCTCAGCTCTCGAAGGGGTGAAGATGAGCAGTCATGTCGGTCTGTTCTGGGTCTGGGTATAATCTTGTACAGAACAGGCAATGTCATAGGAATTATATATTTATTTTGACTACTTGTTAGACAAGGCTTGTTGAGATGTTATAAAGTAATTTTTGATAGTAGTGTCCCTTCCCTTGTTGAAATGGTAAAATCTGGCTAGAGAGCAGAGGGGAAGAAGGGAAGGACTCTATGACTATGTTGAGATGTCTATAACAAGGCTCCTCATGGGAAGTGCTGCACTAACCGTTAAGCTACAGTGTCGGCCAATCACAGCGCTCGCTCAGTAATCTATGCAAATGAGCTGGTGCCAACAGCAATTTCTTGTCAATCAAATTCGCCTAACAATTCATTTTAGTTCGCCCTTTCTATGGGATTCGGCTCTTCAGCAGCGAGTGAGTCATTCTGTGTAGATATTTTAGATATTTTTCCATTCTCCTCTGGTAAGTATAAAACATGCGTCTCCCTAAGGTCAAAGTCTCTGCATCTAGTGGCGCATAAATACAGCAGAGATCTATGTTATCATTGGGTGGGCACATAAGGTCTGACTAGCAGCGCTTCGCCTGGTGCTTGAGGACGGTGAAACGGGCTTGAGGACTGTGAAACGGCCAGGCCACCCCAACCTTTTCCCACAGGCCGGGTGGCCAAGAGTAATATGATTTATTTATATAGCGCCATTGTAATCCACAACACTTTACAAGTCAGAGACAACATACACAAAATAAGATACAACACACAGTATCAACAATAGGAATGAGGGCCAGCTGGCAAGAGCTTACGGAATAAAAGGAAATAGCGGTAACGCACATGGTGTAAGAGCTTGTTCTGTGCAACCCTGGAAATAAGATAGGGGGCTCTACATCTATATATATAAAGGTGAAAGCCCTCACTGACTGACTGATTGACTGACTTGCCACTCATTGTCTAACTTACCGGTGTTGTGCAAATGTGAAATTTGGCACAAGCATTCTTAAGGTCCTATATAGGAAGAGTAAAGGGGTCGCAACTTCAATATTCAATTCTAAGTGCAAAAGTGACCTCTTATGTTATGTAATTTCCCGGTGTCGTACAAACGTGGAATTCGGCACAAGCTTTCTTTATGTCCTACATAGGAAAAGTAAAGGGGTCACAACATGGGTTATCAATTCTAAGTGCAAAAGTAAGAGAACTCCTATGTTATGTACCTAATCTAATTCTCTAATTTCCTGGTGTCGTACAAACTTGAAATTTGGCACGCTCAATCTTTAGGTCCCACAGAGCAAAAGTAAAAGGGTCGCAACTTGATTATTCAATTGTAATTGCAAACGTATGTGACTCCCTATGTAATGTAAATAATACCACACATCTGTACCGCACAAACGTGACATTTGGTATGAGCATTCTTTAGGTTGTAAATAGGAAAAGTAAAGCAGTCACAATTTGACTATTCAATACTATGTGCAAAATTAAGTGACCCCCTGTGTTATGTAACTTCCCAGTGTCATAAAAACGTGAAAGTTAGCACGACCTTTCTTTAAATACTGACTAGGAACAGTAAAGGGGTCGCAACTTGATCATTCGATTCTAAGAGCAAAAGTGAGCGACCCCCTATTTTATGTACCTAATCTAAATCTCTAACTTCCTGGGGTCGTACAAACTTGAAATTTGGCATGACCATTCTTTAGTTGCCACATAGGAAAAGTAAAGGTTTGTAATTGTTTGTTCAATTCTTAGTACAGAAGTAAGTGACCCCCTATGTTATGTAACTAATAACACACATCTGAACCGCACAAACATGAAATTTGCCACAACCATTCTTTACATCCTAAATAGGAAAAGTAAAGGGGTCACAACTTCAATATTCAATTCAAAGCGTGAGAAACTGCAAAAATCTGCTATACATGGGATAGTTGCTTTCTCAGAAACCGTAAAGCCTATGGAAATGATTTGTATGCTGAGGAGAATCTATCTCTCCTCTATTTGTATATACTGAGGACAATCTAACTGACCTCTGTGTGCATGTTAAAAGGCTGTAAAGTATTTAGGGAAGCAGCCACGGACTGCATGGATGGAGCATGGCTTCTTAGGCTAAGAAAGGGCTGCAATCCCCAGTCTGGGGTTAAATCTGAATAAAAAGCGGCTTAACATTTAAGGGTAAAAAGTGAGCAGAGTGAGAGGGATGGCACATTCTGCAGAGGGACATCGGTACATGCAGCCTGAGGAGAATCTAAAGCTCCACTGTGCGTATACATATTTTATTCTTGGTTCCTCTGAAGTAATCACGACTTCATAACATTTTCTGGGCGAACAAGACGTAAACACCTGTAATAAGTTAACTTGGGCAAAGCCGGCTATATCAGCTAGTGTCTACATAAAGCTGTATGAAGCAGTCACCAGCCATATCTCTGTATATACAGGTGAGAGGTGCAATAGGGTGTGTGGGGGATAGAGTGGGAAGAAGGGGGTCAGCTTTCCAAAGGAGCGTGAATAAGTAACGTAAATGGAGAAGAGTTAAATTGGGGAAGACGGAAGGCCTCCCTAAAAAGATGTGTTTTTAGGGTATGCTGGGTGCTGGGAATAAACCTGATTCTCTGGGTTAGCACATTGCACAGAACTGGTGCAGCTCTGGAAAAATCTTGCAGCCGGGAGTGGGAACTCAGCAGTTGGCACAGCATTGGAGTTGTGGGTCTGAATCCCACCCAGGGCCGGGCGTTGGGGGGGTAAACTGGGCAGTTGCCCCAAGCTCCTACTTCAGGTATTCCGCTGCCTGTTCATTGAAGCTAGTGAGCAGTCAGCTGATGAACACCATATTACAATGGAAGAGTATAGGCAGGGTGACCTACTGCTGGAGTACTGCCTTGTGTCTGGAATGGGACTCCTGGAGGGAAACAAGAGAGGACTCTAAAGTTTTTCATGGGATGATATGATAAAAGAGCTAAAGGGAGGGGAATTGAGGTTTTTACAAGGGACTGTATTTTTCGTTATGGGATTGTATTTTATATGTTGGCGCTGCAAGAGCAACTCCATTCTAGATGCAACCCTGATCTGTTGGCTTTTCGCAGTTCACTGTCAAAGCCCACAACGTGGTGACGATTGTACAATTCAAAGGCGTCCAACGTCATAGGAGGATAACTTAGAATGAACCAAGCAGCCCGACTCATCCACAGTTCTCTATCTGGGATTTGCAGACGTCACCTGCGATCTCTGAATACATAGCGGTACTGTAATCACTTAGACTGTCTACAGAGCACCTGTCAGAGCTGGTATCTACTGCTACATGGTCACTTTATGAGGGTAATATTTGTCATTGCACAGCGGTCTTTATTCAGTACCACTAAACCTCAGTACTTCTGGAAGCGCTGGAAATTAGTGCTACAGATCTGATCGTACCACCTTCTATATTAATGAATATCACAGTGTTGTTGATACTATAATTGAGCATTTGGGGCCCCATTTATAATTTTGCCCATCGCCGCACTCTAAGATCGGCCATGAATCGCAACTTTGCAACATCTGCAAACTGCTTGAGGAGTGTAATGATTTTCTCTCTTCCTCCAAATAAAAGCCCATATGATTGTCTATGAGATGGTTTACAGAGATAGATATTTCCAATACATGCTGGCAGATTTTCTGATGGCATACGAAGAAACTAGTTATTATGTTGCCAAAGCGGTCATACACTATGCCATCCTGTGTGCACGAGTAATTACAGTAGATCTGGCCATTATATGACTTGGAGCCCACAGAGGGGAAACTAGTGATAAATGCAGGCTTCATCTCCCTGAGCTCAGCTCTCGAAGGGGTGAAGATGAGCAGTCATGTCGGTCTGTTCTGGGTCTGGGTATAATCTTGTACAGAACAGGCAATGTCATAGGAATTATATATTTATTTTGACTACTTGTTAGACAAGGCTTGTTGAGATGTTATAAAGTAATTTTTGATAGTAGTGTCCCTTCCCTTGTTGAAATGGTAAAATCTGGCTAGAGAGCAGAGGGGAAGAAGGGAAGGACTCTATGACTATGTTGAGATGTCTATAACAAGGCTCCTCATGGGAAGTGCTGCACTAACCGTTAAGCTACAGTGTCGGCCAATCACAGCACTCGCTCAGTAATCTATGCAAATGAGCTGGTGCCAACAGCAATTTCTTGTCAATCAAATTCGCCTAACAATTCATTTTAGTTCGCCCTTTCTATGGGATTCGGCTCTTCAGCAGCGAGTGAGTCATTCTGTGTAGATATTTTAGATATTTTTCCATTCTCCTCTGGTAAGTATAAAACATGCGTCTCCCTAAGGTCAAAGTCTCTGCATCTAGTGGCGCATAAATACAGCAGAGATTTATGTTATCTTTGGGTGGGCACATAAGGTCTGACTAGCAGCGCTTCGCCTGGTGCTTGAGGACGGTGAAACGGGCTTGAGGACTGTGAAACGGCCAGGCCACCCCAACCTTTTCCCACAGGCCGGGTGGCCAAGAGTAATATGATTTATTTATATAGCGCCATTGTAATCCACAACACTTTACAAGTCAGAGACAACATACACAAAATAAGATACAACATACAGTATCAACAATAGGAATGAGGGCCAGCTGGCAAGAGCTTACGGAATAAAAGGAAATAGCGGTAACGCACATGGTGTAAGAGCTTGTTCTGTGCAACCCTGGAAATAAGATAGGGGGCTCTACATCTATATATATAAAGGTGAAAGCCCTCACTGACTGACTGATTGACTGACTTGCCACTCATTGTCTAACTTACCGGTGTTGTGCAAATGTGAAATTTGGCACAAGCATTCTTAAGGTCCTATATAGGAAGAGTAAAGGGGTCGCAACTTCAATATTCAATTCTAAGTGCAAAAGTGACCTCTTATGTTATGTAATTTCCCGGTGTCGTACAAACGTGGAATTCGGCACAAGCTTTCTTTATGTCCTACATAGGAAAAGTAAAGGGGTCACAACATGATTTATCAATTCTAAGTGCAAAAGTAAGAGAACCCCTATGTTATGTACCTAATCTAATTCTCTAATTTCCTGGTGTCGTACAAACTTGAAATTTGGCACGCTCAATCTTTAGGTCCCACAGAGCAAAAGTAAAAGGGTTGCAACTTGATTATTCAATTGTAATTGCAAACGTATGTGACTCCCTATGTAATGTAAATAATACCACACATCTGTACCGCACAAACGTGACATTTGGTATGAGCATTCTTTAGGTTGTAAATAGGAAAAGTAAAGCAGTCACAATTTGACTATTCAATACTATGTGCAAAATTAAGTGACCCCCTGTGTTATGTAACTTCCCAGTGTCATAAAAACGTGAAAGTTAGCACGACCTTTCTTTAAATACTGACTAGGAACAGTAAAGGGGTCGCAACTTGATCATTCGATTCTAAGAGCAAAAGTGAGCGACCCCCTATTTTATGTACCTAATCTAAATCTCTAACTTCCTGGGGTCGTACAAACTTGAAATTTGGCATGACCATTCTTTAGTTGCCACATAGGAAAAGTAAAGGTTTGTAATTGTTTGTTCAATTCTTAGTACAGAAGTAAGTGACCCCCTATGTTATGTAACTAATAACACACATCTGAACCGCACAAACATGAAATTTGCCACAACCATTCTTTACATCCTAAATAGGAAAAGTAAAGGGGTCACAACTTCAATATTCAATTCAAAGCGTGAGAAACTGCAAAAATCTGCTATACATGGGATAGTTGCTTTCTCAGAAACCGTAAAGCCTATGGAAATGATTTGTATGCTGAGGAGAATCTATCTCTCCTCTATTTGTATATACTGAGGACAATCTAACTGACCTCTGTGTGCATGTTAAAAGGCTGTAAAGTATTTAGGGAAGCAGCCACGGACTGCATGGATGGAGCATGGCTTCTTAGGCTAAGAAAGGGCTGCAATCCCCAGTCTGGGGTTAAATCTGAATAAAAAGCGGCTTAACATTTAAGGCTAAAAAGTGAGCAGAGTGAGAGGGATGGCACATTCTGCAGAGGGACATCGGTACATGCAGCCTGAGGAGAATCTAAAGCTCCACTGTGCGTATACATATTTTATTCTTGGTTCCTCTGAAGTAATCACGACTTCATAACATTTTCTGGGCGAACAAGACGTAAACACCTGTAATAAGTTAACTTGGGCAAAGCCGGCTATATCAGCTAGTGTCTACATAAAGCTGTATGAAGCAGTCACCAGCCATATCTCTGTATATACAGGTGAGAGGTGCAATAGGGTGTGTGGGGGATAGAGTGGGAAGAAGGGGGTCAGCTTTCCAAAGGAGCGTGAATAAGTAACGTAAATGGAGAAGAGTTAAATTGGGGAAGACGGAAGGCCTCCCTAAAAAGATGTGTTTTTAGGGTATGCTGGGTGCTGGGAATAAACCTGATTCTCTGGGTTAGCACATTGCACAGAACTGGTGCAGCTCTGGAAAAATCTTGCAGCCGGGAGTGGGAACTCAGCAGTTGGCACAGCATTGGAGTTGTGGGTCTGAATCCCACCCAGGGCCGGGCGTTGGGGGGGTAAACTGGGCAGTTGCCCCAAGCTCCTACTTCAGGTATTCCGCTGCCTGTTCATTGAAGCTAGTGAGCAGTCAGCTGATGAACACCATATTACAATGGAAGAGTATAGGCAGGGTGACCTACTGCTGGAGTACTGCCTTGTGTCTGGAATGGGACTCCTGGAGGGAAACAAGAGAGGACTCTAAAGTTTTTCATGGGATGATATGATAAAAGAGCTAAAGGGAGGGGAATTGAGGTTTTTACAAGGGACTGTATTTTTCGTTATGGGATTGTATTTTATATGTTGGCGCTGCAAGAGCAACTCCATTCTAGATGCAACCCTGATCTGTTGGCTTTTCACAGTTCACTGTCAAAGCCCACAACGTGGTGACGATTGTACAATTCAAAGGCGTCCAACGTCATAGGAGGATAACTTAGAATGAACCAAGCAGCCCGACTCATCCACAGTTCTCTATCTGGGGTTTGCAGACGTCACCTGCGATCTCTGAATACATAGCGGTACTGTAATCACTTAGACTGTCTACAGAGCACCTGTCAGAGCTGGTATCTACTGCTACATGGTCACTTTATGAGGGTAATATTTGTCATTGCACAGCGGTCTTTATTCAGTACCACTAAACCTCAGTACTTCTGGAAGCGCTGGAAATTAGTGCTACAGATCTGATCGTACCACCTTCTATATTAACTGAATATCACAGTGTTGTTGATAATATAATTGAGCATTTGGGGCCCCATTTATAATTTTGCCCATCGCCGCACTCTGTCTAAGATCGGCCATGAATCGCAACTTTGCAACATCTGCAAACTGCTTGAGGAGTGTAATGATTTTCTCTCTTCCTCCAAATAAAAGCCCATATGATTGTCTATGAGATGGTTTACAGAGATAGATATTTCCAATACATGCTGGCAGATTTTCTGATGGCATACGAAGAAACTAGTTATTATGTTGCCAAAGCGGTCATACACTATGCCATCCTGTGTGCACGAGTAATAACAGTAGATCTGGCCATGATATGACTTGGAGCCCACAGAGGGGAAACTAGTGATAAATGCAGGCTTCATCTCCCTGAGCTCAGCTCTCGAAGGGGTGAAGATGAGCAGTCATGTCGGTCTGTTCTGGGTCTGGGTATAATCTTGTACAGAACAGGCAATGTCATAGGAATTATATATTTATTTTGACTACTTGTTAGACAAGGCTTGTTGAGATGTTATAAAGTAATTTTTGATAGTAGTTTCCCTTCCCTTGTTGAAATGGTAAAATCTGGCTAGAGAGCAGAGGGGAAGAAGGGAAGGACTCTATGACTATGTTGAGATGTCTATAACAAGGCTCCTCATGGGAAGTGCTGCACTAACCGTTAAGCTACAGTGTCGGCCAATCACAGCGCTCGCTCAGTAATCTATGCAAATGAGCTGGTGCCAACAGCAATTTCTTGTCAATCAAATTCGCCTAACAATTCATTTTAGTTCGCCCTTTCTATGGGATTCGGCTCTTCAGCAGCGAGTGAGTCATTCTGTGTAGATATTTTAGATATTTTTCCATTCTCCTCTGGTAAGTATAAAACATGCGTCTCCCTAAGGTCAAAGTCTCTGCATCTAGTGGCGCATAAATACAGCAGAGATCTATGTTATCATTGGGTGGGCACATAAGGTCTGACTAGCAGCGCTTCGCCTGGTGCTTGAGGACGGTGAAACGGGCTTGAGGACTGTGAAACGGCCAGGCCACCCCAACCTTTTCCCACAGGCCGGGTGGCCAAGAGTAATATGATTTATTTATATAGCGCCATTGTAATCCACAACACTTTACAAGTCAGAGACAACATACACAAAATAAGATACAACACACAGTATCAACAATAGGAATGAGGGCCAGCTGGCAAGAGCTTACGGAATAAAAGGAAATAGCGGTAACGCACATGGTGTAAGAGCTTGTTCTGTGCAACCCTGGAAATAAGATAGGGGGCTCTACATCTATATATATAAAGGTGAAAGCCCTCACTGACTGACTGATTGACTGACTTGCCACTCATTGTCTAACTTACCGGTGTTGTGCAAATGTGAAATTTGGCACAAGCATTCTTAAGGTCCTATATAGGAAGAGTAAAGGGGTCGCAACTTCAATATTCAATTCTAAGTGCAAAAGTGACCTCTTATGTTATGTAATTTCCCGGTGTCGTACAAACGTGGAATTCGGCACAAGCTTTCTTTATGTCCTACATAGGAAAAGTAAAGGGGTCACAACATGGGTTATCAATTCTAAGTGCAAAAGTAAGAGAACTCCTATGTTATGTACCTAATCTAATTCTCTAATTTCCTGGTGTCGTACAAACTTGAAATTTGGCACGCTCAATCTTTAGGTCCCACAGAGCAAAAGTAAAAGGGTCGCAACTTGATTATTCAATTGTAATTGCAAACGTATGTGACTCCCTATGTAATGTAAATAATACCACACATCTGTACCGCACAAACGTGACATTTGGTATGAGCATTCTTTAGGTTGTAAATAGGAAAAGTAAAGCAGTCACAATTTGACTATTCAATACTATGTGCAAAATTAAGTGACCCCCTGTGTTATGTAACTTCCCAGTGTCATAAAAACGTGAAAGTTAGCACGACCTTTCTTTAAATACTGACTAGGAACAGTAAAGGGGTCGCAACTTGATCATTCGATTCTAAGAGCAAAAGTGAGCGACCCCCTATTTTATGTACCTAATCTAAATCTCTAACTTCCTGGGGTCGTACAAACTTGAAATTTGGCATGACCATTCTTTAGTTGCCACATAGGAAAAGTAAAGGTTTGTAATTGTTTGTTCAATTCTTAGTACAGAAGTAAGTGACCCCCTATGTTATGTAACTAATAACACACATCTGAACCGCACAAACATGAAATTTGCCACAACCATTCTTTACATCCTAAATAGTAAAAGTAAAGGGGTCACAACTTCAATATTCAATTCAAAGCGTGAGAAACTGCAAAAATCTGCTATACATGGGATAGTTGCTTTCTCAGAAACCGTAAAGCCTATGGAAATGATTTGTATGCTGAGGAGAATCTATCTCTCCTCTATTTGTATATACTGAGGACAATCTAACTGACCTCTGTGTGCATGTTAAAAGGCTGTAAAGTATTTAGGGAAGCAGCCACGGACTGCATGGATGGAGCATGGCTTCTTAGGCTAAGAAAGGGCTGCAATCCCCAGTCTGGGGTTAAATCTGAATAAAAAGCGGCTTAACATTTAAGGCTAAAAAGTGAGCAGAGTGAGAGGGATGGCACATTCTGCAGAGGGACATCGGTACATGCAGCCTGAGGAGAATCTAAAGCTCCACTGTGCGTATACATATTTTATTCTTGGTTCCTCTGAAGTAATCACGACTTCATAACATTTTCTGGGCGAACAAGACGTAAACACCTGTAATAAGTTAACTTGGGCAAAGCCGGCTATATCAGCTAGTGTCTACATAAAGCTGTATGAAGCAGTCACCAGCCATATCTCTGTATATACAGGTGAGAGGTGCAATAGGGTGTGTGGGGGATAGAGTGGGAAGAAGGGGGTCAGCTTTCCAAAGGAGCGTGAATAAGTAACGTAAATGGAGAAGAGTTAAATTGGGGAAGACGGAAGGCCTCCCTAAAAAGATGTGTTTTTAGGGTATGCTGGGTGCTGGGAATAAACCTGATTCTCTGGGTTAGCACATTGCACAGAACTGGTGCAGCTCTGGAAAAATCTTGCAGCCGGGAGTGGGAACTCAGCAGTTGGCACAGCATTGGAGTTGTGGGTCTGAATCCCACCCAGGGCCGGGCGTTGGGGGGGTAAACTGGGCAGTTGCCCCAAGCTCCTACTTCAGGTATTCCGCTGCCTGTTCATTGAAGCTAGTGAGCAGTCAGCTGATGAACACCATATTACAATGGAAGAGTATAGGCAGGGTGACCTACTGCTGGAGTACTGCCTTGTGTCTGGAATGGGACTCCTGGAGGGAAACAAGAGAGGACTCTAAAGTTTTTCATGGGATGATATGATAAAAGAGCTAAAGGGAGGGGAATTGAGGTTTTTACAAGGGACTGTATTTTTCGTTATGGGATTGTATTTTATATGTTGGCGCTGCAAGAGCAACTCCATTCTAGATGCAACCCTGATCTGTTGGCTTTTCACAGTTCACTGTCAAAGCCCACAACGTGGTGACGATTGTACAATTCAAAGGCGTCCAACGTCATAGGAGGATAACTTAGAATGAACCAAGCAGCCCGACTCATCCACAGTTCTCTATCTGGGGTTTGCAGACGTCACCTGCGATCTCTGAATACATAGCGGTACTGTAATCACTTAGACTGTCTACAGAGCACCTGTCAGAGCTGGTATCTACTGCTACATGGTCACTTTATGAGGGTAATATTTGTCATTGCACAGCGGTCTTTATTCAGTACCACTAAACCTCAGTACTTCTGGAAGCGCTGGAAATTAGTGCTACAGATCTGATCGTACCACCTTCTATATTAACTGAATATCACAGTGTTGTTGATACTATAATTGAGCATTTGGGGCCCCATTTATAATTTTGCCCATCGCCGCACTCTGTCTAAGATCGGCCATGAATCGCAACTTTGCAACATCTGCAAACTGCTTGAGGAGTGTAATGATTTTCTCTCTTCCTCCAAATAAAAGCCCATATGATTGTCTATGAGATGGTTTACAGAGATAGATATTTCCAATACATGCTGGCAGATTTTCTGATGGCATACGAAGAAACTAGTTATTATGTTGCCAAAGCGGTCATACACTATGCCATCCTGTGTGCACGAGTAATAACAGTAGATCTGGCCATGATATGACTTGGAGCCCACAGAGGGGAAACTAGTGATAAATGCAGGCTTCATCTCCCTGAGCTCAGCTCTCGAAGGGGTGAAGATGAGCAGTCATGTCGGTCTGTTCTGGGTCTGGGTATAATCTTGTACAGAACAGGCAATGTCATAGGAATTATATATTTATTTTGACTACTTGTTAGACAAGGCTTGTTGAGATGTTATAAAGTAATTTTTGATAGTAGTGTCCCTTCCCTTGTTGAAATGGTAAAATCTGGCTAGAGAGCAGAGGGGAAGAAGGGAAGGACTCTATGACTATGTTGAGATGTCTATAACAAGGCTCCTCATGGGAAGTGCTGCACTAACCGTTAAGCTACAGTGTCGGCCAATCACAGCGCTCGCTCAGTAATCTATGCAAATGAGCTGGTGCCAACAGCAATTTCTTGTCAATCAAATTCGCCTAACAATTCATTTTAGTTCGCCCTTTCTATGGGATTCGGCTCTTTAGCAGCGAGTGAGTCATTCTGTGTAGATATTTTAGATATTTTTCCATTCTCCTCTGGTAAGTATAAAACATGCGTCTCCCTAAGGTCAAAGTCTCTGCATCTAGTGGCGCATAAATACAGCAGAGATCTATGTTATCATTGGGTGGGCACATAAGGTCTGACTAGCAGCGCTTCGCCTGGTGCTTGAGGACGGTGAAACGGGCTTGAGGACTGTGAAACGGCCAGGCCACCCCAACCTTTTCCCACAGGCCGGGTGGCCAAGAGTAATATGATTTATTTATATAGCGCCATTGTAATCCACAACACTTTACAAGTCAGAGACAACATACACAAAATAAGATACAACACACAGTATCAACAATAGGAATGAGGGCCAGCTGGCAAGAGCTTACGGAATAAAAGGAAATAGCGGTAACGCACATGGTGTAAGAGCTTGTTCTGTGCAACCCTGGAAATAAGATAGGGGGCTCTACATCTATATATATAAAGGTGAAAGCCCTCACTGACTGACTGATTGACTGACTTGCCACTCATTGTCTAACTTACCGGTGTTGTGCAAATGTGAAATTTGGCACAAGCATTCTTAAGGTCCTATATAGGAAGAGTAAAGGGGTCGCAACTTCAATATTCAATTCTAAGTGCAAAAGTGACCTCTTATGTTATGTAATTTCCCGGTGTCGTACAAACGTGGAATTCGGCACAAGCTTTCTTTATGTCCTACATAGGAAAAGTAAAGGGGTCACAACATGGGTTATCAATTCTAAGTGCAAAAGTAAGAGAACTCCTATGTTATGTACCTAATCTAATTCTCTAATTTCCTGGTGTCGTACAAACTTGAAATTTGGCACGCTCAATCTTTAGGTCCCACAGAGCAAAAGTAAAAGGGTCGCAACTTGATTATTCAATTGTAATTGCAAACGTATGTGACTCCCTATGTAATGTAAATAATACCACACATCTGTACCGCACAAACGTGACATTTGGTATGAGCATTCTTTAGGTTGTAAATAGGAAAAGTAAAGCAGTCACAATTTGACTATTCAATACTATGTGCAAAATTAAGTGACCCCCTGTGTTATGTAACTTCCCAGTGTCATAAAAACGTGAAAGTTAGCACGACCTTTCTTTAAATACTGACTAGGAACAGTAAAGGGGTCGCAACTTGATCATTCGATTCTAAGAGCAAAAGTGAGCGACCCCCTATTTTATGTACCTAATCTAAATCTCTAACTTCCTGGGGTCGTACAAACTTGAAATTTGGCATGACCATTCTTTAGTTGCCACATAGGAAAAGTAAAGGTTTGTAATTGTTTGTTCAATTCTTAGTACAGAAGTAAGTGACCCCCTATGTTATGTAACTAATAACACACATCTGAACCGCACAAACATGAAATTTGCCACAACCATTCTTTACATCCTAAATAGTAAAAGTAAAGGGGTCACAACTTCAATATTCAATTCAAAGCGTGAGAAACTGCAAAAATCTGCTATACATGGGATAGTTGCTTTCTCAGAAACCGTAAAGCCTATGGAAATGATTTGTATGCTGAGGAGAATCTATCTCTCCTCTATTTGTATATACTGAGGACAATCTAACTGACCTCTGTGTGCATGTTAAAAGGCTGTAAAGTATTTAGGGAAGCAGCCACGGACTGCATGGATGGAGCATGGCTTCTTAGGCTAAGAAAGGGCTGCAATCCCCAGTCTGGGGTTAAATCTGAATAAAAAGCGGCTTAACATTTAAGGCTAAAAAGTGAGCAGAGTGAGAGGGATGGCACATTCTGCAGAGGGACATCGGTACATGCAGCCTGAGGAGAATCTAAAGCTCCACTGTGCGTATACATATTTTATTCTTGGTTCCTCTGAAGTAATCACGACTTCATAACATTTTCTGGGCGAACAAGACGTAAACACCTGTAATAAGTTAACTTGGGCAAAGCCGGCTATATCAGCTAGTGTCTACATAAAGCTGTATGAAGCAGTCACCAGCCATATCTCTGTATATACAGGTGAGAGGTGCAATAGGGTGTGTGGGGGATAGAGTGGGAAGAAGGGGGTCAGCTTTCCAAAGGAGCGTGAATAAGTAACGTAAATGGAGAAGAGTTAAATTGGGGAAGACGGAAGGCCTCCCTAAAAAGATGTGTTTTTAGGGTATGCTGGGTGCTGGGAATAAACCTGATTCTCTGGGTTAGCACATTGCACAGAACTGGTGCAGCTCTGGAAAAATCTTGCAGCCGGGAGTGGGAACTCAGCAGTTGGCACAGCATTGGAGTTGTGGGTCTGAATCCCACCCAGGGCCGGGCGTTGGGGGGGTAAACTGGGCAGTTGCCCCAAGCTCCTACTTCAGGTATTCCGCTGCCTGTTCATTGAAGCTAGTGAGCAGTCAGCTGATGAACACCATATTACAATGGAAGAGTATAGGCAGGGTGACCTACTGCTGGAGTACTGCCTTGTGTCTGGAATGGGACTCCTGGAGGGAAACAAGAGAGGACTCTAAAGTTTTTCATGGGATGATATGATAAAAGAGCTAAAGGGAGGGGAATTGAGGTTTTTACAAGGGACTGTATTTTTCGTTATGGGATTGTATTTTATATGTTGGCGCTGCAAGAGCAACTCCATTCTAGATGCAACCCTGATCTGTTGGCTTTTCACAGTTCACTGTCAAAGCCCACAACGTGTTGACGATTGTACAATTCAAAGGCGTCCAACGTCATAGGAGGATAACTTAGAATGAACCAAGCAGCCCGACTCATCCACAGTTCTCTATCTGGGGTTTGCAGACGTCACCTGCGATCTCTGAATACATAGCGGTACTGTAATCACTTAGACTGTCTACAGAGCACCTGTCAGAGCTGGTATCTACTGCTACATGGTCACTTTATGAGGGTAATATTTGTCATTGCACAGCGGTCTTTATTCAGTACCACTAAACCTCAGTACTTCTGGAAGCGCTGGAAATTAGTGCTACAGATCTGATCGTACCACCTTCTATATTAACTGAATATCACAGTGTTGTTGATACTATAATTGAGCATTTGGGGCCCCATTTATAATTTTGCCCATCGCCGCACTCTGTCTAAGATCGGCCATGAATCGCAACTTTGCAACATCTGCAAACTGCTTGAGGAGTGTAATGATTTTCTCTCTTCCTCCAAATAAAAGCCCATATGATTGTCTATGAGATGGTTTACAGAGATAGATATTTCCAATACATGCTGGCAGATTTTCTGATGGCATACGAAGAAACTAGTTATTATGTTGCCAAAGCGGTCATACACTATGCCATCCTGTGTGCACGAGTAATAACAGTAGATCTGGCCATGATATGACTTGGAGCCCACAGAGGGGAAACTAGTGATAAATGCAGGCTTCATCTCCCTGAGCTCAGCTCTCGAAGGGGTGAAGATGAGCAGTCATGTCGGTCTGTTCTGGGTCTGGGTATAATCTTGTACAGAACAGGCAATGTCATAGGAATTATATATTTATTTTGACTACTTGTTAGACAAGGCTTGTTGAGATGTTATAAAGTAATTTTTGATAGTAGTGTCCCTTCCCTTGTTGAAATGGTAAAATCTGGCTAGAGAGCAGAGGGGAAGAAGGGAAGGACTCTATGACTATGTTGAGATGTCTATAACAAGGCTCCTCATGGGAAGTGCTGCACTAACCGTTAAGCTACAGTGTCGGCCAATCACAGCGCTCGCTCAGTAATCTATGCAAATGAGCTGGTGCCAACAGCAATTTCTTGTCAATCAAATTCGCCTAACAATTCATTTTAGTTCGCCCTTTCTATGGGATTCGGCTCTTTAGCAGCGAGTGAGTCATTCTGTGTAGATATTTTAGATATTTTTCCATTCTCCTCTGGTAAGTATAAAACATGCGTCTCCCTAAGGTCAAAGTCTCTGCATCTAGTGGCGCATAAATACAGCAGAGATCTATGTTATCATTGGGTGGGCACATAAGGTCTGACTAGCAGCGCTTCGCCTGGTGCTTGAGGACGGTGAAACGGGCTTGAGGACTGTGAAACGGCCAGGCCACCCCAACCTTTTCCCACAGGCCGGGTGGCCAAGAGTAATATGATTTATTTATATAGCGCCATTGTAATCCACAACACTTTACAAGTCAGAGACAACATACACAAAATAAGATACAACACACAGTATCAACAATAGGAATGAGGGCCAGCTGGCAAGAGCTTACGGAATAAAAGGAAATAGCGGTAACGCACATGGTGTAAGAGCTTGTTCTGTGCAACCCTGGAAATAAGATAGGGGGCTCTACATCTATATATATAAAGGTGAAAGCCCTCACTGACTGACTGATTGACTGACTTGCCACTCATTGTCTAACTTACCGGTGTTGTGCAAATGTGAAATTTGGCACAAGCATTCTTAAGGTCCTATATAGGAAGAGTAAAGGGGTCGCAACTTCAATATTCAATTCTAAGTGCAAAAGTGACCTCTTATGTTATGTAATTTCCCGGTGTCGTACAAACGTGGAATTCGGCACAAGCTTTCTTTATGTCCTACATAGGAAAAGTAAAGGGGTCACAACATGGGTTATCAATTCTAAGTGCAAAAGTAAGAGAACTCCTATGTTATGTACCTAATCTAATTCTCTAATTTCCTGGTGTCGTACAAACTTGAAATTTGGCACGCTCAATCTTTAGGTCCCACAGAGCAAAAGTAAAAGGGTCGCAACTTGATTATTCAATTGTAATTGCAAACGTATGTGACTCCCTATGTAATGTAAATAATACCACACATCTGTACCGCACAAACGTGACATTTGGTATGAGCATTCTTTAGGTTGTAAATAGGAAAAGTAAAGCAGTCACAATTTGACTATTCAATACTATGTGCAAAATTAAGTGACCCCCTGTGTTATGTAACTTCCCAGTGTCATAAAAACGTGAAAGTTAGCACGACCTTTCTTTAAATACTGACTAGGAACAGTAAAGGGGTCGCAACTTGATCATTCGATTCTAAGAGCAAAAGTGAGCGACCCCCTATTTTATGTACCTAATCTAAATCTCTAACTTCCTGGGGTCGTACAAACTTGAAATTTGGCATGACCATTCTTTAGTTGCCACATAGGAAAAGTAAAGGTTTGTAATTGTTTGTTCAATTCTTAGTACAGAAGTAAGTGACCCCCTATGTTATGTAACTAATAACACACATCTGAACCGCACAAACATGAAATTTGCCACAACCATTCTTTACATCCTAAATAGTAAAAGTAAAGGGGTCACAACTTCAATATTCAATTCAAAGCGTGAGAAACTGCAAAAATCTGCTATACATGGGATAGTTGCTTTCTCAGAAACCGTAAAGCCTATGGAAATGATTTGTATGCTGAGGAGAATCTATCTCTCCTCTATTTGTATATACTGAGGACAATCTAACTGACCTCTGTGTGCATGTTAAAAGGCTGTAAAGTATTTAGGGAAGCAGCCACGGACTGCATGGATGGAGCATGGCTTCTTAGGCTAAGAAAGGGCTGCAATCCCCAGTCTGGGGTTAAATCTGAATAAAAAGCGGCTTAACATTTAAGGCTAAAAAGTGAGCAGAGTGAGAGGGATGGCACATTCTGCAGAGGGACATCGGTACATGCAGCCTGAGGAGAATCTAAAGCTCCACTGTGCGTATACATATTTTATTCTTGGTTCCTCTGAAGTAATCACGACTTCATAACATTTTCTGGGCGAACAAGACGTAAACACCTGTAATAAGTTAACTTGGGCAAAGCCGGCTATATCAGCTAGTGTCTACATAAAGCTGTATGAAGCAGTCACCAGCCATATCTCTGTATATACAGGTGAGAGGTGCAATAGGGTGTGTGGGGGATAGAGTGGGAAGAAGGGGGTCAGCTTTCCAAAGGAGCGTGAATAAGTAACGTAAATGGAGAAGAGTTAAATTGGGGAAGACGGAAGGCCTCCCTAAAAAGATGTGTTTTTAGGGTATGCTGGGTGCTGGGAATAAACCTGATTCTCTGGGTTAGCACATTGCACAGAACTGGTGCAGCTCTGGAAAAATCTTGCAGCCGGGAGTGGGAACTCAGCAGTTGGCACAGCATTGGAGTTGTGGGTCTGAATCCCACCCAGGGCCGGGCGTTGGGGGGGTAAACTGGGCAGTTGCCCCAAGCTCCTACTTCAGGTATTCCGCTGCCTGTTCATTGAAGCTAGTGAGCAGTCAGCTGATGAACACCATATTACAATGGAAGAGTATAGGCAGGGTGACCTACTGCTGGAGTACTGCCTTGTGTCTGGAATGGGACTCCTGGAGGGAAACAAGAGAGGACTCTAAAGTTTTTCATGGGATGATATGATAAAAGAGCTAAAGGGAGGGGAATTGAGGTTTTTACAAGGGACTGTATTTTTCGTTATGGGATTGTATTTTATATGTTGGCGCTGCAAGAGCAACTCCATTCTAGATGCAACCCTGATCTGTTGGCTTTTCACAGTTCACTGTCAAAGCCCACAACGTGGTGACGATTGTACAATTCAAAGGCGTCCAACGTCATAGGAGGATAACTTAGAATGAACCAAGCAGCCCGACTCATCCACAGTTCTCTATCTGGGGTTTGCAGACGTCACCTGCGATCTCTGAATACATAGCGGTACTGTAATCATTTAGACTGTCTACAGAGCACCTGTCAGAGCTGGTATCTACTGCTACATGGTCACTTTATGAGGGTAATATTTGTCATTGCACAGCGGTCTTTATTCAGTACCACTAAACCTCAGTACTTCTGGAAGCGCTGGAAATTAGTGCTACAGATCTGATCGTACCACCTTCTATATTAACTGAATATCACAGTGTTGTTGATACTATAATTGAGCATTTGGGGCCCCATTTATAATTTTGCCCATCGCCGCACTCTGTCTAAGATCGGCCATGAATCGCAACTTTGCAACATCTGCAAACTGCTTGAGGAGTGTAATGATTTTCTCTCTTCCTCCAAATAAAAGCCCATATGATTGTCTATGAGATGGTTTACAGAGATAGATATTTCCAATACATGCTGGCAGATTTTCTGATGGCATACGAAGAAACTAGTTATTATGTTGCCAAAGCGGTCATACACTATGCCATCCTGTGTGCACGAGTAATAACAGTAGATCTGGCCATGATATGACTTGGAGCCCACAGAGGGGAAACTAGTGATAAATGCAGGCTTCATCTCCCTGAGCTCAGCTCTCGAAGGGGTGAAGATGAGCAGTCATGTCGGTCTGTTCTGGGTCTGGGTATAATCTTGTACAGAACAGGCAATGTCATAGGAATTATATATTTATTTTGACTACTTGTTAGACAAGGCTTGTTGAGATGTTATAAAGTAATTTTTGATAGTAGTGTCCCTTCCCTTGTTGAAATGGTAAAATCTGGCTAGAGAGCAGAGGGGAAGAAGGGAAGGACTCTATGACTATGTTGAGATGTCTATAACAAGGCTCCTCATGGGAAGTGCTGCACTAACCGTTAAGCTACAGTGTCGGCCAATCACAGCGCTCGCTCAGTAATCTATGCAAATGAGCTGGTGCCAACAGCAATTTCTTGTCAATCAAATTCGCCTAACAATTCATTTTAGTTCGCCCTTTCTATGGGATTCGGCTCTTTAGCAGCGAGTGAGTCATTCTGTGTAGATATTTTAGATATTTTTCCATTCTCCTCTGGTAAGTATAAAACATGCGTCTCCCTAAGGTCAAAGTCTCTGCATCTAGTGGCGCATAAATACAGCAGAGATCTATGTTATCATTGGGTGGGCACATAAGGTCTGACTAGCAGCGCTTCGCCTGGTGCTTGAGGACGGTGAAACGGGCTTGAGGACTGTGAAACGGCCAGGCCACCCCAACCTTTTCCCACAGGCCGGGTGGCCAAGAGTAATATGATTTATTTATATAGCGCCATTGTAATCCACAACACTTTACAAGTCAGAGACAACATACACAAAATAAGATACAACACACAGTATCAACAATAGGAATGAGGGCCAGCTGGCAAGAGCTTACGGAATAAAAGGAAATAGCGGTAACGCACATGGTGTAAGAGCTTGTTCTGTGCAACCCTGGAAATAAGATAGGGGGCTCTACATCTATATATATAAAGGTGAAAGCCCTCACTGACTGACTGATTGACTGACTTGCCACTCATTGTCTAACTTACCGGTGTTGTGCAAATGTGAAATTTGGCACAAGCATTCTTAAGGTCCTATATAGGAAGAGTAAAGGGGTCGCAACTTCAATATTCAATTCTAAGTGCAAAAGTGACCTCTTATGTTATGTAATTTCCCGGTGTCGTACAAACGTGGAATTCGGCACAAGCTTTCTTTATGTCCTACATAGGAAAAGTAAAGGGGTCACAACATGGGTTATCAATTCTAAGTGCAAAAGTAAGAGAACTCCTATGTTATGTACCTAATCTAATTCTCTAATTTCCTGGTGTCGTACAAACTTGAAATTTGGCACGCTCAATCTTTAGGTCCCACAGAGCAAAAGTAAAAGGGTCGCAACTTGATTATTCAATTGTAATTGCAAACGTATGTGACTCCCTATGTAATGTAAATAATACCACACATCTGTACCGCACAAACGTGACATTTGGTATGAGCATTCTTTAGGTTGTAAATAGGAAAAGTAAAGCAGTCACAATTTGACTATTCAATACTATGTGCAAAATTAAGTGACCCCCTGTGTTATGTAACTTCCCAGTGTCATAAAAACGTGAAAGTTAGCACGACCTTTCTTTAAATACTGACTAGGAACAGTAAAGGGGTCGCAACTTGATCATTCGATTCTAAGAGCAAAAGTGAGCGACCCCCTATTTTATGTACCTAATCTAAATCTCTAACTTCCTGGGGTCGTACAAACTTGAAATTTGGCATGACCATTCTTTAGTTGCCACATAGGAAAAGTAAAGGTTTGTAATTGTTTGTTCAATTCTTAGTACAGAAGTAAGTGACCCCCTATGTTATGTAACTAATAACACACATCTGAACCGCACAAACATGAAATTTGCCACAACCATTCTTTACATCCTAAATAGTAAAAGTAAAGGGGTCACAACTTCAATATTCAATTCAAAGCGTGAGAAACTGCAAAAATCTGATATACATGGGATAGTTGCTTTCTCAGAAACCGTAAAGCCTATGGAAATGATTTGTATGCTGAGGAGAATCTATCTCTCCTCTATTTGTATATACTGAGGACAATCTAACTGACCTCTGTGTGCATGTTAAAAGGCTGTAAAGTATTTAGGGAAGCAGCCACGGACTGCATGGATGGAGCATGGCTTCTTAGGCTAAGAAAGGGCTGCAATCCCCAGTCTGGGGTTAAATCTGAATAAAAAGCGGCTTAACATTTAAGGCTAAAAAGTGAGCAGAGTGAGAGGGATGGCACATTCTGCAGAGGGACATCGGTACATGCAGCCTGAGGAGAATCTAAAGCTCCACTGTGCGTATACATATTTTATTCTTGGTTCCTCTGAAGTAATCACGACTTCATAACATTTTCTGGGCGAACAAGACGTAAACACCTGTAATAAGTTAACTTGGGCAAAGCCGGCTATATCAGCTAGTGTCTACATAAAGCTGTATGAAGCAGTCACCAGCCATATCTCTGTATATACAGGTGAGAGGTGCAATAGGGTGTGTGGGGGATAGAGTGGGAAGAAGGGGGTCAGCTTTCCAAAGGAGCGTGAATAAGTAACGTAAATGGAGAAGAGTTAAATTGGGGAAGACGGAAGGCCTCCCTAAAAAGATGTGTTTTTAGGGTATGCTGGGTGCTGGGAATAAACCTGATTCTCTGGGTTAGCACATTGCACAGAACTGGTGCAGCTCTGGAAAAATCTTGCAGCCGGGAGTGGGAACTCAGCAGTTGGCACAGCATTGGAGTTGTGGGTCTGAATCCCACCCAGGGCCGGGCGTTGGGGGGGTAAACTGGGCAGTTGCCCCAAGCTCCTACTTCAGGTATTCCGCTGCCTGTTCATTGAAGCTAGTGAGCAGTCAGCTGATGAACACCATATTACAATGGAAGAGTATAGGCAGGGTGACCTACTGCTGGAGTACTGCCTTGTGTCTGGAATGGGACTCCTGGAGGGAAACAAGAGAGGACTCTAAAGTTTTTCATGGGATGATATGATAAAAGAGCTAAAGGGAGGGGAATTGAGGTTTTTACAAGGGACTGTATTTTTCATTATGGGATTGTATTTTATATGTTGGCGCTGCAAGAGCAACTCCATTCTAGATGCAACCCTCATCTGTTGGCTTTTCGCAGTTCACTGTCAAAGCCCACAACGTGGTGATGATTGTACAATTCAAAGGCGTCCAACGTCATAGGAGGATAACTTAGAGTGAACCAAGCAGCCCGACTCATCCACAGTTCTCTATCTGGGGTTTGCAGACGTCACCTGCGATCTCTGAATACATAGCGGTACTGTAATCACTTAGACTGTCTACAGAGCACCTGTCAGAGCTGGTATCTACTGCTACATGGTCACTTTATGAGGGTAATATTTGTCATTGCACAGCGGTCTTTATTCAGTACCACTAAACCTCAGTACTTCTGGAAGCGCTGGAAATTAGTGCTACAGATCTGATCGTACCACCTTCTATATTAACTGAATATCACAGTGTTGTTGATACTATAATTGAGCATTTGGGGCCCCATTTATAATTTTGCCTATCGCCGCACTCTGTCTAAGATCGGCCATGAATCGCAACTTTGCAACATCTGCAAACTGCTTGAGGAGTGTAATGATTTTCTCTCTTCCTCCAAATAAAAGCCCATATGATTGTCTATGAGATGGTTTACAGAGATAGATATTTCCAATACATGCTGGCAGATTTTCTGATGGCATACGAAGAAACTAGTTATTATGTTGCCAAAGCGGTCATACACTATGCCATCCTGTGTGCACGAGTAATTACAGTAGATCTGGCCATTATATGACTTGGAGCCCACAGAGGGGAAACTAGTGATAAATGCAGGCTTCATCTCCCTGAGCTCAGCTCTCGAAGGGGTGAAGATGAGCAGTCATGTCGGTCTGTTCTGGGTCTGGGTATAATCTTGTACAGAACAGGCAATGTCATAGGAATTATATATTTATTTTGACTACTTGTTAGACAAGGCTTGTTGAGATGTTATAAAGTAATTTTTGATAGTAGTGTCCCTTCCCTTGTTGAAATGGTAAAATCTGGCTAGAGAGCAGAGGGGAAGAAGGGAAGGACTCTATGACTATGTTGAGATGTCTATAACAAGGCTCCTCATGGGAAGTGCTGCACTAACCGTTAAGCTACAGTGTCGGCCAATCACAGCGCTCGCTCAGTAATCTATGCAAATGAGCTGGTGCCAACAGCAATTTCTTGTCAATCAAATTCGCCTAACAATTCATTTTAGTTCGCCCTTTCTATGGGATTCGGCTCTTTAGCAGCGAGTGAGTCATTCTGTGTAGATATTTTAGATATTTTTCCATTCTCCTCTGGTAAGTATAAAACATGCGTCTCCCTAAGGTCAAAGTCTCTGCATCTAGTGGCGCATAAATACAGCAGAGATCTATGTTATCATTGGGTGGGCACATAAGGTCTGACTAGCAGCGCTTCGCCTGGTGCTTGAGGACGGTGAAACGGGCTTGAGGACTGTGAAACGGCCAGGCCACCCCAACCTTTTCCCACAGGCCGGGTGGCCAAGAGTAATATGATTTATTTATATAGCGCCATTGTAATCCACAACACTTTACAAGTCAGAGACAACATACACAAAATAAGATACAACACACAGTATCAACAATAGGAATGAGGGCCAGCTGGCAAGAGCTTACGGAATAAAAGGAAATAGCGGTAACGCACATGGTGTAAGAGCTTGTTCTGTGCAACCCTGGAAATAAGATAGGGGGCTCTACATCTATATATATAAAGGTGAAAGCCCTCACTGACTGACTGATTGACTGACTTGCCACTCATTGTCTAACTTACCGGTGTTGTGCAAATGTGAAATTTGGCACAAGCATTCTTAAGGTCCTGTATAGGAAGAGTAAAGAGGTCGCAACTTCAATATTCAATTCTAAGTGCAAAAGTAACCTCTTATGTTATGTAATTTCCCGGTGTCGTACAAACGTGGAATTCGGCACAAGCTTTCTTTATGTCCTACATAGGAAAAGTAAAGGGGTCACAACATGGGTTATCAATTCTAAGTGCAAAAGTAAGAGAACTCCTATGTTATGTACCTAATCTAATTCTCTAATTTCCTGGTGTCGTACAAACTTGAAATTTGGCACGCTCAATCTTTAGGTCCCACAGAGCAAAAGTAAAAGGGTCGCAACTTGATTATTCAATTGTAATTGCAAACGTATGTGACTCCCTATGTAATGTAAATAATACCACACATCTGTACCGCACAAACGTGACATTTGGTATGAGCATTCTTTAGGTTGTAAATAGGAAAAGTAAAGCAGTCACAATTTGACTATTCAATACTATGTGCAAAATTAAGTGACCCCCTGTGTTATGTAACTTCCCAGTGTCATAAAAACGTGAAAGTTAGCACGACCTTTCTTTAAATACTGACTAGGAACAGTAAAGGGGTCGCAACTTGATCATTCGATTCTAAGAGCAAAAGTGAGCGACCCCCTATTTTATGTACCTAATCTAAATCTCTAACTTCCTGGGGTCGTACAAACTTGAAATTTGGCATGACCATTCTTTAGTTGCCACATAGGAAAAGTAAAGGTTTGTAATTGTTTGTTCAATTCTTAGTACAGAAGTAAGTGACCCCCTATGTTATGTAACTAATAACACACATCTGAACCGCACAAACATGAAATTTGCCACAACCATTCTTTACATCCTAAATAGTAAAAGTAAAGGGGTCACAACTTCAATATTCAATTCAAAGCGTGAGAAACTGCAAAAATCTGATATACATGGGATAGTTGCTTTCTCAGAAACCGTAAAGCCTATGGAAATGATTTGTATGCTGAGGAGAATCTATCTCTCCTCTATTTGTATATACTGAGGACAATCTAACTGACCTCTGTGTGCATGTTAAAAGGCTGTAAAGTATTTAGGGAAGCAGCCACGGACTGCATGGATGGAGCATGGCTTCTTAGGCTAAGAAAGGGCTGCAATCCCCAGTCTGGGGTTAAATCTGAATAAAAAGCGGCTTAACATTTAAGGCTAAAAAGTGAGCAGAGTGAGAGGGATGGCACATTCTGCAGAGGGACATCGGTACATGCAGCCTGAGGAGAATCTAAAGCTCCACTGTGCGTATACATATTTTATTCTTGGTTCCTCTGAAGTAATCACGACTTCATAACATTTTCTGGGCGAACAAGACGTAAACACCTGTAATAAGTTAACTTGGGCAAAGCCGGCTATATCAGCTAGTGTCTACATAAAGCTGTATGAAGCAGTCACCAGCCATATCTCTGTATATACAGGTGAGAGGTGCAATAGGGTGTGTGGGGGATAGAGTGGGAAGAAGGGGGTCAGCTTTCCAAAGGAGCGTGAATAAGTAACGTAAATGGAGAAGAGTTAAATTGGGGAAGACGGAAGGCCTCCCTAAAAAGATGTGTTTTTAGGGTATGCTGGGTGCTGGGAATAAACCTGATTCTCTGGGTTAGCACATTGCACAGAACTGGTGCAGCTCTGGAAAAATCTTGCAGCCGGGAGTGGGAACTCAGCAGTTGGCACAGCATTGGAGTTGTGGGTCTGAATCCCACCCAGGGCCGGGCGTTGGGGGGGTAAACTGGGCAGTTGCCCCAAGCTCCTACTTCAGGTATTCCGCTGCCTGTTCATTGAAGCTAGTGAGCAGTCAGCTGATGAACACCATATTACAATGGAAGAGTATAGGCAGGGTGACCTACTGCTGGAGTACTGCCTTGTGTCTGGAATGGGACTCCTGGAGGGAAACAAGAGAGGACTCTAAAGTTTTTCATGGGATGATATGATAAAAGAGCTAAAGGGAGGGGAATTGAGGTTTTTACAAGGGACTGTATTTTTCGTTATGGGATTGTATTTTATATGTTGGCGCTGCAAGAGCAACTCCATTCTAGATGCAACCCTGATCTGTTGGCTTTTCACAGTTCACTGTCAAAGCCCACAACGTGGTGACGATTGTACAATTCAAAGGCGTCCAACGTCATAGGAGGATAACTTAGAATGAACCAAGCAGCCCGACTCATCCACAGTTCTCTATCTGGGGTTTGCAGACGTCACCTGCGATCTCTGAATACATAGCGGTACTGTAATCACTTAGACTGTCTACAGAGCACCTGTCAGAGCTGGTATCTACTGCTACATGGTCACTTTATGAGGGTAATATTTGTCATTGCACAGCGGTCTTTATTCAGTACCACTAAACCTCAGTACTTCTGGAAGCGCTGGAAATTAGTGCTACAGATCTGATCGTACCGCCTTCTATATTAACTGTATATCACAGTGTTGTTGATAATATAATTGAGCATTTGGGGCCCCATTTATAATTTTGCCCATCGCCGCACTCTGTCTAAGATCGGCCATGAATCGCAACTTTGCAACATCTGCAAACTGCTTGAGGAGTGTAATGATTTTCTCTCTTCCTCCAAATAAAAGCCCATATGATTGTCTATGAGATGGTTTACAGAGATAGATATTTCCAATACATGCTGGCAGATTTTCTGATGGCATACGAAGAAACTAGTTATTATGTTGCCAAAGCGGTCATACACTATGCCATCCTGTGTGCACGAGTAATTACAGTAGATCTGGCCATTATATGACTTGGAGCCCACAGAGGGGAAACTAGTGATAAATGCAGGCTTCATCTCCCTGAGCTCAGCTCTCGAAGGGGTGAAGATGAGCAGTCATGTCGGTCTGTTCTGGGTCTGGGTATAATCTTGTACAGAACAGGCAATGTCATAGGAATTATATATTTATTTTGACTACTTGTTAGACAAGGCTTGTTGAGATGTTATAAAGTAATTTTTGATAGTAGTGTCCCTTCCCTTGTTGAAATGGTAAAATCTGGCTAGAGAGCAGAGGGGAAGAAGGGAAGGACTCTATGACTATGTTGAGATGTCTATAACAAGGCTCCTCATGGGAAGTGCTGCACTAACCGTTAAGCTACAGTGTCGGCCAATCACAGCGCTCGCTCAGTAATCTATGCAAATGAGCTGGTGCCAACAGCAATTTCTTGTCAATCAAATTCGCCTAACAATTCATTTTAGTTCGCCCTTTCTATGGGATTCGGCTCTTTAGCAGCGAGTGAGTCATTCTGTGTAGATATTTTAGATATTTTTCCATTCTCCTCTGGTAAGTATAAAACATGCGTCTCCCTAAGGTCAAAGTCTCTGCATCTAGTGGCGCATAAATACAGCAGAGATCTATGTTATCATTGGGTGGGCACATAAGGTCTGACTAGCAGCGCTTCGCCTGGTGCTTGAGGACGGTGAAACGGGCTTGAGGACTGTGAAACGGCCAGGCCACCCCAACCTTTTCCCACAGGCCGGGTGGCCAAGAGTAATATGATTTATTTATATAGCGCCATTGTAATCCACAACACTTTACAAGTCAGAGACAACATACACAAAATAAGATACAACACACAGTATCAACAATAGGAATGAGGGCCAGCTGGCAAGAGCTTACGGAATAAAAGGAAATAGCGGTAACGCACATGGTGTAAGAGCTTGTTCTGTGCAACCCTGGAAATAAGATAGGGGGCTCTACATCTATATATATAAAGGTGAAAGCCCTCACTGACTGACTGATTGACTGACTTGCCACTCATTGTCTAACTTACCGGTGTTGTGCAAATGTGAAATTTGGCACAAGCATTCTTAAGGTCCTATATAGGAAGAGTAAAGGGGTCGCAACTTCAATATTCAATTCTAAGTGCAAAAGTGACCTCTTATGTTATTTAATTTCCCGGTGTCGTACAAACGTGGAATTCGGCACAAGCTTTCTTTATGTCCTACATAGGAAAAGTAAAGGGGTCACAACATGGGTTATCAATTCTAAGTGCAAAAGTAAGAGAACTCCTATGTTATGTACCTAATCTAATTCTCTAATTTCCTGGTGTCGTACAAACTTGAAATTTGGCACGCTCAATCTTTAGGTCCCACAGAGCAAAAGTAAAAGGGTCGCAACTTGATTATTCAATTGTAATTGCAAACGTATGTGACTCCCTATGTAATGTAAATAATACCACACATCTGTACCGCACAAACGTGACATTTGGTATGAGCATTCTTTAGGTTGTAAATAGGAAAAGTAAAGCAGTCACAATTTGACTATTCAATACTATGTGCAAAATTAAGTGACCCCCTGTGTTATGTAACTTCCCAGTGTCATAAAAACGTGAAAGTTAGCACGACCTTTCTTTAAATACTGACTAGGAACAGTAAAGGGGTCGCAACTTGATCATTCGATTCTAAGAGCAAAAGTGAGCGACCCCCTATTTTATGTACCTAATCTAAATCTCTAACTTCCTGGGGTCGTACAAACTTGAAATTTGGCATGACCATTCTTTAGTTGCCACATAGGAAAAGTAAAGGTTTGTAATTGTTTGTTCAATTCTTAGTACAGAAGTAAGTGACCCCCTATGTTATGTAACTAATAACACACATCTGAACCGCACAAACATGAAATTTGCCACAACCATTCTTTACATCCTAAATAGTAAAAGTAAAGGGGTCACAACTTCAATATTCAATTCAAAGCGTGAGAAACTGCAAAAATCTGCTATACATGGGATAGTTGCTTTCTCAGAAACCGTAAAGCCTATGGAAATGATTTGTATGCTGAGGAGAATCTATCTCTCCTCTATTTGTATATACTGAGGACAATCTAACTGACCTCTGTGTGCATGTTAAAAGGCTGTAAAGTATTTAGGGAAGCAGCCACGGACTGCATGGATGGAGCATGGCTTCTTAGGCTAAGAAAGGGCTGCAATCCCCAGTCTGGGGTTAAATCTGAATGAAAAGCGGCTTAACATTTAAGGCTAAAAAGTGAGCAGAGTGAGAGGGATGGCACATTCTGCAGAGGGACATCGGTACATGCAGCCTGAGGAGAATCTAAAGCTCCACTGTGCGTATACATATTTTATTCTTGGTTCCTCTGAAGTAATCACGACTTCATAACATTTTCTGGGCGAACAAGACGTAAACACCTGTAATAAGTTAACTTGGGCAAAGCCGGCTATATCAGCTAGTGTCTACATAAAGCTGTATGAAGCAGTCACCAGCCATATCTCTGTATATACAGGTGAGAGGTGCAATAGGGTGTGTGGGGGATAGAGTGGGAAGAAGGGGGTCAGCTTTCCAAAGGAGCGTGAATAAGTAACGTAAATGGAGAAGAGTTAAATTGGGGAAGACGGAAGGCCTCCCTAAAAAGATGTGTTTTTAGGGTATGCTGGGTGCTGGGAATAAACCTGATTCTCTGGGTTAGCACATTGCACAGAACTGGTGCAGCTCTGGAAAAATCTTGCAGCCGGGAGTGGGAACTCAGCAGTTGGCACAGCATTGGAGTTGTGGGTCTGAATCCCACCCAGGGCCGGGCGTTGGGGGGGTAAACTGGGCAGTTGCCCCAAGCTCCTACTTCAGGTATTCCGCTGCCTGTTCATTGAAGCTAGTGAGCAGTCAGCTGATGAACACCATATTACAATGGAAGAGTATAGGCAGGGTGACCTACTGCTGGAGTACTGCCTTGTGTCTGGAATGGGACTCCTGGAGGGAAACAAGAGAGGACTCTAAAGTTTTTCATGGGATGATATGATAAAAGAGCTAAAGGGAGGGGAATTGAGGTTTTTACAAGGGACTGTATTTTTCGTTATGGGATTGTATTTTATATGTTGGCGCTGCAAGAGCAACTCCATTCTAGATGCAACCCTGATCTGTTGGCTTTTCACAGTTCACTGTCAAAGCCCACAACGTGGTGACGATTGTACAATTCAAAGGCGTCCAACGTCATAGGAGGATAACTTAGAATGAACCAAGCAGCCCGACTCATCCACAGTTCTCTATCTGGGGTTTGCAGACGTCACCTGCGATCTCTGAATACATAGCGGTACTGTAATCACTTAGACTGTCTACAGAGCACCTGTCAGAGCTGGTATCTACTGCTACATGGTCACTTTATGAGGGTAATATTTGTCATTGCACAGCGGTCTTTATTCAGTACCACTAAACCTCAGTACTTCTGGAAGCGCTGGAAATTAGTGCTACAGATCTGATCGTACCGCCTTCTATATTAACTGTATATCACAGTGTTGTTGATAATATAATTGAGCATTTGGGGCCCCATTTATAATTTTGCCCATCGCCGCACTCTGTCTAAGATCGGCCATGAATCGCAACTTTGCAACATCTGCAAACTGCTTGAGGAGTGTAATGATTTTCTCTCTTCCTCCAAATAAAAGCCCATATGATTGTCTATGAGATGGTTTACAGAGATAGATATTTCCAATACATGCTGGCAGATTTTCTGATGGCATACGAAGAAACTAGTTATTATGTTGCCAAAGCGGTCATACACTATGCCATCCTGTGTGCACGAGTAATTACAGTAGATCTGGCCATTATATGACTTGGAGCCCACAGAGGGGAAACTAGTGATAAATGCAGGCTTCATCTCCCTGAGCTCAGCTCTCGAAGGGGTGAAGATGAGCAGTCATGTCGGTCTGTTCTGGGTCTGGGTATAATCTTGTACAGAACAGGCAATGTCATAGGAATTATATATTTATTTTGACTACTTGTTAGACAAGGCTTGTTGAGATGTTATAAAGTAATTTTTGATAGTAGTGTCCCTTCCCTTGTTGAAATGGTAAAATCTGGCTAGAGAGCAGAGGGGAAGAAGGGAAGGACTCTATGACTATGTTGAGATGTCTATAACAAGGCTCCTCATGGGAAGTGCTGCACTAACCGTTAAGCTACAGTGTCGGCCAATCACAGCGCTCGCTCAGTAATCTATGCAAATGAGCTGGTGCCAACAGCAATTTCTTGTCAATCAAATTCGCCTAACAATTCATTTTAGTTCGCCCTTTCTATGGGATTCGGCTCTTTAGCAGCGAGTGAGTCATTCTGTGTAGATATTTTAGATATTTTTCCATTCTCCTCTGGTAAGTATAAAACATGCGTCTCCCTAAGGTCAAAGTCTCTGCATCTAGTGGCGCATAAATACAGCAGAGATCTATGTTATCATTGGGTGGGCACATAAGGTCTGACTAGCAGCGCTTCGCCTGGTGCTTGAGGACGGTGAAACGGGCTTGAGGACTGTGAAACGGCCAGGCCACCCCAACCTTTTCCCACAGGCCGGGTGGCCAAGAGTAATATGATTTATTTATATAGCGCCATTGTAATCCACAACACTTTACAAGTCAGAGACAACATACACAAAATAAGATACAACACACAGTATCAACAATAGGAATGAGGGCCAGCTGGCAAGAGCTTACGGAATAAAAGGAAATAGCGGTAACGCACATGGTGTAAGAGCTTGTTCTGTGCAACCCTGGAAATAAGATAGGGGGCTCTACATCTATATATATAAAGGTGAAAGCCCTCACTGACTGACTGATTGACTGACTTGCCACTCATTGTCTAACTTACCGGTGTTGTGCAAATGTGAAATTTGGCACAAGCATTCTTAAGGTCCTATATAGGAAGAGTAAAGGGGTCGCAACTTCAATATTCAATTCTAAGTGCAAAAGTGACCTCTTATGTTATTTAATTTCCCGGTGTCGTACAAACGTGGAATTCGGCACAAGCTTTCTTTATGTCCTACATAGGAAAAGTAAAGGGGTCACAACATGGGTTATCAATTCTAAGTGCAAAAGTAAGAGAACTCCTATGTTATGTACCTAATCTAATTCTCTAATTTCCTGGTGTCGTACAAACTTGAAATTTGGCACGCTCAATCTTTAGGTCCCACAGAGCAAAAGTAAAAGGGTCGCAACTTGATTATTCAATTGTAATTGCAAACGTATGTGACTCCCTATGTAATGTAAATAATACCACACATCTGTACCGCACAAACGTGACATTTGGTATGAGCATTCTTTAGGTTGTAAATAGGAAAAGTAAAGCAGTCACAATTTGACTATTCAATACTATGTGCAAAATTAAGTGACCCCCTGTGTTATGTAACTTCCCAGTGTCATAAAAACGTGAAAGTTAGCACGACCTTTCTTTAAATACTGACTAGGAACAGTAAAGGGGTCGCAACTTGATCATTCGATTCTAAGAGCAAAAGTGAGCGACCCCCTATTTTATGTACCTAATCTAAATCTCTAACTTCCTGGGGTCGTACAAACTTGAAATTTGGCATGACCATTCTTTAGTTGCCACATAGGAAAAGTAAAGGTTTGTAATTGTTTGTTCAATTCTTAGTACAGAAGTAAGTGACCCCCTATGTTATGTAACTAATAACACACATCTGAACCGCACAAACATGAAATTTGCCACAACCATTCTTTACATCCTAAATAGTAAAAGTAAAGGGGTCACAACTTCAATATTCAATTCAAAGCGTGAGAAACTGCAAAAATCTGCTATACATGGGATAGTTGCTTTCTCAGAAACCGTAAAGCCTATGGAAATGATTTGTATGCTGAGGAGAATCTATCTCTCCTCTATTTGTATATACTGAGGACAATCTAACTGACCTCTGTGTGCATGTTAAAAGGCTGTAAAGTATTTAGGGAAGCAGCCACGGACTGCATGGATGGAGCATGGCTTCTTAGGCTAAGAAAGGGCTGCAATCCCCAGTCTGGGGTTAAATCTGAATGAAAAGCGGCTTAACATTTAAGGCTAAAAAGTGAGCAGAGTGAGAGGGATGGCACATTCTGCAGAGGGACATCGGTACATGCAGCCTGAGGAGAATCTAAAGCTCCACTGTGCGTATACATATTTTATTCTTGGTTCCTCTGAAGTAATCACGACTTCATAACATTTTCTGGGCGAACAAGACGTAAACACCTGTAATAAGTTAACTTGGGCAAAGCCGGCTATATCAGCTAGTGTCTACATAAAGCTGTATGAAGCAGTCACCAGCCATATCTCTGTATATACAGGTGAGAGGTGCAATAGGGTGTGTGGGGGATAGAGTGGGAAGAAGGGGGTCAGCTTTCCAAAGGAGCGTGAATAAGTAACGTAAATGGAGAAGAGTTAAATTGGGGAAGACGGAAGGCCTCCCTAAAAAGATGTGTTTTTAGGGTATGCTGGGTGCTGGGAATAAACCTGATTCTCTGGGTTAGCACATTGCACAGAACTGGTGCAGCTCTGGAAAAATCTTGCAGCCGGGAGTGGGAACTCAGCAGTTGGCACAGCATTGGAGTTGTGGGTCTGAATCCCACCCAGGGCCGGGCGTTGGGGGGGTAAACTGGGCAGTTGCCCCAAGCTCCTACTTCAGGTATTCCGCTGCCTGTTCATTGAAGCTAGTGAGCAGTCAGCTGATGAACACCATATTACAATGGAAGAGTATAGGCAGGGTGACCTACTGCTGGAGTACTGCCTTGTGTCTGGAATGGGACTCCTGGAGGGAAACAAGAGAGGACTCTAAAGTTTTTCATGGGATGATATGATAAAAGAGCTAAAGGGAGGGGAATTGAGGTTTTTACAAGGGACTGTATTTTTCGTTATGGGATTGTATTTTATATGTTGGCGCTGCAAGAGCAACTCCATTCTAGATGCAACCCTGATCTGTTGGCTTTTCACAGTTCACTGTCAAAGCCCACAACGTGGTGACGATTGTACAATTCAAAGGCGTCCAACGTCATAGGAGGATAACTTAGAATGAACCAAGCAGCCCGACTCATCCACAGTTCTCTATCTGGGGTTTGCAGACGTCACCTGCGATCTCTGAATACATAGCGGTACTGTAATCACTTAGACTGTCTACAGAGCACCTGTCAGAGCTGGTATCTACTGCTACATGGTCACTTTATGAGGGTAATATTTGTCATTGCACAGCGGTCTTTATTCAGTACCACTAAACCTCAGTACTTCTGGAAGCGCTGGAAATTAGTGCTACAGATCTGATCGTACCACCTTCTATATTAACTGAATATCACAGTGTTGTTGATACTATAATTGAGCATTTGGGGCCCCATTTATAATTTTGCCCATCGCCGCACTCTGTCTAAGATCGGCCATGAATCGCAACTTTGCAACATCTGCAAACTGCTTGAGGAGTGTAATGATTTTCTCTCTTCCTCCAAATAAAAGCCCATATGATTGTCTATGAGATGGTTTACAGAGATAGATATTTCCAATACATGCTGGCAGATTTTCTGATGGCATACGAAGAAACTAGTTATTATGTTGCCAAAGCGGTCATACACTATGCCATCCTGTGTGCACGAGTAATTACAGTAGATCTGGCCATTATATGACTTGGAGCCCACAGAGGGGAAACTAGTGATAAATGCAGGCTTCATCTCCCTGAGCTCAGCTCTCGAAGGGGTGAAGATGAGCAGTCATGTCGGTCTGTTCTGGGTCTGGGTATAATCTTGTACAGAACAGGCAATGTCATAGGAATTATATATTTATTTTGACTACTTGTTAGACAAGGCTTGTTGAGATGTTATAAAGTAATTTTTGATAGTAGTGTCCCTTCCCTTGTTGAAATGGTAAAATCTGGCTAGAGAGCAGAGGGGAAGAAGGGAAGGACTCTATGACTATGTTGAGATGTCTATAACAAGGCTCCTCATGGGAAGTGCTGCACTAACCGTTAAGCTACAGTGTCGGCCAATCACAGCGCTCGCTCAGTAATCTATGCAAATGAGCTGGTGCCAACAGCAATTTCTTGTCAATCAAATTCGCCTAACAATTCATTTTAGTTCGCCCTTTCTATGGGATTCGGCTCTTTAGCAGCGAGTGAGTCATTCTGTGTAGATATTTTAGATATTTTTCCATTCTCCTCTGGTAAGTATAAAACATGCGTCTCCCTAAGGTCAAAGTCTCTGCATCTAGTGGCGCATAAATACAGCAGAGATCTATGTTATCATTGGGTGGGCACATAAGGTCTGACTAGCAGCGCTTCGCCTGGTGCTTGAGGACGGTGAAACGGGCTTGAGGACTGTGAAACGGCCAGGCCACCCCAACCTTTTCCCACAGGCCGGGTGGCCAAGAGTAATATGATTTATTTATATAGCGCCATTGTAATCCACAACACTTTACAAGTCAGAGACAACATACACAAAATAAGATACAACATACAGTATCAACAATAGGAATGAGGGCCAGCTGGCAAGAGCTTACGGAATAAAAGGAAATAGCGGTAACGCACATGGTGTAAGAGCTTGTTCTGTGCAACCCTGGAAATAAGATAGGGGGCTCTACATCTATATATATAAAGGTGAAAGCCCTCACTGACTGACTGATTGACTGACTTGCCACTCATTGTCTAACTTACCGGTGTTGTGCAAATGTGAAATTTAGCACAAGCATTCTTAAGGTCCTATATAGGAAGAGTAAAGGGGTCGCAACTTCAATATTCAATTCTAAGTGCAAAAGTGACCTCTTATGTTATGTAATTTCCCGGTGTCGTACAAACGTGGAATTCGGCACAAGCTTTCTTTATGTCCTACATAGGAAAAGTAAAGGGGTCACAACATGGGTTATCAATTCTAAGTGCAAAAGTAAGAGAACTCCTATGTTATGTACCTAATCTAATTCTCTAATTTCCTGGTGTCGTACAAACTTGAAATTTGGCACGCTCAATCTTTAGGTCCCACAGAGCAAAAGTAAAAGGGTCGCAACTTGATAATTCAATTGTAATTGCAAACGTATGTGACTCCCTATGTAATGTAAATAATACCACACATCTGTACCGCACAAACGTGACATTTGGTATGAGCATTCTTTAGGTTGTAAATAGGAAAAGTAAAGCAGTCACAATTTGACTATTCAATACTATGTGCAAAATTAAGTGACCCCCTGTGTTATGTAACTTCCCAGTGTCATAAAAACGTGAAAGTTAGCACGACCTTTCTTTAAATACTGAGTAGGAACAGTAAAGGGGTCGCAACTTGATCATTCGATTCTAAGAGCAAAAGTGAGCGACCCCCTATTTTATGTACCTAATCTAAATCTCTAACTTCCTGGGGTCGTACAAACTTGAAATTTGGCATGACCATTCTTTAGTTGCCACATAGGAAAAGTAAAGGTTTGTAATTGTTTGTTCAATTCTTAGTACAGAAGTAAGTGACCCCCTATGTTATGTAACTAATAACACACATCTGAACCGCACAAACATGAAATTTGCCACAACCATTCTTTACATCCTAAATAGTAAAAGTAAAGGGGTCACAACTTCAATATTCAATTCAAAGCGTGAGAAACTGCAAAAATCTGCTATACATGGGATAGTTGCTTTCTCAGAAACCGTAAAGCCTATGGAAATGATTTGTATGCTGAGGAGAATCTATCTCTCCTCTATTTGTATATACTGAGGACAATCTAACTGACCTCTGTGTGCATGTTAAAAGGCTGTAAAGTATTTAGGGAAGCAGCCACGGACTGCATGGATGGAGCATGGCTTCTTAGGCTAAGAAAGGGCTGCAATCCCCAGTCTGGGGTTAAATCTGAATAAAAAGCGGCTTAACATTTAAGGCTAAAAAGTGAGCAGAGTGAGAGGGATGGCACATTCTGCAGAGGGACATCGGTACATGCAGCCTGAGGAGAATCTAAAGCTCCACTGTGCGTATACATATTTTATTCTTGGTTCCTCTGAAGTAATCACGACTTCATAACATTTTCTGGGCGAACAAGACGTAAACACCTGTAATAAGTTAACTTGGGCAAAGCCGGCTATATCAGCTAGTGTCTACATAAAGCTGTATGAAGCAGTCACCAGCCATATCTCTGTATATACAGGTGAGAGGTGCAATAGGGTGTGTGGGGGATAGAGTGGGAAGAAGGGGGTCAGCTTTCCAAAGGAGCGTGAATAAGTAACGTAAATGGAGAAGAGTTAAATTGGGGAAGACGGAAGGCCTCCCTAAAAAGATGTGTTTTTAGGGTATGCTGGGTGCTGGGAATAAACCTGATTCTCTGGGTTAGCACATTGCACAGAACTGGTGCAGCTCTGGAAAAATCTTGCAGCCGGGAGTGGGAACTCAGCAGTTGGCACAGCATTGGAGTTGTGGGTCTGAATCCCACCCAGGGCCGGGCGTTGGGGGGGTAAACTGGGCAGTTGCCCCAAGCTCCTACTTCAGGTATTCCGCTGCCTGTTCATTGAAGCTAGTGAGCAGTCAGCTGATGAACACCATATTACAATGGAAGAGTATAGGCAGGGTGACCTACTGCTGGAGTACTGCCTTGTGTCTGGAATGGGACTCCTGGAGGGAAACAAGAGAGGACTCTAAAGTTTTTCATGGGATGATATGATAAAAGAGCTAAAGGGAGGGGAATTGAGGTTTTTACAAGGGACTGTATTTTTCATTATGGGATTGTATTTTATATGTTGGCGCTGCAAGAGCAACTCCATTCTAGATGCAACCCTCATCTGTTGGCTTTTCGCAGTTCACTGTCAAAGCCCACAACGTGGTGATGATTGTACAATTCAAAGGCGTCCAACGTCATAGGAGGATAACTTAGAGTGAACCAAGCAGCCCGACTCATCCACAGTTCTCTATCTGGGGTTTGCAGACGTCACCTGCGATCTCTGAATACATAGCGGTACTGTAATCACTTAGACTGTCTACAGAGCACCTGTCAGAGCTGGTATCTACTGCTACATGGTCACTTTATGAGGGTAATATTTGTCATTGCACAGCGGTCTTTATTCAGTACCACTAAACCTCAGTACTTCTGGAAGCGCTGGAAATTAGTGCTACAGATCTGATCGTACCACCTTCTATATTAACTGAATATCACAGTGTTGTTGATACTATAATTGAGCATTTGGGGCCCCATTTATAATTTTGCCTATCGCCGCACTCTGTCTAAGATCGGCCATGAATCGCAACTTTGCAACATCTGCAAACTGCTTGAGGAGTGTAATGATTTTCTCTCTTCCTCCAAATAAAAGCCCATATGATTGTCTATGAGATGGTTTACAGAGATAGATATTTCCAATACATGCTGGCAGATTTTCTGATGGCATACGAAGAAACTAGTTATTATGTTGCCAAAGCGGTCATACACTATGCCATCCTGTGTGCACGAGTAATTACAGTAGATCTGGCCATTATATGACTTGGAGCCCACAGAGGGGAAACTAGTGATAAATGCAGGCTTCATCTCCCTGAGCTCAGCTCTCGAAGGGGTGAAGATGAGCAGTCATGTCGGTCTGTTCTGGGTCTGGGTATAATCTTGTACAGAACAGGCAATGTCATAGGAATTATATATTTATTTTGACTACTTGTTAGACAAGGCTTGTTGAGATGTTATAAAGTAATTTTTGATAGTAGTGTCCCTTCCCTTGTTGAAATGGTAAAATCTGGCTAGAGAGCAGAGGGGAAGAAGGGAAGGACTCTATGACTATGTTGAGATGTCTATAACAAGGCTCCTCATGGGAAGTGCTGCACTAACCGTTAAGCTACAGTGTCGGCCAATCACAGCGCTCGCTCAGTAATCTATGCAAATGAGCTGGTGCCAACAGCAATTTCTTGTCAATCAAATTCGCCTAACAATTCATTTTAGTTCGCCCTTTCTATGGGATTCGGCTCTTTAGCAGCGAGTGAGTCATTCTGTGTAGATATTTTAGATATTTTTCCATTCTCCTCTGGTAAGTATAAAACATGCGTCTCCCTAAGGTCAAAGTCTCTGCATCTAGTGGCGCATAAATACAGCAGAGATCTATGTTATCATTGGGTGGGCACATAAGGTCTGACTAGCAGCGCTTCGCCTGGTGCTTGAGGACGGTGAAACGGGCTTGAGGACTGTGAAACGGCCAGGCCACCCCAACCTTTTCCCACAGGCCGGGTGGCCAAGAGTAATATGATTTATTTATATAGCGCCATTGTAATCCACAACACTTTACAAGTCAGAGACAACATACACAAAATAAGATACAACACACAGTATCAACAATAGGAATGAGGGCCAGCTGGCAAGAGCTTACGGAATAAAAGGAAATAGCGGTAACGCACATGGTGTAAGAGCTTGTTCTGTGCAACCCTGGAAATAAGATAGGGGGCTCTACATCTATATATATAAAGGTGAAAGCCCTCACTGACTGACTGATTGACTGACTTGCCACTCATTGTCTAACTTACCGGTGTTGTGCAAATGTGAAATTTGGCACAAGCATTCTTAAGGTCCTGTATAGGAAGAGTAAAGAGGTCGCAACTTCAATATTCAATTCTAAGTGCAAAAGTAACCTCTTATGTTATGTAATTTCCCGGTGTCGTACAAACGTGGAATTCGGCACAAGCTTTCTTTATGTCCTACATAGGAAAAGTAAAGGGGTCACAACATGGGTTATCAATTCTAAGTGCAAAAGTAAGAGAACTCCTATGTTATGTACCTAATCTAATTCTCTAATTTCCTGGTGTCGTACAAACTTGAAATTTGGCACGCTCAATCTTTAGGTCCCACAGAGCAAAAGTAAAAGGGTCGCAACTTGATTATTCAATTGTAATTGCAAACGTATGTGACTCCCTATGTAATGTAAATAATACCACACATCTGTACCGCACAAACGTGACATTTGGTATGAGCATTCTTTAGGTTGTAAATAGGAAAAGTAAAGCAGTCACAATTTGACTATTCAATACTATGTGCAAAATTAAGTGACCCCCTGTGTTATGTAACTTCCCAGTGTCATAAAAACGTGAAAGTTAGCACGACCTTTCTTTAAATACTGACTAGGAACAGTAAAGGGGTCGCAACTTGATCATTCGATTCTAAGAGCAAAAGTGAGCGACCCCCTATTTTATGTACCTAATCTAAATCTCTAACTTCCTGGGGTCGTACAAACTTGAAATTTGGCATGACCATTCTTTAGTTGCCACATAGGAAAAGTAAAGGTTTGTAATTGTTTGTTCAATTCTTAGTACAGAAGTAAGTGACCCCCTATGTTATGTAACTAATAACACACATCTGAACCGCACAAACATGAAATTTGCCACAACCATTCTTTACATCCTAAATAGTAAAAGTAAAGGGGTCACAACTTCAATATTCAATTCAAAGCGTGAGAAACTGCAAAAATCTGATATACATGGGATAGTTGCTTTCTCAGAAACCGTAAAGCCTATGGAAATGATTTGTATGCTGAGGAGAATCTATCTCTCCTCTATTTGTATATACTGAGGACAATCTAACTGACCTCTGTGTGCATGTTAAAAGGCTGTAAAGTATTTAGGGAAGCAGCCACGGACTGCATGGATGGAGCATGGCTTCTTAGGCTAAGAAAGGGCTGCAATCCCCAGTCTGGGGTTAAATCTGAATAAAAAGCGGCTTAACATTTAAGGCTAAAAAGTGAGCAGAGTGAGAGGGATGGCACATTCTGCAGAGGGACATCGGTACATGCAGCCTGAGGAGAATCTAAAGCTCCACTGTGCGTATACATATTTTATTCTTGGTTCCTCTGAAGTAATCACGACTTCATAACATTTTCTGGGCGAACAAGACGTAAACACCTGTAATAAGTTAACTTGGGCAAAGCCGGCTATATCAGCTAGTGTCTACATAAAGCTGTATGAAGCAGTCACCAGCCATATCTCTGTATATACAGGTGAGAGGTGCAATAGGGTGTGTGGGGGATAGAGTGGGAAGAAGGGGGTCAGCTTTCCAAAGGAGCGTGAATAAGTAACGTAAATGGAGAAGAGTTAAATTGGGGAAGACGGAAGGCCTCCCTAAAAAGATGTGTTTTTAGGGTATGCTGGGTGCTGGGAATAAACCTGATTCTCTGGGTTAGCACATTGCACAGAACTGGTGCAGCTCTGGAAAAATCTTGCAGCCGGGAGTGGGAACTCAGCAGTTGGCACAGCATTGGAGTTGTGGGTCTGAATCCCACCCAGGGCCGGGCGTTGGGGGGGTAAACTGGGCAGTTGCCCCAAGCTCCTACTTCAGGTATTCCGCTGCCTGTTCATTGAAGCTAGTGAGCAGTCAGCTGATGAACACCATATTACAATGGAAGAGTATAGGCAGGGTGACCTACTGCTGGAGTACTGCCTTGTGTCTGGAATGGGACTCCTGGAGGGAAACAAGAGAGGACTCTAAAGTTTTTCATGGGATGATATGATAAAAGAGCTAAAGGGAGGGGAATTGAGGTTTTTACAAGGGACTGTATTTTTCGTTATGGGATTGTATTTTATATGTTGGCGCTGCAAGAGCAACTCCATTCTAGATGCAACCCTGATCTGTTGGCTTTTCACAGTTCACTGTCAAAGCCCACAACGTGGTGACGATTGTACAATTCAAAGGCGTCCAACGTCATAGGAGGATAACTTAGAATGAACCAAGCAGCCCGACTCATCCACAGTTCTCTATCTGGGGTTTGCAGACGTCACCTGCGATCTCTGAATACATAGCGGTACTGTAATCACTTAGACTGTCTACAGAGCACCTGTCAGAGCTGGTATCTACTGCTACATGGTCACTTTATGAGGGTAATATTTGTCATTGCACAGCGGTCTTTATTCAGTACCACTAAACCTCAGTACTTCTGGAAGCGCTGGAAATTAGTGCTACAGATCTGATCGTACCGCCTTCTATATTAACTGTATATCACAGTGTTGTTGATAATATAATTGAGCATTTGGGGCCCCATTTATAATTTTGCCCATCGCCGCACTCTGTCTAAGATCGGCCATGAATCGCAACTTTGCAACATCTGCAAACTGCTTGAGGAGTGTAATGATTTTCTCTCTTCCTCCAAATAAAAGCCCATATGATTGTCTATGAGATGGTTTACAGAGATAGATATTTCCAATACATGCTGGCAGATTTTCTGATGGCATACGAAGAAACTAGTTATTATGTTGCCAAAGCGGTCATACACTATGCCATCCTGTGTGCACGAGTAATTACAGTAGATCTGGCCATTATATGACTTGGAGCCCACAGAGGGGAAACTAGTGATAAATGCAGGCTTCATCTCCCTGAGCTCAGCTCTCGAAGGGGTGAAGATGAGCAGTCATGTCGGTCTGTTCTGGGTCTGGGTATAATCTTGTACAGAACAGGCAATGTCATAGGAATTATATATTTATTTTGACTACTTGTTAGACAAGGCTTGTTGAGATGTTATAAAGTAATTTTTGATAGTAGTGTCCCTTCCCTTGTTGAAATGGTAAAATCTGGCTAGAGAGCAGAGGGGAAGAAGGGAAGGACTCTATGACTATGTTGAGATGTCTATAACAAGGCTCCTCATGGGAAGTGCTGCACTAACCGTTAAGCTACAGTGTCGGCCAATCACAGCGCTCGCTCAGTAATCTATGCAAATGAGCTGGTGCCAACAGCAATTTCTTGTCAATCAAATTCGCCTAACAATTCATTTTAGTTCGCCCTTTCTATGGGATTCGGCTCTTTAGCAGCGAGTGAGTCATTCTGTGTAGATATTTTAGATATTTTTCCATTCTCCTCTGGTAAGTATAAAACATGCGTCTCCCTAAGGTCAAAGTCTCTGCATCTAGTGGCGCATAAATACAGCAGAGATCTATGTTATCATTGGGTGGGCACATAAGGTCTGACTAGCAGCGCTTCGCCTGGTGCTTGAGGACGGTGAAACGGGCTTGAGGACTGTGAAACGGCCAGGCCACCCCAACCTTTTCCCACAGGCCGGGTGGCCAAGAGTAATATGATTTATTTATATAGCGCCATTGTAATCCACAACACTTTACAAGTCAGAGACAACATACACAAAATAAGATACAACACACAGTATCAACAATAGGAATGAGGGCCAGCTGGCAAGAGCTTACGGAATAAAAGGAAATAGCGGTAACGCACATGGTGTAAGAGCTTGTTCTGTGCAACCCTGGAAATAAGATAGGGGGCTCTACATCTATATATATAAAGGTGAAAGCCCTCACTGACTGACTGATTGACTGACTTGCCACTCATTGTCTAACTTACCGGTGTTGTGCAAATGTGAAATTTGGCACAAGCATTCTTAAGGTCCTATATAGGAAGAGTAAAGGGGTCGCAACTTCAATATTCAATTCTAAGTGCAAAAGTGACCTCTTATGTTATTTAATTTCCCGGTGTCGTACAAACGTGGAATTCGGCACAAGCTTTCTTTATGTCCTACATAGGAAAAGTAAAGGGGTCACAACATGGGTTATCAATTCTAAGTGCAAAAGTAAGAGAACTCCTATGTTATGTACCTAATCTAATTCTCTAATTTCCTGGTGTCGTACAAACTTGAAATTTGGCACGCTCAATCTTTAGGTCCCACAGAGCAAAAGTAAAAGGGTCGCAACTTGATTATTCAATTGTAATTGCAAACGTATGTGACTCCCTATGTAATGTAAATAATACCACACATCTGTACCGCACAAACGTGACATTTGGTATGAGCATTCTTTAGGTTGTAAATAGGAAAAGTAAAGCAGTCACAATTTGACTATTCAATACTATGTGCAAAATTAAGTGACCCCCTGTGTTATGTAACTTCCCAGTGTCATAAAAACGTGAAAGTTAGCACGACCTTTCTTTAAATACTGACTAGGAACAGTAAAGGGGTCGCAACTTGATCATTCGATTCTAAGAGCAAAAGTGAGCGACCCCCTATTTTATGTACCTAATCTAAATCTCTAACTTCCTGGGGTCGTACAAACTTGAAATTTGGCATGACCATTCTTTAGTTGCCACATAGGAAAAGTAAAGGTTTGTAATTGTTTGTTCAATTCTTAGTACAGAAGTAAGTGACCCCCTATGTTATGTAACTAATAACACACATCTGAACCGCACAAACATGAAATTTGCCACAACCATTCTTTACATCCTAAATAGTAAAAGTAAAGGGGTCACAACTTCAATATTCAATTCAAAGCGTGAGAAACTGCAAAAATCTGCTATACATGGGATAGTTGCTTTCTCAGAAACCGTAAAGCCTATGGAAATGATTTGTATGCTGAGGAGAATCTATCTCTCCTCTATTTGTATATACTGAGGACAATCTAACTGACCTCTGTGTGCATGTTAAAAGGCTGTAAAGTATTTAGGGAAGCAGCCACGGACTGCATGGATGGAGCATGGCTTCTTAGGCTAAGAAAGGGCTGCAATCCCCAGTCTGGGGTTAAATCTGAATGAAAAGCGGCTTAACATTTAAGGCTAAAAAGTGAGCAGAGTGAGAGGGATGGCACATTCTGCAGAGGGACATCGGTACATGCAGCCTGAGGAGAATCTAAAGCTCCACTGTGCGTATACATATTTTATTCTTGGTTCCTCTGAAGTAATCACGACTTCATAACATTTTCTGGGCGAACAAGACGTAAACACCTGTAATAAGTTAACTTGGGCAAAGCCGGCTATATCAGCTAGTGTCTACATAAAGCTGTATGAAGCAGTCACCAGCCATATCTCTGTATATACAGGTGAGAGGTGCAATAGGGTGTGTGGGGGATAGAGTGGGAAGAAGGGGGTCAGCTTTCCAAAGGAGCGTGAATAAGTAACGTAAATGGAGAAGAGTTAAATTGGGGAAGACGGAAGGCCTCCCTAAAAAGATGTGTTTTTAGGGTATGCTGGGTGCTGGGAATAAACCTGATTCTCTGGGTTAGCACATTGCACAGAACTGGTGCAGCTCTGGAAAAATCTTGCAGCCGGGAGTGGGAACTCAGCAGTTGGCACAGCATTGGAGTTGTGGGTCTGAATCCCACCCAGGGCCGGGCGTTGGGGGGGTAAACTGGGCAGTTGCCCCAAGCTCCTACTTCAGGTATTCCGCTGCCTGTTCATTGAAGCTAGTGAGCAGTCAGCTGATGAACACCATATTACAATGGAAGAGTATAGGCAGGGTGACCTACTGCTGGAGTACTGCCTTGTGTCTGGAATGGGACTCCTGGAGGGAAACAAGAGAGGACTCTAAAGTTTTTCATGGGATGATATGATAAAAGAGCTAAAGGGAGGGGAATTGAGGTTTTTACAAGGGACTGTATTTTTCGTTATGGGATTGTATTTTATATGTTGGCGCTGCAAGAGCAACTCCATTCTAGATGCAACCCTGATCTGTTGGCTTTTCACAGTTCACTGTCAAAGCCCACAACGTGGTGACGATTGTACAATTCAAAGGCGTCCAACGTCATAGGAGGATAACTTAGAATGAACCAAGCAGCCCGACTCATCCACAGTTCTCTATCTGGGGTTTGCAGACGTCACCTGCGATCTCTGAATACATAGCGGTACTGTAATCACTTAGACTGTCTACAGAGCACCTGTCAGAGCTGGTATCTACTGCTACATGGTCACTTTATGAGGGTAATATTTGTCATTGCACAGCGGTCTTTATTCAGTACCACTAAACCTCAGTACTTCTGGAAGCGCTGGAAATTAGTGCTACAGATCTGATCGTACCGCCTTCTATATTAACTGTATATCACAGTGTTGTTGATAATATAATTGAGCATTTGGGGCCCCATTTATAATTTTGCCCATCGCCGCACTCTGTCTAAGATCGGCCATGAATCGCAACTTTGCAACATCTGCAAACTGCTTGAGGAGTGTAATGATTTTCTCTCTTCCTCCAAATAAAAGCCCATATGATTGTCTATGAGATGGTTTACAGAGATAGATATTTCCAATACATGCTGGCAGATTTTCTGATGGCATACGAAGAAACTAGTTATTATGTTGCCAAAGCGGTCATACACTATGCCATCCTGTGTGCACGAGTAATTACAGTAGATCTGGCCATTATATGACTTGGAGCCCACAGAGGGGAAACTAGTGATAAATGCAGGCTTCATCTCCCTGAGCTCAGCTCTCGAAGGGGTGAAGATGAGCAGTCATGTCGGTCTGTTCTGGGTCTGGGTATAATCTTGTACAGAACAGGCAATGTCATAGGAATTATATATTTATTTTGACTACTTGTTAGACAAGGCTTGTTGAGATGTTATAAAGTAATTTTTGATAGTAGTGTCCCTTCCCTTGTTGAAATGGTAAAATCTGGCTAGAGAGCAGAGGGGAAGAAGGGAAGGACTCTATGACTATGTTGAGATGTCTATAACAAGGCTCCTCATGGGAAGTGCTGCACTAACCGTTAAGCTACAGTGTCGGCCAATCACAGCGCTCGCTCAGTAATCTATGCAAATGAGCTGGTGCCAACAGCAATTTCTTGTCAATCAAATTCGCCTAACAATTCATTTTAGTTCGCCCTTTCTATGGGATTCGGCTCTTTAGCAGCGAGTGAGTCATTCTGTGTAGATATTTTAGATATTTTTCCATTCTCCTCTGGTAAGTATAAAACATGCGTCTCCCTAAGGTCAAAGTCTCTGCATCTAGTGGCGCATAAATACAGCAGAGATCTATGTTATCATTGGGTGGGCACATAAGGTCTGACTAGCAGCGCTTCGCCTGGTGCTTGAGGACGGTGAAACGGGCTTGAGGACTGTGAAACGGCCAGGCCACCCCAACCTTTTCCCACAGGCCGGGTGGCCAAGAGTAATATGATTTATTTATATAGCGCCATTGTAATCCACAACACTTTACAAGTCAGAGACAACATACACAAAATAAGATACAACACACAGTATCAACAATAGGAATGAGGGCCAGCTGGCAAGAGCTTACGGAATAAAAGGAAATAGCGGTAACGCACATGGTGTAAGAGCTTGTTCTGTGCAACCCTGGAAATAAGATAGGGGGCTCTACATCTATATATATAAAGGTGAAAGCCCTCACTGACTGACTGATTGACTGACTTGCCACTCATTGTCTAACTTACCGGTGTTGTGCAAATGTGAAATTTGGCACAAGCATTCTTAAGGTCCTATATAGGAAGAGTAAAGGGGTCGCAACTTCAATATTCAATTCTAAGTGCAAAAGTGACCTCTTATGTTATTTAATTTCCCGGTGTCGTACAAACGTGGAATTCGGCACAAGCTTTCTTTATGTCCTACATAGGAAAAGTAAAGGGGTCACAACATGGGTTATCAATTCTAAGTGCAAAAGTAAGAGAACTCCTATGTTATGTACCTAATCTAATTCTCTAATTTCCTGGTGTCGTACAAACTTGAAATTTGGCACGCTCAATCTTTAGGTCCCACAGAGCAAAAGTAAAAGGGTCGCAACTTGATTATTCAATTGTAATTGCAAACGTATGTGACTCCCTATGTAATGTAAATAATACCACACATCTGTACCGCACAAACGTGACATTTGGTATGAGCATTCTTTAGGTTGTAAATAGGAAAAGTAAAGCAGTCACAATTTGACTATTCAATACTATGTGCAAAATTAAGTGACCCCCTGTGTTATGTAACTTCCCAGTGTCATAAAAACGTGAAAGTTAGCACGACCTTTCTTTAAATACTGACTAGGAACAGTAAAGGGGTCGCAACTTGATCATTCGATTCTAAGAGCAAAAGTGAGCGACCCCCTATTTTATGTACCTAATCTAAATCTCTAACTTCCTGGGGTCGTACAAACTTGAAATTTGGCATGACCATTCTTTAGTTGCCACATAGGAAAAGTAAAGGTTTGTAATTGTTTGTTCAATTCTTAGTACAGAAGTAAGTGACCCCCTATGTTATGTAACTAATAACACACATCTGAACCGCACAAACATGAAATTTGCCACAACCATTCTTTACATCCTAAATAGTAAAAGTAAAGGGGTCACAACTTCAATATTCAATTCAAAGCGTGAGAAACTGCAAAAATCTGCTATACATGGGATAGTTGCTTTCTCAGAAACCGTAAAGCCTATGGAAATGATTTGTATGCTGAGGAGAATCTATCTCTCCTCTATTTGTATATACTGAGGACAATCTAACTGACCTCTGTGTGCATGTTAAAAGGCTGTAAAGTATTTAGGGAAGCAGCCACGGACTGCATGGATGGAGCATGGCTTCTTAGGCTAAGAAAGGGCTGCAATCCCCAGTCTGGGGTTAAATCTGAATGAAAAGCGGCTTAACATTTAAGGCTAAAAAGTGAGCAGAGTGAGAGGGATGGCACATTCTGCAGAGGGACATCGGTACATGCAGCCTGAGGAGAATCTAAAGCTCCACTGTGCGTATACATATTTTATTCTTGGTTCCTCTGAAGTAATCACGACTTCATAACATTTTCTGGGCGAACAAGACGTAAACACCTGTAATAAGTTAACTTGGGCAAAGCCGGCTATATCAGCTAGTGTCTACATAAAGCTGTATGAAGCAGTCACCAGCCATATCTCTGTATATACAGGTGAGAGGTGCAATAGGGTGTGTGGGGGATAGAGTGGGAAGAAGGGGGTCAGCTTTCCAAAGGAGCGTGAATAAGTAACGTAAATGGAGAAGAGTTAAATTGGGGAAGACGGAAGGCCTCCCTAAAAAGATGTGTTTTTAGGGTATGCTGGGTGCTGGGAATAAACCTGATTCTCTGGGTTAGCACATTGCACAGAACTGGTGCAGCTCTGGAAAAATCTTGCAGCCGGGAGTGGGAACTCAGCAGTTGGCACAGCATTGGAGTTGTGGGTCTGAATCCCACCCAGGGCCGGGCGTTGGGGGGGTAAACTGGGCAGTTGCCCCAAGCTCCTACTTCAGGTATTCCGCTGCCTGTTCATTGAAGCTAGTGAGCAGTCAGCTGATGAACACCATATTACAATGGAAGAGTATAGGCAGGGTGACCTACTGCTGGAGTACTGCCTTGTGTCTGGAATGGGACTCCTGGAGGGAAACAAGAGAGGACTCTAAAGTTTTTCATGGGATGATATGATAAAAGAGCTAAAGGGAGGGGAATTGAGGTTTTTACAAGGGACTGTATTTTTCGTTATGGGATTGTATTTTATATGTTGGCGCTGCAAGAGCAACTCCATTCTAGATGCAACCCTGATCTGTTGGCTTTTCACAGTTCACTGTCAAAGCCCACAACGTGGTGACGATTGTACAATTCAAAGGCGTCCAACGTCATAGGAGGATAACTTAGAATGAACCAAGCAGCCCGACTCATCCACAGTTCTCTATCTGGGGTTTGCAGACGTCACCTGCGATCTCTGAATACATAGCGGTACTGTAATCACTTAGACTGTCTACAGAGCACCTGTCAGAGCTGGTATCTACTGCTACATGGTCACTTTATGAGGGTAATATTTGTCATTGCACAGCGGTCTTTATTCAGTACCACTAAACCTCAGTACTTCTGGAAGCGCTGGAAATTAGTGCTACAGATCTGATCGTACCACCTTCTATATTAACTGAATATCACAGTGTTGTTGATACTATAATTGAGCATTTGGGGCCCCATTTATAATTTTGCCCATCGCCGCACTCTGTCTAAGATCGGCCATGAATCGCAACTTTGCAACATCTGCAAACTGCTTGAGGAGTGTAATGATTTTCTCTCTTCCTCCAAATAAAAGCCCATATGATTGTCTATGAGATGGTTTACAGAGATAGATATTTCCAATACATGCTGGCAGATTTTCTGATGGCATACGAAGAAACTAGTTATTATGTTGCCAAAGCGGTCATACACTATGCCATCCTGTGTGCACGAGTAATTACAGTAGATCTGGCCATTATATGACTTGGAGCCCACAGAGGGGAAACTAGTGATAAATGCAGGCTTCATCTCCCTGAGCTCAGCTCTCGAAGGGGTGAAGATGAGCAGTCATGTCGGTCTGTTCTGGGTCTGGGTATAATCTTGTACAGAACAGGCAATGTCATAGGAATTATATATTTATTTTGACTACTTGTTAGACAAGGCTTGTTGAGATGTTATAAAGTAATTTTTGATAGTAGTGTCCCTTCCCTTGTTGAAATGGTAAAATCTGGCTAGAGAGCAGAGGGGAAGAAGGGAAGGACTCTATGACTATGTTGAGATGTCTATAACAAGGCTCCTCATGGGAAGTGCTGCACTAACCGTTAAGCTACAGTGTCGGCCAATCACAGCGCTCGCTCAGTAATCTATGCAAATGAGCTGGTGCCAACAGCAATTTCTTGTCAATCAAATTCGCCTAACAATTCATTTTAGTTCGCCCTTTCTATGGGATTCGGCTCTTTAGCAGCGAGTGAGTCATTCTGTGTAGATATTTTAGATATTTTTCCATTCTCCTCTGGTAAGTATAAAACATGCGTCTCCCTAAGGTCAAAGTCTCTGCATCTAGTGGCGCATAAATACAGCAGAGATCTATGTTATCATTGGGTGGGCACATAAGGTCTGACTAGCAGCGCTTCGCCTGGTGCTTGAGGACGGTGAAACGGGCTTGAGGACTGTGAAACGGCCAGGCCACCCCAACCTTTTCCCACAGGCCGGGTGGCCAAGAGTAATATGATTTATTTATATAGCGCCATTGTAATCCACAACACTTTACAAGTCAGAGACAACATACACAAAATAAGATACAACATACAGTATCAACAATAGGAATGAGGGCCAGCTGGCAAGAGCTTACGGAATAAAAGGAAATAGCGGTAACGCACATGGTGTAAGAGCTTGTTCTGTGCAACCCTGGAAATAAGATAGGGGGCTCTACATCTATATATATAAAGGTGAAAGCCCTCACTGACTGACTGATTGACTGACTTGCCACTCATTGTCTAACTTACCGGTGTTGTGCAAATGTGAAATTTAGCACAAGCATTCTTAAGGTCCTATATAGGAAGAGTAAAGGGGTCGCAACTTCAATATTCAATTCTAAGTGCAAAAGTGACCTCTTATGTTATGTAATTTCCCGGTGTCGTACAAACGTGGAATTCGGCACAAGCTTTCTTTATGTCCTACATAGGAAAAGTAAAGGGGTCACAACATGGGTTATCAATTCTAAGTGCAAAAGTAAGAGAACTCCTATGTTATGTACCTAATCTAATTCTCTAATTTCCTGGTGTCGTACAAACTTGAAATTTGGCACGCTCAATCTTTAGGTCCCACAGAGCAAAAGTAAAAGGGTCGCAACTTGATAATTCAATTGTAATTGCAAACGTATGTGACTCCCTATGTAATGTAAATAATACCACACATCTGTACCGCACAAACGTGACATTTGGTATGAGCATTCTTTAGGTTGTAAATAGGAAAAGTAAAGCAGTCACAATTTGACTATTCAATACTATGTGCAAAATTAAGTGACCCCCTGTGTTATGTAACTTCCCAGTGTCATAAAAACGTGAAAGTTAGCACGACCTTTCTTTAAATACTGAGTAGGAACAGTAAAGGGGTCGCAACTTGATCATTCGATTCTAAGAGCAAAAGTGAGCGACCCCCTATTTTATGTACCTAATCTAAATCTCTAACTTCCTGGGGTCGTACAAACTTGAAATTTGGCATGACCATTCTTTAGTTGCCACATAGGAAAAGTAAAGGTTTGTAATTGTTTGTTCAATTCTTAGTACAGAAGTAAGTGACCCCCTATGTTATGTAACTAATAACACACATCTGAACCGCACAAACATGAAATTTGCCACAACCATTCTTTACATCCTAAATAGTAAAAGTAAAGGGGTCACAACTTCAATATTCAATTCAAAGCGTGAGAAACTGCAAAAATCTGCTATACATGGGATAGTTGCTTTCTCAGAAACCGTAAAGCCTATGGAAATGATTTGTATGCTGAGGAGAATCTATCTCTCCTCTATTTGTATATACTGAGGACAATCTAACTGACCTCTGTGTGCATGTTAAAAGGCTGTAAAGTATTTAGGGAAGCAGCCACGGACTGCATGGATGGAGCATGGCTTCTTAGGCTAAGAAAGGGCTGCAATCCCCAGTCTGGGGTTAAATCTGAATAAAAAGCGGCTTAACATTTAAGGGTAAAAAGTGAGCAGAGTGAGAGGGATGGCACATTCTGCAGAGGGACATCGGTACATGCAGCCTGAGGAGAATCTAAAGCTCCACTGTGCGTATACATATTTTATTCTTGGTTCCTCTGAAGTAATCACGACTTCATAACATTTTCTGGGCGAACAAGACGTAAACACCTGTAATAAGTTAACTTGGGCAAAGCCGGCTATATCAGCTAGTGTCTACATAAAGCTGTATGAAGCAGTCACCAGCCATATCTCTGTATATACAGGTGAGAGGCGCAATCGGGTGTGTGGGGGATAGAGTGGGAAGAAGGGGGTCAGCTTTCCAAAGGAGCGTGAATAAGTAACGTAAATGGAGAAGAGTTAAATTGGGGAAGACGGAAGGCCTCCCTAAAAAGATGTGTTTTTAGGGTATGCTGGGTGCTGGGAATAAACCTGATTCTCTGGGTTAGCACATTGCACAGAACTGGTGCAGCTCTGGAAAAATCTTGCAGCCGGGAGTGGGAACTCAGCAGTTGGCACAACATTGGAGTTGTGGGTCTGAATCCCACCCAGGGCCGGGCGTTGGGGGGGGGGGGGTAAACTGGGCAGTTGCCCCAAGCTCCTACTTCAGGTATTCCGCTGCCTGTTCATTGAAGCTAGTGAGCAGTCAGCTGATGAACACCATATTACAATGGAAGAGTATAGGCAGGGTGACCTACTGCTGGAGTACTGCCTTGTGTCTGGAATGGGACTCCTGGAGGGAAACAAGAGAGGACTCTAAAGTTTTTCATGGGATGATATGATAAAAGAGCTAAAGGGAGGGGAATTGAGGTTTTTACAAGGGACTGTATTTTTCGTTATGGGATTGTATTTTATATGTTGGCGCTGCAAGAGCAACTCCATTCTAGCTGCAACCCTGATCTGTTGGCTTTTCGCAGTTCACTGTCAAAGCCCACAACGTGGTGACGATTGTACAATTCAAAGGCGTCCAACGTCATAGGAGGATAACTTAGAATGAACCAAGCAGCCCGACTCATCCACAGTTCTCTATCTGGGGTTTGCAGACGTCACCTGCGATCTCTGAATACATAGCGGTACTGTAATCACTTAGACTGTCTACAGAGCACCTGTCAGAGCTGGTATCTACTGCTACATGGTCACTTTATGAGGGTAATATTTGTCATTGCACAGCGGTCTTTATTCAGTACCACTAAACCTCAGTACTTCTGGAAGCGCTGGAAATTAGTGCTACAGATCTGATCGTACCACCTTCTATATTAACTGTATATCACAGTGTTGTTGATACTATAATTGAGCATTTGGGGCCCCATTTATAATTTTGCCCATCGCCGCACTCTGTCTAAGATCGACCATGAATCGCAACTTTGCAACATCTGCAAACTGCTTGAGGAGTGTAATGATTTTCTCTCTTCCTCCAAATAAAAGCCCATATGATTGTCTATGAGATGGTTTACAGAGATAGATATTTCCAATACATGCTGGCAGATTTTCTGATGGCATACGAAGAAACTAGTTATTATGTTGCCAAAGCGGTCATACACTATGCCATCCTGTGTGCACGAGTAATTACAGTAGATCTGGCCATTATATGACTTGGAGCCCACAGAGGGGAAACTAGTGATAAATGCAGGCTTCATCTCCCTGAGCTCAGCTCTCGAAGGGGTGAAGATGAGCAGTCATGTCGGTCTGTTCTGGGTCTGGGTATAATCTTGTACAGAACAGGCAATGTCATAGGAATTATATATTTATTTTGACTACTTGTTAGACAAGGCTTGTTGAGATGTTATAAAGTAATTTTTGATAGTAGTGTCCCTTCCCTTGTTGAAATGGTAAAATCTGGCTAGAGAGCAGAGGGGAAGAAGGGAAGGACTCTATGACTATGTTGAGATGTCTATAACAAGGCTCCTCATGGGAAGTGCTGCACTAACCGTTAAGCTACAGTGTCGGCCAATCACAGCACTCGCTCAGTAATCTATGCAAATGAGCTGGTGCCAACAGCAATTTCTTGTCAATCAAATTCGCCTAACAGGGGCGGAGCCTAGCCGCGGAGAGAGATGGACGCCTGAGCCTGCGGTCCGTCTCCATAGCGCAAGAAAGGGCTTCTATCAGCAGCGATCTCACCTGAAAATGGGGAAGTTAGGAAGGGAGAAGACAGCAGACCACGCGGTGACCCCTCGCACAGCCCGGGGACAAACAGATCTTCAGCGGTTCCTAAAGGACAGAAGCTCCCGCTCTCCACATGCGGCGGGCAAGATGGCGCCGGCGGCGGCTGCAGTTCCGTCGGCAGCGCGGGAGGACGATATCTCCTCGGAGGGAGAAGAAGATGAACCTCTCTCAAAGGGCTTTATGAGGGACCTTCTTGCAACAACGATGAGCCCACTGCTGGCAGAATTAACAGCTATCAAGGAGGAGGTAAGGAGCGTGGGTAGGTGAATGGAGGAGCTTGAGAGCTCCACAGCAACCATCACCACACATACAGGGGAGCTAGCAGCAGTAGTGAAGGAGCAGCACTCCCAGCTAAACAAAATGATCCTCATGCAGGAGGATCTAGAGAATAGGAGTCGCCGGAATAATGTCCGCATAAAAGGACTTCCAGAGTCCTGGGCATCTGAAGCCCTACAAAAAGTTGTAATGGAGATTTTTGTGAATTTACTGGGAGAGGACAGAGCTGCAGAGATCATCATTGAGAGAGTGCACAGAGCCCTTAGACCACTACCAGCCCCATCTGACCCCCCCAGGGACATAGTGTGCAAGGTACTGTCCTTCCCGGATGCAGTGGCCATTTTGAATGCGGCACGCAGCATGAAAATCCTGCAGTATGATGGGGCGACGATCCAAATCTTCCAAGACCTCTCCCCCTCCACTTTAGCTAAGCGCAGGCTATTGCGACCCCTTCTGGAGGAACTAAAAGCTAAAAATATCAAGTATGCGTGGTTATTCCCTTTCGGAATTGGGATCACACACAAAGGAAGGAGGATTAATATTAGATCCCCAGAGGACTTACAAGAAAGCTGGCACTTTTTGGGCCTTGAACCCATAAACCTCCCCAATTGGCTCCCTCTCCCGGAGCTGCCAAGGCTCCCGACCCTGCCCACATTGCCTTCGCAAGACAGATGGCACGTAGTCACCAACGCGAAATCTCCCCGTAGCAAGCAGAAAAAGAAACAAAGAGAGGAAAACACCGACGAAACCACCTGATGTCAAAAGACAAGGACTTTGCTGTTTCCATAGTTATGGTTAAAGAATCAGGTGAATTCCTGAGAGGTATAAGGTTCCGCTGGTGAGACCCGGAGGACTTCCTACCGGGCACGAAAAGAAAAGTTCACCGGTTAACAGAGCTCGGACATGGCAGCCAGATTCCGCCGGTTGGACATTATTGTTGCAATTCACCAGTCGGTCCCCCCTTACTATGCCCCCCCTTAAAAATAGAGCCCTATTGTGCGCCCCCGGTTAGGCTTTAGCTAAACTTTTCTAGTTTACAGTTGAAAAATTTTCCAACCGCCCGGAGTATACGTTTGCGCTCCAGTTGTTTTACGGAGCCCATTCGTATCTCGTACAGCACTGAAAGTGCTGATTTGCTAACTAACCCAACTTATCAACAGTTTTTCATCAACTGTTCAACCCACCCACCCCTCGCCCTCTTCCCCTTTCTCTTTCCTAAACCCTCCCCCCACCTTAACCTCCAACACTAACAGTTCCAGGTAACGGAGACAAGGTCCAGAAGGTGTCGCCTGTCAATATTTTTAGTGCCTTGGAGATTTGCTGTGTGACTAATCTGTGTGCTGTCTTTTGTCTTTGACATTCTCATTCCCTAGCGCTCGTAAAAGCCTCATTCAGTCTCACCAGGGCGCGATGGAAGGACCGGACGCCGCGGAGCCGCTCAGAGTCACATCGTTCAATGCCCGGGGAATGAACTCTCCTCAAAAAAGGTACAGCATATCACAGTTAGTCAAAAAATACAACACCAAGATCCTGTTACTCCAGGAGACACACTTTAAGGCCAACAAACATAGTCCCCTCCCGGGGAAAAATTTTCCTCAGTGTTACCATAGCACACATCCCGTTTCTGCCTCTAAAGGAGTGTCAATTGCGCTACACAAGTCTATCGTGTTCTCCCTGAAAGCCAGGTATTCTGACGAACTGGGGAGAACGCTTTTCATAAAAGGTTCCATCAATAAGGGAAAAATAACAATCGCAAACCTTTACGCCCCTAATTCGAACCAAGTAGAGTGGCTGTTAGAACAGTTGAGAATTCTGAAAGAATTTGCTGAAGGCCCCATTGTATTAGGAGGGGACTTTAACCTGTTCCTTAACCCCCTTTTGGACTCGTCAAAGGGTAGATCTTGGATCTCCCAGAGACAAATACAGAGAGTGCATAAAATGCTTCAGGAATTGAAGGTCGTGGACGCATGGAGAGCCATTAATCCCACAGTAAAAGACTATACGTACTTTTCACAAGTACATAACTCGTTCCAGAGACTGGACCATATTTATGTCTCCGGGGAGATCCTGAATAGGGTGGCGAAAGCTAAAATAGAAGCAATCACCATCTCGGATCACTCACCCATACATATAGATCTCAGATTGTCCGGAGAAGGACATAGAGAATGGATTTGGAAATTAAATACCTCCTTGCTGGACTCGGAATTGGAGAGGGACCGCCTCACAGGTTTGCTGGATGAGTTCTTTCTACTCAACGACACGGGTGACGTTAGCACCCCGGTTGTGTGGGAGGCCCACAAAGCGTACATGAGGGGCTTGTTCATCTCTCTGGGTGCCAAACTTAAAAAACAAAACCAGCTCAAAATAGATAACCTCTTAAACCAAATTGCGAAACTAGAACAACTCCACAAACTATCTCAAATCAAAAATAGCATGGAGGAGCTGCTAGACCTTAGGCGGGAACTTAAACGCTTACTAGAATCTAGATATAACAAAAAACATCTCTATCTCCAATATAAGTTCTATGCGCATGGCAACAAGGGAAGCAAGCTACTTACCTCTTTAATTAAAAAGGCCAAATCCAGGAACCACATCACATCCATTAGAGACCATTTAGGAGTATCCAAATCCACATCAAAAGAAATTGCGGAGACCTTTCAAAGGTTCTACGCGGAGCTTTACAACCTCAATAACTCGCATTCCCCCATAGATCGGGATAACACCATAGCACAGATAGACCACTTCCTCTCCTCCGCTAGCCTTCCCAAGCTGAGGGATACAGAGACAGCGAGTTTACTACAACCTATCTCCCTAGAGGAAGTAGAGGACATAATCAAGAACAGCCCTAGCGGGAAGAGCCCCGGCCCAGACGGCCTCCCAGCAATATATTATAAATCATTTACAGGCACGCTGGCCCCCAAATTGAGAGACGTGATGAACGCACTCATGTCAGGAGAACAACTCCCTAAACAGGCACAAGAGGCGCACATAACGCTCATTCACAAGGATAATAAAAACCCGGAGCTCTGTGGCAGCTATAGGCCCATTTCCCTCATTAATGTGGATGTAAAATTTTGGGCAAAACTTCTGTCAAAAAGGCTAGAGGATATCATCCCACGCCTGATAGACAAAGAACAGTCGGGATTTGTCAAAAATAGGGAGGGCAGGGACAACTGTTACAGATTGCTCCATGCTATTAGATATGCGCAGTCCCACAACATAGAGTTGGCGTTAGTTGGTACCGACGCCGAGAAGGCGTTCGATAGGGTGAGCTGGACCTATATGGAAAGAGTCCTGAACCATTTTAACTTCCCGCCCACCTTTATCGCAGCCATCTTTTCCCTATATAAGGAACCCTACGCAAGACTTAAAATAAACAACTCACTTTCTCCGCCATTTGATATCAGGAACGGCACCCGCCAGGGCTGCCCGCTCTCGCCGTCTCTTTTCATCCTCACACTAGAACCTTTGCTGAGGACGGTTAGACTAGCCCCGGACATTAAGGGTCTGGAGGTGGATTCGGTTGGTTTGAGCGCGGCAGCTTTTGCGGACGATATTATGTTCATAATCACCGAACCAGACTCAGGAATCCCCAACCTGGTTACCCTACTGGATAACTTTGGCTCCATCTCTAATTTTAAGATAAACTTCACCAAATCTACCATCTTCAACGTATCGATTCCCCCAGCTCGGTGGATCCAGCTTAGGTCCAGCTCACCCTTCGAATGGTCGGACACCTCCATAGACTATTTGGGAGTGAAGATCACCAAAAACATTGACGATCTGTACAAAGCTAACTTTGCACCCCTACTGACGCAGATTAAACTCTTACTTCAGAAGTACGACATCCCGTGCGCCTCTTGGCTAGGCAGGAAAAATATACTAAAGGCCTACGTCCTCCCCCAAATTTTGTACAAACTTAGGATGGTGCCCATACACCTACCTCAGACGTTTTTCAAAGCTTTACGCTCCGCCTTTTCGGGATACACTTGGAGACAAAAGAGGCCTCGTATGGCCTTTAGCCTCATGATTAAAAGGAGGAACGAGGGGGGGATTGGGCTGCCGTGCGTCCACGACTTTTTCCAGGTGGTCCAATTGAGGTACTGGCTTGACCTAGCATCCCCCAGGGGGGATGACATTTTGCGCGCCCTGGCCAGGGGATGTGAGGGAGACCTTTTTCTGGAGGAGCTCGGGTTTCCTTCCAAAATTAACTATAGATCTAAAAAGTTCAATCCGCTCCTAAGGGGTCCATGCAAGGCCTGGGACAGATACAAACACTCCCTGGCGCCAGATCCTTCCCCCCTGGCCTCACTGAGCACCATTAATAGGTTCCTTAATCGGCCAGCCGATAGCGTCTCTAGAAACCTCTGGAAGAGATTCGCGCCTCTTAATTTCGGCGACCTACAAACACAAACTCATAACAAACCAGCAGACATCCTAGAAGCGTTGGCGCCGCAGCTCTCGATATCGTTCCTGCATAAGGCCCAAATAACGCAAACATTCGGCGAATTTCAGAGACTCTCCAGGTCAACGAGACCAGAGACCCCGTTTGAAAAAACGATCAAAACTCACCCTAATTATAGTTCCATTTCCAGTATTCGTAACAGGTTTATCGCACCCACAGCCCCTTATAAACCGGCGTTCTTATCATCGTGGGAAAAGGAACTTAAAATAACCCTCTCCACATCTGATATAAAACTAATCCTACAGACTTCATTTGGCTTATCCCCTTGCATCTTACTTCAAGAAAGTCATTACAAAGTCTTAGCCAGATGGTATAGGACTCCGCAGTGGCTTTATTCACATAAGTTAGCTAAACAGGACAAATGCTGGAGATGCGAGGTAGCAACAGGCTCTTATAACCACATTTGGTGGGAGTGCGATGCACTCACCACGTTCTGGAAGGATGTGGAGGAAGTATTATGTCTACTTAAACCTAACTTCCGAATCACACCAGAAATCCTCTTTCTTTGGAAGCCCTCAGCCAACTTCCACCCCCTTAGAGACAAGTTGTTGGCATTCCTGTTAGACGCAGCCAAAGCACTGATTCCCTCCCTTTGGATGCAGAGAGCACCACCCAACCTGGCGCTCTGGAAAACCAAAGTGGAGGCAATCTATAATATGGAGGAGCTACATAGCTGGAACACGGACTCACACGAGGGATTCATAAAAACTTGGCACCCCTGGAGGCAATTAAACACACACTAACATACATTGGAAGGAGTCCCGGGAGGAAGGACTATGGAGCCAAGCGATACAGGAGCGAAATCCCCCTGAGTTCTCATAGGGACCGACTCCCCACACATATCGGCTCAGGTCTGGAGTGTGACCCTTCTGGAGTCCAGGACTAGGTATGGAAGTGGTCAGGAGAGAGTGGCGAGTGGCTTCGCGGCGTCTTACACCCACTGGAGAGACGGGCTGAGCTCGGAGAGTGAGTACCTGGATGAGGAGGCAATAAACCACACGTCTCTTGACAGGAGGTAATCCCCCCTGGACCAAACTAAGACACAGACGGACCGAACCATCAACATCCCCCTCCCCTCCCCACTTACCTAATTCTTCCCCATCCCCCCCCCCAACCCCCCCTCTTTACTACAAGAACTGTGCAGAGTCTTAATATGTTTTACCTTTCTCCCACGGGCTAGGTGCACTGGAGGGGGTGCCTACACCCCCGCCAAAAAGACGCCAAGCCGCCTCGGCAAGGGGCGCGCCGCCCGTAGCGGTGAGAGAAAGAAGTTTCCTGTTTTTTCTATGCCTTACAATATTGTTATTATAAGTAGTCTTAATGCTACTGTTAGGTTACATTTATATGCCATAGACCGTTGAGTGGTAGTATCAATCCTCTTCTTCTGTAATTTGATTCCTCAGCGGCCACCGTTTGTTATTAACTTACTATGTGTTTGGTCTTAGGGCAAAAGGAATGTGATATCTAATGTAAAACTCTAATAAAAATGTGTTTAAAAAAAAAAAAAAAAAATTCGCCTAACAATTCATTTTAGTTCGCCCTTTCTATGGGATTCGGCTCTTCAGCAGCGAGTGAGTCATTCTGTGTAGATATTTTAGATATTTTTCCATTCTCCTCTGGTAAGTATAAAACATGCGTCTCCCTAAGGTCAAAGTCTCTGCATCTAGTGGCGCATAAATACAGCAGAGATCTATGTTATCATTGGGTGGGCACATAAGGTCTGACTAGCAGCGCTTCGCCTGGTGCTTGAGGACGGTGAAACGGGCTTGAGGACTGTGAAACGGCCAGGTCACCCCAACCTTTTCCCACAGGCCGGGTGGCCAAGAGTAATATGATTTATTTATATAGCGCCATTGTAATCCACAACACTTAACAAGTCAGAGACAACATACACAAAATAAGATACAACATACAGTATCAACAATAGGAATGAGGGCCAGCTGGCAAGAGCTTACGGAATAAAAGGAAATAGCGGTAACGCACATGGTGTAAGAGCTTGTTCTGTGCAACCCTGGAAATAAGATAGGGGGCTCTACATCTATATATATAAAGGTGAAAGCCCTCACTGACTGACTGATTGACTGACTTGCCACTCATTGTCTAACTTACCGGTGTTGTGCAAATGTGAAATTTGGCACAAGCATTCTTAAGGTCCTATATAGGAAGAGTAAAGGGGTCGCAACTTCAATATTCAATTCTAAGTGCAAAAGTGACCTCTTATGTTATGTAATTTCCCGGTGTCGTACAAACGTGAAATTCGGCACAAGCTTTCTTTATGTCCTACATAGGAAAAGTAAAGGGGTCGCAACATGATTTATCAATTCTAAGTGCAAAAGTAAGAGAACCCCTATGTTATGTACCTAATCTAATTCTCTAATTTCCTGGTGTCGTACAAACTTGAAATTTGGCACGCTCAATCTTTAGGTCCCACAGAGCAAAAGTAAAATGGTTGCAACTTGATTATTCAATTGTAATTGCAAACGTATGTGACTCCCTATGTAATGTAAATAATACCACACATCTGTACCGCACAAACGTGACATTTGGTATGAGCATTCTTTAGGTTGTAAATAGGAAAAGTAAAGCAGTCACAATTTGACTATTCAATACTATGTGCAAAATTAAGTGACCCCCTGTGTTATGTAACTTCCCAGTGTCATAAAAACGTGAAAGTTAGCACGACCTTTCTTTAACTACTGACTAGGAAAAGTAAAGGGGTCGCAACTTGATCATTCGATTCTAAGAGCAAAAGTGAGCGACCCCCTATTTTATGTACCTAATCTAAATCTCTAACTTCCTGGGGTCGTACAAACTTGAAATTTGGCATGACCATTCTTTAGTTGCCACATAGGAAAAGTAAAGGTTTGTAATTGTTTGTTCAATTCTTAGTACAGAAGTAAGTGACCCCCTATGTTATGTAACTAATAACACACATCTGAACCGCACAAACATGAAATTTGCCACAACCATTCTTTACATCCTAAATAGGAAAAGTAAAGGGGTCACAACTTCAATATTCAATTCAAAGCGTGAGAAACTGCAAAAATCTGCTATACATGGGATAGTTGCTTTCTCAGAAACCGTAAAGCCTATGGAAATGATTTGTATGCTGAGGAGAAGCTATCTCTCCTCTATTTGTATATACTGAGGACAATCTAACTGACCTCTGTGTGCATGTTAAAAGGCTGTAAAGTATTTAGGGAAGCAGCCACGGACTGCATGGATGGAGCATGGCTTCTTAGGCTAAGAAAGGGCTGCAATCCCCAGTCTGGGGTTAAATCTGAATAAAAAACGGCTTAACATTTAAGGGTAAAAAGTGAGCAGAGTGAGAGGGATGGCACATTCTGCAGAGGGACATCGGTACATGCAGCCTGAGGAGAATCTAAAGCTCCACTGTGCGTATACATATTTTATTCTTGGTTCCTCTGAAGTAATCACGACTTCATAACATTTTCTGGGCGAACAAGACGTAAACACCTGTAATAAGTTAACTTGGGCAAAGCCGGCTATATCAGCTAGTGTCTACATAAAGCTGTATGAAGCAGTCACCAGCCATATCTCTGTATATACAGGTGAGAGGTGCAATAGGGTGTGTGGGGGATAGAGTGGGAAGAAGGGGGTCAGCTTTCCAAAGGAGCGTGAATAAGTAACGTAAATGGAGAAGAGTTAAATTGGGGAAGACGGAAGGCCTCCCTAAAAAGATGTGTTTTTAGGGTATGCTGGGTGCTGGGAATAAACCTGATTCTCTGGGTTAGCACATTGCACAGAACTGGTGCAGCTCTGGAAAAATCTTGCAGCCGGGAGTGGGAACTCAGCAGTTGGCACAGCATTGGAGTTGTGGGTCTGAATCCCACCCAGGGCCGGGCGTTGGGGGGGTAAACTGGGCAGTTGCCCCAAGCTCCTACTTCAGGTATTCCGCTGCCTGTTCATTGAGGCTAGTGAGCAGTCAGCTGATGAACACCATATTACAATGGAAGAGTATAGGCAGGGTGACCTACTGCTGGAGTACTGCCTCGTGTCTGGAATGGGACTCCTGGAGGGAAACAAGAGAGGACTCTAAAGTTTTTCATGGGATGATATGATAAAAGAGCTAAAGGGAGGGGAACTGAGGTTTTTACAAGGGACTGTATTTTTCGTTATGGGATTGTATTTTATATGTTGGCGCTGCAAGAGCAACTCCATTCTAGATGCAACCCTGATCTGTTGGCTTTTCGCAGTTCACTGTCAAAGCCCACAACGTGGTGACGATTGTACAATTCAAAGGCGTCCAACGTCATAGGAGGATAACTTAGAATGAACCAAGCAGCCCGACTCAGCCACAGTTCTCTATCTGGGGTTTGCAGACGTCACCTGCGATCTCTGAATACATAGCGGTACTGTAATCACTTAGACTGTCTACAGAGCACCTGTCAGAGCTGGTATCTACTGCTACATGGTCACTTTATGAGGGTAATATTTGTCATTGCACAGCGGTCTTTATTCAGTACCACTAAACCTCAGTACTTCTGGAAGCGCTGGAAATTAGTGCTACAGATCTGATCGTACCACCTTCTATATTAACTGTATATCACAGTGTTGTTGATAATATAATTGAGCATTTGGGGCCCCATTTATAATTTTGCCCATCGCCGCACTCTGTCTAAGATCGGCCATGAATCGCAACTTTGCAACATCTGCAAACTGCTTGAGGAGTGTAATGATTTTCTCTCTTCCTCCAAATAAAAGCCCATATGATTGTCTATGAGATGGTTTACAGAGATAGATATTTCCAATACATGCTGGCAGATTTTCTGATGGCATACGAAGAAACTAGTTATTATGTTGCCAAAGCGGTCATACACTATGCCATCCTGTGTGCATGAGTAATTACAGTAGATCTGGCCATTATATGACTTGGAGCCCACAGAGGGGAAACTAGTGATAAATGCAGGCTTCATCTCCCTGAGCTCAGCTCTTGAAGGGGTGAAGATGAGCAGTCATGTCGGTCTGTTCTGGGTCTGGGTATAATCTTGTACAGAACAGGCAATGTCATAGGAATTATATATTTATTTTGACTACTTGTTAGACAAGGCTTGTTGAGATGTTATAAAGTAATTTTTGATAGTAGTGTCCCTTCCCTTGTTGAAATGGTAAAATCTGGCTAGAGAGCAGAGGGGAAGAAGGGAAGGACTCTATGACTATGTTGAGATGTCTATAACAAGGCTCCTCATGGGAAGTGCTGCACTAACCGTTAAGCTACAGTGTCGGCCAATCACAGCATTCGCTCAGTAATCTATGCAAATGAGGTGGTGCCAACAGCAATTTCTTGTCAATCAAATTCGCCTAACAGGGGCGGAGCCTAGCCGCGGAGAGAGATGGACGCCTGAGCCTGCGGTCCGTCTCCATAGCGCAAGAAAGGGCTTCTATCAGCAGCGATCTCACCTGAAAATGGGGAAGTTAGGAAGGGAGAAGACAGCAGACCACGCGGTGACCCCACGCACAGCCCGGGGACAAACAGATCTTCAGCGGTTCCTAAAGGACAGAAGCTCCCGCTCTCCACATGCGGCGGGCAAGATGGCGCCGGCGGCGGCTGCAGTTCCGTCGGCAGCGCAGGAGGACGATATCTCCTCGGAGGGAGAAGAAGATGAACCTCTCTCAAAGGGCTTTATGAGGGACCTTCTTGCAACAACGATGAGCCCACTGCTGGCAGAATTAACAGCTATCAAGGAGGAGGTAAGGAGCGTGGGTAGGTGAATGGAGGAGCTTGAGAGCTCCACAGCAACCATCACCACACATACAGGGGAGCTAGCAGCAGTAGTGAAGGAGCAGCACTCCCAGCTAAACAAAATGATCCTCATGCAGGAGGATCTAGAGAATAGGAGTCGCCGGAATAATGTCCGCATAAAAGGACTTCCAGAGTCCTGGGCATCTGAAGCCCTACAAAAAGTTGTAATGGAGATTTTTGTGAATTTACTGGGAGAGGACAGAGCTGCAGAGATCATCATTGAGAGAGTGCACAGAGCCCTTAGACCACTACCAGCCCCATCTGACCCCCCCAGGGACATAGTGTGCAAGGTACTGTCCTTCCCGGATGCAGTGGCCATTTTGAATGCGGCACGCAGCATGAAAATCCTGCAGTATGATGGGGCGACGATCCAAATCTTCCAAGACCTCTCCCCCTCCACTTTAGCTAAGCGCAGGCTATTGCGACCCCTTCTGGAGAAACTAAAAGCTAAAAATATCAAGTATGCGTGGTTATTCCCTTTCGGAATTGGGATCACACACAAAGGAAGGAGGATTAATATTAGATCCCCAGAGGACTTACAAGAAAGCTGGCACTTTTTGGGCCTTGAACCCATAAACCTCCCCAATTGGCTCCCTCTCCCGGAGCTGCCAAGGCTCCCGACCCTGCCCACATTGCCTTCGCAAGACAGATGGCACGTAGTCACCAACGCGAAATCTCCCCGTAGCAAGCAGAAAAAGAAACAAAGAGAGGAAAACACCGACGAAACCACCTGATGTCAAAAGACAAGGACTTTGCTGTTTCCATAGTTATGGTTAAAGAATCAGGTGAATTCCTGAGAGGTATAAGGTTCCGCTGGTGAGACCCGGAGGACTTCCTACCGGGCACGAAAAGAAAAGTTCACCGGTTAACAGAGCTCGGACATGGCAGCCAGATTCCGCCGGTTGGACATTATTGTTGCAATTCACCAGTCGGTCCCCCCTTACTATGCCCCCCCTTAAAAATAGAGCCCTATTGTGCGCCCCCGGTTAGGCTTTAGCTAAACTTTTCTAGTTTACAGTTGAAAAATTTTCCAACCGCCCGGAGTATACGTTTGCGCTCCAGTTGTTTTACGGAGCCCATTCGTATCTCGTACAGCACTGAAAGTGCTGATTTGCTAACTAACCCAACTTATCAACAGTTTTTCATCAACTGTTCAACCCACCCACCCCTCGCCCTCTTCCCCTTTCTCTTTCCTAAACCCTCCCCCCACCTTAACCTCCAACACTAACAGTTCCAGGTAACGGAGACAAGGTCCAGAAGGTGTCGCCTGTCAATATTTTTAGTGCCTTGGAGATTTGCTGTGTGACTAATCTGTGTGCTGTCTTTTGTCTTTGACATTCTCATTCCCTAGCGCTCGTAAAAGCCTCATTCAGTCTCACCAGGGCGCGATGGAAGGACCGGACGCCGCGGAGCCGCTCAGAGTCACATCGTTCAATGCCCGGGGAATGAACTCTCCTCAAAAAAGGTACAGCATATCACAGTTAGTCAAAAAATACAACACCAAGATCCTGTTACTCCAGGAGACACACTTTAAGGCCAACAAACATAGTCCCCTCCCGGGGAAAAATTTTCCTCAGTGTTACCATAGCACACATCCCGTTTCTGCCTCTAAAGGAGTGTCAATTGCGCTACACAAGTCTATCGTGTTCTCCCTGAAAGCCAGGTATTCTGACGAACTGGGGAGAACGCTTTTCATAAAAGGTTCCATCAATAAGGGAAAAATAACAATCGCAAACCTTTACGCCCCTAATTCGAACCAAGTAGAGTGGCTGTTAGAACAGTTGAGAATTCTGAAAGAATTTGCTGAAGGCCCCATTGTATTAGGAGGGGACTTTAACCTGTTCCTTAACCCCCTTTTGGACTCGTCAAAGGGTAGATCTTGGATCTCCCAGAGACAAATACAGAGAGTGCATAAAATGCTTCAGGAATTGAAGGTCGTGGACGCATGGAGAGCCATTAATCCCACAGTAAAAGACTATACGTACTTTTCACAAGTACATAACTCGTTCCAGAGACTGGACCATATTTATGTCTCCGGGGAGATCCTGAATAGGGTGGCGAAAGCTAAAATAGAAGCAATCACCATCTCGGATCACTCACCCATACATATAGATCTCAGATTGTCCGGAGAAGGACATAGAGAATGGATTTGGAAATTAAATACCTCCTTGCTGGACTCGGAATTGGAGAGGGACCGCCTCACAGGTTTGCTGGATGAGTTCTTTCTACTCAACGACACGGGTGACGTTAGCACCCCGGTTGTGTGGGAGGCCCACAAAGCGTACATGAGGGGCTTGTTCATCTCTCTGGGTGCCAAACTTAAAAAACAAAACCAGCTCAAAATAGATAACCTCTTAAACCAAATTGCGAAACTAGAACAACTCCACAAACTATCTCAAATCAAAAATAGCATGGAGGAGCTGCTAGACCTTAGGCGGGAACTTAAACGCTTACTAGAATCTAGATATAACAAAAAACATCTCTATCTCCAATATAAGTTCTATGCGCATGGCAACAAGGGAAGCAAGCTACTTACCTCTTTAATTAAAAAGGCCAAATCCAGGAACCACATCACATCCATTAGAGACCATTTAGGAGTATCCAAATCCACATCAAAAGAAATTGCGGAGACCTTTCAAAGGTTCTACGCGGAGCTTTACAACCTCAATAACTCGCATTCCCCCATAGATCGGGATAACACCATAGCACAGATAGACCACTTCCTCTCCTCCGCTAGCCTTCCCAAGCTGAGGGATACAGAGACAGCGAGTTTACTACAACCTATCTCCCTAGAGGAAGTAGAGGACATAATCAAGAACAGCCCTAGCGGGAAGAGCCCCGGCCCAGACGGCCTCCCAGCAATATATTATAAATCATTTACAGGCACGCTGGCCCCCAAATTGAGAGACGTGATGAACGCACTCATGTCAGGAGAACAACTCCCTAAACAGGCACAAGAGGCGCACATAACGCTCATTCACAAGGATAATAAAAACCCGGAGCTCTGTGGCAGCTATAGGCACATTTCCCTCATTAATGTGGATGTAAAATTTTGGGCAAAACTTCTGTCAAAAAGGCTAGAGGATATCATCCCACGCCTGATAGACAAAGAACAGTCGGGATTTGTCAAAAATAGGGAGGGCAGGGACAACTGTTACAGATTGCTCCATGCTATTAGATATGCGCAGTCCCACAACATAGAGTTGGCGTTAGTTGGTACCGACGCCGAGAAGGCGTTCGATAGGGTGAGCTGGACCTATATGGAAAGAGTCCTGAACCATTTTAACTTCCCGCCCACCTTTATCGCAGCCATCTTTTCCCTATATAAGGAACCCTACGCAAGACTTAAAATAAACAACTCACTTTCTCCGCCATTTGATATCAGGAACGGCACCCGCCAGGGCTGCCCGCTCTCGCCGTCTCTTTTCATCCTCACACTAGAACCTTTGCTGAGGACGGTTAGACTAGCCCCGGACATTAAGGGTCTGGAGGTGGATTCGGTTGGTTTGAGCGCGGCAGCTTTTGCGGACGATATTATGTTCATAATCACCGAACCAGACTCAGGAATCCCCAACCTGGTTACCCTACTGGATAACTTTGGCTCCATCTCTAATTTTAAGATAAACTTCACCAAATCTACCATCTTCAACGTATCGATTCCCCCAGCTCGGTGGATCCAGCTTAGGTCCAGCTCACCCTTCGAATGGTCGGACACCTCCATAGACTATTTGGGAGTGAAGATCACCAAAAACATTGACGATCTGTACAAAGCTAACTTTGCACCCCTACTGACGCAGATTAAACTCTTACTTCAGAAGTACGACATCCCGTGCGCCTCTTGGCTAGGCAGGAAAAATATACTAAAGGCCTACGTCCTCCCCCAAATTTTGTACAAACTTAGGATGGTGCCCATACACCTACCTCAGACGTTTTTCAAAGCTTTACGCTCCGCCTTTTCGGGATACACTTGGAGACAAAAGAGGCCTCGTATGGCCTTTAGCCTCATGATTAAAAGGAGGAACGAGGGGGGGATTGGGCTGCCGTGCGTCCACGACTTTTTCCAGGTGGTCCAATTGAGGTACTGGCTTGACCTAGCATCCCCCAGGGGGGATGACATTTTGTGCGCCCTGGCCAGGGGATGTGAGGGAGACCTTTTTCTGGAGGAGCTCGGGTTTCCTTCCAAAATTAACTATAGATCTAAAAAGTTCAATCCGCTCCTAAGGGGTCCATGCAAGGCCTGGGACAGATACAAACACTCCCTGGCGCCAGATCCTTCCCCCCTGGCCTCACTGAGCACCATTAATAGGTTCCTTAATCGGCCAGCCGATAGCGTCTCTAGAAACCTCTGGAAGAGATTCGCGCCTCTTAATTTCGGCGACCTACAAACACAAACTCATAACAAACCAGCAGACATCCTAGAAGCGTTGGCGCCGCAGCTCTCGATATCGTTCCTGCATAAGGCCCAAATAACGCAAACATTCGGCGAATTTCAGAGACTCTCCAGGTCAACGAGACCAGAGACCCCGTTTGAAAAAACGATCAAAACTCACCCTAATTATAGTTCCATTTCCAGTATTCGTAACAGGTTTATCGCACCCACAGCCCCTTATAAACCGGCGTTCTTATCATCGTGGGAAAAGGAACTTAAAATAACCCTCTCCACATCTGATATAAAACTAATCCTACAGACTTCATTTGGCTTATCCCCTTGCATCTTACTTCAAGAAAGTCATTACAAAGTCTTAGCCAGATGGTATAGGACTCCGCAGTGGCTTTATTCACATAAGTTAGCTAAACAGGACAAATGCTGGAGATGCGAGGTAGCAACAGGCTCTTATAACCACATTTGGTGGGAGTGCGATGCACTCACCACGTTCTGGAAGGATGTGGAGGAAGTATTATGTCTACTTAAACCTAACTTCCGAATCACACCAGAAATCCTCTTTCTTTGGAAGCCCTCAGCCAACTTCCACCCCCTTAGAGACAAGTTGTTGGCATTCCTGTTAGACGCAGCCAAAGCACTGATTCCCTCCCTTTGGATGCAGAGAGCACCACCCAACCTGGCGCTCTGGAAAACCAAAGTGGAGGCAATCTATAATATGGAGGAGCTACATAGCTGGAACACGGACTCACACGAGGGATTCATAAAAACTTGGCACCCCTGGAGGCAATTAAACACACACTAACATACATTGGAAGGAGTCCCGGGAGGAAGGACTATGGAGCCAAGCGATACAGGAGCGAAATCCCCCTGAGTTCTCATAGGGACCGACTCCCCACACATATCGGCTCAGGTCTGGAGTGTGACCCTTCTGGAGTCCAGGACTAGGTATGGAAGTGGTCAGGAGAGAGTGGCGAGTGGCTTCGCGGCGTCTTACACCCACTGGAGAGACGGGCTGAGCTCGGAGAGTGAGTACCTGGATGAGGAGGCAATAAACCACACGTCTCTTGACAGGAGGTAATCCCCCCTGGACCAAACTAAGACACAGACGGACCGAACCATCAACATCCCCCTCCCCTCCCCACTTACCTAATTCTTCCCCATCCCCCCCCCCCAACCCCCCCTCTTTACTACAAGAACTGTGCAGAGTCTTAATATGTTTTACCTTTCTCCCACGGGCTAGGTGCACTGGAGGGGGTGCCTACACCCCCGCCAAAAAGACGCCAAGCCGCCTCGGCAAGGGGCGCGCCGCCCGTAGCGGTGAGAGAAAGAAGTTTCCTGTTTTTTCTATGCCTTACAATATTGTTATTATAAGTAGTCTTAATGCTACTGTTAGGTTACATTTATATGCCATATACCGTTGAGTGGTAGTATCAATCCTCTTCTTCTGTAATTTGATTCCTCAGCGGCCACCGTTTGTTATTAACTTACTATGTGTTTGGTCTTAGGGCAAAAGGAATGTGATATCTAATGTAAAACTCTAATAAAAATGTGTTTTAAAAAAAAAAAAAAAAATTCGCCTAACAATTCATTTTAGTTCGCCCTTTCTATGGGATTCGGCTCTTCAGCAGCGAGTGAGTCATTCTGTGTAGATATTTTAGATATTTTTCCATTCTCCTCTGGTAAGTATAAAACATGCGTCTCCCTAAGGTCAAAGTCTCTGCATCTAGTGGCGCATAAATACAGCAGAGATCTATGTTATCATTGGGTGGGCACATAAGGTCTGACTAGCAGCGCTTCGCCTGGTGCTTGAGGACGGTGAAACGGGCTTGAGGACTGTGAAACGGCCAGGCCACCCCAACCTTTTCCCACAGGCCGGGTGGCCAAGAGTAATATGATTTATTTATATAGCGCCATTGTAATCCACAACACTTTACAAGTCAGAGACAACATACACAAAATAAGATACAACATACAGTATCGACAATAGGAATGAGGGCCAGCTGGCAAGAGCTTACGGAATAAAAGGAAATAGCGGTAACGCACATGGTGTAAGAGCTTGTTCTGTGCAACCCTGGAAATAAGATAGGGGGCTCTACATCTATATATATAAAGGTGAAAGCCCTCACTGACTGACTGATTGACTGACTTGCCACTCATTGTCTAACTTACCGGTGTTGTGCAAATGTGAAATTTGGCACAAGCATTCTTAAAGGAGATGTCCCGAGGCAGCAAGTGGGTCTATACACTTCTGTATGGCCATAATAATGCACTTTGTAATATACATTGTGCATTAATTATGAGCCATACAGAAGTTATAAAAAGTTTTTTACTTACCTGCTCCGTTGCTAGCGTCCTCGTCTCCATGGTGCCGACTAATTTTTGGCCTCCGATGGCCAAATTAGCCGCGCTTGCGCAGTCCGGGTCTTCTGCTGTTCTCTATGGGGCTCCGTGTAGCTCCGTGTAGCTCCGCCCCGTCACGTGCCGATTCCAGCCAATCAGGAGGCTGGAATCGGCAGTGGACCGCACAGAAGAGCTGCGGTCCACGAAGATAGAGGATCCCGGCGGCCATCTTCAGCGGTAAGTATTGAAGTCACCGGACCGCCGGGATTCAGGTAAGCGCTGTGCGGGGGGTTTTTTTTAACCCCTGCATCGGGGTTGTCTCGCGCCGAACGGGGGGGGGGGTTTAAAAAAAAAAAAACCCGTTTCGGCGCGGGACATCTCCTTTAAGGTCCTATATAGGAAGAGTAAAGGGGTCGCAACTTCAATATTCAATTCTAAGTGCAAAAGTGACCTCTTATGTTATGTAATTTCCCGGTGTCGTACAAACGTGGAATTCGGCACAAGCTTTCTTTATGTCCTACATAGGAAAAGTAAAGGGGTCAAACATGGTTTATCAATTCTAAGTGCAAAAGTAAGAGAACCCCTATGTTATGTACCTAATCTAATTCTCTAATTTCCTGGTGTCGTACAAACTTGAAATTTGGCACACTCAATCTTTAGGTCCCACAGAGCAAAAGTAAAAGGGTTGCAACTTGATTATTCAATTGTAATTGCAAACGTATGTGACTCCCTATGTAATGTAAATAATACCACACATCTGTACCGCACAAACGTGACATTTGGTATGAGCATTCTTTAGGTTGTAAATAGGAAAAGTAAAGCTGTCACAATTTGACTATTCAATACTATGTGCAAAATTAAGTGACCCCCTGTCTTATGTAACTTCCCAGTGTCATAAAAACGTGAAAGTTAGCACGACCTTTCTTTAAGTACTGACTAGGAAAAGTAAAGGGGTCGCAACTTGATCATTCGATTCTAAGAGCAAAAGTGAGCGACCCCCTATTTTATGTACCTAATCTAAATCTCTAACTTCCTGGGGTCGTACAAACTTGAAATTTGGCATGACCATTCTTTAGTTGCCACATAGGAAAAGTAAAGGTTTGCAATTGTTTGTTCAATTCTTAGTACAGAAGTAAGTGACCCCCTATGTTATGTAACTAATAACACACATCTGAACCGCACAAACATGAAATTTGCCACAACCATTCTTTACATCCTAAATAGGAAAAGTAAAGGGGTCACAACTTCAATATTCAATTCAAAGCGTGAGAAACTGCAAAAATCTGCTATACATGGGATAGTTGATTTCTCAGAAACCGTAAAGCCTATGGAAATGATTTGTATGCTGAGGAGAATCTATCTCTCCTCTATTTGTATATACTGAGGACAATCTAACTGACCTCTGTGTGCATGTTAAAAGGCTGTAAAGTATTTAGGGAAGCAGCCACGGACTGCATGGATGGAGCATGGCTTCTTAGGCTAAGAAAGGGCTGCAATCCCCAGTCTGGGGTTAAATCTGAATAAAAAGCGGCTTAACATTTAAGGGTAAAAAGTGAGCAGAGTGAGAGGGATGGCACATTCTGCAGAGGGACATCGGTACATGCAGCCTGAGGAGAATCTAAAGCTCCACTGTGCGTATACATATTTTATTCTTGGTTCCTCTGAAGTAATCACGACTTCATAACATTTTCTGGGCGAACAAGACGTAAACACCTGTAATAAGTTAACTTGGGCAAAGCCGGCTATATCAGCTAGTGTCTACATAAAGCTGTATGAAGCAGTCACCAGCCATATCTCTGTATATACAGGTGAGAGGTGCAATAGGGTGTGTGGGGGATAGAGTGGGAAGAAGGGGGTCAGCTTTCCAAAGGAGCGTGAATAAGTAACGTAAATGGAGAAGAGTTAAATTGGGGAAGACGGAAGGCCTCCCTAAAAAGATGTGTTTTTAGGGTATGCTGGGTGCTGGGAATAAACCTGATTCTCTGGGTTAGCACATTGCACAGAACTGGTGCAGCTCTGGAAAAATCTTGCAGCCGGGAGTGGGAACTCAGCAGTTGGCACAGCATTGGAGTTGTGGGTCTGAATCCCACCCAGGGCCGGGCGTTGGGGGGGTAAACTGGGCAGTTGCCCCAAGCTCCTACTTCAGGTATTCCGCTGCCTGTTCATTGAAGCTAGTGAGCAGTCAGCTGATGAACACCATATTACAATGGAAGAGTATAGGCAGGGTGACCTACTGCTGGAGTACTGCCTTGTGTCTGGAATGGGACTCCTGGAGGGAAACAAGAGAGGACTCTAAAGTTTTTCATGGGATGATATGATAAAAGAGCTAAAGGGAGGGGAATTGAGGTTTTTACAAGGGACTGTATTTTTCGTTATGGGATTGTATTTTATATGTTGGCGCTGCAAGAGCAACTCCATTCTAGATGCAACCCTGATCTGTTGGCTTTTCGCAGTTCACTGTCAAAGCCCACAACGTGGTGACGATTGTACAATTCAAAGGCGTCCAACGTCATAGGAGGATAACTTAGAATGAACCAAGCAGCCCGACTCATCCACAGTTCTCTATCTGGGGTTTGCAGACGTCACCTGCGATCTCTGAATACATAGCGGTACTGTAATCACTTAGACTGTCTACAGAGCACCTGTCAGAGCTGGTATCTACTGCCACATGGTCACTTTATGAGGGTAATATTTGTCATTGCACAGCGGTCTTTATTCAGTACCACTAAACCTCAGTACTTCTGGAAGCGCTGGAAATTAGTGCTACAGATCTGTTCGTACCACCTTCTATATTAACTGTATATCACAGTGTTGTTGATAATATAATTGAGCATTTGGGGCCCCATTTATAATTTTGCCCATCGCCGCACTCTGTCTAAGATCGGCCATGAATCGCAACTTTGCAACATCTGCAAACTGCTTGAGGAGTGTAATGATTTTCTCTCTTCCTCCAATAAAAGCCCATATGATTGTCTATGAGATGGTTTACAGAGATAGATATTTCCAATACATGCTGGCAGATTTTCTGATGGCATACGAAGAAACTAGTTATTATGTTGCCAAAGCGGTCTTACACTATGCCATCCTGTGTGCTCGAGTAATTACAGTAGATCTGGCCATTATATGACTTGGAGCCCACAGAGGGGAAACTAGTGATAAATGCAGGCTTCATCTCCCTGAGCTCAGCTCTCGAAGGGGTGAAGATGAGCAGTCATGTCGGTCTGTTCTGGGTCTGGGTATAATCTTGTACAGAACAGGCAATGTCATAGGAATTATATATTTATTTTGACTACTTGTTAGACAAGGCTTGTTGAGATGTTATAAAGTAATTTTTGATAGTAGTGTCCCTTCCCTTGTTGAAATGGTAAAATCTGGCTAGAGAGCAGAGGGGAAGAAGGGAAGGACTCTATGACTATGTTGAGATGTCTATAACAAGGCTCCTCATGGGAAGTGCTGCACTAACCGTTAAGCTACAGTGTCGGCCAATCACAGCACTCGCTCAGTAATCTATGCAAATGAGCTGGTGCCAACAGCAATTTCTTGTCAATCAAATTCGCCTAACAATTCATTTTAGTTCGCCCTTTCTATGGGATTCGGCTCTTCAGCAGCGAGTGAGTCATTCTGTGTAGATATTTTAGATATTTTTCCATTCTCCTCTGGTAAGTATAAAACATGCGTCTCCCTAAGGTCAAAGTCTCTGCATCTAGTGGCGCATAAATACAGCAGAGATCTATGTTATCATTGGGTGGGCACATAAGGTCTGACTAGCAGCGCTTCGCCTGGTGCTTGAGGACGGTGAAACGGGCTTGAGGACTGTGAAACGGCCAGGCCACCCCAACCTTTTCCCACAGGCCGGGAGGCGAAGAGTAATATGATTTATTTATATAGCGCCATTGTAATCCACAACACTTTACAAGTCAGAGACAACATACACAAAATAAGATACAACATACAGTATCAACAATAGGAATGAGGGCCAGCTGGCAAGAGCTTACGGAATAAAAGGAAATAGCGGTAACGCACATGGTGTAAGAGCTTGTTCTGTGCAACCCTGGAAATAAGATAGGGGGCTCTACATCTATATATATAAAGGTGAAAGCCCTCACTGACTGACTGATTGACTGACTTGCCACTCATTGTCTAACTTACCGGTGTTGTGGAAATGTGAAATTTGGCACAAGCATTCTTAAGGTCCTATATAGGAAGAGTAAAGGGGTCGCAACTTCAATATTCAATTCTAAGTGCAAAAGTGACCTCTTATGTTATGTAATTTCCCGGTGTCGTACAAACGTGGAATTCGGCACAAGCTTTCTTTATGTCCTACATAGGAAAAGTAAAGGGGTCACAACATGATTTATCAATTCTAAGTGCAAAAGTAAGAGAACCCCTATGTTATGTACCTAATCTAATTCTCTAATTTCCTGGTGTCGTACAAACTTGAAATTTGGCACGCTCAATCTTTAGGTCCCACAGAGCAAAAGTAAAAGGGTCGCAACTTGATTATTCAATTGTAATTGCAAAGGTATGTGACTCCCTGTGTAATGTAAATAATACCACACATCTGTACCGCACAAACGTAACATTTGATATGAGCATTCTTTAGGTTGTAAATAGGAAAAGTAAAGCAGTCACAATTTGACTATTCAATACTATGTGCAAAATTAAGTGACCCCCTGTGTTATGTAACTTCCCAGTGTCATAAAAACGTGAAAGTTAGCACGACCTTTCTTTAACTACTGACTAGGAAAAGTAAAGGGGTCGCAACTTGATCATTCGATTCTAAGAGCAAAAGTGAGCGACCCCCTATTTTATGTACCTAATCTAAATCTCTAACTTCCTGGGGTCGTACAAACTTGAAATTTGGCATGACCATTCTTTAGTTGCCACATAGGAAAAGTAAAGGTTTGTAATTGTTTGTTCAATTCTTAGTACAGAAGTAAGTGACCCCCTATGTTATGTAACTAATAACACACATCTGAACCGCACAAACATGAAATTTGCCACAACCATTCTTTACATCCTAAATAGGAAAAGTAAAGGGGTCACAACTTCAATATTCAATTCAAAGCGTGAGAAACTGCAAAAATCTGCTATACATGGGATAGTTGCTTTCTCAGAAACCGTAAAGCCTATGGAAATGATTTGTATGCTGAGGAGAAGCTATCTCTCCTCTATTTGTATATACTGAGGACAATCTAACTGACCTCTGTGTGCATGTTAAAAGGCTGTAAAGTATTTAGGGAAGCAGCCACGGACTGCATGGATGGAGCATGGCTTCTTAGGCTAAGAAAGGGCTGCAATCCCCAGTCTGGGGTTAAATCTGAATAAAAAACGGCTTAACATTTAAGGGTAAAAAGTGAGCAGAGTGAGAGGGATGGCACATTCTGCAGAGGGACATCGGTACATGCAGCCTGAGGAGAATCTAAAGCTCCACTGTGCGTATACATATTTTATTCTTGGTTCCTCTGAAGTAATCACGACTTCATAACATTTTCTGGGCGAACAAGACGTAAACACCTGTAATAAGTTAACTTGGGCAAAGCCGGCTATATCAGCTAGTGTCTACATAAAGCTGTATGAAGCAGTCACCAGCCATATCTCTGTATATACAGGTGAGAGGTGCAATAGGGTGTGTGGGGGATAGAGTGGGAAGAAGGGGGTCAGCTTTCCAAAGGAGCGTGAATAAGTAACGTAAATGGAGAAGAGTTAAATTGGGGAAGACGGAAGGCCTCCCTAAAAAGATGTGTTTTTAGGGTATGCTGGGTGCTGGGAATAAACCTGATTCTCTGGGTTAGCACATTGCACAGAACTGGTGCAGCTCTGGAAAAATCTTGCAGCCGGGAGTGGGAACTCAGCAGTTGGCACAGCATTGGAGTTGTGGGTCTGAATCCCACCCAGGGCCGGGCGTTGGGGGGGTAAACTGGGCAGTTGCCCCAAGCTCCTACTTCAGGTATTCCGCTGCCTGTTCATTGAGGCTAGTGAGCAGTCAGCTGATGAACACCATATTACAATGGAAGAGTATAGGCAGGGTGACCTACTGCTGGAGTACTGCCTCGTGTCTGGAATGGGACTCCTGGAGGGAAACAAGAGAGGACTCTAAAGTTTTTCATGGGATGATATGATAAAAGAGCTAAAGGGAGGGGAACTGAGGTTTTTACAAGGGACTGTATTTTTCGTTATGGGATTGTATTTTATATGTTGGCGCTGCAAGAGCAACTCCATTCTAGATGCAACCCTGATCTGTTGGCTTTTCGCAGTTCACTGTCAAAGCCCACAACGTGGTGACGATTGTACAATTCAAAGGCGTCCAACGTCATAGGAGGATAACTTAGAATGAACCAAGCAGCCCGACTCAGCCACAGTTCTCTATCTGGGGTTTGCAGACGTCACCTGCGATCTCTGAATACATAGCGGTACTGTAATCACTTAGACTGTCTACAGAGCACCTGTCAGAGCTGGTATCTACTGCTACATGGTCACTTTATGAGGGTAATATTTGTCATTGCACAGCGGTCTTTATTCAGTACCACTAAACCTCAGTACTTCTGGAAGCGCTGGAAATTAGTGCTACAGATCTGATCGTACCACCTTCTATATTAACTGTATATCACAGTGTTGTTGATAATATAATTGAGCATTTGGGGCCCCATTTATAATTTTGCCCATCGCCGCACTCTGTCTAAGATCGGCCATGAATCGCAACTTTGCAACATCTGCAAACTGCTTGAGGAGTGTAATGATTTTCTCTCTTCCTCCAAATAAAAGCCCATATGATTGTCTATGAGATGGTTTACAGAGATAGATATTTCCAATACATGCTGGCAGATTTTCTGATGGCATACGAAGAAACTAGTTATTATGTTGCCAAAGCGGTCATACACTATGCCATCCTGTGTGCATGAGTAATTACAGTAGATCTGGCCATTATATGACTTGGAGCCCACAGAGGGGAAACTAGTGATAAATGCAGGCTTCATCTCCCTGAGCTCAGCTCTTGAAGGGGTGAAGATGAGCAGTCATGTCGGTCTGTTCTGGGTCTGGGTATAATCTTGTACAGAACAGGCAATGTCATAGGAATTATATATTTATTTTGACTACTTGTTAGACAAGGCTTGTTGAGATGTTATAAAGTAATTTTTGATAGTAGTGTCCCTTCCCTTGTTGAAATGGTAAAATCTGGCTAGAGAGCAGAGGGGAAGAAGGGAAGGACTCTATGACTATGTTGAGATGTCTATAACAAGGCTCCTCATGGGAAGTGCTGCACTAACCGTTAAGCTACAGTGTCGGCCAATCACAGCACTCGCTCAGTAATCTATGCAAATGAGGTGGTGCCAACAGCAATTTCTTGTCAATCAAATTCGCCTAACAGGGGCGGAGCCTAGCCGCGGAGAGAGATGGACGCCTGAGCCTGCGGTCCGTCTCCATAGCGCAAGAAAGGGCTTCTATCAGCAGCGATCTCACCTGAAAATGGGGAAGTTAGGAAGGGAGAAGACAGCAGACCACGCGGTGACCCCACGCACAGCCCGGGGACAAACAGATCTTCAGCGGTTCCTAAAGGACAGAAGCTCCCGCTCTCCACATGCGGCGGGCAAGATGGCGCCGGCGGCGGCTGCAGTTCCGTCGGCAGCGCAGGAGGACGATATCTCCTCGGAGGGAGAAGAAGATGAACCTCTCTCAAAGGGCTTTATGAGGGACCTTCTTGCAACAACGATGAGCCCACTGCTGGCAGAATTAACAGCTATCAAGGAGGAGGTAAGGAGCGTGGGTAGGTGAATGGAGGAGCTTGAGAGCTCCACAGCAACCATCACCACACATACAGGGGAGCTAGCAGCAGTAGTGAAGGAGCAGCACTCCCAGCTAAACAAAATGATCCTCATGCAGGAGGATCTAGAGAATAGGAGTCGCCGGAATAATGTCCGCATAAAAGGACTTCCAGAGTCCTGGGCATCTGAAGCCCTACAAAAAGTTGTAATGGAGATTTTTGTGAATTTACTGGGAGAGGACAGAGCTGCAGAGATCATCATTGAGAGAGTGCACAGAGCCCTTAGACCACTACCAGCCCCATCTGACCCCCCCAGGGACATAGTGTGCAAGGTACTGTCCTTCCCGGATGCAGTGGCCATTTTGAATGCGGCACGCAGCATGAAAATCCTGCAGTATGATGGGGCGACCTCTCCCCCTCCACTTTAGCTAAGCGCAGGCTATTGCGACCCCTTCTGGAGAAACTAAAAGCTAAAAATATCAAGTATGCGTGGTTATTCCCTTTCGGAATTGGGATCACACACAAAGGAAGGAGGATTAATATTAGATCCCCAGAGGACTTACAAGAAAGCTGGCACTTTTTGGGCCTTGAACCCATAAACCTCCCCAATTGGCTCCCTCTCCCGGAGCTGCCAAGGCTCCCGACCCTGCCCACATTGCCTTCGCAAGACAGATGGCACGTAGTCACCAACGCGAAATCTCCCCGTAGCAAGCAGAAAAAGAAACAAAGAGAGGAAAACACCGACGAAACCACCTGATGTCAAAAGACAAGGACTTTGCTGTTTCCATAGTTATGGTTAAAGAATCAGGTGAATTCCTGAGAGGTATAAGGTTCCGCTGGTGAGACCCGGAGGACTTCCTACCGGGCACGAAAAGAAAAGTTCACCGGTTAACAGAGCTCGGACATGGCAGCCAGATTCCGCCGGTTGGACATTATTGTTGCAATTCACCAGTCGGTCCCCCCTTACTATGCCCCCCCTTAAAAATAGAGCCCTATTGTGCGCCCCCGGTTAGGCTTTAGCTAAACTTTTCTAGTTTACAGTTGAAAAATTTTCCAACCGCCCGGAGTATACGTTTGCGCTCCAGTTGTTTTACGGAGCCCATTCGTATCTCGTACAGCACTGAAAGTGCTGATTTGCTAACTAACCCAACTTATCAACAGTTTTTCATCAACTGTTCAACCCACCCACCCCTCGCCCTCTTCCCCTTTCTCTTTCCTAAACCCTCCCCCCACCTTAACCTCCAACACTAACAGTTCCAGGTAACGGAGACAAGGTCCAGAAGGTGTCGCCTGTCAATATTTTTAGTGCCTTGGAGATTTGCTGTGTGACTAATCTGTGTGCTGTCTTTTGTCTTTGACATTCTCATTCCCTAGCGCTCGTAAAAGCCTCATTCAGTCTCACCAGGGCGCGATAGAAGGACCGGACGCCGCGGAGCCGCTCAGAGTCACATCGTTCAATGCCCGGGGAATGAACTCTCCTCAAAAAAGGTACAGCATATCACAGTTAGTCAAAAAATACAACACCAAGATCCTGTTACTCCAGGAGACACACTTTAAGGCCAACAAACATAGTCCCCTCCCGGGGAAAAATTTTCCTCAGTGTTACCATAGCACACATCCCGTTTCTGCCTCTAAAGGAGTGTCAATTGCGCTACACAAGTCTATCGTGTTCTCCCTGAAAGCCAGGTATTCTGACGAACTGGGGAGAACGCTTTTCATAAAAGGTTCCATCAATAAGGGAAAAATAACAATCGCAAACCTTTACGCCCCTAATTCGAACCAAGTAGAGTGGCTGTTAGAACAGTTGAGAATTCTGAAAGAATTTGCTGAAGGCCCCATTGTATTAGGAGGGGACTTTAACCTGTTCCTTAACCCCCTTTTGGACTCGTCAAAGGGTAGATCTTGGATCTCCCAGAGACAAATACAGAGAGTGCATAAAATGCTTCAGGAATTGAAGGTCGTGGACGCATGGAGAGCCATTAATCCCACAGTAAAAGACTATACGTACTTTTCACAAGTACATAACTCGTTCCAGAGACTGGACCATATTTATGTCTCCGGGGAGATCCTGAATAGGGTGGCGAAAGCTAAAATAGAAGCAATCACCATCTCGGATCACTCACCCATACATATAGATCTCAGATTGTCCGGAGAAGGACATAGAGAATGGATTTGGAAATTAAATACCTCCTTGCTGGACTCGGAATTGGAGAGGGACCGCCTCACAGGTTTGCTGGATGAGTTCTTTCTACTCAACGACACGGGTGACGTTAGCACCCCGGTTGTGTGGGAGGCCCACAAAGCGTACATGAGGGGCTTGTTCATCTCTCTGGGTGCCAAACTTAAAAAACAAAACCAGCTCAAAATAGATAACCTCTTAAACCAAATTGCGAAACTAGAACAACTCCACAAACTATCTCAAATCAAAAATAGCATGGAGGAGCTGCTAGACCTTAGGCGGGAACTTAAACGCTTACTAGAATCTAGATATAACAAAAAACATCTCTATCTCCAATATAAGTTCTATGCGCATGGCAACAAGGGAAGCAAGCTACTTACCTCTTTAATTAAAAAGGCCAAATCCAGGAACCACATCACATCCATTAGAGACCATTTAGGAGTATCCAAATCCACATCAAAAGAAATTGCGGAGACCTTTCAAAGGTTCTACGCGGAGCTTTACAACCTCAATAACTCGCATTCCCCCATAGATCGGGATAACACCATAGCACAGATAGACCACTTCCTCTCCTCCGCTAGCCTTCCCAAGCTGAGGGATACAGAGACAGCGAGTTTACTACAACCTATCTCCCTAGAGGAAGTAGAGGACATAATCAAGAACAGCCCTAGCGGGAAGAGCCCCGGCCCAGACGGCCTCCCAGCAATATATTATAAATCATTTACAGGCACGCTGGCCCCCAAATTGAGAGACGTGATGAACGCACTCATGTCAGGAGAACAACTCCCTAAACAGGCACAAGAGGCGCACATAACGCTCATTCACAAGGATAATAAAAACCCGGAGCTCTGTGGCAGCTATAGGCACATTTCCCTCATTAATGTGGATGTAAAATTTTGGGCAAAACTTCTGTCAAAAAGGCTAGAGGATATCATCCCACGCCTGATAGACAAAGAACAGTCGGGATTTGTCAAAAATAGGGAGGGCAGGGACAACTGTTACAGATTGCTCCATGCTATTAGATATGCGCAGTCCCACAACATAGAGTTGGCGTTAGTTGGTACCGACGCCGAGAAGGCGTTCGATAGGGTGAGCTGGACCTATATGGAAAGAGTCCTGAACCATTTTAACTTCCCGCCCACCTTTATCGCAGCCATCTTTTCCCTATATAAGGAACCCTACGCAAGACTTAAAATAAACAACTCACTTTCTCCGCCATTTGATATCAGGAACGGCACCCGCCAGGGCTGCCCGCTCTCGCCGTCTCTTTTCATCCTCACACTAGAACCTTTGCTGAGGACGGTTAGACTAGCCCCGGACATTAAGGGTCTGGAGGTGGATTCGGTTGGTTTGAGCGCGGCAGCTTTTGCGGACGATATTATGTTCATAATCACCGAACCAGACTCAGGAATCCCCAACCTGGTTACCCTACTGGATAACTTTGGCTCCATCTCTAATTTTAAGATAAACTTCACCAAATCTACCATCTTCAACGTATCGATTCCCCCAGCTCGGTGGATCCAGCTTAGGTCCAGCTCACCCTTCGAATGGTCGGACACCTCCATAGACTATTTGGGAGTGAAGATCACCAAAAACATTGACGATCTGTACAAAGCTAACTTTGCACCCCTACTGACGCAGATTAAACTCTTACTTCAGAAGTACGACATCCCGTGCGCCTCTTGGCTAGGCAGGAAAAATATACTAAAGGCCTACGTCCTCCCCCAAATTTTGTACAAACTTAGGATGGTGCCCATACACCTACCTCAGACGTTTTTCAAAGCTTTACGCTCCGCCTTTTCGGGATACACTTGGAGACAAAAGAGGCCTCGTATGGCCTTTAGCCTCATGATTAAAAGGAGGAACGAGGGGGGGATTGGGCTGCCGTGCGTCCACGACTTTTTCCAGGTGGTCCAATTGAGGTACTGGCTTGACCTAGCATCCCCCAGGGGGGATGACATTTTGTGCGCCCTGGCCAGGGGATGTGAGGGAGACCTTTTTCTGGAGGAGCTCGGGTTTCCTTCCAAAATTAACTATAGATCTAAAAAGTTCAATCCGCTCCTAAGGGGTCCATGCAAGGCCTGGGACAGATACAAACACTCCCTGGCGCCAGATCCTTCCCCCCTGGCCTCACTGAGCACCATTAATAGGTTCCTTAATCGGCCAGCCGATAGCGTCTCTAGAAACCTCTGGAAGAGATTCGCGCCTCTTAATTTCGGCGACCTACAAACACAAACTCATAACAAACCAGCAGACATCCTAGAAGCGTTGGCGCCGCAGCTCTCGATATCGTTCCTGCATAAGGCCCAAATAACGCAAACATTCGGCGAATTTCAGAGACTCTCCAGGTCAACGAGACCAGAGACCCCGTTTGAAAAAACGATCAAAACTCACCCTAATTATAGTTCCATTTCCAGTATTCGTAACAGGTTTATCGCACCCACAGCCCCTTATAAACCGGCGTTCTTATCATCGTGGGAAAAGGAACTTAAAATAACCCTCTCCACATCTGATATAAAACTAATCCTACAGACTTCATTTGGCTTATCCCCTTGCATCTTACTTCAAGAAAGTCATTACAAAGTCTTAGCCAGATGGTATAGGACTCCGCAGTGGCTTTATTCACATAAGTTAGCTAAACAGGACAAATGCTGGAGATGCGAGGTAGCAACAGGCTCTTATAACCACATTTGGTGGGAGTGCGATGCACTCACCACGTTCTGGAAGGATGTGGAGGAAGTATTATGTCTACTTAAACCTAACTTCCGAATCACACCAGAAATCCTCTTTCTTTGGAAGCCCTCAGCCAACTTCCACCCCCTTAGAGACAAGTTGTTGGCATTCCTGTTAGACGCAGCCAAAGCACTGATTCCCTCCCTTTGGATGCAGAGAGCACCACCCAACCTGGCGCTCTGGAAAACCAAAGTGGAGGCAATCTATAATATGGAGGAGCTACATAGCTGGAACACGGACTCACACGAGGGATTCATAAAAACTTGGCACCCCTGGAGGCAATTAAACACACACTAACATACATTGGAAGGAGTCCCGGGAGGAAGGACTATGGAGCCAAGCGATACAGGAGCAAAATCCCCCTGAGTTCTCATAGGGACCGACTCCCCACACATATCGGCTCAGGTCTGGAGTGTGACCCTTCTGGAGTCCAGGACTAGGTATGGAAGTGGTCAGGAGAGAGTGGCGAGTGGCTTCGCGGCGTCTTACACCCACTGGAGAGACGGGCTGAGCTCGGAGAGTGAGTACCTGGATGAGGAGGCAATAAACCACACGTCTCTTGACAGGAGGTAATCCCCCCTGGACCAAACTAAGACACAGACGGACCGAACCATCAACATCCCCCTCCCCTCCCCACTTACCTAATTCTTCCCCATCCCCCCCCCCCAACCCCCCCTCTTTACTACAAGAACTGTGCAGAGTCTTAATATGTTTTACCTTTCTCCCACGGGCTAGGTGCACTGGAGGGGGTGCCTACACCCCCGCCAAAAAGACGCCAAGCCGCCTCGGCAAGGGGCGCGCCGCCCGTAGCGGTGAGAGAAAGAAGTTTCCTGTTTTTTCTATGCCTTACAATATTGTTATTATAAGTAGTCTTAATGCTACTGTTAGGTTACATTTATATGCCATAGACCGTTGAGTGGTAGTATCAATCCTCTTCTTCTGTAATTTGATTCCTCAGCGGCCACCGTTTGTTATTAACTTACTATGTGTTTGGTCTTAGGGCAAAAGGAATGTGATATCTAATGTAAAACTCTAATAAAAATGTGTTTTAAAAAAAAAAAAAAAAATTCGCCTAACAATTCATTTTAGTTCGCCCTTTCTATGGGATTCGGCTCTTCAGCAGCGAGTGAGTCATTCTGTGTAGATATTTTAGATATTTTTCCATTCTCCTCTGGTAAGTATAAAACATGCGTCTCCCTAAGGTCAAAGTCTCTGCATCTAGTGGCGCATAAATACAGCAGAGATCTATGTTATCATTGGGTGGGCACATAAGGTCTGACTAGCAGCGCTTCGCCTGGTGCTTGAGGACGGTGAAACGGGCTTGAGGACTGTGAAACGGCCAGGCCACCCCAACCTTTTCCCGCAGGCCGGGTGGCCAAGAGTAATATGATTTATTTATATAGCGCCATTGTAATCCACAACACTTTACAAGTCAGAGACAACATACACAAAATAAGATACAACATACAGTATCGACAATAGGAATGAGGGCCAGCTGGCAAGAGCTTACGGAATAAAAGGAAATAGCGGTAACGCACATGGTGTAAGAGCTTGTTCTGTGCAACCCTGGAAATAAGATAGGGGGCTCTACATCTATATATACACTACCGTTCAAAAGTTTGGGGTCACATTGAAATGTCCTTATTTTTGAAGGAAAAGCACTGTACTTTTCAATGAAGATAACTTTAAACTAGTCCTAACTTTAAACAAATGCACTCTATACATTGCTAATGTGGTAAATGACTATTCTAGCTGCAAATGTCTGGTTTTTTGTGCAATATCTACAAAGGTGTATAGAGGCCCATTTCCAGCAACTATCACTCCAGTGTTCTAATGGTACAATGTGTTTGCTCATTGGCTCAGAAGGCTAATTGATGATTAGAAAACCCTTGTGCAATCATGTTCACACATCTGAAAACAGTCTAGCTCGTTACAGAAGCTACAAAACTGACCTTCCTGTGAGCAGATTGAGTTTCTGGAGCATCACATTTGTGGGGTCAATTAAACGCTCAAAATGGCCAGAAAAAGAGAACTTTCATCTGAAACTCGACAGTCTATTCTTGTTCTTAGAAATGAAGGCTATTCCATGCGAGAAATTGCTAAGAAATTGAAGATTTCCTACAACGGTGTGTACTACTCCCTTCAGAGGACAGCACAAACAGGCTCTAACCAGAGTAGAAAAAGAAGTGGGAGGCCGCGTTGCACAACGAAGCAAGAAGATAAGCACATTAGAGTCTCTAGTTTGAGAAACAGACGCCTCACAGGTACCCAACTGGCATCTTCATTAAATAGTAGCCGCAAAACACCAGTGTCAACATCTACAGTGAAGAGGCGGCTGCGGGATTTTGGGCTTCAGGGCAGAGTGGCAAAGAAAAAGCCATATCTGAGACTGGCCAATAAAAGAAAAAGATTAAGATGGGCAAAAGAACACAGACATTGGACAGAGGAAGACTGGAAAAAAGTGTTGTGGACGGATGAATCCAAGTTTGAGGTGTTTGGATCACAAAGAAGAATGTTTGTGAGACGCAGAACAAATGAAAAGATGCTGGAAGAATGCCTGACGCCATCTGTTAAGCATGGTGGAGGTAATGTGATGGTCTGGGGTTGCTTTGGTGCTGGTAAGGTGGGAGATTTGTACAGGGCAAAAGGGATTCTGAATAAGGAAGGCTATCACTCCATTTTGCAACGCCATGCCATACCCAGTGGACAGCGCTTGATTGGAACCAATTTCATCCTACAACAGGACAATGACCCTAAACACACCTCCAAATCGTGCAAGAACTATTTACAGCAGAAGCAGGCAGCTGGTATTCTATCGGTAATGGAGTGGCCAGCGCAGTCACCAGATCTGAACCCCATTGAGCTGTTGTGGGAGCAGCTTGACCGTATGGTACGCCAGAAGTGCCCATCCAACCAATCCAACTTGTGGGAGATGCTTCTAGAAGCGTGGGGTGCAATTTCTCAAGCTTACCTCAACAAATTAACAGCTAGAATGTCAAAGGTGTGCAATGCAGTAATTGCTGCAAAAGGAGGATTCTTTGACGAAAGCAAAGTTTGATGTAAAAACAATGTTATTTCAAATACAAATCATTATTTCTAACCTTGTCAATGTCTTGACTCTATTTTCTATTCATTTCACAACGCATGGTGGTGAATAAGTGTGACTTTTCATGGAAAACACAAAATTGTTTGGGTGACCCCAAACTTTTGAACGGTAGTGTATAAAGGTGAAAGCCCTCACTGACTGACTGATTGACTGACTTGCCACTCATTGTCTAACTTACCGGTGTTGTGCAAATGTGAAATTTGGCACAAGCATTCTTAAAGGAGATGTCCCGAGGCAGCAAGTGGGTCTATACACTTCTGTATGGCCATAATAATGCACTTTGTAATATACATTGTGCATTAATTATGAGCCATACAGAAGTTATAAAAAGTTTTTTACTTACCTGCTCCGTTGCTAGCGTCCTCGTCTCCATGGTGCCGACTAATTTTTGGCCTCCGATGGCCAAATTAGCCGCGCTTGCGCAGTCCGGGTCTTCTGCTGTTCTCTATGGGGCTCCGTGTAGCTCCGTGTAGCTCCGCCCCGTCACGTGCCGATTCCAGCCAATCAGGAGGCTGGAATCGGCAGTGGACCGCACAGAAGAGCTGCGGTCCACGAAGATAGAGGATCCCGGCGGCCATCTTCAGCGGTAAGTATTGAAGTCACCGGACCGCCGGGATTCAGGTAAGCGCTGTGCGGGGGGGTTTTTTTAACCCCTGCATCGGGGTTGTCTCGTGCCGAACGGGGGGGGGGTTTAAAAAAAAAAAAACCCGTTTCGGCGCGGGACATCTCCTTTAAGGTCCTATATAGGAAGAGTAAAGGGGTCGCAACTTCAATATTCAATTCTAAGTGCAAAAGTGACCTCTTATGTTATGTAATTTCCCGGTGTCGTACAAACGTGGAATTCGGCACAAGCTTTCTTTATGTCCTACATAGGAAAAGTAAAGGGGTCAAACATGGTTTATCAATTCTAAGTGCAAAAGTAAGAGAACCCCTATGTTATGTACCTAATCTAATTCTCTAATTTCCTGGTGTCGTACAAACTTGAAATTTGGCACACTCAATCTTTAGGTCCCACAGAGCAAAAGTAAAAGGGTTGCAACTTGATTATTCAATTGTAATTGCAAACGTATGTGACTCCCTATGTAATGTAAATAATACCACACATCTGTACCGCACAAACGTGACATTTGGTATGAGCATTCTTTAGGTTGTAAATAGGAAAAGTAAAGCTGTCACAATTTGACTATTCAATACTATGTGCAAAATTAAGTGACCCCCTGTCTTATGTAACTTCCCAGTGTCATAAAAACGTGAAAGTTAGCACGACCTTTCTTTAAATACTGACTAGGAAAAGTAAAGGGGTCGCAACTTGATCATTCGATTCTAAGAGCAAAAGTGAGCGACCCCCTATTTTATGTACCTAATCTAAATCTCTAACTTCCTGGGGTCGTACAAACTTGAAATTTGGCATGACCATTCTTTAGTTGCCACATAGGAAAAGTAAAGGTTTGCAATTGTTTGTTCAATTCTTAGTACAGAAGTAAGTGACCCCCTATGTTATGTAACTAATAACACACATCTGAACCGCACAAACATGAAATTTGCCACAACCATTCTTTACATCCTAAATAGGAAAAGTAAAGGGGTCACAACTTCAATATTCAATTCAAAGCGTGAGAAACTGCAAAAATCTGCTATACATGGGATAGTTGATTTCTCAGAAACCGTAAAGCCTATGGAAATGATTTGTATGCTGAGGAGAATCTATCTCTCCTCTATTTGTATATACTGAGGACAATCTAACTGACCTCTGTGTGCATGTTAAAAGGCTGTAAAGTATTTAGGGAAGCAGCCACGGACTGCATGGATGGAGCATGGCTTCTTAGGCTAAGAAAGGGCTGCAATCCCCAGTCTGGGGTTAAATCTGAATAAAAAGCGGCTTAACATTTAAGGGTAAAAAGTGAGCAGAGTGAGAGGGATGGCACATTCTGCAGAGGGACATCGGTACATGCAGCCTGAGGAGAATCTAAAGCTCCACTGTGCGTATACATATTTTATTCTTGGTTCCTCTGAAGTAATCACGACTTCATAACATTTTCTGGGCGAACAAGACGTAAACACCTGTAATAAGTTAACTTGGGCAAAGCCGGCTATATCAGCTAGTGTCTACATAAAGCTGTATGAAGCAGTCACCAGCCATATCTCTGTATATACAGGTGAGAGGTGCAATAGGGTGTGTGGGGGATAGAGTGGGAAGAAGGGGGTCAGCTTTCCAAAGGAGCGTGAATAAGTAACGTAAATGGAGAAGAGTTAAATTGGGGAAGACGGAAGGCCTCCCTAAAAAGATGTGTTTTTAGGGTATGCTGGGTGCTGGGAATAAACCTGATTCTCTGGGTTAGCACATTGCACAGAACTGGTGCAGCTCTGGAAAAATCTTGCAGCCGGGAGTGGGAACTCAGCAGTTGGCACAGCATTGGAGTTGTGGGTCTGAATCCCACCCAGGGCCGGGCGTTGGGGGGGTAAACTGGGCAGTTGCCCCAAGCTCCTACTTCAGGTATTCCGCTGCCTGTTCATTGAAGCTAGTGAGCAGTCAGCTGATGAACACCATATTACAATGGAAGAGTATAGGCAGGGTGACCTACTGCTGGAGTACTGCCTTGTGTCTGGAATGGGACTCCTGGAGGGAAACAAGAGAGGACTCTAAAGTTTTTCATGGGATGATATGATAAAAGAGCTAAAGGGAGGGGAATTGAGGTTTTTACAAGGGACTGTATTTTTCGTTATGGGATTGTATTTTATATGTTGGCGCTGCAAGAGCAACTCCATTCTAGATGCAACCCTGATCTGTTGGCTTTTCGCAGTTCACTGTCAAAGCCCACAACGTGGTGACGATTGTACAATTCAAAGGCGTCCAACGTCATAGGAGGATAACTTAGAATGAACCAAGCAGCCCGACTCATCCACAGTTCTCTATCTGGGGTTTGCAGACGTCACCTGCGATCTCTGAATACATAGCGGTACTGTAATCACTTAGACTGTCTACAGAGCACCTGTCAGAGCTGGTATCTACTGCCACATGGTCACTTTATGAGGGTAATATTTGTCATTGCACAGCGGTCTTTATTCAGTACCACTAAACCTCAGTACTTCTGGAAGCGCTGGAAATTAGTGCTACAGATCTGTTCGTACCACCTTCTATATTAACTGTATATCACAGTGTTGTTGATAATATAATTGAGCATTTGGGGCCCCATTTATAATTTTGCCCATCGCCGCACTCTGTCTAAGATCGGCCATGAATCGCAACTTTGCAACATCTGCAAACTGCTTGAGGAGTGTAATGATTTTCTCTCTTCCTCCAATAAAAGCCCATATGATTGTCTATGAGATGGTTTACAGAGATAGATATTTCCAATACATGCTGGCAGATTTTCTGATGGCATACGAAGAAACTAGTTATTATGTTGCCAAAGCGGTCTTACACTATGCCATCCTGTGTGCTCGAGTAATTACAGTAGATCTGGCCATTATATGACTTGGAGCCCACAGAGGGGAAACTAGTGATAAATGCAGGCTTCATCTCCCTGAGCTCAGCTCTCGAAGGGGTGAAGATGAGCAGTCATGTCGGTCTGTTCTGGGTCTGGGTATAATCTTGTACAGAACAGGCAATGTCATAGGAATTATATATTTATTTTGACTACTTGTTAGACAAGGCTTGTTGAGATGTTATAAAGTAATTTTTGATAGTAGTGTCCCTTCCCTTGTTGAAATGGTAAAATCTGGCTAGAGAGCAGAGGGGAAGAAGGGAAGGACTCTATGACTATGTTGAGATGTCTATAACAAGGCTCCTCATGGGAAGTGCTGCACTAACCGTTAAGCTACAGTGTCGGCCAATCACAGCACTCGCTCAGTAATCTATGCAAATGAGCTGGTGCCAACAGCAATTTCTTGTCAATCAAATTCGCCTAACAATTCATTTTAGTTCGCCCTTTCTATGGGATTCGGCTCTTCAGCAGCGAGTGAGTCATTCTGTGTAGATATTTTAGATATTTTTCCATTCTCCTCTGGTAAGTATAAAACATGCGTCTCCCTAAGGTCAAAGTCTCTGCATCTAGTGGCGCATAAATACAGCAGAGATCTATGTTATCATTGGGTGGGCACATAAGGTCTGACTAGCAGCGCTTCGCCTGGTGCTTGAGGACGGTGAAACGGGCTTGAGGACTGTGAAACGGCCAGGCCACCCCAACCTTTTCCCACAGGCCGGGAGGCGAAGAGTAATATGATTTATTTATATAGCGCCATTGTAATCCACAACACTTTACAAGTCAGAGACAACATACACAAAATAAGATACAACATACAGTATCAACAATAGGAATGAGGGCCAGCTGGCAAGAGCTTACGGAATAAAAGGAAATAGCGGTAACGCACATGGTGTAAGAGCTTGTTCTGTGCAACCCTGGAAATAAGATAGGGGGCTCTACATCTATATATATAAAGGTGAAAGCCCTCACTGACTGACTGATTGACTGACTTGCCACTCATTGTCTAACTTACCGGTGTTGTGGAAATGTGAAATTTGGCACAAGCATTCTTAAGGTCCTATATAGGAAGAGTAAAGGGGTCGCAACTTCAATATTCAATTCTAAGTGCAAAAGTGACCTCTTATGTTATGTAATTTCCCGGTGTCGTACAAACGTGGAATTCGGCACAAGCTTTCTTTATGTCCTACATAGGAAAAGTAAAGGGGTCACAACATGATTTATCAATTCTAAGTGCAAAAGTAAGAGAACCCCTATGTTATGTACCTAATCTAATTCTCTAATTTCCTGGTGTCGTACAAACTTGAAATTTGGCACGCTCAATCTTTAGGTCCCACAGAGCAAAAGTAAAAGGGTCGCAACTTGATTATTCAATTGTAATTGCAAAGGTATGTGACTCCCTGTGTAATGTAAATAATACCACACATCTGTACCGCACAAACGTAACATTTGATATGAGCATTCTTTAGGTTGTAAATAGGAAAAGTAAAGCAGTCACAATTTGACTATTCAATACTATGTGCAAAATTAAGTGACCCCCTGTGTTATGTAACTTCCCAGTGTCATAAAAACGTGAAAGTTAGCACGACCTTTCTTTAAATACTGACTAGGAAAAGTAAAGGGGTCGCAACTTGATCATTCGATTCTAAGAGCAAAAGTGAGCGACCCCCTATTTTATGTACCTAATCTAAATCTCTAACTTCCTGGGGTCGTACAAACTTGAAATTTGGCATGACCATTCTTTAGTTGCCACATAGGAAAAGTAAAGGTTTGTAATTGTTTGTTCAATTCTTAGTACAGAAGTAAGTGACCCCCTATGTTATGTAACTAATAACACACATCTGAACCGCACAAACATGAAATTTGCCACAACCATTCTTTACATCCTAAATAGGAAAAGTAAAGGGGTCACAACTTCAATATTCAATTCAAAGCGTGAGAAACTGCAAAAATCTGCTATACATGGGATAGTTGCTTTCTCAGAAACCGTAAAGCCTATGGAAATGATTTGTATGCTGAGGAGAATCTATCTCTCCTCTATTTGTATATACTGAGGACAATCTAACTGACCTCTGTGTGCATGTTAAAAGGCTGTAAAGTATTTAGGGAAGCAGCCACGGACTGCATGGATGGAGCATGGCTTCTTAGGCTAAGAAAGGGCTGCAATCCCCAGTCTGGGGTTAAATCTGAATAAAAAGCGGCTTAACATTTAAGGGTAAAAAGTGAGCAGAGTGAGAGGGATGGCACATTCTGCAGAGGGACATCGGTACATGCAGCCTGAGGAGAATCTAAAGCTCCACTGTGCGTATACATATTTTATTCTTGGTTCCTCTGAAGTAATCACGACTTCATAACATTTTCTGGGCGAACAAGACGTAAACACCTGTAATAAGTTAACTTGGGCAAAGCCGGCTATATCAGCTAGTGTCTACATAAAGCTGTATGAAGCAGTCACCAGCCATATCTCTGTATATACAGGTGAGAGGTGCAATAGGGTGTGTGGGGGATAGAGTGGGAAGAAGGGGGTCAGCTTTCCAAAGGAGCGTGAATAAGTAACGTAAATGGAGAAGAGTTAAATTGGGGAAGACGGAAGGCCTCCCTAAAAAGATGTGTTTTTAGGGTATGCTGGGTGCTGGGAATAAACCTGATTCTCTGGGTTAGCACATTGCACAGAACTGGTGCAGCTCTGGAAAAATCTTGCAGCCGGGAGTGGGAACTCAGCAGTTGGCACAGCATTGGAGTTGTGGGTCTGAATCCCACCCAGGGCCGGGCGTTGGGGGGGTAAACTGGGCAGTTGCCCCAAGCTCCTACTTCAGGTATTCCGCTGCCTGTTCATTGAAGCTAGTGAGCAGTCAGCTGATGAACACCATATTACAATGGAAGAGTATAGGCAGGGTGACCTACTGCTGGAGTACTGCCTCGTGTCTGGAATGGGACTCCTGGAGGGAAACAAGAGAGGACTCTAAAGTTTTTCATGGGATGATATGATAAAAGAGCTAAAGGGAGGGGAACTGAGGTTTTTACAAGGGACTGTATTTTTCGTTATGGGATTGTGTTTTATATGTTGGCGCTGCAAGAGCAACTCCATTCTAGATGCAACCCTGATCTGTTGGCTTTTCGCAGTTCACTGTCAAAGCCCACAACGTGGTGACGATTGTACAATTCAAAGGCGTCCAACGTCATAGGAGGATAACTTAGAATGAACCAAGCAGCCCGACTCATCCACAGTTCTCTATCTGGGGTTTGCAGACGTCACCTGCGATCTCTGAATACATAGCGGTACTGTAATCACTTAGACTGTCTACAGAGCACCTGTCAGAGCTGGTATCTACTGCTACATGGTCACTTTATGAGGGTAATATTTGTCATTGCACAGCGGTCTTTATTCAGTACCACTAAACCTCAGTACTTCTGGAAGCACTGGAAATTAGTGCTACAGATCTGATCGTACCACCTTCTATATTAACTGTATATCACAGTGTTGTTGATAATATAATTGAGCATTTGGGGCCCCATTTATAATTTTGCCCATCGCCGCACTCTGTCTAAGATCGGCCATGAATCGCAACTTTGCAACATCTGCAAACTGCTTGAGGAGTGTAATGATTTTCTCTCTTCCTCCAAATAAAAGCCCATATGATTGTCTATGAGATGATTTACAGAGATAGATATTTCCAATACATGCTCGCAGATTTTCTGATGGCATACGAAGAAACTAGTTATTATGTTGCCAAAGCGGTCATACACTATGCCATCCTGTGTGCACGAGTAATTACAGTAGATCTGGCCATTATATGACTTGGAGCCCACAGAGGGGAAACTAGTGATAAATGCAGGCTTCATCTCCCTGAGCTCAGCTCTCGAAGGGGTGAAGATGAGCAGTCATGTCGGTCTGTTCTGGGTCTGGGTATAATCTTGTACAGAACAGGCAATGTCATAGGAATTATATATTTATTTTGACTACTTGTTAGACAAGGCTTGTTGAGATGTTATAAAGTAATTTTTGATAGTAGTGTCCCTTCCCTTGTTGAAATGGTAAAATCTGGCTAGAGAGCAGAGGGGAAGAAGGGAAGGACTCTATGACTATGTTGAGATGTCTATAACAAGGCTCCTCATGGGAAGTGCTGCACTAACCGTTAAGCTACAGTGTCGGCCAATCACAGCACTCGCTCAGTAATCTATGCAAATGAGCTGGTGCCAACAGCAATTTCTTGTCAATCAAATTCGCCTAACAATTCATTTTAGTTCGCCCTTTCTATGGGATTCGGCTCTTCAGCAGCGAGTGAGTCATTCTGTGTAGATATTTTAGATATTTTTCCATTCTCCTCTGGTAAGTATAAAACATGCGTCTCCCTAAGGTCAAAGTCTCTGCATCTAGTGGCGCATAAATACAGCAGAGATCTATGTTATCATTGGGTGGGCACATAAGGTCTGACTAGCAGCGCTTCGCCTGGTGCTTGAGGACGGTGAAACGGGCTTGAGGACTGTGAAACGGCCAGGCCACCCCAACCTTTTCCCGCAGGCCGGGTGGCCAAGAGTAATATGATTTATTTATATAGCGCCATTGTAATCCACAACACTTTACAAGTCAGAGACAACATACACAAAATAAGATACAACATACAGTATCGACAATAGGAATGAGGGCCAGCTGGCAAGAGCTTACGGAATAAAAGGAAATAGCGGTAACGCACATGGTGTAAGAGCTTGTTCTGTGCAACCCTGGAAATAAGATAGGGGGCTCTACATCTATATATATAAAGGTGAAAGCCCTCACTGACTGACTGATTGACTGACTTGCCACTCATTGTCTAACTTACCGGTGTTGTGCAAATGTGAAATTTGGCACAAGCATTCTTAAGGTCCTATATAGGAAGAGTAAAGGGGTCGCAACTTCAATATTCAATTCTAAGTGCAAAAGTGACCTCTTATGTTATGTAATTTCCCGGTGTCGTACAAACGTGGAATTCGGCACAAGCTTTCTTTATGTCCTACATAGGAAAAGTAAAGGGGTCAAACATGGTTTATCAATTCTAAGTGCAAAAGTAAGAGAACCCCTATGTTATGTACCTAATCTAATTCTCTAATTTCCTGGTGTCGTACAAACTTGAAATTTGGCACACTCAATCTTTAGGTCCCACAGAGCAAAAGTAAAAGGGTTGCAACTTGATTATTCAATTGTAATTGCAAACGTATGTGACTCCCTATGTAATGTAAATAATACCACACATCTGTACCGCACAAACGTGACATTTGGTATGAGCATTCTTTAGGTTGTAAATAGGAAAAGTAAAGCTGTCACAATTTGACTATTCAATACTATGTGCAAAATTAAGTGACCCCCTGTCTTATGTAACTTCCCAGTGTCATAAAAACGTGAAAGTTAGCACGACCTTTCTTTAAATACTGACTAGGAAAAGTAAAGGGGTCGCAACTTGATCATTCGATTCTAAGAGCAAAAGTGAGCGACCCCCTATTTTATGTACCTAATCTAAATCTCTAACTTCCTGGGGTCGTACAAACTTGAAATTTGGCATGACCATTCTTTAGTTGCCACATAGGAAAAGTAAAGGTTTGCAATTGTTTGTTCAATTCTTAGTACAGAAGTAAGTGACCCCCTATGTTATGTAACTAATAACACACATCTGAACCGCACAAACATGAAATTTGCCACAACCATTCTTTACATCCTAAATAGGAAAAGTAAAGGGGTCACAACTTCAATATTCAATTCAAAGCGTGAGAAACTGCAAAAATCTGCTATACATGGGATAGTTGATTTCTCAGAAACCGTAAAGCCTATGGAAATGATTTGTATGCTGAGGAGAATCTATCTCTCCTCTATTTGTATATACTGAGGACAATCTAACTGACCTCTGTGTGCATGTTAAAAGGCTGTAAAGTATTTAGGGAAGCAGCCACGGACTGCATGGATGGAGCATGGCTTCTTAGGCTAAGAAAGGGCTGCAATCCCCAGTCTGGGGTTAAATCTGAATAAAAAGCGGCTTAACATTTAAGGGTAAAAAGTGAGCAGAGTGAGAGGGATGGCACATTCTGCAGAGGGACATCGGTACATGCAGCCTGAGGAGAATCTAAAGCTCCACTGTGCGTATACATATTTTATTCTTGGTTCCTCTGAAGTAATCACGACTTCATAACATTTTCTGGGCGAACAAGACGTAAACACCTGTAATAAGTTAACTTGGGCAAAGCCGGCTATATCAGCTAGTGTCTACATAAAGCTGTATGAAGCAGTCACCAGCCATATCTCTGTATATACAGGTGAGAGGTGCAATAGGGTGTGTGGGGGATAGAGTGGGAAGAAGGGGGTCAGCTTTCCAAAGGAGCGTGAATAAGTAACGTAAATGGAGAAGAGTTAAATTGGGGAAGACGGAAGGCCTCCCTAAAAAGATGTGTTTTTAGGGTATGCTGGGTGCTGGGAATAAACCTGATTCTCTGGGTTAGCACATTGCACAGAACTGGTGCAGCTCTGGAAAAATCTTGCAGCCGGGAGTGGGAACTCAGCAGTTGGAACAGCATTGGAGTTGTGGGTCTGAATCCCACCCAGGGCCGGGCGTTGGGGGGGTAAACTGGGCAGTTGCCCCAAGCTCCTACTTCAGGTATTCCGCTGCCTGTTCATTGAAGCTAGTGAGCAGTCAGCTGATGAACACCATATTACAATGGAAGAGTATAGGCAGGGTGACCTACTGCTGGAGTACTGCCTTGTGTCTGGAATGGGACTCCTGGAGGGAAACAAGAGAGGACTCTAAAGTTTTTCATGGGATGATATGATAAAAGAGCTAAAGGGAGGGGAATTGAGGTTTTTACAAGGGACTGTATTTTTCGTTATGGGATTGTATTTTATATGTTGGCGCTGCAAGAGCAACTCCATTCTAGATGCAACCCTGATCTGTTGGCTTTTCGCAGTTCACTGTCAAAGCCCACAACGTGGTGACGATTGTACAATTCAAAGGCGTCCAACGTCATAGGAGGATAACTTAGAATGAACCAAGCAGCCCGACTCATCCACAGTTCTCTATCTGGGGTTTGCAGACGTCACCTGCGATCTCTGAATACATAGCGGTACTGTAATCACTTAGACTGTCTACAGAGCACCTGTCAGAGCTGGTATCTACTGCCACATGGTCACTTTATGAGGGTAATATTTGTCATTGCACAGCGGTCTTTATTCAGTACCACTAAACCTCAGTACTTCTGGAAGCGCTGGAAATTAGTGCTACAGATCTGTTCGTACCACCTTCTATATTAACTGTATATCACAGTGTTGTTGATAATATAATTGAGCATTTGGGGCCCCATTTATAATTTTGCCCATCGCCGCACTCTGTCTAAGATCGGCCATGAATCGCAACTTTGCAACATCTGCAAACTGCTTGAGGAGTGTAATGATTTTCTCTCTTCCTCCAATAAAAGCCCATATGATTGTCTATGAGATGGTTTACAGAGATAGATATTTCCAATACATGCTGGCAGATTTTCTGATGGCATACGAAGAAACTAGTTATTATGTTGCCAAAGCGGTCTTACACTATGCCATCCTGTGTGCTCGAGTAATTACAGTAGATCTGGCCATTATATGACTTGGAGCCCACAGAGGGGAAACTAGTGATAAATGCAGGCTTCATCTCCCTGAGCTCAGCTCTCGAAGGGGTGAAGATGAGCAGTCATGTCGGTCTGTTCTGGGTCTGGGTATAATCTTGTACAGAACAGGCAATGTCATAGGAATTATATATTTATTTTGACTACTTGTTAGACAAGGCTTGTTGAGATGTTATAAAGTAATTTTTGATAGTAGTGTCCCTTCCCTTGTTGAAATGGTAAAATCTGGCTAGAGAGCAGAGGGGAAGAAGGGAAGGACTCTATGACTATGTTGAGATGTCTATAACAAGGCTCCTCATGGGAAGTGCTGCACTAACCGTTAAGCTACAGTGTCGGCCAATCACAGCACTCGCTCAGTAATCTATGCAAATGAGCTGGTGCCAACAACAATTTCTTGTCAATCAAATTCGCCTAACAATTCATTTTAGTTCGCCCTTTCTATGGGATTCGGCTCTTCAGCAGCGAGTGAGTCATTCTGTGTAGATATTTTAGATATTTTTCCATTCTCCTCTGGTAAGTATAAAACATGCGTCTCCCTAAGGTCAAAGTCTCTGCATCTAGTGGCGCATAAATACAGCAGAGATCTATGTTATCATTGGGTGGGCACATAAGGTCTGACTAGCAGCGCTTCGCCTGGTGCTTGAGGACGGTGAAACGGGCTTGAGGACTGTGAAACGGCCAGGCCACCCCAACCTTTTCCCACAGGCCGGGAGGCCAAGAGTAATATGATTTATTTATATAGCGCCATTGTAATCCACAACACTTTACAAGTCAGAGACAACATACACAAAATAAGATACAACATACAGTATCAACAATAGGAATGAGGGCCAGCTGGCAAGAGCTTACGGAATAAAAGGAAATAGCGGTAACGCACATGGTGTAAGAGCTTGTTCTGTGCAACCCTGGAAATAAGATAGGGGGCTCTACATCTATATATATAAAGGTGAAAGCCCTCACTGACTGACTGATTGACTGACTTGCCACTCATTGTCTAACTTACCGGTGTTGTGGAAATGTGAAATTTGGCACAAGCATTCTTAAGGTCCTATATAGGAAGAGTAAAGGGGTCGCAACTTCAATATTCAATTCTAAGTGCAAAAGTGACCTCTTATGTTATGTAATTTCCCGGTGTCGTACAAACGTGGAATTCGGCACAAGCTTTCTTTATGTCCTACATAGGAAAAGTAAAGGGGTCACAACATGATTTATCAATTCTAAGTGCAAAAGTAAGAGAACCCCTATGTTATGTACCTAATCTAATTCTCTAATTTCCTGGTGTCGTACAAACTTGAAATTTGGCACGCTCAATCTTTAGGTCCCACAGAGCAAAAGTAAAAGGGTCGCAACTTGATTATTCAATTGTAATTGCAAAGGTATGTGACTCCCTGTGTAATGTAAATAATACCACACATCTGTACCGCACAAACGTAACATTTGATATGAGCATTCTTTAGGTTGTAAATAGGAAAAGTAAAGCAGTCACAATTTGACTATTCAATACTATGTGCAAAATTAAGTGACCCCCTGTCTTATGTAACTTCCCAGTGTCATAAAAACGTGAAAGTTAGCACGACCTTTCTTTAAATACTGACTAGGAAAAGTAAAGGGGTCGCAACTTGATCATTCGATTCTAAGAGCAAAAGTGAGCGACCCCCTATTTTATGTACCTAATCTAAATCTCTAACTTCCTGGGGTCGTACAAACTTGAAATTTGGCATGACCATTCTTTAGTTGCCACATAGGAAAAGTAAAGGTTTGCAATTGTTTGTTCAATTCTTAGTACAGAAGTAAGTGACCCCCTATGTTATGTAACTAATAACACACATCTGAACCGCACAAACATGAAATTTGCCACAACCATTCTTTACATCCTAAATAGGAAAAGTAAAGGGGTCACAACTTCAATATTCAATTCAAAGCGTGAGAAACTGCAAAAATCTGCTATACATGGGATAGTTGATTTCTCAGAAACCGTAAAGCCTATGGAAATGATTTGTATGCTGAGGAGAATCTATCTCTCCTCTATTTGTATATACTGAGGACAATCTAACTGACCTCTGTGTGCATGTTAAAAGGCTGTAAAGTATTTAGGGAAGCAGCCACGGACTGCATGGATGGAGCATGGCTTCTTAGGCTAAGAAAGGGCTGCAATCCCCAGTCTGGGGTTAAATCTGAATAAAAAGCGGCTTAACATTTAAGGGTAAAAAGTGAGCAGAGTGAGAGGGATGGCACATTCTGCAGAGGGACATCGGTACATGCAGCCTGAGGAGAATCTAAAGCTCCACTGTGCGTATACATATTTTATTCTTGGTTCCTCTGAAGTAATCACGACTTCATAACATTTTCTGGGCGAACAAGACGTAAACACCTGTAATAAGTTAACTTGGGCAAAGCCGGCTATATCAGCTAGTGTCTACATAAAGCTGTATGAAGCAGTCACCAGCCATATCTCTGTATATACAGGTGAGAGGTGCAATAGGGTGTGTGGGGGATAGAGTGGGAAGAAGGGGGTCAGCTTTCCAAAGGAGCGTGAATAAGTAACGTAAATGGAGAAGAGTTAAATTGGGGAAGACGGAAGGCCTCCCTAAAAAGATGTGTTTTTAGGGTATGCTGGGTGCTGGGAATAAACCTGATTCTCTGGGTTAGCACATTGCACAGAACTGGTGCAGCTCTGGAAAAATCTTGCAGCCGGGAGTGGGAACTCAGCAGTTGGAACAGCATTGGAGTTGTGGGTCTGAATCCCACCCAGGGCCGGGCGTTGGGGGGGTAAACTGGGCAGTTGCCCCAAGCTCCTACTTCAGGTATTCCGCTGCCTGTTCATTGAAGCTAGTGAGCAGTCAGCTGATGAACACCATATTACAATGGAAGAGTATAGGCAGGGTGACCTACTGCTGGAGTACTGCCTTGTGTCTGGAATGGGACTCCTGGAGGGAAACAAGAGAGGACTCTAAAGTTTTTCATGGGATGATATGATAAAAGAGCTAAAGGGAGGGGAATTGAGGTTTTTACAAGGGACTGTATTTTTCGTTATGGGATTGTATTTTATATGTTGGCGCTGCAAGAGCAACTCCATTCTAGATGCAACCCTGATCTGTTGGCTTTTCGCAGTTCACTGTCAAAGCCCACAACGTGGTGACGATTGTACAATTCAAAGGCGTCCAACGTCATAGGAGGATAACTTAGAATGAACCAAGCAGCCCGACTCATCCACAGTTCTCTATCTGGGGTTTGCAGACGTCACCTGCGATCTCTGAATACATAGCGGTACTGTAATCACTTAGACTGTCTACAGAGCACCTGTCAGAGCTGGTATCTACTGCCACATGGTCACTTTATGAGGGTAATATTTGTCATTGCACAGCGGTCTTTATTCAGTACCACTAAACCTCAGTACTTCTGGAAGCGCTGGAAATTAGTGCTACAGATCTGTTCGTACCACCTTCTATATTAACTGTATATCACAGTGTTGTTGATAATATAATTGAGCATTTGGGGCCCCATTTATAATTTTGCCCATCGCCGCACTCTGTCTAAGATCGGCCATGAATCGCAACTTTGCAACATCTGCAAACTGCTTGAGGAGTGTAATGATTTTCTCTCTTCCTCCAATAAAAGCCCATATGATTGTCTATGAGATGGTTTACAGAGATAGATATTTCCAATACATGCTGGCAGATTTTCTGATGGCATACGAAGAAACTAGTTATTATGTTGCCAAAGCGGTCTTACACTATGCCATCCTGTGTGCTCGAGTAATTACAGTAGATCTGGCCATTATATGACTTGGAGCCCACAGAGGGGAAACTAGTGATAAATGCAGGCTTCATCTCCCTGAGCTCAGCTCTCGAAGGGGTGAAGATGAGCAGTCATGTCGGTCTGTTCTGGGTCTGGGTATAATCTTGTACAGAACAGGCAATGTCATAGGAATTATATATTTATTTTGACTACTTGTTAGACAAGGCTTGTTGAGATGTTATAAAGTAATTTTTGATAGTAGTGTCCCTTCCCTTGTTGAAATGGTAAAATCTGGCTAGAGAGCAGAGGGGAAGAAGGGAAGGACTCTATGACTATGTTGAGATGTCTATAACAAGGCTCCTCATGGGAAGTGCTGCACTAACCGTTAAGCTACAGTGTCGGCCAATCACAGCACTCGCTCAGTAATCTATGCAAATGAGCTGGTGCCAACAACAATTTCTTGTCAATCAAATTCGCCTAACAATTCATTTTAGTTCGCCCTTTCTATGGGATTCGGCTCTTCAGCAGCGAGTGAGTCATTCTGTGTAGATATTTTAGATATTTTTCCATTCTCCTCTGGTAAGTATAAAACATGCGTCTCCCTAAGGTCAAAGTCTCTGCATCTAGTGGCGCATAAATACAGCAGAGATCTATGTTATCATTGGGTGGGCACATAAGGTCTGACTAGCAGCGCTTCGCCTGGTGCTTGAGGACGGTGAAACGGGCTTGAGGACTGTGAAACGGCCAGGCCACCCCAACCTTTTCCCACAGGCCGGGAGGCCAAGAGTAATATGATTTATTTATATAGCGCCATTGTAATCCACAACACTTTACAAGTCAGAGACAACATACACAAAATAAGATACAACATACAGTATCAACAATAGGAATGAGGGCCAGCTGGCAAGAGCTTACGGAATAAAAGGAAATAGCGGTAACGCACATGGTGTAAGAGCTTGTTCTGTGCAACCCTGGAAATAAGATAGGGGGCTCTACATCTATATATATAAAGGTGAAAGCCCTCACTGACTGACTGATTGACTGACTTGCCACTCATTGTCTAACTTACCGGTGTTGTGGAAATGTGAAATTTGGCACAAGCATTCTTAAGGTCCTATATAGGAAGAGTAAAGGGGTCGCAACTTCAATATTCAATTCTAAGTGCAAAAGTGACCTCTTATGTTATGTAATTTCCCGGTGTCGTACAAACGTGGAATTCGGCACAAGCTTTCTTTATGTCCTACATAGGAAAAGTAAAGGGGTCACAACATGATTTATCAATTCTAAGTGCAAAAGTAAGAGAACCCCTATGTTATGTACCTAATCTAATTCTCTAATTTCCTGGTGTCGTACAAACTTGAAATTTGGCACGCTCAATCTTTAGGTCCCACAGAGCAAAAGTAAAAGGGTCGCAACTTGATTATTCAATTGTAATTGCAAAGGTATGTGACTCCCTGTGTAATGTAAATAATACCACACATCTGTACCGCACAAACGTAACATTTGATATGAGCATTCTTTAGGTTGTAAATAGGAAAAGTAAAGCAGTCACAATTTGACTATTCAATACTATGTGCAAAATTAAGTGACCCCCTGTGTTATGTAACTTCCCAGTGTCATAAAAACGTGAAAGTTAGCACGACCTTTCTTTAAATACTGACTAGGAAAAGTAAAGGGGTCGCAACTTGATCATTCGATTCTAAGAGCAAAAGTGAGCGACCCCCTATTTTATGTACCTAATCTAAATCTCTAACTTCCTGGGGTCGTACAAACTTGAAATTTGGCATGACCATTCTTTAGTTGCCACATAGGAAAAGTAAAGGTTTGTAATTGTTTGTTCAATTCTTAGTACAGAAGTAAGTGACCCCCTATGTTATGTAACTAATAACACACATCTGAACCGCACAAACATGAAATTTGCCACAACCATTCTTTACATCCTAAATAGGAAAAGTAAAGGGGTCACAACTTCAATATTCAATTCAAAGCGTGAGAAACTGCAAAAATCTGCTATACATGGGATAGTTGCTTTCTCAGAAACCGTAAAGCCTATGGAAATGATTTGTATGCTGAGGAGAATCTATCTCTCCTCTATTTGTATATACTGAGGACAATCTAACTGACCTCTGTGTGCATGTTAAAAGGCTGTAAAGTATTTAGGGAAGCAGCCACGGACTGCATGGATGGAGCATGGCTTCTTAGGCTAAGAAAGGGCTGCAATCCCCAGTCTGGGGTTAAATCTGAATAAAAAGCGGCTTAACATTTAAGGGTAAAAAGTGAGCAGAGTGAGAGGGATGGCACATTCTGCAGAGGGACATCGGTACATGCAGCCTGAGGAGAATCTAAAGCTCCACTGTGCGTATACATATTTTATTCTTGGTTCCTCTGAAGTAATCACGACTTCATAACATTTTCTGGGCGAACAAGACGTAAACACCTGTAATAAGTTAACTTGGGCAAAGCCGGCTATATCAGCTAGTGTCTACATAAAGCTGTATGAAGCAGTCACCAGCCATATCTCTGTATATACAGGTGAGAGGTGCAATAGGGTGTGTGGGGGATAGAGTGGGAAGAAGGGGGTCAGCTTTCCAAAGGAGCGTGAATAAGTAACGTAAATGGAGAAGAGTTAAATTGGGGAAGACGGAAGGCCTCCCTAAAAAGATGTGTTTTTAGGGTATGCTGGGTGCTGGGAATAAACCTGATTCTCTGGGTTAGCACATTGCACAGAACTGGTGCAGCTCTGGAAAAATCTTGCAGCCGGGAGTGGGAACTCAGCAGTTGGCACAGCATTGGAGTTGTGGGTCTGAATCCCACGCAGGGCCGGGCGTTGGGGGGGGGGGGGGGGGGTAAACTGGGCAGTTGCCCCAAGCTCCTACTTCAGGTATTCCGCTGCCTGTTAATTGAAGCTAGTGAGCAGTCAGCTGATGAACACCATATTACAATGGAAGAGTATAGGCAGGGTGACCTACTGCTGGAGTACTGCCTTGTGTCTGGAATGGGACTCCTGGAGGGAAACAAGAGAGGACTCTAAAGTTTTTCATGGGATGATATGATAAAAGAGCTAAAGGGAGGGGAATTGAGGTTTTTACAAGGGACTGTATTTTTCGTTATGGGATTGTATTTTATATGTTGGCGCTGCAAGAGCAACTCCATTCTAGATGCAACCCTGATCTGTTGGCTTTTCGCAGTTCACTGTCAAAGCCCACAACGTGGTGACGATTGAACAATTCAAAGGCGTCCAACGTCATAGGAGGATAACTTAGAATGAACCAAGCAGCCCGACTCATCCACAGTTCTCTATCTGGGATTTGCAGACGTCACCTGCGATCTCTGAATACATAGCGGTACTGGAATCACTTAGACTGTCTACAGAGCACCTGTCAGAGCTGGTATCTACTGCCACATGGTCACTTTATGAGGGTAATATTTGTCATTGCACAGCGGTCTTTATTCAGTACCACTAAACCTCAGTACTTCTGGAAGCGCTGGAAATTAGTGCTACAGATCTGATCGTACCACCTTCTATATTAACTGAATATCACAGTGTTGTTGGTACTATAATTGAGCATTTGGGGCCCCATTTATAATTTTGCCCATCGCCGCACTCTGTCTAAGATCGGCCATGAATCGCAACTTTGCAACATCTGCAAACTGCTTGAGGAGTGTAATGATTTTCTCTCTTCCTCCAAATAAAAGCCCATATGATTGTCTATGAGATGGTTTACAGAGATAGATATTTCCAATACATGCTGGCAGATTTTCTGATGGCATACGAAGAAACTAGTTATTATGTTGCCAAAGCGGTCATACACTATGCCATCCTGTGTGCACGAGTAATTACAGTAGATCTGGCCATTATATGACTTGGAGCCCACAGAGGGGAAACTAGTAATAAATGCAGGCTTCATCTCCCTGAGCTCAGCTCTCGAAGGGGTGAAGATGAGCAGTCATGTCGGTCTGTTCTGGGTCTGGGTATAATCTTGTACAGAACAGGCAATGTCATAGGAATTATATATTTATTTTGACTACTTGTTAGACAAGGCTTGTTGAGATGTTATAAAGTAATTTTTGATAGTAGTGTCCCTTCCCTTGTTGAAATGGTAAAATCTGGCTAGAGAGCAGAGGGGAAGAAGGGAAGGACTCTATGACTATGTTGAGATGTCTATAACAAGGCTCCTCATGGGAAGTGCTGCACTAACCGGTAAGCTACAGTGTCGGCCAATCACAGCACTCGCTCAGTAATCTATGCAAATGAGCTGGTGCCAACAGCAATTTCTTGTCAATCAAATTCGCCTAACAATTCATTTTAGTTCGCCCTTTCTATGGGATTCGGCTCTTCAGCAGCGAGTGAGTCATTCTGTATAGATATTTTAGATATTTTTCCATTCTCCTCTGGTAAGTATAAAACATGCGTCTCCCTAAGGTCAAAGTCTCTGCATCTAGTGGCGCATAAATACAGCAGAGATCTATGTTATCATTGGGTGGGCACATAAGGTCTGACTAGCAGCGCTTCGCCTGGTGCTTGAGGACGGTTAAACGGGCTTGAGGACTGTGAAACGGCCAGGCCACCCCAACCTTTTCCCACAGGCCGGGTGGCCAAGAGTAATATGATTTATTTATATAGCGCCATTGTAATCCACAACACTTTACAAGTCAGAGACAACATACACAAAATAGAATACAACATACAGTATCAACAATAGGAATGAGGGCCAGCTGGCAAGAGCTTACGGAATAAAAGGAAATAGCGGTAACGCACATGGTGTAAGAGCTTGTTCTGTGCAACCCTGGAAATAAGATAGGGGGCTCTACATCTATATATATAAAGGTGAAAGCCCTCACTGACTGACTGATTGACTGACTTGCCACTCATTGTCTAACTTACTGGTGTTGTGCAAATGTGAAATTTGGCACAAGCATTCTTAAGGTCCTATATAGGAAGAGTAAAGGGGTCGCAACTTCAATATTCAATTCTAAGTGCAAAAGTGACCTCTTATGTTATGTAATTTCCCGGTGTCGTACAAACGTGGAATTCGGCACAAGCTTTCTTTATGTCCTACATAGGAAAAGTAAAGGGGTCACAACATGATTGATCAATTCTAAGTGCAAAAGTAAGAGAACCCCTATGTTATGTACCTAATCTAATTCTCTAATTTCCTGGTGTCGTACAAACTTGAAATTTGGCACGCTCAATCTTTAGGTCCCACAGAGCAAAAGTAAAAGGGTTGCAACTTGATTATCAAATTGTAATTGCAAACGTATGTGACTCCCTATGTAATGTAAATAATACCACACATCTGTACCGCACAAACGTGACATTTGGTATGAGCATTCTTTAGGTTGTAAATAGGAAAAGTAAAGCAGTCACAATTTGACTATTCAATACTATGTGCAAAATTAAGTGACACCCTGTGTTATGTAACTTCCCAGTGTCATAAAAACGTGAAAGTTAGCACGACCTTTCTTTAAATACTGACTAGGAAAAGTAAAGGGGTCGCAACTTGATCATTCGATTCTAAGAGCAAAAGTGAGCGACCCCCTATTTTATGTACCTAATCTAAATCTCTAACTTCCTGGGGTCGTACAAACTTGAAATTTGGCATGACCATTCTTTAGTTGCCACATAGGAAAAGTAAAGGTTTGTAATTGTTTGTTCAATTCTTAGTACAGAAGTAAGTGACCCCCTATGTTATGTAACTAATAACACACATTTGAACCGCACAAACATGAAATTTGCCACAACCATTCTTTACATCCTAAATAGGAAAAGTAAAGGGGTCACAACTTCAATATTCAATTCAAAGCGTGAGAAACTGCAAAAATCTGCTATACATGGGATAGTTGCTTTCTCAGAAACCGTAAAGCCTATGGAAATGATTTGTATGCTGAGGAGAATCTATCTCTCCTCTATTTGTATATACTGAGGACAATCTAACTGACCTCTGTGTGCATGTTAAAAGGCTGTAAAGTATTTAGGGAAGCAGCCACGGACTGCATGGATGGAGCATGGCTTCTTAGGCTAAGAAAGGGCTGCAATCCCCAGTCTGGGGTTAAATCTGAATAAAAAGCGGCTTAACATTTAAGGGTAAAAAGTGAGCAGAGTGAGAGGGATGGCACATTCTGCAGAGGGACATCGGTACATGCAGCCTGAGGAGAATCTAAAGCTCCACTGTGCGTATACATATTTTATTCTTGGTTCCTCTGAAGTAATCACGACTTCATAACATTTTCTGGGCGAACAAGACGTAAACACCTGTAATAAGTTAACTTGGGCAAAGCCGGCTATATCAGCTAGTGTCTACATAAAGCTGTATGAAGCAGTCACCAGCCATATCTCTGTATATACAGGTGAGAGGTGCAATAGGGTGTGTGGGGGATAGAGTGGGAAGAAGGGGGTCAGCTTTCCAAAGGAGCGTGAATAAGTAACGTAAATGGAGAAGAGTTAAATTGGGGAAGACGGAAGGCCTCCCTAAAAAGATGTGTTTTTAGGGTATGCTGGGTGCTGGGAATAAACCTGATTCTCTGGGTTAGCACATTGCACAGAACTGGTGCAGCTCTGCAAAAATCTTGCAGCCGGGAGTGGGAACTCAGCAGTTGGCACAGCATTGGAGTTGTGGGTCTGAATCCCACCCAGGGCCGGGCGTTGGGGGGGTAAACTGGGCAATTGCCCCAAGCTCCTACTTCAGGTATTCCGCTGCCTGTTCATTGAAGCTAGTGAGCAGTCAGCTGATGAACACCATATTACAATGGAAGAGTATAGGCAGGGTGACCTACTGCTGGAGTACTGCCTTGTGTCTGGAATGGGACTCCTGGAGGGAAACAAGAGAGGACTCTAAAGTTTTTCATGGGATGATATGATAAAAGAGCTAAAGGGAGGGGAATTGAGGTTTTTACAAGGGACTGTATTTTTCGTTATGGGATTGTATTTTATATGTTGGCGCTGCAAGAGCAACTCCATTCTAGATGCAACCCTGATCTGTTGGCTTTTCGCAGTTCACTGTCAAAGCCCACAACGTGGTGACGATTGTACAATTCAAAGGCGTCCAACGTCATAGGAGGATAACTTAGAATGAACCAAGCAGCCCGACTCATCCACAGTTCTCTATCTGGGGTTTGCAGACGTCACCTGCGATCTCTGAATACATAGCGGTACTGTAATCACTTAGACTGTCTACAGAGCACCTGTCAGAGCTGGTATCTACTGCTACATGGTCACTTTATGAGGGTAATATTTGTCATTGCACAGCGGTCTTTATTCAGTACCACTAAACCTCAGTACTTCTGGAAGCGCTGGAAATTAGTGCTACAGATCTGATCGTACCACCTTCTATATTAACTGTATATCACAGTGTTGTTGATAATATAATTGAGCATTTGGGGCCCCATTTATAATTTTGCCCATCGCCGCACTCTGTCTAAGATCGGCCATGAATCGCAACTTTGCAACATCTGCAAACTGCTTGAGGAGTGTAATGATTTTCTCTCTTCCTCCAAATAAAAGCCCATATGATTGTCTATGAGATGGTTTACAGAGATAGATATTTCCAATACATGCTGGCAGATTTTCTGATGGCATACGAAGAAACTAGTTATTATGTTGCCAAAGCGGTCTTACACTATGCCATCCTGTGTGCACGAGTAATTAGAGTAGATCTGGCCATTATATGACTTGGAGCCCACAGAGGGGAAACTAGTGATAAATGCAGGCTTCATCTCCCTGAGCTCAGCTCTCGAAGGGGTGAAGATGAGCAGTCATGTCGGTCTGTTCTGGGTCTGGGTATAATCTTGTACAGAACAGGCAATGTCATGGGAGTTATATATTTATTTTGACTACTTGTTAGACAAGGCTTGTTGAGATGTTATAAAGTAATTTTTGATAGTAGTGTCCCTTCCCTTGTTGAAATGGTAAAATCTGGCTAGAGAGCAGAGGGGAAGAAGGGAAGGACTCTATGACTATGTTGAGATGTCTATAACAAGGCTCCTCATGGGAAGTGCTGCACTAACCGTTAAGCTACAGTATCGGCCAATCACAGCGCTCGCTCAGTAATCTATGCAAATGAGCTGGTGCCAACAGCAATTTCTTGTCAATCAAATTCGCCTAACAATTCATTTTAGTCCGCCCTTTCTATGGGATTCGGCTCTTTAGCAGCGAGTGAGTCATTCTGTGTAGATATTTTTCCATTCTCCTCTGGTAAGTATAAAACATGCGTCTCCCTAAGGTCAAAGTCTCTGCATCTAGTGGCGCATAAATACGGCAGAGATCTATGTTATCATTGGGTGGGCACATAAGGTCTGACTAGCAGCGCTTCGCCTGGTGCTTGAGGACGGTGAAACGGGCTTGAGGACTGTGAAACGGCCAGGCCACCCCAACCTTTTCCCATAGCCGGGTGGCCAAGAGTAATATGATTTATTTATATAGCGCCATTGTAATCCACAACACTTTACAAGTCAGAGACAACATACACAAAATAAGATACAACATACAGTATCAACAATAGGAATGAGGGCCAGCTGGCAAGAGCTTACGGAATAAAAGGAAATAGCGGTAACGCACATGATGTAAGAGCTTGTTCTGTGCAACCCTGGAAATAAGATAGGGGGCTCTACATCTATATATATATAAAGGTGAAAGCCCTCACTGACTGACTGATTGACTGACTTGCCACTCATTGTCTAACTTACCGGTGTTGTGCAAATGTGAAATTTGGCACAAGCATTCTTAAGGTCCTATATAGGAAGAGTAAAGGGGTCGCAACTTCAATATTCAATTCTAAGTGCAAAAGTGACCTCTTATGTTATGTAATTTCCCGGTGTCGTACAAACGTGGAATTCGGCACAAGCTTTCTTTATGTCCTACATAGGAAAAGTAAAGGGGTCACAACATGATTTATCAATTCTAAGTGCAAAAGTAAGAGAACCCCTATGTTATGTACCTAATCTAATTCTCTAATTTCCTGGTGTCGTACAAACTTGAAATTTGGCACGATCAATCTTTAGGTCCCACAGAGCAAAAGTAAAAGGGTCGCAACTTGATTATTCAATTGTAATTGCAAACGTATGTGACTCCCTATGTAATGTAAATAATACCACACATCTGTACCGCACAAACGTGACATTTGGTATGAGCATTCTTTAGGTTGTAAATAGGAAAAGTAAAGCAGTCACAATTTGACTATTCAATACTATGTGCAAAGTTAAGTGACCCCCTGTGTTATGTAACTTCCCAGTGTCATAAAAACGTGAAAGTTAGCACGACCTTTCTTTAAATACTGACTAGGAAAAGTAAAGGGGTCGCAACTTGATCATTCGATTCTAAGAGCAAAAGTGAGCGACCCCCTATTTTATGTACCTAATCTAAATCTCTAACTTCCTGGGGTCATACAAACTTGAAATTTGGCATGACCATTCTTTAGTTGCCACATAGGAAAAGTAAAGGTTTGTAATTGTTTGTTCAATTCTTAGTACAGAAGTAAGTGACCCCCTATGTTATGTAACTAATAACACACATCTGAACCGCACAAACATGAAATTTGCCACAACCATTCTTTACATCCTAAATAGGAAAAGTAAAGGGGTCACAACTTCAATATTCAATTCAAAGCGTGAGAAACTGCAAAAATCTGCTATACATGGGATAGTTGCTTTCTCAGAAACCGTAAAGCCTATGGAAATGATTTGTATGCTGAGGAGAATCTATCTCTCCTCTATTTGTATATACTGAGGACAATCTAACTGACCTCTGTGTGCATGTTAAAAGGCTGTAAAGTATTTAGGGAAGCAGCCACGGACTGCATGGATGGAGCATGGCTTCTTAGGCTAAGAAAGGGCTGCAATCCCCAGTCTAGGGTTTAATCTGAATAAAAAGCGGCTTAACATTTAAGGGTAAAAAGTGAGCAGAGTGAGAGGGATGGCACATTCTGCAGAGGGACATCGGTACATGCAGCCTGAGGAGAATCTAAAGCTCCACTGTGCGTATACATATTTTATTCTTGGTTCCTCTGAAGTAATCACGACTTCATAACATTTTCTGGGCGAACAAGACGTAAACACCTGTAATAAGTTAACTTGGGCAAAGCCGGCTATATCAGCTAGTGTCTACATAAAGCTGTATGAAGCAGTCACCAGCCATATCTCTGTATATACAGGTGAGAGGTGCAATAGGGTGTGTGGGGGATAGAGTGGGAAGAAGGGGGTCAGCTTTCCAAAGGAGCGTGAATAAGTAACGTAAATGGAGAAGAGTTAAATTGGGGAAGACGGAAGGCCTCCCTAAAAAGATGTGTTTTTAGGGTATGCTGGGTGCTGGGAATAAACCTGATTCTCTGGGTTAGCACATTGCACAGAACTGGTGCAGCTCTGCAAAAATCTTGCAGCCGGGAGTGGGAACTCAGCAGTTGGCACAGCATTGGAGTTGTGGGTCTGAATCCCACCCAGGGCCGGGCGTTGGGGGGGGTAAACTGGGCAGTTGCCCCAAGCTCCTACTTCAGGTATTCCGCTGCCTGTTCATTGAAGCTAGTGAGCAGTCAGCTGATGAACACCATATTACAATGGAAGAGTATAGGCAGGGTGACCTACTGCTGGAGTACTGCCTTGTGTCTGGAATGGGACTCCTGGAGGGAAACAAGAGAGGACTCTAAAGTTTTTCATGGGATGATATGATAAAAGAGCTAAAGGGAGGGGAATTGAGGTTTTTACAAGGGACTGTATTTTTCGTTATGGGATTGTATTTTATATGTTGGCGCTGCAAGAGCAACTCCAATCTAGATGCAACCCTGATCTGTTGGCTTTTCGCAGTTCACTGTCAAAACCCACAACGTGGTGACGATTGTACAATTCAAAGGCGTCCAACGTCATAGGAGGATAACTTAGAATGAACCAAGCAGCCCGACTCATCCACAGTTCTCTATCTGGGGTTTGCAGACGTCACCTGCGATCTCTGAATACATAGCGGTACTGTAATCACTTAGACTGTCTACAGAGCACCTGTCAGAGCTGGTATCTACTGCCACATGGTCACTTTATGAGGGTAATATTTGTCATTGCACAGCGGTCTTTATTCAGTACCACTAAACCTCAGTACTTCTGGAAGCGCTGGAAATTAGTGCTACAGATCTGATCGTACCACCTTCTATATTAACTGAATATCACAGTGTTGTTGATAATATAATTGAGCATTTGGGGCCCCATTTATAATTTTGCCCATCGCCGCACTCTGTCTAAGATCGGCCATGAATCGCAACTTTGCAACATCTGCAAACTGCTTGAGGAGTGTAATGATTTTCTCTCTTCCTCCAAATAAAAGCCCATATGATTGTCTATGAGATGGTTTACAGAGATAGATATTTCCAATACATGCTGGCAGATTTTCTGATGGCATACGAAGAAACTAGTTATTATGTTGCCAAAGCGGTCTTACACTATGCCATCCTGTGTGCACGAGTAATTAGAGTAGATCTGGCCATTATATGACTTGGAGCCCACAGAGGGGAAACTAGTGATAAATGCAGGCTTCATCTCCCTGAGCTCAGCTCTCGAAGGGGTGAAGATGAGCAGTCATGACGGTCTGTTCTGGGTCTGGGTATAATCTTGTACAGAACAGGCAATGTCATAGGAGTTATATATTTATTTTGACTACTTGTTAGACAAGGCTTGTTGAGATGTTATAAAGTAATTTTTGATAGTAGTGTCCCTTCCCTTGTTGAAATGGTAAAATCTGGCTAGAGAGCAGAGGGGAAGAAGGGAAGGACTCTATGACTATGTTGAGATGTCTATAACAAGGCTCCTCATGGGAAGTGCTGCACTAACCGTTAAGCTACAGTATCGGCCAATCACAGCGCTCGCTCAGTAATCTATGCAAATGAGCTGGTGCCAACAGCAATTTCTTGTCAATCAAATTCGCCTAACAATTCATTTTAGTTCGCCCTTTCTATGGGATTCGGCTCTTCAGCAGCGAGTGAGTCATTCTGTGTAGATATTTTAGATATTTTTCCATTCTCCTCTGGTAAGTATAAAACATGCGTCTCCCTAAGGTCAAAGTCTCTGCATCTAGTGGCGCATAAATACGGCAGAGATCTATGTTATCATTGGGTGGGCACATAAGGTCTGACTAGGAGCGCTTCGCCTGGTGCTTGAGGACGGTGAAACGGGCTTGAGGACTGTGAAACGGCCAGGCCACCCCAACCTTTTCCCATAGCCGGGTGGCCAAGAGTAATATGATTTATTTATATAGCGCCATTGTAATCCACAACACTTTACAAGTCAGAGACAACATACACAAAATAAGATACAACATACAGTATCAACAATAGGAATGAGGGCCAGCTGGCAAGAGCTTACGGAATAAAAGGAAATAGCGGTAACGCACATGATGTAAGAGCTTGTTCTGTGCAACCCTGGAAATAAGATAGGGGGCTCTACATCTATATATATAAAGGTGAAAGCCCTCACTGACTGACTGATTGACTGACTTGCCACTCATTGTCTAACTTACCGGTGTTGTGCAAATGTGAAATTTGGCACAAGCATTCTTAAGGTCCTATATAGGAAGAGTAAAGGGGTCGCAACTTCAATATTCAATTCTAAGTGCAAAAGTGACCTCTTATGTTATGTAATTTCCCGGTGTCGTACAAACGTGGAATTCGGCACAAGCTTTCTTTATGTCCTACATAGGAAAAGTAAAGGGGTCACAACATGATTTATCAATTCTAAGTGCAAAAGTAAGAGAACCCCTATGTTATGTACCTAATCTAATTCTCTAATTTCCTGGTGTCGTACAAACTTGAAATTTGGCACGCTCAATCTTTAGGTCCCACAGAGCAAAAGTAAAAGGGTTGCAACTTGATTATTCAATTGTAATTGCAAACGTATGTGACTCCCTATGTAATGTAAATAATACCACACATCTGTACCGCACAAACGTGACATTTGGTATGAGCATTCTTTAGGTTGTAAATAGGAAAAGTAAAGCAGTCACAATTTGACTATTCAATACTATGTGCAAAATTAAGTGACCCCCTGTGTTATGTAACTTCCCAGTGTCATAAAAACGTGAAAGTTAGCACGACCTTTCTTTAAATACTGACTAGGAAAAGTAAAGGGGTCGCAACTTGATCATTCGATTCTAAGAGCAAAAGTGAGCGACCCCCTATTTTATGTACCTAATCTAAATCTCTAACTTCCTGGGGTCGTACAAACTTGAAATTTGGCATGACCATTCTTTAGTTGCCACATAGGAAAAGTAAAGGTTTGTAATTGTTTGTTCAATTCTTAGTACAGAAGTAAGTGACCCCCTATGTTATGTAACTAATAACACACATTTGAACCGCACAAACATGAAATTTGCCACAACCATTCTTTACATCCTAAATAGGAAAAGTAAAGGGGTCACAACTTCAATATTCAATTCAAAGCGTGAGAAACTGCAAAAATCTGCTATACATGGGATAGTTGCTTTCTCAGAAACCGTAAAGCCTATGGAAATGATTTGTATGCTGAGGAGAATCTATCTCTCCTCTATTTGTATATACTGAGGACAATCTAACTGACCTCTGTGTGCATGTTAAAAGGCTGTAAAGTATTTAGGGAAGCAGCCACGGACTGCATGGATGGAGCATGGCTTCTTAGGCTAAGAAAGGGCTGCAATCCCCAGTCTGGGGTTAAATCTGAATAAAAAGCGGCTTAACATTTAAGGGTAAAAAGTGAGCAGAGTGAGAGGGATGGCACATTCTGCAGAGGGACATCGGTACATGCAGCCTGAGGAGAATCTAAAGCTCCACTGTGCGTATACATATTTTATTCTTGGTTCCTCTGAAGTAATCACGACTTCATAACATTTTCTGGGCGAACAAGACGTAAACACCTGTAATAAGTTAACTTGGGCAAAGCCGGCTATATCAGCTAGTGTCTACATAAAGCTGTATGAAGCAGTCACCAGCCATATCTCTGTATATACAGGTGAGAGGTGCAATAGGGTGTGTGGGGGATAGAGTGGGAAGAAGGGGGTCAGCTTTCCAAAGGAGCGTGAATAAGTAACGTAAATGGAGAAGAGTTTAATTGGGGAAGACGGAAGGCCTCCCTAAAAAGATGTGTTTTTAGGGTATGCTGGGTGCTGGGAATAAACCTGATTCTCTGGGTTAGCACATTGCACAGAACTGGTGCAGCTCTGGAAAAATCTTGCAGCCGGGAGTGGGAACTCAGCAGTTGGCACAGCATTGGAGTTGTGGGTCTGAATCCCACCCAGGGCCGGGCGTTGGGGGGGTAAACTGGGCAATTGCCCCAAGCTCCTACTTCAGGTATTCCGCTGCCTGTTCATTGAAGCTAGTGAGCAGTCAGCTGATGAACACCATATTACAATGGAAGAGTATAGGCAGGGTGACCTACTGCTGGAGTACTGCCTTGTGTCTGGAATGGGACTCCTGGAGGGAAACAAGAGAGGACTCTAAAGTTTTTCATGGGATGATATGATAAAAGAGCTAAAGGGAGGGGAATTGAGGTTTTTACAAGGGACTGTATTTTTCGTTATGGGATTGTATTTTATATGTTGGCGCTGCAAGAGCAACTCCATTCTAGATGCAACCCTGATCTGTTGGCTTTTCGCAGTTCACTGTCAAAACCCACAACGTGGTGACGATTGTACAATTCAAAGGCGTCCAACGTCATAGGAGGATAACTTAGAATGAACCAAGCAGCCCGACTCATCCACAGTTCTCTATCTGGGGTTTGCAGACGTCACCTGCGATCTCTGAATACATAGCGGTACTGTAATCACTTAGACTGTCTACAGAGCACCTGTCAGAGCTGGTATCTACTGCTACATGGTCACTTTATGAGGGTAATATTTGTCATTGCACAGCGGTCTTTATTCAGTACCACTAAACCTCAGTACTTCTGGAAGCGCTGGAAATTAGTGCTACAGATCTGATCGTACCACCTTCTATATTAACTGAATATCACAGCGTTGTTGATACTATAATTGAGCATTTGGGGCCCCATTTATAATTTTGCCCATCGCCGCACTCTGTCTAAGATCGGCCATGAATCGCAACTTTGCAACATCTGCAAACTGCTTGAGGAGTGTAATGATTTTCTCTCTTCCTCCAAATAAAAGCCCATATGATTGTCTATGAGATGGTTTACAGAGATAGATTTTTCCAATACATGCTGGCAGATTTTCTGATGGCATACGAAGAAACTAGTTATTATGTTGCCAAAGCGATCATACACTATGCCATCCTGTGTGCACGAGTAATTACAGTAGATCTGGCCATTATATGACTTGGAGCCCACAGAGGGGAAACTAGTGATAAATGCAGGCTTCATCTCCCTGAGCTCAGCTCTCGAAGGGGTGAAGATGAGCAGTCATGTCGGTCTGTTCTGGGTCTGGGTATAATCTTGTACAGAACAGGCAATGTCATAGGAATTATATATTTATTTTGACTACTTGTTAGACAAGGCTTGTTGAGATGTTATAAAGTAATTTTTGATAGTAGTGTCCCTTCCCTTGTTGAAATGGTAAAATCTGGCTAGAGAGCAGAGGGGAAGAAGGGAAGGACTCTATGACTATGTTGAGATGTCTATAACAAGGCTCCTCATGGGAAGTGCTGCACTAACCGTTAAGCTACAGTGTCGGCCAATCACAGCGCTCGCTCAGTAATCTATGCAAATGAGCTGGTGCCAACAGCAATTTCTTGTCAATCAAATTCGCCTAACAATTCATTTTAGTTCGCCCTTTCTATGGGATTCGGCTCTTCAGCAGCGAGTGAGTCATTCTGTGTAGATATTTTAGATATTTTTCCATTCTCCTCTGGTAAGTATAAAACATGCGTCTCCCTAAGGTCAAAGTCTCTGCATCTAGTGGCGCATAAATACAGCAGAGATCTATGTTATCATTGGGTGGGCACATAAGGTCTGACTAGCAGCGCTTCGCCTGGTGCTTGAGGATGGTGAAACGGGCTTGAGGACCGTGAAACGGCCAGGCCACCCCAACCTTTTCCCACAGGCCGGGAGGCCAAGAGTAATATGATTTATTTATATAGCGCCATTGTAATCCACAACACTTTACAAGTCAGAGACAACATACACAAAATAAGATACAACATACAGTATCAACAATAGGAATGAGGGCCAGCTGGCAAGAGCTTACGGAATAAAAGGAAATAGCGGTAACGCACATGGTGTAAGAGCTTGTTCTGTGCAACCCTAGAAATAAGATAGGGGGCTCTACATCTATATATATAAAGGTGAAAGCCCTCACTGACTGACTGATTGACTGACTTGCCACTCATTGTCTAACTTACCGGTGTTGTGCAAATGTGAAATTTGGCACAAGCATTCTGAAGGTCCTATATAGGAAGAGTAAAGGGGTCGCAACTTCAATATTCAATTCTAAGTGCAAAAGTGACCTCTTATGTTATGTAATTTCCCGGTGTCGTACAAACGTGGAATTCGGCACAAGCTTTCTTTATGTCCTACATAGGAAAAGTAAAGGGGTCACAACATGGTTTATCAATTCTAAGTGCAAAAGTAAGAGAACCCCTATGTTATGTACTTAATCTAATTCTCTAATTTCCTGGTGTCGTACAAACTTGAAATTTGGCACGCTCAATCTTTAGGTCCCACAGAGCAAAAGTAAAAGGGTCGCAACTTGATTATTCAATTGTAATTGCAAACGTATGTGACTCCCTGTGTAAAGTAAATAATACCACACATCTGTACCGCACAACTGTGACATTTGGTATGAGCATTCTTTAGGTTGTAAATAGGAAAAGTAAAGCAGTCACAATTTGACTATTCAATACTATGTGCAAAATTAAGTGACCCCCTGTGTTATGTAACTTCCCAGTGTCATAAAAACGTGAAAGTTAGCACGACCTTTCTTTAAATACTGACTTGGAACAGTAAAGGGGTCGCAACTTGATCATTCGATTCTAAGAGCAAAAGTGAGCGACCCCCTATTTTATGTACCTAATCTAAATCTCTAACTTCCTGGGGTCGTACAAACTTGAAATTTGGCATGACCATTCTTTAGTTGCCACATAGGAAAAGTAAAGGTTTGTAATTGTTTGTTCAATTCTTAGTACAGAAGTAAGTGACCCCCTATGTTATGTAACTAATAACACACATCTGAACCGCACAAACATGAAATTTGCCACAACCATTCTTTACATCCTAAATAGGAAAAGTAAAGGGGTCACAACTTCAATATTCAATTCAAAGCGTGAGAAACTGCAAAAATCTGCTATACATGGGATAGTTGCTTTCTCAGAAACCGTAAAGCCTATGGAAATGATTTGTATGCTGAGGAGAATCTATCTCTCCTCTATTTGTATATACTGAGGACAATCTAACTGACCTCTGTGTGCATGTTAAAAGGCTGTAAAGTATTTAGGGAAGCAGCCACGGACTGCATGGATGGAGCATGGCTTCTTAGGCTAAGAAAGGGCTGCAATCCCCAGTCTGGGGTTAAATCTGAATAAAAAGCGGCTTAACATTTAAGGGTAAAAAGTGAGCAGAGTGAGAGGGATGGCACATTCTGCAGAGGGACATCGGTACATGCAGCCTGAGGAGAATCTAAAGCTCCACTGTGCGTATACATATTTTATTCTTGGTTCCTCTGAAGTAATCACAACTTCATAACATTTTCTGGGCGAACAAGACGTAAACACCTGTAATAAGTTAACTTGGGCAAAGCCGGCTATATCAGCTAGTGTCTACATAAAGCTGTATGAAGCAGTCACCAGCCATATCTCTGTATATACAGGTGAGAGGTGCAATAGGGTGTGTGGGGGATAGAGTGGGAAGAAGGGGGTCAGCTTTCCAAAGGAGCGTGAATAAGTAACGTAAATGGAGAAGAGTTAAATTGGGGAAGACGGAAGGCCTCCCTAAAAAGATGTGTTTTTAGGGTATGCTGGGTGCTGGGAATAAACCTGATTCTCTGGGTTAGCACATTGCACAGAACTGGTGCAGCTCTGGAAAAATCTTGCAGCCGGGAGTGGGAACTCAGCAGTTGGCACAGCATTGGAGTTGTGGGTCTGAATCCCACCCAGGGCCGGGCGTTGGGGGGGTAAACTGGGCAGTTGCCCCAAGCTCCTACTTCAGGTATTCCGCTGCCTGTTCATTGAAGCTAGTGAGCAGTCAGCTGATGAACACCATATTACAATGGAAGAGTATAGGCAGGGTGACCTACTGCTGGAGTACTGCCTTGTGTCTGGAATGGGACTCCTGGAGGGAAACAAGAGAGGACTCTAAAGTTTTTCATGGGATGATATGATAAAAGAGCTAAAGGGAGGGGAATTGAGGTTTTTACAAGGGACTGTATTTTTCGTTATGGGATTGTATTTTATATGTTGGCGCTGCAAGAGCAACTCCATTCTAGATGCAACCCTGATCTGTTGGCTTTTCGCAGTTCACTGTCAAAGCCCACAACGTGGTGACGATTGTACAATTCAAAGGCGTCCAACGTCATAGGAGGATAACTTAGAATGAACCAAGCAGCCCGACTCATCCACAGTTCTCTATCTGGGGTTTGCAGACGTCACCTGCGATCTCTGAATACATAGCGGTACTGTAATCACTTAGACTGTCTACAGAGCACCTGTCAGAGCTGGTATCTACTGCTACATGGTCACTTTATGAGGGTAATATTTGTCATTGCACAGCGGTCTTTATTCAGTACCACTAAACCTCAGTACTTCTGGAAGCGCTGGAAATTAGTGCTACAGATCTGATCGTACCACCTTCTATATTAACTGTATATCACAGTGTTGTTGATAATATAATTGAGCATTTGGGGCCCCATTTATAATTTTGCCCATCGCCGCACTCTGTCTAAGATCGGCCATGAATCGCAACTTTGCAACATCTGCAAACTGCTTGAGGAGTGTAATGATTTTCTCTCTTCCTCCAAATAAAAGCCCATATGATTGTCTATGAGATGGTTTACAGAGATAGATATTTCCAATACATGCTGGCAGATTTTCTGATGGCATACGAAGAAACTAGTTATTATGTTGCCAAAGCGGTCATACACTATGCCATCCTGTGTGCACGAGTAATTACAGTAGATCTGGCCATTATATGACTTGGAGCCCACAGAGGGGAAACTAGTGATAAATGCAGGCTTCATCTCCCTGAGCTCAGCTCTCGAAGGGGTGAAGATGAGCAGTCATGTCGGTCTGTTCTGGGTCTGGGTATAATCTTGTACAGAACAGGCAATGTCATAGGAATTATATATTTATTTTGACTACTTGTTAGACAAGGCTTGTTGAGATGTTATAAAGTAATTTTTGATAGTAGTGTCCCTTCCCTTGTTGAAATGGTAAAATCTGGCTAGAGAGCAGAGGGGAAGAAGGGAAGGACTCTATGACTATGTTGAGATGTCTATAACAAGGCTCCTCATGGGAAGTGCTGCACTAACCGTTAAGCTACAGTGTCGGCCAATCACAGCACTCGCTCAGTAATCTATGCAAATGAGCTGGTGCCAACAGCAATTTCTTGTCAATCAAATTCGCCTAACAATTCATTTTAGTTCGCCCTTTCTATGGGATTCGGCTCTTCAGCAGCGAGTGAGTCATTCTGTGTAGATATTTTAGATATTTTTCCATTCTCCTCTGGTAAGTATAAAACATGCGTCTCCCTAAGGTCAAAGTCTCTGCATCTAGTGGCGCATAAATACAGCAGAGATCTATGTTATCATTGGGTGGGCACATAAGGTCTGACTAGCAGCGCTTCGCCTGGTGCTTGAGGATGGTGAAACGGGCTTGAGGACTGTGAAACGGCCAGGCCACCCCAACCTTTTCCCACAGGCCGGGTGGCCAAGAGTAATATGATTTATTTATATAGCGCCATTGTAATCCACAACACTTTACAAGTCAGAGACAACATACACAAAATAAGATACAACATACAGTATCAACAATAGGAATGAGGGCCAGCTGGCAAGAGCTTACGGAATAAAAGGAAATAGCGGTAACGCACATGGTGTAAGAGCTTGTTCTGTGCAACCCTAGAAATAAGATAGGGGGCTCTACATCTATATATATAAAGGTGAAAGCCCTCACTGACTGACTGATTGACTGACTTGCCACTCATTGTCTAACTTACCGGTGTTGTGCAAATGTGAAATTTGGCACAAGCATTCTGAAGGTCCTATATAGGAAGAGTAAAGGGGTCGCAACTTCAATATTCAATTCTAAGTGCAAAAGTGACCTCTTATGTTATGTAATTTCCCGGTGTCGTACAAACGTGGAATTCGGCACAAGCTTTCTTTATGTCCTACATAGGAAAAGTAAAGGGGTCACAACATGGTTTATCAATTCTAAGTGCAAAAGTAAGAGAACCCCTATGTTATGTACTTAATCTAATTCTCTAATTTCCTGGTGTCGTACAAACTTGAAATTTGGCACGCTCAATCTTTAGGTCCCACAGAGCAAAAGTAAAAGGGTCGCAACTTGATTATTCAATTGTAATTGCAAACGTATGTGACTCCCTGTGTAAAGTAAATAATACCACACATCTGTACCGCACAACTGTGACATTTGGTATGAGCATTCTTTAGGTTGTAAATAGGAAAAGTAAAGCAGTCACAATTTGACTATTCAATACTATGTGCAAAATTAAGTGACCCCCTGTGTTATGTAACTTCCCAGTGTCATAAAAACGTGAAAGTTAGCACGACCTTTCTTTAAATACTGACTTGGAACAGTAAAGGGGTCGCAACTTGATCATTCGATTCTAAGAGCAAAAGTGAGCGACCCCCTATTTTATGTACCTAATCTAAATCTCTAACTTCCTGGGGTCGTACAAACTTGAAATTTGGCATGACCATTCTTTAGTTGCCACATAGGAAAAGTAAAGGTTTGTAATTGTTTGTTCAATTCTTAGTACAGAAGTAAGTGACCCCCTATGTTATGTAACTAATAACACACATCTGAACCGCACAAACATGAAATTTGCCACAACCATTCTTTACATCCTAAATAGGAAAAGTAAAGGGGTCACAACTTCAATATTCAATTCAAAGCGTGAGAAACTGCAAAAATCTGCTATACATGGGATAGTTGCTTTCTCAGAAACCGTAAAGCCTATGGAAATGATTTGTATGCTGAGGAGAATCTATCTCTCCTCTATTTGTATATACTGAGGACAATCTAACTGACCTCTGTGTGCATGTTAAAAGGCTGTAAAGTATTTAGGGAAGCAGCCACGGACTGCATGGATGGAGCATGGCTTCTTAGGCTAAGAAAGGGCTGCAATCCCCAGTCTGGGGTTAAATCTGAATAAAAAGCGGCTTAACATTTAAGGGTAAAAAGTGAGCAGAGTGAGAGGGATGGCACATTCTGCAGAGGGACATCGGTACATGCAGCCTGAGGAGAATCTAAAGCTCCACTGTGCGTATACATATTTTATTCTTGGTTCCTCTGAAGTAATCACAACTTCATAACATTTTCTGGGCGAACAAGACGTAAACACCTGTAATAAGTTAACTTGGGCAAAGCCGGCTATATCAGCTAGTGTCTACATAAAGCTGTATGAAGCAGTCACCAGCCATATCTCTGTATATACAGGTGAGAGGTGCAATAGGGTGTGTGGGGGATAGAGTGGGAAGAAGGGGGTCAGCTTTCCAAAGGAGCGTGAATAAGTAACGTAAATGGAGAAGAGTTAAATTGGGGAAGACGGAAGGCCTCCCTAAAAAGATGTGTTTTTAGGGTATGCTGGGTGCTGGGAATAAACCTGATTCTCTGGGTTAGCACATTGCACAGAACTGGTGCAGCTCTGGAAAAATCTTGCAGCCGGGAGTGGGAACTCAGCAGTTGGCACAGCATTGGAGTTGTGGGTCTGAATCCCACCCAGGGCCGGGCGTTGGGGGGGTAAACTGGGCAGTTGCCCCAAGCTCCTACTTCAGGTATTCCGCTGCCTGTTCATTGAAGCTAGTGAGCAGTCAGCTGATGAACACCATATTACAATGGAAGAGTATAGGCAGGGTGACCTACTGCTGGAGTACTGCCTTGTGTCTGGAATGGGACTCCTGGAGGGAAACAAGAGAGGACTCTAAAGTTTTTCATGGGATGATATGATAAAAGAGCTAAAGGGAGGGGAATTGAGGTTTTTACAAGGGACTGTATTTTTCGTTATGGGATTGTATTTTATATGTTGGCGCTGCAAGAGCAACTCCATTCTAGATGCAACCCTGATCTGTTGGCTTTTCGCAGTTCACTGTCAAAGCCCACAACGTGGTGACGATTGTACAATTCAAAGGCGTCCAACGTCATAGGAGGATAACTTAGAATGAACCAAGCAGCCCGACTCATCCACAGTTCTCTATCTGGGGTTTGCAGACGTCACCTGCGATCTCTGAATACATAGCGGTACTGTAATCACTTAGACTGTCTACAGAGCACCTGTCAGAGCTGGTATCTACTGCTACATGGTCACTTTATGAGGGTAATATTTGTCATTGCACAGCGGTCTTTATTCAGTACCACTAAACCTCAGTACTTCTGGAAGCGCTGGAAATTAGTGCTACAGATCTGATCGTACCACCTTCTATATTAACTGTATATCACAGTGTTGTTGATAATATAATTGAGCATTTGGGGCCCCATTTATAATTTTGCCCATCGCCGCACTCTGTCTAAGATCGGCCATGAATCGCAACTTTGCAACATCTGCAAACTGCTTGAGGAGTGTAATGATTTTCTCTCTTCCTCCAAATAAAAGCCCATATGATTGTCTATGAGATGGTTTACAGAGATAGATATTTCCAATACATGCTGGCAGATTTTCTGATGGCATACGAAGAAACTAGTTATTATGTTGCCAAAGCGGTCATACACTATGCCATCCTGTGTGCACGAGTAATTACAGTAGATCTGGCCATTATATGACTTGGAGCCCACAGAGGGGAAACTAGTGATAAATGCAGGCTTCATCTCCCTGAGCTCAGCTCTCGAAGGGGTGAAGATGAGCAGTCATGTCGGTCTGTTCTGGGTCTGGGTATAATCTTGTACAGAACAGGCAATGTCATAGGAATTATATATTTATTTTGACTACTTGTTAGACAAGGCTTGTTGAGATGTTATAAAGTAATTTTTGATAGTAGTGTCCCTTCCCTTGTTGAAATGGTAAAATCTGGCTAGAGAGCAGAGGGGAAGAAGGGAAGGACTCTATGACTATGTTGAGATGTCTATAACAAGGCTCCTCATGGGAAGTGCTGCACTAACCGTTAAGCTACAGTGTCGGCCAATCACAGCACTCGCTCAGTAATCTATGCAAATGAGCTGGTGCCAACAGCAATTTCTTGTCAATCAAATTCGCCTAACAATTCATTTTAGTTCGCCCTTTCTATGGGATTCGGCTCTTCAGCAGCGAGTGAGTCATTCTGTGTAGATATTTTAGATATTTTTCCATTCTCCTCTGGTAAGTATAAAACATGCGTCTCCCTAAGGTCAAAGTCTCTGCATCTAGTGGCGCATAAATACAGCAGAGATCTATGTTATCATTGGGTGGGCACATAAGGTCTGACTAGCAGCGCTTCGCCTGGTGCTTGAGGACGGTGAAACGGGCTTGAGGACTGTGAAACGGCCAGGCCACCCCAACCTTTTCCCACAGGCCGGGTGGCCAAGAGTAATATGATTTATTTATATAGCGCCATTGCAATCCACAACACTTTACAAGTCAGAGACAACATACACAAAATAAGATACAACATACAGTATCAACAATAGGAATGAGGGCCAGCTGGCAAGAGCTTACGGAATAAAAGGAAATAGCGGTAACGCACATGGTGTAAGAGCTTGTTCTGTGCAACCCTAGAAATAAGATAGGGGGCTCTACATCTATATATATAAAGGTGAAAGCCCTCACTGACTGACTGATTGACTGACTTGCCACTCATTGTCTAACTTACCGGTGTTGTGCAAATGTGAAATTTGGCACAAGCATTCTGAAGGTCCTATATAGGAAGAGTAAAGGGGTCGCAATTTCAATATTCAATTCTAAGTGCAAAAGTGACCTCTTATGTTATGTAATTTCCCGGTGTCGTACAAACGTGGAATTTGGCACGTACTTTCTTTATGTCCTACATAGGAAAAGTAAAGGGGTCACAACATGATTTATCAATTCTAAGTGCAAAAGTAAGAGAACCCCTATGTTATGTACCTAATCTAATTCTCTAATTTCCTGGTGTCGTACAAACTTGAAATTTGGCACGCTCAATCTTTAGGTCCCACAGAGCAAAAGTAAAAGGGTCGCAACTTGATTATTCAATTGTAATTGCAAACTTTTGTGACTCCCTGTGTAATGTAAATAATATCACACATCTGTACCGCACAAACGTGACATTTGGTATGAGCATTCTTTAGGTCGTAAATAGGAAAAGTAAAGCAGTCACAATTTGACTATTCAATACTATGTGCAAAATTAAGTGACCCCCTGTGTTATGTAACTTCCCAGTGTCATAAAAACGTGAAAGTTAGCACGACCTTTCTTTAAATACTGACTAGGAAAAGTAAAGGGGTCGCAACTTGATCATTCGATTCTAAGAGCAAAAGTGAGCGACCCCCTATTTTATGTACCTAATCTAAATCTCTAACTTCCTGGGGTCGTACAAACTTGAAATTTGGCATGACCATTCTTTAGTTGCCACATAGGAAAAGTAAAGGTTTGTAATTGTTTGTTCAATTCTTAGTACAGAAGTAAGTGACCCCCTATGTTATGTAACTAATAACACACATCTGAACCGCACAAACATGAAATATGCCACAACCATTCTTTGCATCCTAAATAGGAAAAGTAAAGGGGTCACAACTTCAATATTCAATTCAAAGCGTGAGAAACTGCAAAAATCTGCTATACATGGGATAGTTGCTTTCTCAGAAACCGTAAAGCCTATGGAAATGATTTGTATGCTGAGGAGAATCTATCTCTCCTCTATTTGTATATACTGAGGACAATCTAACTGACCTCTGTGTGCATGTTAAAAGGCTGTAAAGTATTTAGGGAAGCAGCCACGGACTGCATGGATGGAGCATGGCTTCTTAGGCTAAGAAAGGGCTGCAATCCCCAGTCTGGGGTTAAATCTGAATAAAAAGCGGCTTAACATTTAAGGGTAAAAAGTGAGCAGAGTGAAAGGGATGGCACATTCTGCAGAGGGACATCGGTACATGCAGCCTGAGGAGAATCTAAACCTCCACTGTGCGTATACATATTTTATTCTTGGTTCCTCTGAAGTAATCACGACTTCATAACATTTTCTGGGCGAACAAGACGTAAACACCTGTAATAAGTTAACTTGGGCAAAGCCGGCTATATCAGCTAGTGTCTACATAAAGCTGTATGAAGCAGTCACCAGCCATATCTCTGTATATACAGGTGAGAGGTGCAATAGGGTGTGTGGGGGATAGAGTGGGAAGAAGGGGGTCAGCTTTCCAAAGGAGCGTGAATAAGTAACGTAAATGGAGAAGAGTTAAATTGGGGAAGACGGAAGGCCTCCCTAAAAACATGTGTTTTTAGGGTATGCTGGGTGCTGGGAATAAACCTGATTCTCTGGGTTAGCACATTGCACAGAACTGGTGCAGCTCTGGAAAAATCTTGCAGCCGGGAGTGGGAACTCAGCAGTTGGCACAGCATTGGAGTTGTGGGTCTGAATCCCACCCAGGGCGGGGCGTTGGGGGGATAAACTGGGCAGTTGCCCCAAGCTCCTACTTCAGGTATTCCGCTGCCTGTTCATTGAAGCTAGTGAGCAGTCAGCTGATGAACACCATATTACAATGGAAGAGTATAGGCAGGGTGACCTACTGCTGGAGTACTGCCTTGTGTCTGGAATGGGACTCCTGGAGGGAAACAAGAGAGGACTCTAAAGTTTTTCATGGGATGATATGATAAAAGAGCTAAAGGGAGGGGAATTGAGGTTTTTACAAGGGACTGTATTTTTCGTTATGGGATTGTATTTTATATGTTGGCGCTGCAAGTGCAACTCCATTCTAGATGCAACCCTGATCTGTTGGCTTTTCGCAGTTCACTGTCAAAGCCCACAACGTGGTGACGATTGTACAATTCAAAGGCGTCCAACGTCATAGGAGGATAACTTAGAATGAACCAAGCAGCCCGACTCATCCACAGTTCTCTATCTGGGGTTTGCAGACGTCACCTGCGATCTCTGAATACATAGCGGTACTGTAATCACTTAGACTGTCTACAGAGCACCTGTCAGAGCTGGTATCTACTGCTACATGGTCACTTTATGAGGGTAATATTTGTCATTGCACAGCGGTCTTTATTCAGTACCACTAAACCTCAGTACTTCTGGAAGCGCTGGAAATTAGTGCTACAGATCTGATCGTACCACCTTCTATATTAACTGAATATCACAGTGTTGTTGATACTATAATTGAGCATTTGGGGCCCCATTTATAATTTTGCCCATCGCCGCACTCTGTCTAAGATCGGCCATGAATCGCAACTTTGCAACATCTGCAAACTGCTTGAGGAGTGTAATGATTTTCTCTCTTCCTCCAAATAAAAGCCCATATGATTGTCTATGAGATGGTTTACAGAGATAGATTTTTCCAATACATGCTGGCAGATTTTCTGATGGCATACGAAGAAACTAGTTATTATGTTGCCAAAGCGATCATACACTATGCCATCCTGTGTGCACGAGTAATTACAGTAGATCTGGCCATTATATGACTTGGAGCCCACAGAGGGGAAACTAGTGATAAATGCAGGCTTCATCTCCCTGAGCTCAGCTCTCGAAGGGGTGAAGATGAGCAGTCATGTCGGTCTGTTCTGGGTCTGGGTATAATCTTGTACAGAACAGGCAATGTCATAGGAATTATATATTTATTTTGACTACTTGTTAGACAAGGCTTGTTGAGATGTTATAAAGTAATTTTTGATAGTAGTGTCCCTTCCCTTGTTGAAATGGTAAAATCTGGCTAGAGAGCAGAGGGGAAGAAGGGAAGGACTCTATGACTATGTTGAGATGTCTATAACAAGGCTCCTCATGGGAAGTGCTGCACTAACCGTTAAGCTACAGTGTCGGCCAATCACAGCACTCGCTCAGTAATCTATGCAAATGAGCTGGTGCCAACAGCAATTTCTTGTCAATCAAATTCGCCTAACAATTCATTTTAGTTCGCCCTTTCTATGGGATTCGGCTCTTCAGCAGCGAGTGAGTCATTCTGTGTAGATATTTTAGATATTTTTCCATTCTCCTCTGGTAAGTATAAAACATGCGTCTCCCTAAGGTCAAAGTCTCTGCATCTAGTGGCGCATAAATACAGCAGAGATCTATGTTATCATTGGGTGGGCACATAAGGTCTGACTAGCAGCGCTTCGCCTGGTGCTTGAGGATGGTGAAACGGGCTTGAGGACCGTGAAACGGCCAGGCCACCCCAACCTTTTCCCACAGGCCGGGAGGCCAAGAGTAATATGATTTATTTATATAGCGCCATTGTAATCCACAACACTTTACAAGTCAGAGACAACATACACAAAATAAGATACAACATACAGTATCAACAATAGGAATGAGGGCCAGCTGGCAAGAGCTTACGGAATAAAAGGAAATAGCGGTAACGCACATGGTGTAAGAGCTTGTTCTGTGCAACCCTAGAAATAAGATAGGGGGCTCTACATCTATATATATAAAGGTGAAAGCCCTCACTGACTGACTGATTGACTGACTTGCCACTCATTGTCTAACTTACCGGTGTTGTGCAAATGTGAAATTTGGCACAAGCATTCTGAAGGTCCTATATAGGAAGAGTAAAGGGGTCGCAACTTCAATATTCAATTCTAAGTGCAAAAGTGACCTCTTATGTTATGTAATTTCCCGGTGTCGTACAAACGTGGAATTCGGCACAAGCTTTCTTTATGTCCTACATAGGAAAAGTAAAGGGGTCACAACATGGTTTATCAATTCTAAGTGCAAAAGTAAGAGAACCCCTATGTTATGTACTTAATCTAATTCTCTAATTTCCTGGTGTCGTACAAACTTGAAATTTGGCACGCTCAATCTTTAGGTCCCACAGAGCAAAAGTAAAAGGGTCGCAACTTGATTATTCAATTGTAATTGCAAACGTATGTGACTCCCTGTGTAAAGTAAATAATACCACACATCTGTACCGCACAACTGTGACATTTGGTATGAGCATTCTTTAGGTTGTAAATAGGAAAAGTAAAGCAGTCACAATTTGACTATTCAATACTATGTGCAAAATTAAGTGACCCCCTGTGTTATGTAACTTCCCAGTGTCATAAAAACGTGAAAGTTAGCACGACCTTTCTTTAAATACTGACTAGGAACAGTAAAGGGGTCGCAACTTGATCATTCGATTCTAAGAGCAAAAGTGAGCGACCCCCTATTTTATGTAGCTAATCTAAATCTCTAACTTCCTGGGGTCGTACAAACTTGAAATTTGGCATGACCATTCTTTAGTTGCCACATAGGAAAAGTAAAGGTTTGTAATTGTTTGTTCAATTCTTAGTACAGAAGTAAGTGACCCCCTATGTTATGTAACTAATAACACACATCTGAACCGCACAAACATGAAATTTGCCACAACCATTCTTTACATCCTAAATAGGAAAAGTAAAGGGGTCACAACTTCAATATTCAATTCAAAGCGTGAGAAACTGCAAAAATCTGCTATACATGGGATAGTTGCTTTCTCAGAAACCGTAAAGCCTATGGAAATGATTTGTATGCTGAGGAGAATCTATCTCTCCTCTATTTGTATATACTGAGGACAATCTAACTGACCTCTGTGTGCATGTTAAAAGGCTGTAAAGTATTTAGGGAAGCAGCCACGGACTGCATGGATGGAGCATGGCTTCTTAGGCTAAGAAAGGGCTGCAATCCCCAGTCTGGGGTTAAATCTGAATAAAAAGCGGCTTAACATTTAAGGGTAAAAAGTGAGCAGAGTGAGAGGGATGGCACATTCTGCAGAGGGACATCGGTACATGCAGCCTGAGGAGAATCTAAAGCTCCACTGTGCGTATACATATTTTATTCTTGGTTCCTCTGAAGTAATCACAACTTCATAACATTTTCTGGGCGAACAAGACGTAAACACCTGTAATAAGTTAACTTGGGCAAAGCCGGCTATATCAGCTAGTGTCTACATAAAGCTGTATGAAGCAGTCACCAGCCATATCTCTGTATATACAGGTGAGAGGTGCAATAGGGTGTGTGGGGGATAGAGTGGGAAGAAGGGGGTCAGCTTTCCAAAGGAGCGTGAATAAGTAACGTAAATGGAGAAGAGTTAAATTGGGGAAGACGGAAGGCCTCCCTAAAAAGATGTGTTTTTAGGGTATGCTGGGTGCTGGGAATAAACCTGATTCTCTGGGTTAGCACATTGCACAGAACTGGTGCAGCTCTGGAAAAATCTTGCAGCCGGGAGTGGGAACTCAGCAGTTGGCACAGCATTGGAGTTGTGGGTCTGAATCCCACCCAGGGCCGGGCGTTGGGGGGGTAAACTGGGCAGTTGCCCCAAGCTCCTACTTCAGGTATTCCGCTGCCTGTTCATTGAAGCTAGTGAGCAGTCAGCTGATGAACACCATATTACAATGGAAGAGTATAGGCAGGGTGACCTACTGCTGGAGTACTGCCTTGTGTCTGGAATGGGACTCCTGGAGGGAAACAAGAGAGGACTCTAAAGTTTTTCATGGGATGATATGATAAAAGAGCTAAAGGGAGGGGAATTGAGGTTTTTACAAGGGACTGTATTTTTCGTTATGGGATTGTATTTTATATGTTGGCGCTGCAAGAGCAACTCCATTCTAGATGCAACCCTGATCTGTTGGCTTTTCGCAGTTCACTGTCAAAGCCCACAACGTGGTGACGATTGTACAATTCAAAGGCGTCCAACGTCATAGGAGGATAACTTAGAATGAACCAAGCAGCCCGACTCATCCACAGTTCTCTATCTGGGGTTTGCAGACGTCACCTGCGATCTCTGAATACATAGCGGTACTGTAATCACTTAGACTGTCTACAGAGCACCTGTCAGAGCTGGTATCTACTGCTACATGGTCACTTTATGAGGGTAATATTTGTCATTGCACAGCGGTCTTTATTCAGTACCACTAAACCTCAGTACTTCTGGAAGCGCTGGAAATTAGTGCTACAGATCTGATCGTACCACCTTCTATATTAACTGTATATCACAGTGTTGTTGATAATATAATTGAGCATTTGGGGCCCCATTTATAATTTTGCCCATCGCCGCACTCTGTCTAAGATCGGCCATGAATCGCAACTTTGCAACATCTGCAAACTGCTTAAGGAGTGTAATGATTTTCTCTCTTCCTCCAAATAAAAGCCCATATGATTGTCTATGAGATGGTTTACAGAGATAGATATTTCCAATACATGCTGGCAGATTTTCTGATGGCATACGAAGAAACTAGTTATTATGTTGCCAAAGCGGTCATACACTATGCCATCCTGTGTGCACGAGTAATTACAGTAGATCTGGCCATTATATGACTTGGAGCCCACAGAGGGGAAACTAGTGATAAATGCAGGCTTCATCTCCCTGAGCTCAGCTCTCGAAGGGGTGAAGATGAGCAGTCATGTCGGTCTGTTCTGGGTCTGGGTATAATCTTGTACAGAACAGGCAATGTCATAGGAATTATATATTTATTTTGACTACTTGTTAGACAAGGCTTGTTGAGATGTTATAAAGTAATTTTTGATAGTAGTGTCCCTTCCCTTGTTGAAATGGTAAAATCTGGCTAGAGAGCAGAGGGGAAGAAGGGAAGGACTCTATGACTATGTTGAGATGTCTATAACAAGGCTCCTCATGGGAAGTGCTGCACTAACCGTTAAGCTACAGTGTCGGCCAATCACAGCACTCGCTCAGTAATCTATGCAAATGAGCTGGTGCCAACAGCAATTTCTTGTCAATCAAATTTGCCTAACAATTCATTTTAGTTCGCCCTTTCTATGGGATTCGGCTCTTCAGCAGCGAGTGAGTCATTCTGTGTAGATATTTTAGATATTTTTCCATTCTCCTCTGGTAAGTATAAAACATGCGTCTCCCTAAGGTCAAAGTCTCTGCATCTAGTGGCGCATAAATACAGCAGAGATCTATGTTATCATTGGGTGGGCACATAAGGTCTGACTAGCAGCGCTTCGCCTTGTGCTTGAGGACTGTGAAACGGGCTTGAGGACTGTGAAACAGCCAGGCCACCCCAACCTTTTCCCACAGGCCGGGTGGCCAAGAGTCATATGATTTATTTATATAGCGCCATTGTAATCCACAACACTTTACAAGTCAGAGACAACATACACAAAATAAGATACAACATACAGTATCAACAATAGGAATGAGGGCCAGCTGGCAAGAGCTTACGGAATAAAAGGAAATAGCGGTAACGCACATGGTGTAAGAGCTTGTTCTGTGCAACCCTGGAAATAAGATAGGGGGCTCTACATCTATATATATAAAGGTGAAAGCCCTCACTGACTGACTGATTGACTGACTTGCCACTCATTGTCTAACTTACCGGTGTTGTGCAAATGTGAAATTTGGCACAAGCATTCTTAAGGTCCTATATAGGAAGAGTAAAGGGGTCGCAACTTCACTATTCAATTCTAAGTGCAAAAGTGACCTCTTATGTTATGTAATTTCCCGGTGTCGTACAAACGTGGAATTCGGCACAAGCTTTCTTTATGTCCTACATAGGAAAAGTAAAGGGCTCACAACATGATTTATCAATTCTAAGTGCAAAAGTAAGAGAACCCCTATGTTATGTACTAGAGATGAGCGAACGTACTCGTCCGAGCTTGATATTCGTGCGAATATTACGGTGTTCGGGATGCTCGTTACTCGTAACGAGTACCACGCGGTGTTCCGGTTACTTTCAGTTTCCTCTCTGAGACGTTAGCGCGCTTTTCTGGCCAATTGAAAGACAGGGAAGGCATTACAACTTCCCCCTGTGACGTTCAAGCCCTATACCACCCCCCTGCTGTGAGTGGCTGGGGCGATCAGATGTCACCCGAGTATAAAAGTCGGCCCCTCCCGCGGCTCGGCTCAGATGCCGTGTGAGTTTGTGAGGGAAAGTGCTGTTCTATTGGAGTTGCTGTAGGGAGAGTGTTTGTAGTGAGTGTAGGCTTCAAGAACCCCAACGGTCCTTCTTAGGGCCACATCTACGTGTGTGCAGGCTGCTGTTAGCAGTGGAAAATTTTTATTTTTATTTTCTCAAAATCGGCAGTGCAGAGCATTGCACCCGGTATTAGGGACAGAAGTGGTGCTTAGGCAGGGAGAGTGTTAGGAGTGAGTGTAGCCTTCAAGAACCCCAACGGTCCTTCTTAGGGCCACATCTACGTGTGTGCAGGCTGCTGTTAGCAGTGGAAATTTTTTTATTTTTTTTTCTCAAAATCGGCAGTGCAGAGCATTGCACCCGATATTAGGGACAGAAGTGGTGCTTAGGCAGGGAGAGTGTTAGGAGTGAGTGTAGCCTTCAAGAACCTCAACGGTCCTTTCTAGGGCCAAATTTAACCGTGTGCAGTACTGTGCTGGCTGCTGTTAGCAGTGTTGCATATTTTTTTTTTTCAAAAAATCGTCTGTGTAGAGCATTGCACCCTCCATTGATACTACAGGGACAGAATTGTGTAGGCAGGGCCACAACACAGTTATTGTTCATTGAATATCCGCAGTGGGGCCCTCCCTTTGCAAAAAAGCGATTTAATTATATTTGGCCTGCCTGTGTTAGTCCTAAGGTCTCCGTGTACGTGTGTGTTGCGTGGAGAACGTACAAAAATCAAACGCAACCAGCTACGGTTTACTGCAGGCTTGCGCCATTGTCTTTCCTGACTGGCAAATACCTGCTCTGCCAGAGTTAATAACTCTGCTACACTAAAGTTGTGTGACACTTTTTCAGGGCCACACCACAGTTATTAAACGTATTGTTCATTGAATATCCGCAGTGGGGCCCTCCCTTTGCAAAAAAGCGAATTCAATTAATTATATTTGGCCTGCCTGTGTCAGTCCTAAGGTCTCCGTGTACATGTGTGCTGCGTGGAGAACGTACAAAAATCAGACGCAACCAGCTACGGTTGAGTGCAGCCTTGCACCAATTTCTTTCCTGCCTGGGAAATCAAATCACTGGTAATACAGCATGCTGAGGGGTAGGAGTAGGCCTAAAGGATGTGGACGCGGCCGAGGACGCGGAGGGCCAAGTGAGGGTGTGGGCACAGGCCGAGCCAGTGCGGTGGCCAGGGGTAGAGGCAGGGCCAGACCGAATAATCCACCAACTGTTTCCCAAAGCGCCAGCTCGCGCCATGCCACCCTGCACAGGTCAAGGTGCTCTACGGTGTGGCAGTTTTTCACAGAGACGCCTGACGACCGACGAACAGTGGTGTGCAACCTTTGTCGCGCCAAGATCAGCTGGGGAGGCACCACCAACAGCATGCGCAGGCATATGATGGCCAAGCACCCCACAAGGTGGGACGATGCCCGTTCACCGCCTCCGGTTTGCACCACTGCCTCTCCCCCTGTGCCCCAACCTGCCACTGAGATCCAATCCCCCTCTGAGGACACAGGCACTACCGTCTCCTGGCCTGCACCCACACCATCACCTCCGCTGTCCTCGGCCCCATCCAGCAATGGCTCTCAGCGCAGCGTCCAGACGTCGCTAGTGCCACTGTTTGAGCGCAAGCGCAAGTACGACGCCACGCACCTGCACGCTCAAGCGTTAAACGTGCACATTGCAAAATTGATCAGCCTAGAGATGCTGCCGTATAGGCTTGTGGAAAACGGAGGCTTTCAAAAGCATGATGGCGGCGGCTGCCCCGCGCTACTCGGTTCCCAGTCGCCACTACTTTTCCCGATGTGCCGTCCCAGGCCTGCACGACCACGTCTCCCGCAACATTGTACGCGCCCTCACCAACGCGGTTACTGCCAAGGTCCACTTAACAACGGACACGTGGACAAGCACAGGCGGGCAGGGCCACTATATCTCCCTGACGGCACATTGGGTGAATTTAGTGGAGGCTGGGACAGAGTCAGAGCCTGGGACCGCTCACGTCCTACCCACCCCCAGAATTGCGGGCCACAGCTCGGTGGTGGTATCTGCGGCGGTGTATGCTTCCTCCACTAAAGCACCTTCCTCCTCCTCCTCCTCCTCCAACGCAACCTCTGTCTCGCAATCAAGATGTGTCAGCAGCACGTCGCTAGCAGTCGGTGTCACGCGGCGTGGCAGCACAGCGGTGGGCAAGCGTCAGCAGGCCGTGCTGAAACTACTCAGCTTAGGAGAGAAGAGGCACACGGCCCACGAACTGCTGCAGGGTCTGACAGAGCAGACCGACCGCTGGCTTGCGCCGCTGAGCCTCCAACCGGGCATGGTCGTGTGTGACAACGGCCGTAAGCTGGTGGCGGCTCTGCAGCTCGGCAGCCTCACGCACGTGCCATGCCAGGCCCATGTCTTTAATTTGGTGGTTCAGCGCTTTCTGAAAAGCTACCCCCACTTGTCATACCTGCTCGGAAAGGTGCGCCAGCTCTGCGCACATTTCCGCAAATCCCACACGCACGCTGCCACCCTGCGGACACTGCAACATAGGTTTAATCTGCCAGTGCACCGACTGCTGTGCGACGTGCCCACACAGTGGAACTCTACGCTCCACATGTTGGCCAGACTCTATGAGCAGCGTAGAGCTATAGTGGAATACCAACTCCAACTTGCGCGGCGCAGTGGGAGTCAGCCTCCTCAATTATTTACAGAAGAGTGGCCCTGGTTGGCAGCCATCTGCCAGGTCCTTGGAACATTTGAGGAGTCTACCCAGGTGGTGAGCGGCGATGCTGCAATCATTAGCGTCACCATTCCTCTGCTATGCATCTTGAGAAGTTCCCTGCAAAGCATAAAGGCAGACGCTTTGCGCTCGGAAACAGAGCCGGGGGAAGACAGTATGTCGCTGGATAGTCAGAGCACCCGCCTGTCTATATCTCAGCGCGTTGAGGAGGAGGAGGAGCATGAGGAGGATGAGGAGGAGGGGGAAGAGACAGCTTGGCCCAATGCTGAGGGTACAGATGCTGCTGGGCTGTCATCCTTTCAGCGTGTATGGCCTGAGGAGGAGGAAGAGGAGGAGGATCCTGAAAGTGATCTTCCTAGTGAAGACAGCCATGTGTTGCGTACAGGTACCCTGGCACACATGGCTGACTTCATGTTAGGATGCCTTTCGCGTGACCCTCGCGTTGCACGCATTCTGGCCACTACGGATTACTGGGTGTACACACTGCTCGATCCACGGTATAAGGAGAGCCTTTGCACTCTCATTCCCGAAGAGGAAAGGGGTTCGAGAATGATGCTATACCACGGGGCGCTGGTGGACAAACTGATGGTAAACTTCCCATCCGACAGCGCTAGTGGCAGAAGGCGCAGTTCCGAGGGCCAGGTAGCAGGGGAGGCGCAGAGATCAGGCAGCATGTACAGTGCAGGCAGGAAACATTATCCAAGGCCTTTGCCAGCATTATGGCTCCCCAGCAAGACTGTGTCACCGCTCCCCAGTCAAGGCTGAGTCGGCGGGACCACTGTAAAAGGATGGTGAGGGAGTACGTAGCCGATCGCACGACCGTCCTCCGTGACGCCTCTGCCCCCTACAACTACTGGGTGTCGAAGCTGGACACGTGGCCTGAACTCGCGCTGTATGCTCTGGAGGTGCTTGCTTGTCCTGCGGCTAGCGTCTTGTCAGAGAGTGTGTTTAGTGTGGCTGGGGGAATCATCACGGATAAGCGTACCCACCTGTCAACCGACAGTGCCGACAGGCTTACACTCATCAAGATGAACAAAGCCTGGATTTCCCCAGACTTCTCTTCTCCACCAGCGGACAGCAGCGATACGTAAGCAATACGTAGGCTGCACCCGCGGATGGAAGCTACGTTCTCTCTCACCATCCAAAACGGGGACATTTCTGCTTCATCAATCTGTGTCTAATATTCCTCCTCCTCCTCCTGCTCCTCCTCTTGAAACCTCACGTAATCACGCTGAACGGGCAATTTTTCTTAGGGCCACAAGGCTCACTCATATAATTTTTCTAAACAATTTTTATATGTTTCAATGCTCTTAAAAGCGTTGAAACTTTAACTTGAACCAATTTTTCGTTAAACTGGGCTGCCTCCAGGCCTAGTTACCACTTAAGCCACATTAACCAAAGCGATTAATGGGTTTCACCTGCCCTCTTGGTTGGCCATGGCCAATTTTTTTGATGTACATTAGTACTGTTGATACAGCAATTTTTGTGGGCCCTCGCCTACAGTGTAATCAAATGAATTTTTAGCCCACCTGCATTACAGCTGATGTTACATCCGCTGTGTTGGGCAATGCAATGGGATATTTTTGTGTATCGCCGGTGGGTTCCAGGGAGCCACCCATGCTGTAGGTGCACACGGAGTTTAACCTACATCTGTCCACTTGTAAAGAACCCCAGTCTGACTGGGGCATGCAGTGTGGGCCGAAGCCCACCTGTATTAAGCACGACATTACTACCTCAGCTGTGTTGGGCAATGCAATGGGATATTTCTATGTACCGCCGGTGGCTTCCTGGCACCCACCCATGCTGTGGGTCCACAGGGAATTATAAATGCATCTGTTTCCACTTGTAAAGAACCCCAGTCTGACTGGGGCATGCAGTGTGGGCCGAAGCCCACCTGCATTAAACATGACATTACTACCTCAGCTGTGATGGGCACTGCAATGGGATATTTTTATGTACCGCCGGTGGGTTCCAGGGAGCCACCCATGCTGTCGGTCCACAGGGACTTCACAATAGGGAGTTGTACCTGCCTGTGTCTATGAATTAAAAAGCCCGGTCTGACTGGGGCATGCAGACACCTTGACAGAATGAATAGTGTGTGGCACATAGGTTCCCCATTGCTATGCCCATGTGTGCAGCTCCTGATGGCGGTGGCACAGGATTCTATTTCTCATTGCTTCTGTACAGCATTGTGGGCTATCGCCCCGCCCCTTTTAAAGAGGGTCGCTGCCTAGCCGTGCCAACCCTCTGCAGTGTGTGCCTGCGGTTCCTCCTCATGGCAGACGCACTTCTAAATAGACATGAGTGTGGCGTGGCATGAGGGCAGCTGAAGGCTGCGCAGGGACACTTTGGTGTGCGCTGTGGGGGGGAGGGGGGGCGGTTGGGCAGCATGTAAGCCAGGAGAAGTGGCAGTGGAGTGTCATGCAGGCAGTGATTGTGCTTTGTTGGAGGTAGTGTGGTGCTTAGCTAAGGTATGCATTGCTAATGAGGGCTTTTCAGAAGTAAAAGTTGTTGGGAGGGGGGGGCCCCACTCTTGCCGCTATTGTGGCTTAATAGTGGGACCTGTGAACTTGAGATGCAGCCCTACATGTAGCCCCTCGCCTGCCCTGTCCATTGCTGTGTCGTTCCCATCACTTTCTTGAATTGCCCAGATTTTCACACATGAAAACCTTAGCGAGCATCGGCGAAATACAAAAATGCTCGGGTCGCCCATTGACTTCAATGGGGTTCGTTACTCGAAACGGACCCTCGAGCATCGCGGTAATTTCGTCCCGAGTAACGAGCACCCGAGCATTTTGGTGCTCGCTCATCTCTATTATGTACCTAATCTAATTCTCTAATTTCCTGGTGTCGTACAAACTTGAAATTTGGCACGCTCAATCTTAAGGTCCCACAGAGCAAAAGTAAAAGGGTTGCAACTTGATTATTCAATTGTAATTGCAAACGTATGTGACTCCCTATGTAATGTAAATAATACCACACATCTGTACCGCACAAACGTGACATTTGGTATGAGCATTCTTTAGGTTGTAAATAGGAAAAGTAAAGCAGTCACAATTTGACTATTCAATACTATGTGCAAAGTTAAGTGACCCCCTGTGTTATGTAACTTCCCAGTGTCATAAAAACGTGAAAGTTAGCACGACCTTTCTTTAAATACTGACTAGGAAAAGTAAAGGGGTCGCAACTTGATCATTCGATTCTAAGAGCAAAAGTGAGCGACCCCCTATTTTATGTACCTAATCTAAATCTCTAACTTCCTGGGGTCGTACAAACTTGAAATTTGGCATGACCATTCTTTAGTTGCCACATAGGAAAAGTAAAGGTTTGTAATTGTTTGTTCAATTCTTAGTACAGAAGTAAGTGACCCCCTATGTTATGTAACTAATAACACACATCTGAACCGCACAAACATGAAATTTGCCACAACCATTCTTTACATCCTAAATAGGAAAAGTAAAGGGGTCACAACTTCAATATTCAATTCAAAGCGTGAGAAACTGCAAAAATCTGCTATACATGGGATAGTTGCTTTCTCAGAAACCGTAAAGCCTATGGAAATGATTTGTATGCTGAGGAGAATCTATCTCTCCTCTATTTGTATATACTGAGGACAATCTAACTGACCTCTGTGTGCATGTTAAAAGGCTGTAAAGTATTTAGGGAAGCAGCCACGGACTGCATGGATGGAGCATGGCTTCTTAGGCTAAGAAAGGGCTGCAATCCCCAGTCTGGGGTTAAATCTGAATAAAAAGCGGCTTAACATTTAAAGGGGTTGTCCCGCGGCAGCAAGTGGGTCTATACACTACTGTATGGCCATAATAATGCACTTTGTAATGTACATTGTGCATTAATTATGAGCCATACAGAAGTTATCAAAAGTTTTATACTTACCTGCTCCGTTGCTGGCGTCCTCGTCTCCATGGTGCCGACTAATTTTCGGCCTCCGATGGCCAAATTAGCCGCGCTTGCGCAGTCCGGGTCTTCTGCAGTCTTCTATGGGGCCGCTCGTGTAGAATGCCGACTCCGTGTAGCTCCGCCCCGTCACGTGCCGATTCCAGCCAATCAGGAGGCTGGAATCGGCAATGGACCGCACAGAAGCCCTGCGGTCCACGGAGACAGAGGATCCCGGCGGCCATCTTCAGCAGGTAAGTATGAAGACGCCGGACCGCCGGGATTCAGGTAAGCGCTGTGCGGGTTGTTTTTTTTAACCCCTGCATCGGGGTTGTCTCGCGCCGAACGGGGGGGGGGGGGGGTTAAAAAAAAAAAAAAACCCGTTTCGGCGCGGGACAACCCCTTTAAGGGTAAAAAGTGAGCAGAGTGAGAGGGATGGCACATTCTGCAGAGGGACATCGGTACATGCAGCCTGAGGAGAATCTAAAGCTCCACTGTGCGTATACATATTTTATTCTTGGTTCCTCTGAAGTAATCACGACTTCATAACATTTTCTGGGCGAACAAGACGTAAACACCTGTAATAAGTTAACTTGGGCAAAGCCGGCTATATCAGCTAGTGTCTACATAAAGCTGTATGAAGCAGTCACCAGCCCTATCTCTGTATATACAGGTGAGAGGTGCAATAGGGTGTGTGGGGGATAGAGTGGGAAGAAGGGGGTCAGCTTTCCAAAGGAGCGTGAATAAGTAACGTAAATGGAGAAGAGTTAAATTGGGGAAGACGGAAGGCCTCCCTAAAAAGATGTGTTTTTAGGGTATGCTGGGTGCTGGGAATAAACCTGATTCTCTGGGTTAGCACATTGCACAGAACTGGTGCAGCTCTGGAAAAATCTTGCAGCCGGGAGTGGGAACTCAGCAGTTGGCACAGCATTGGAGTTGTGGGTCTGAATCCCACCCAGGGCCGGGCGTTGGGGGGGTAAACTGGGCAGTTGCCCCAAGCTCCTACTTCAGGTATTCCGCTGCCTGTTCATTGAAGCTAGTGAGCAGTCAGCTGATGAACACCATATTACAATGGAAGAGTATAGGCAGGGTGACCTACTGCTGGAGTACTGCCTTGTGTCTGGAATGGGACTCCTGGAGGGAAACAAGAGAGGACTCTAAAGTTTTTCATGGGATGATATGATAAAAGAGCTAAAGGGAGGGGAATTGAGGTTTTTACAAGGGACTGTATTTTTCGTTATGGGATTGTATTTTATATGTTGGCGCTGCAAGAGCAACTCCATTCTAGATGCAACCCTGATCTGTTGGCTTTTCGCAGTTCACTGTCAAAGCCCACAACGTGGTGACGATTGTACAATTCAAAGGCGTCCATCGTCATAGGAGGATAACTTAGAATGAACCAAGCAGCCCGACTCATCCACAGTTCTCTATCTGGGGTTTGCAGACGTCACCTGCGATCTCTGAATACATAGCGGTACTGTAATCACTTAGACTGTCTACAGAGCACATGTCAGAGCTGGTATCTACTGCTACATGGTCACTTTATGAGGGTAATATTTGTCATTGCACAGCGGTCTTTATTCAGTACCACTAAACCTCAGTACTTCCTGGAAGCGCTGGAAATTAGTGCTACAGATCTGATCGTACCACCTTCTATATTAACTGTATATCACAGTGTTGTTGATAATATAATTGAGCATTTGGGGCCCCATTTATAATTTTGCCCATCACCGCACTCTGTCTAAGATTGGCCATGAATCGCAACTTTGCAACATCTGCAAACTGCTTGAGGAGTGTAATGATTTTCTCTCTTCCTCCAAATAAAAGCCCATATGATTGTCTATGAGATGGTTTACAGAGATAGATATTTCCAATACATGCTGGCAGATTTTCTGATGGCATACGAAGAAACTAGTTATTATGTTGCCAAAGCGGTCATACACTATGCCATCCTGTGTGCACGAGTAATTACATAGATCTGGCCATTATATGACTTGGAGCCCACAGAGGGGAAACTGGTGATAAATGCAGGCTTCATCTCCCTGAGCTCAGCTCTCGAAGGGGTGAAGATGAGCAGTCATGTCGGTCTGTTCTGGGTCTGGGTATAATCTTGTACAGAACAGGCAATGTCATAGGAATTATATATTTATTTTGACTACTTGTTAGACAAGGCTTGTTGAGATGTTATAAAGTAATTTTTGATAGTAGTGTCCCTTCCCTTGTTGAAATGGTAAAATCTGGCTTGAGAGCAGAGGGGAAGAAGGGAAGGACTCTATGACTATGTTGAGATGTCTATAACAAGGCTCCTCATGGGAAGTGCTGCACTAACCATTAAGCTACAGTGTCGGCCAATCACAGCACTCGCTCAGTAATCTATGCAAATGAGCTGGTGCCAACAGCAATTTCTTGTCAATCAAATTCGCCTAACAATTCATTTTAGTTCGCCCTTTCTATGGGATTCGGCTCTTCAGCAGCGAGTGAGTCATTCTGTGTAGATATTTTAGATATTTTTCCATTCTCCTCTGGTAAGTATAAAACATGCGTCTCCCTAAGGTCAAAGTCTCTGCATCTAGTGGCGCATAAATACAGCAGAGATCTATGTTATCATTGGGTGGGCACATAAGGTCTGACTAGCAGCGCTTCGCCTGGTGCTTGAGGACGGTGAAACGGGCTTGAGGACTGTGAAACGGCCAGGCCACCCCAACCTTTTCCCACTGGCCGGGTGGCCAAGAGTCATATGATTTATTTATATAGCGCCATTGTAATCCACAACACTTTACAAGTCAGAGACAACATACACAAAATAAGATACAACATACAGTATCAACAATAGGAATGAGGGCCAGCTGGCAAGAGCTTACGGAATAAAAGGAAATAGCGGTAACGCACATGGTGTAAGAGCTTGTTCTGTGCAACCCTGGAAATAAGATAGGGGGCTCTACATCTATATATATAAAGGTGAAAGCCCTCACTGACTGACTGATTGACTGACTTGCCACTCATTGTCTAACTTACCGGTGTTGTGCAAATGTGAAATTTGGCACAAGCATTCTTAAGGTCCTATATAGGAAGAGTAAAGGGGTCGCAACTTCAATATTCAATTCTAAGTGCAAAAGTGACCTCTTATGTTATGTAATTTCCCGGTGTCGTACAAACGTGGAATTCGGCACAAGCTTTCTTTATGTCCTACATAGGAAAAGTAAAGGGGTCACAACATGATTTATCAATTCTAAGTGCAAAAGTAAGAGAACCCCTATGTTATGTACCTAATCTAATTCTCTAATTTCCTGGTGTCGTACAAACTTGAAATTTGGCACGCTCAATCTTTAGGTCCCACAGAGCAAAAGTAAAAGGGTTGCAACTTGATTATTCAATTGTAATTGCAAACGTATGTGACTCCCTATGTAATGTAAATAATACCACACATCTGTACCGCACAAACGTGACATTTGGTATGAGCATTCTTTAGGTTGTAAATAGGAAAAGTAAAGCAGTCACAATTTGACTATTCAATACTATGTGCAAAATTAAGTGACCCCCTGTGTTATGTAACTTCCCAGTGTCATAAAAATGTGAAAGTTAGCACGACCTTTCTTTAAATAGTGACTAGGAACAGTAAAGGGGTCGCAACTTGATCATTCGATTCTAAGAGCAAAAGTGAGCGACCCCCTATTTTATGTACCTAATCTAAATCTCTAACTTCCTGGGGTCGTACAAACTTGAAATTTGGCATGACCATTCTTTAGTTGCCACATAGGAAAAGTAAAGGTTTGTAATTGTTTGTTCAATTCTTAGTACAGAAGTAAGTGACCCCCTATGTTATGTAACTAATAACACACATCTGAACCGCACAAACATGAAATTTGCCACAACCATTCTTTACATCCTAAATAGGAAAAGTAAAGGGGTCACAACTTCAATATTCAATTCAAAGCATGAGAAACTGCAAAAATCTGCTATACATGGGATAGTTGCTTTCTCAGAAACCGTAAAGCCTATGGAAATGATTTGTATGCTGAGGAGAATCTATCTCTCCTCTATTTGTATATACTGAGGACAATCTAACTGACCTCTGTGTGCATGTTAAAAGGCTGTAAAGTATTTAGGGAAGCAGCCACGGACTGCATGGATGGAGCATGGCTTCTTAGGCTAAGAAAGGGCTGCAATCCCCAGTCTGGGGTTAAATCTGAATAAAAAGCGGCTTAACATTTAAGGGTAAAAAGTGAGCAGAGTGAGAGGGATGGCACATTCTGCAGAGGGACATCGGTACATGCAGCCTGAGGAGAATCTAAAGCTCCACTGTGCGTATACATATTTTATTCTTGGTTCCTCTGAAGTAATCACGACTTCATAACATTTTCTGGGCGAACAAGACGTAAACACCTGTAATAAGTTAACTTGGGCAAAGCCGGCTATATCAGCTAGTGTCTACATAAAGCTGTATGAAGCAGTCACCAGCCATATCTCTGTATATACAGGTGAGAGGTGCAATAGGGTGTGTGGGGGATAGAGTGGGAAGAAGGGGGTCAGCTTTCCAAAGGAGCGTGAATAAGTAACGTAAATGGAGAAGAGTTAAATTGGGGAAGACGGAAGGCCTCCCTAAAAAGATGTGTTTTTAGGGTATGCTGGGTGCTGGGAATAAACCTGATTCTCTGGGTTAGCACATTGCACAGAACTGGTGCAGCTCTGGAAAAATCTTGCAGCCGGGAGTGGGAACTCAGCAGTTGGCACAGCATTGGAGTTGTGGGTCTGAATCCCACCCAGGGCCGGGCGTTGGGGGGGTAAACTGGGCAGTTGCCCCAAGCTCCTACTTCAGGTATTCCGCTGCCTGTTCATTGAAGCTAGTGAGCAGTCAGCTGATGAACACCATATTACAATGGAAGAGTATAGGCAGGGTGACCTACTGCTGGAGTACTGCCTTGTGTCTGGAATGGGACTCCTGGAGGGAAACAAGAGAGGACTCTAAAGTTTTTCATGGGATGATATGATAAAAGAGCTAAAGGGAGGGGAATTGAGGTTTTTACAAGGGACTGTATTTTTCGTTATGGGATTGTATTTTATATGTTGGCGCTGCAAGAGCAACTCCATTCTAGATGCAACCCTGATCTGTTGGCTTTTCGCAGTTCACTGTCAAAGCCCACAACATGGTGACGATTGTACAATTCAAAGGCGTCCAACGTCATAGGAGGATAACTTAGAATGAACCAAGCAGCCCGACTCATCCACAGTTCTCTATCTGGGGTTTGCAGACGTCACCTGCGATCTCTGAATACATAGCGGTACTGTAATCACTTAGACTGTCTACAGAGCACCTGTCAGAGCTGGTATCTACTGCTACATGGTCACTTTATGAGGGTAATATTTGTCATTGCACAGCGGTCTTTATTCAGTACCACTAAACCTCAGTACTTCCTGGAAGCGCTGGAAATTAGTGCTACAGATCTGATCGTACCACCTTCTATATTAACTGTATATCACAGTGTTGTTGATAATATAATTGAGCATTTGGGGCCCCATTTATAATTTTGCCCATCGCCGCACTCTAAGATCGGCCATGAATCGCAACTTTGCAACATCTGCAAACTGCTTGAGGAGTGTAATGATTTTCTCTCTTCCTCCAAATAAAAGCCCATATGATTGTCTATGAGATGGTTTACAGAGATAGATATTTCCAATACATGCTGGCAGATTTTCTGATGGCATACGAAGAAACTAGTTATTATGTTGCCAAAGCGGTCATACACTATGCCATCCTGTGCGCACGAGTAATTACAGTAGATCTGGCCATTATATGACTTGGAGCCCACAGAGGGGAAACTAGTGATAAATGCAGGCTTCATCTCCCTGAGCTCAGCTCTCGAAGGGGTGAAGATGAGCAGTCATGTCGGTCTGTTCTGGGTCTGGGTATAATCTTGTACAGAACAGGCAATGTCATAGGAATTATATATTTATTTTGACTACTTGTTAGACAAGGCTTGTTGAGATGTTATAAAGTAATTTTTGATAGTAGTGTCCCTTCCCTTGTTGAAATGGTAAAATCTGGCTAGAGAGCAGAGGGGAAGAAGGGAAGGACTCTATGACTATGTTGAGATGTCTATAACAAGGCTCCTCATGGGAAGTGCTGCACTAACCGTTAAGCTACAGGGTCGGCCAATCACAGCACTCGCTCAGTAATCTATGCAAATGAGCTGGTGCCAACAGCAATTTCTTGTCAATCAAATTCGCCTAACAATTCATTTTAGTTCGCCCTTTCTATGGGATTCGGCTCTTCAGCAGCGAGTGAGTCATTCTGTGTAGATATTTTAGATATTTTTCCATTCTCCTCTGGTAAGTATAAAACATGCGTCTCCCTAAGGTCAAAGTCTCTGCATCTAGTGGCGCATAAATACAGCAGAGATCTATGTTATCATTGGGTGGGCACATAAGGTCTGACTAGCAGCGCTTCGCCTGGTGCTTGAGGACGGTGAAACGGGCTTGAGGACTGTGAAATGGCCAGGCCACCCCAACCTTTTCCCACAGGCCGGGTGGCCAAGAGTAATATGATTTATTTATATAGCGCCATTGTAATCCACAACACTTTACAAGTCAGAGACAACATACACAAAATAAGATACAAAATACAGTATCAACAATAGGAATGAGGGCCAGCTGGCAAGAGCTTACGGAATAAAAGGAAATAGCGGTAACGCACATGGTGTAAGAGCTTGTTCTGTGCAACCCTGGAAATAAGATAGGGGGCTCTACATCTATATATATAAAGGTGAAAGCCCTCACTGACTGACTGATTGACTGACTTGCCACTCATTGTCTAACTTACCGGTGTTGTGCAAATGTGAAATTTGGCACAAGCATTCTTAAGGTCCTATATAGGAAGAGTAAAGGGGTCGCAACTTCAATATTCAATTCTAAGTGCAAAAGTGACCTCTTATGTTAGGTAATTTCCCGGTGTCGTACAAACGTGGAATTCGGCACAAGCTTTCTTTATGTCCTACATAGGAAAAGTAAAGGGGTCACAACATGATTTATCAATTCTAAGTGCAAAAGTAAGAGAACCCCTATGTTATGTACCTAATCTAATTCTCTAATTTCCTGGTGTCGTACAAACTTGAAATTTGGCACGCTCAATCTTACGGTCCCACAGAGCAAAAGTAAAAGGGTTGCAACTTGATTATTCAATTGTAATTGCAAACGTATGTGACTCCCTATGTAATGTAAATAATACCACACATCTGTACTGCACAAACGTGACATTTGGTATGAGCATTCTTTAGGTTGTAAATAGGAAAAGTAAAGCAGTCACAATTTGACTATTCAATACTATGTGCAAAGTTAAGTGACCCCCTGTGTTATGTAACTTCCCAGTGTCATAAAAACGTGAAAGTTAGCACGACCTTTCTTTAAATACTGACTAGGAAAAGTAAAGGGGTCGCAACTTGATCATTCGATTCTAAGAGCAAAAGTGAACGACCCCCTATTTTATGTACCTAATCTAAATCTCTAACTTCCTGGGGTCGTACAAACTTGAAATTTGGCATGACCATTCTTTAGTTGCCACATAGGAAAAGTAAAGGTTCGTAATTGTTTGTTCAATTCTTAGTACAGAAGTAAGTGACCCCCTATGTTATGTAACTAATAACACACATCTGAACCGCACAAACATGAAATTTGCCACAACCATTCTTTACATCCTAAATAGGAAAAGTAAAGGGGTCACAACTTCAATATTCAATTCAAAGCGTGAGAAACTGCAAAAATCTGCTATACATGGGATAGTTGCTTTCTCAGAAACCGTAAAGCCTATGGAAATGATTTGTATGCTGAGGAGAATCTATCTCTCCTCTATTTGTATATACTGAGGACAATCTAACTGACCTCTGTGTGCATGTTAAAAGGCTGTAAAGTATTTAGGGAAGCAGCCACGGACTGCATGGATGGAGCATGGCTTCTTAGGCTAAGAAAGGGCTGCAATCCCCAGTCCGGGGTTAAATCTGAATAAAAAGCGGCTTAACATTTAAGGGTAAAAAGTGAGCAGAGTGAGAGGGATGGCACATTCTGCAGAGGGACATCGGTACATGCAGCCTGAGGAGAATCTAAAGCTCCACTGTGCGTATACATATTTTATTCTTGGTTCCTCTGAAGTAATCACGACTTCATAACATTTTCTGGGCGAACAAGACGTAAACACCTGTAATAAGTTAACTTGGGCAAAGCCGGCTATATCAGCTCGTGTCTACATAAAGCTGTATTAAGCAGTCACCAGCCATATCTCTGTATATACAGGTGAGAGGTGCAATAGGGTGTGTGGGGGATAGAGTGGGAAGAAGGGGGTCAGCTTTCCAAAGGAGCGTGAATAAGTAACGTAAATGGAGAAGAGTTAAATTGGGGAAGACGGAAGGCCTCCCTAAAAAGATGTGTTTTTAGGGTATGCTGGGTGCTGGGAATAAACCTGATTCTCTGGGTTAGCACATTGCACAGAACTGGTGCAGCTCTGGAAAAATCTTGCAGCCGGGAGTGGGAACTCAGCAGTTGGCACAGCATTGGAGTTGTGGGTCTGAATCCCACCCAGGGCCGGGCGTTGGGGTGGTAAACTGGGCAGTTGCCCCAAGCTCCTACTTCAGGTATTCCGCTGCCTGTTCATTGAAGCTAGTGGGCAGTCAGCTGATGAACACCATATTACAATGGAAGAGTATAGGCAGGGTGACCTACTGCTGGAGTACTGCCTTGTGTCTGGAATGGGACTCCTGGAGGGAAACAAGAGAGGACTCTAAAGTTTTTCATGGGATGATATGATAAAAGAGCTAAAGGGAGGGGAATTGAGGTTTTTACAAGGGACTGTATTTTTCGTTATGGGATTGTATTTTATATGTTGGCGCTGCAAGAGCAACTCCATTCTAGATGCAACCCTGATCTGTTGGCTTTTCGCAGTTCACTGTCAAAGCCCACAACGTGGTGACGATTGTACAATTCAAAGGCGTCCAACGTCATAGGAGGATAACTTAGAATGAACCAAGCAGCCCGACTCATCCACAGTTCTCTATCTGGGGTTTGCAGACGTCACCTGCGATCTCTGAATACATAGCGGTACTGTAATCACTTAGACTGTCTACAGAGCACCTGTCAGAGCTGGTATCTACTGCTACATGGTCACTTTATGAGGGTAATATTTGTCATTGCACAGCGGTCTTTATTCAGTACCACTAAACCTCAGTACTTCTGGAAGCGCTGGAAATTAGTGCTACAGGTCTGATCGTACCACCTTCTATATTAAAGGAGATGTCTCGAGGAAGCAGTTAAATTTTTTTTTTGCCCAGTCCCCCCCATTAAGTACACATTACTAAGCCCCCCTGTAAATGACATTTCTAGCTGGTTCGTATTTACCGTTCCAGCGTTTCAGCAACTTATAAAAGTTTCCTCAAGATGGCCGCCGGCTCTTTCCCCGTCGCTCGCTGCAGCCCGACGTGCGCGCTCCCGAGACGCCGCCAGCTGTGTCTCCATGGCAACCGGACGCATCGCAGCCGCCGACCAGACGCCCCGCAGCCGCCGACCAGACGCCCACCGCCAGGCAGCAGGTAAGGCGCTAGCCCCCGGCTCCCCAGCGCTAGACCCTCAGCCCAGGTGAAGGCCCCGGAGCCCAGCGCTAGTTCCCCCGGCCTAGCGGCAGCCCCCCCCGGCCTAGCGACAGCCCCCCCCGGCCTAGTGACAGCCCCCCCCGGCCTAGCGACAGCCCCCCCATCGCAGCGACAGCCCCCCCGGCCTAGCGCTAGTTCCCCCATCACAGCGGCAGCCCCCCCGGCCTAGCGCTAGTTCCCCCATCACAGCGGCAGCCCCCCCCCCCCGGCGCAGCGACAGCCCCCCCCGGCCTAGCGACAGCCTCCCCATCGCAGCGGCAGCCCCCCCCGGCCTAGCGACAGCCCCCCCATCGCAGCGACAGCCCCCCCGGCCTAGCGCTAGTTCCCCCATCACAGCGGCAGCCCCCCCGGCCTATCGCTAGTTCCCCCATCACAGCGGCAGCCCCCCGGCGCAGCGACAGCCCCCCCCGGCGCAGCGGCAGCCCGGCGCAGCGGCAGCCCGGCGCAGCGGCAGCCCCCCCCGGCGCAGCCCGGCGCAGCGGCAGCCCCCCCCCACAAATCACTTACCTGGGAGGCTTCTCGGGGCTGCTGGGCTGGGCTGGGCTTCTCCGCTGGGCAGCTCCAGTTTCTGCACCTTCCTCTAACAGAGGAAGGTACAGAATGGCCGCTGCAGCGCGCTCCCGAGCAGTGACAGCTCGTCTGCGCATGCGCAGAAGAGCTGTAGCGGGGAGCACACTGAAGCGGCTCGTGCTGAATGGAGAAGACCGGACTGCGCAAGCGCGTCTAAAAAAGCAAGCTGCCAGCGAATTTAGACGGAACCATGGAGACGAGGACGCTAGCAACGGAGCAGGTAAGTGAATAACTTCTGTATGGCTCATATTTAATGCACAATGTACATTACAAAGTGCATTAATATGGCCATACGGAATTGTATAACCCCACTTGGTTTCGCGAGACCACCCCTTTAACTGTATATCACAGTGTTGTTGATAATATAATTGAGCATTTGGGGCCCCATTTATAATTTTGCCCATCGCCGCACTCTGTCTAAGATCGGCCATGAATCGCAACTTTGCAACATCTGCAAACTGCTTGAGGAGTGTAATGATTATTTCTCTTCCTCCAAATAAAAGCCCATATGATTGTCTATGAGATGGTTTACAGAGATAGATATTTCCAATACATGCTGGCAGATTTTCTGATGGCATACGAAGAAACTAGTTATTATGTTGCCAAAGCGGTCATACACTATGCCATCCTGTGTGCACGAGTAATTACAGTAGATCTGGCCATTATATGACTTGGAGCCCACAGAGGGGAAACTAGTGATAAATGCAGGCTTCATCTCCCTGAGCTCAGCTCTCGAAGGGGTGAAGATGAGCAGTCATGTCGGTCTGTTCTGGGTCTGGGTATAATCTTGTACAGAACAGGCAATGTCATAGGAATTATATATTTATTTTGACTACTTGTTAGACAAGGCTTGTTGAGATGTTATAAAGTAATTTTTGATAGTAGTGTCCCTTCCCTTGTTGAAATGGTAAAATCTGGCTAGAGAGCAGAGGGGAAGAAGGGAAGGACTCTATGACTATGTTGAGATGTCTATAACAAGGCTCCTCATGGGAAGTGCTGCACTAACCGTTAAGCTACAGTGTCGGCCAATCACAGCGCTCGCTCAGTAATCTATGCAAATGAGCTGGTGCCAACAGCAATTTCTTGTCAATCAAATTCGCCTAACAATTCATTTTAGTTCGCCCTTTCTGTGGGATTCGGCTCTTCAGCAGCGAGTGAGTCATTCTGTGTAGATATTTTAGATATTTTTCCATTCTCCTCTGGTAAGTATAAAACATGCGTCTCCCTAAGGTCAAAGTCTCTGCATCTAGTGGCGCATAAATACAGCAGAGATCTATGTTATCATTGGGTGGGCACATAAGGTCTGACTAGCAGCGCTTCGCCTGGTGCTTGAGGACGGTGAAACGGGCTTGAGGACTGTGAAACGGCCAGGCCACCCCAACCTTTTCCCACAGGCCGGGAGGCCAAGAGTAATATGATTTATTTATATAGCTCCATTGTAATCCACAACACTTTACAAGTCAGAGACAACATACACAAAATAAGATACAACATACAGTATCAACAATAGGAATGAGGGCCAGCTGGCAAGAGCTTACGGAATAAAAGGAAATAGCGGTAACGCACATGGTGTAAGAGCTTGTTCTGTGCAACCCTGGAAATAAGATAGGGGGCTCTACATCTATATATATAAAGGTGAAAGCCCTCACTGACTGACTGATTGACTGACTTGCCACTCATTGTCTAACTTACCGGTGTTGTGCAAATGTGAAATTTGGCACAAGCATTCTGAAGGTCCTATATAGGAAGAGTAAAGGGGTCGCAACTTCAATATTCAATTCTAAGTGCAAAAGTGACCTCTTATGTTATGTAATTTCCCGGTGTCGTACAAACGTGGAATTCGGCACAAGCTTTCTTTATGTCCTACATAGGAAAAGTAAAGGGGTCACAACATGATTTATCAATTCTAAGTGCAAAAGTAAGAGAACCCCTATGTTATGTACCTAATCTAATTCTCTAATTTCCTGGTGTCGTACAAACTTGAAATTTGGCACGCTCAATCTTTAGGTCCCACAGAGCAAAAGTAAAAGGGTTGCAACTTGATTATTCAATTGTAATTGCAAATGTATGTGACTCCCTATGTAATGTAAATAATACCACACATCTGTACCGCACAAACGTGACATTTGGTATGAGCATTCTTTAGGTCGTAAATAGGAAAAGTAAAGCAGTCACAATTTGACTATTCAATACTATGTGCAAAATTAAGTGACCCCCTGTGTTATGTAACTTCCCAGTGTCATAAAAACGTGAAAGTTAGCACGACCTTTCTTTAAATACTGACTAGGAAAAGTAAAGGGGTCGCAACTTGATCATTCGATTCTAAGAGCAAAAGTGAGCGACCCCCTATTTTATGTACCTAATCTAAATCTCTAACTTCCTGGGGTCGTACAAACCTGAAATTTGGCATGACCATTCTTTAGTTGCCACATAGGAAAAGTAAAGGTTTGTAATTGTTTGTTCAATTCTTAGTACAGAAGTAAGTGACCCCCTATGTTATGTAACTATTAACACACATCTGAACCGCACAAACATGAAATTTGCCACAACCATTCTTTACATCCTAAATAGGAAAAGTAAAGGGGTCACAACTTCAATATTCAATTCAAAGCGTGAGAAACTGCAAAAATCTGCTATACATGGGATAGTTGCTTTCTTAGAAACCGTAAAGCCTATGGAAATGATTTGTATGCTGAGGAGAATCTATCTCTCCTCTATTTGTATATACTGAGGACAATCTAACTGACCTCTGTGTGCATGTTAAAAGGCTGTAAAGTATTTAGGGAAGCAGCCACGGACTGCATGGATGGAGCATGGCTTCTTAAGCTAAGAAAGGGCTGCAATCCCCAGTCTGGGGTTAAATCTGAATAAAAAGCGGCTTAACATTTAAGGGTAAAAAGTGAGCAGAGTGAGAGGGATGGCACATTCTGCAGAGGAACATCGGTACATGCAGCCTGAGGAGAATCTAAAGCTCCACTGTGCGTATACATATTTTATTCTTGGTTCCTCTGAAGTAATCACGACTTCATAACATTTTCTGGGCGAACAAGACGTAAACACCTGTAATAAGTTAACTTGGGCAAAGCCGGCTATATCAGCTAGTGTCTACATAAAGCTGTATGAAGCAGTCACCAGCCATATCTCTGTGTGAGGGTATATATATATATATTGCCATATGTTTTTTTTATGTTTTATACCTATATGCAAGTTTTATTCAATTCCAAATGAAAAAAACTTATATGTCGCCTTACATCAGATATTCCAAGAGGCTTTGCAAGGCTGAGAGAGATGTTCTAGAAATTCAGAGAAAACCACCGAACCAGACATGAAGGACGCGTGTACTTGGCCATTTTCCCAGAAACAAGATATCAAGATGTTCAACCATGTACATAATTTTCACTGTCAGGCCGAAAATCCGGACTGCCCATATATGGTTATGAGCCCATCACCCCGTGCTGGGGATGGGACAAAGGGGATAAGATCTCATGTAATCTGTAATAAAGCACGTCGGCACAGCTGAGAGCCATGTCCCGTGTGAGAAACTATACCAGACCTCTGTGTGGTGTCTCTTCTTACGGCCGGCAGCGGGGCAAGTGGGGTGGGCCCGATTGGTGCTGTACTTAGAAAGAATTACTCTGATAAATGGCGGAACCAACTGGGGCGGTAAAACCAGGAGCTTACAGCGCAATTCACCCGGATCCACGCCGCAGAGAAGCCGTCCTGCTGCAAACCGAGCCTGATCAACTCACAGAACTCCAGGTAAGACAAACATATATTTATGTTGTGTTTTACGCTGAGAGTCTTGCAGCAGGACTGACTATCTGTGGTTTGTGACCGGACGGGTTGGGTTAAGAGTTCTACACGGTAACTCGTGTGGGCTCCGGGTTTGCCGTCATGGACCACTGACCGTGATATGCGCACCAATCGGTCACCCAGAAACTAGTCTGTAGTCTATTTGTACTTTGAAGTTTTTAACGTTTTAATAATAGTGGAGATTGTTGTATCTGCAGAAGTTTTTTTTCTCTCTTTCTTTTTATTTAGTCTCACAAGAGAAGGGACTCTCGGTCGGTTTGCCTTATATATGGGGCTAGCGATTTGATTTCAGAGAGATGCATTTTATGGGGCTGGTTCCATAAGGAGAAGGGACCCTCGGTTGTCTTGCCAGTATATAAGGGCCTGACAATTTGAAAATTAAGAGGGATGCATTCTATGGAGCGTGTTATTATTATTATTATTGTTGTTGTTGTAATATGCGTAAGATCTTATTAAAGAAGATAGAGCCCCTCAAGGGCTGCCGCCGTGCGGATGAATCTGTAAAATGTAAGAAAACTCTAATGAAAATGTGTGACACCGACCCGCACGGCAGATTACAAAATGGTGTCTGGGAGGAGGTCTTTAGGACCGAGAGGTGCCTTGGAAGATCAAGGTTTTCTAGAAAGTGGAGGAGGAGGAGAGAGAGAGAAAGAGAGAGAGAGAGAGACAGTCAGAGAAAGTATATACACATTATTTGTTTAAGAAAGTGTCCGTAAGTGAAATGTTGAAAAATACAGTAAGTGATCAAGAGGGCGTCAGGAGAGTGTCTATTAAAGGTTATATTGGCAGTTAGGTAGGGGAGAGAAGTATGAGAAGCAGGCAAAGTCGATAAGGAAGTTACAATGCATGTGATTTGTTGGCAAAGAAAGGAGAAAAATGTGTATAATACAAGATAGATAATAGAGATATATATGTGTGTATATATATATGTATATACTGTATGTGCAAATAGTGCAAATAGTTAACTGAGCTTGCTTTTAGGGGAGAAGAGTTTGTTGACATGTAGCTGCGAGTCTCTGTGTAGCCTTCCAAGGTCAAGAAGATAACAGCGAGAGAGAAAATGCAATAACAACCTTGGTTAATATCTTTGCTTGCTTGCAATGAATTGAAATGAATTTAATTAGTTATACTGTCTTAGTAGGCAGGGAAATATAGTAATTTCTAATGTATATTCTTACTTATACAGGGGTTGAAAATGAATGTTGCAAGGTCCCAGGATATGTGTTGATTATGATTTCAAAATGCAGGCAATAGTTTAAGCTAAAACTTATTCAGTCTGTGTTTCATATTCGCGGAGAGATAACAGTCAGGGTCACAGAAACTAAAACACTTCAGCGTTTAATACAGCATATAGTAGCTTCAGTAGATAAGAAATATAGAATATTTCAGTCACTCAGCAAACTTTTTCACATAATTTGTCAAAGATAGCGCTCATTCACAATCTCATCTCAATAGAATAATGTACTTTATAAAAATTAAAAGCACTCACCTCAATGTTTTTCAACTGATGATGTATGTTTGTCAAACTTTTTTTTTCTGTGCATCTGTATGGACTGGGACACCTTCAAGGGGGCTGACGGAGCAAACTTGAGAGCATGGATGGATGAGAGTTAGTGACCCGTGTTCAAGCTGTGGTGGAATGTGTGATGCAGGTAATAACTGGGGATAAAAGTCCTCCCCATGCATGGGACTTTGCTTGGTTGAGATGTGGACGTGTAGACTGTTAAGCTGAAATTAAGCTGAGAAGACGGACGCAATGTGCCAATATCGAAGGGGTGGAGCTAGATGATGTAATAGTATGTAGTAATGTTTCATCCTTCTTGTCCAAGGGAGGGGTGAGGAGTTTGAGCAGCTAGTAAAAGTTTTTGTTTTGTTTTGTTTTTTTTCCTCCTGATAAGACATTGCAGGCAGGAACAGACTAATAATGAATTCACTTAAAGGGATCTCACATTTCAAATATGAATAGATGTTTGTAGATTATTCTGTCCCGATGTAACTCATGTCTGTTATTGGTGCTAACATCTTACAGGCCTTATCTGCAGCCATCAAATCTTTTTACAATGTTGTACTAACTTAAACCCGGCTACTATTGTTCCAATTGAGTACCCTGGTTTAAAGGGGGGGAGGAGAAGGCATAGGTGATCTAGGTATTGCAAGTCAGCCATTTTTAAATTCAGCCATTTTTAAATTTTTTGCAAGCAATTTTTAAATTTTTAAATTTTTTTGCAACAAGATTCTGATCTTTTTGAAATAGAATATCAGCCTGATTGTCTAGCATTGATGCAACAAGAAAATTTAAGTTTTAAAAAGAGAAAGAGAGAGAGAGAGAGACAGTCAGAGAAAGTATATACACATTATTTGTTTAAGAAAGTGTCCGTAAGTGAAATGTTGAAAAGTACAGTAAGTGATCAAGAGGGCGTCAGGAGAGTGTCTATTAAAGGTTATATTGGCAGTTAGGTAGGGGAGAGAAGTATGAGAAGCAGGCAAAGTCGATAAGGAAGTTACAATGCATGTGATTTGTTGGCAAAGAAAGGAGAAAAATGTGTATAATACAAGATAGATAATAGAGATATATATGTGTGTATATATATATGTATATACTGTATGTGCAAATAGTGCAAATAGTTAACTGAGCTTGCTTTTAGGGGAGAAGAGTTTGTTGACATGTAGCTGCGAGTCTCTGTGTAGCCTTCCAAGGTCAAGAAGATAACAGTGAGAGAGAAAATGCAATAACAACCTTGGTTAATATCTTTGCTTGCTTGCAATGAATTGAAATGAATTTAATTAGTTATACTGTCTTAGTAGGCAGGGAAATATAGTAATTTCTAATGTATATTCTTACTTATACAGGGGTTGAAAATGAATGTTGCAAGGTCCCAGGATATGTGTTAATTATGATTTCAAAATGCAGGCAATAGTTTAAGCTAAAACTTATTCAGTCTGTGTTTCATATTCGCGGAGAGATAACAGTCAGGGTCACAGAAACTAAAACACTTCAGCGTTTAATACAGCATATAGTAGCTTCAGTAGATAAGAAATATAGAATATTTCAGTCACTCAGCAAACTTTTTCACATAATTTGTCAAAGATAGCGCTCATTCACAATCTCATCTCAATAGAATAATGTACTTTATAAAAATTAAAAGCACTCACCTCAATGTTTTTCAACTGATGATGTATGTTTGTCAAACTTTTTTTTTCTGTGCATCTGTATGGACTGGGACACCTTCAAGGGGGGTGACGGAGCAAACTTGAGAGCATGGATGGATGAGAGTTAGTGACCCGTGTTCAAGCTGTGGTGGAATGTGTGATGCAGGTAATGACTGGGGATAAAAGTCCTCCCCATGCATGGGACTTTGCTTGGTTGAGATGTGGACGTGTAGACTGTTAAGCTGAAATTAAGCTGAGAAGACGGACGCAATGTGCCAATATCGAAGGGGTGGAGCAAGATGATGTCGTAGAATTCCTTTGCGGAATCACGGCTTACTCAATTTGGAATGTTTACACCCTTCCATATTAATTCTGAATTGATAATGCGCATAAGAAGTTTTTCACACTGACACGAGGTTCAGCATGCATAGCTTCCTCAATTCTAACTTTAATGATCGGCGTGTAGCCTATTTTAAGAGTTTAACAAATCCGCCCATCTGGGCAGGTCAAAGATTACATAGATACAACGTATTGTTTAATTATTGGATAAACATAGTAACATAGTAACATAGTATGTAAGGCCGAATGAAGACATTGTCCATCTAGTCCAGCCTGTCTATCCTACTGTGTTGATCCAGAGGAAGGCAAAAAACCCCAAGGCCAGAAGTCAATTAGCCCTTTTGGGGAAAAAATTCCTTCCCGACTCCCTAATGGCAATCAGACTGTTCCCTGGATCAACCCCTAATAGTTCCTACCTGCCTATATACCAGGATTGACACTTAACCTAATATTTATATCCTGTAATATCCTTCTTCTCCAGAAAGACATCAAGTCCCCTCTTAAACTCCTCTATGGATTTTGCCATCACCACTTCCTCCGGTAGAGAGTTCCACAGTCTAACTGCTCTTACAGTAAAGAACCCCTTTCTGTGTTGGTGATGAAACCTACTTTCCTCTAATCGTAGCGGATGTCCTCTTGTTACCGTCGTGGTCCTGGGTGTAAACAGATCGCGGGAGAGATCCATGTGTTGTCCCCTCATGTTCTTATACATGGTTATTTGGTCGCCTCCTAACCTTCTTTTTTCTAGAGTAAATAGTCCCAATTTGGACAGCCTCTCTGGGTATTCCAGTCCCGTCATTCCATGTATTAGTTTAGTCGCTCTTCTTTGAACCCCCTCAAGCACTGTGACATCTTTCCTGAGCACCGGTGTCCAGAATTGTACGCAGTATTCCATGTGAGGTCTGACAAGTGCCTTATATAATGGAAGGATAATGTTCTCGTCCTTCGCCCCTATACCTCTTTTGATGCACCCCAAGACTTTATTTGCCTTTGCAGCGGCTGACTGGCATTGGTTACTCCAGTTTAGTCTATTATCCACTAATACCCCCAGATCCTTTTCCATATCACTTTTCCCTAGTGGTACCCCATTAAGTGAATATTTGTGACATCCGTTCCTCTTGCCCATGTGCATAGTCTTACATTTTTCAACATTGAACTTCATTTGCCATTTTTCTGCCCAAGCCCCCAGCTTATCCAGGTCCGTTTGTAGCCGCACATTGTCCTCCGTTGCATTAATTACATTGTATAATTTTGTGTCATCTGCAAATATTGATATTTTGCTGTGCAGCCCCTCTATCAGGTCATTAATAAATATGTTGAACAGAGTGGGGCCTAATACTGAACCCAGTGGCACTCCGCTAGCGACTGTGGTCCAATCAGAGTACGAACCATTTATTACCACCCTCTGCTTTCTATCGTTGAGCCAATTTTTTACCCACTTACACACGTTTTCGCCCAGTCCGAGCTGCCTCATTTTGTATATTAGCCTATTATGTGGCACGGTGTCAAAGGCTTTAGAGAAGTCCAGATATACAAGATCAATAGATTCTCCCTGGTCCAGCTTAGAGCTTACTTCATCGTAGAAACTGATCAGATTTGTCTGACATGAGCGACCCTTCATGAATCCATGCTGGTGAGGAGTTATTCCCTTAATCTCCTTGAGGTACTCATTGATGGCGTCTCTCAGAATCCCCTCGAAAATTTTTCCCGTTACTGAAGTGAGACTTACTGGCCTGTAGTTACCAGGCTCACTTTTGCTCCCTTTTTTGTAAATTGGAACCACGTTGGCAATGCGCCAGTCCAATGGTACTACTCCGGTCTTGATAGTGTCTAGAAATATAAGGTATAGCGGCCTAGCTATCTCGTCACTTAGTTCCTTTAGTATCCTTGGGTGTAATCCATCAGGGCCCGGTGATTTATCAATTTTAGTTTTCTTTAGACGCTTCCGCACCTCCTCCTGCGTTAGGTATGAGATATTTTGTGAGGGGTTCGTTTTATTCCCCTGCACCTCGTGTGGCATTTCCTTTTCTTTGGTGAACACACTTGAGAAGAAACTGTTTATTAGATTTGCTTTCCCTTCGTCATCATCAATGATTTCTCCTGCATTGTTTTTTAAAGGGCCAGCGCTCTCCCTGCAAATCCTTTTGCTGTTTATGTAGTTGAAAAATAGCTTCGGGTTGTTTCTGCTCTCTTTTGCGATCCGTCTTTCTGCTTCCTCCTTGGCAGTTTTAATCGTATCTTTGCATATTTTGTTTTTTTCCCTGTATGATTTTAGCGCTTCTTCGCTGCCTTGTTGCTTTAGTAGTTTGAACGCTTTCTTCTTTTCGTTTATTGCCCCTCGTACCGTCTTGTCGAGCCACATTGGTTTCCTTTTAGCTGAGTTTCTTTTATTTTTAAAGGGAATGAACTGCTCACATGAGGCGATTAGGATCCTTTTAAACTTTTCCCATTTTTCCTCCGTACTGATATTTTTGAGGATGTTGTCCCAATTAATGTTACCGATAGTAGTTCTAAGCTCATCAAATTTTGCTTTACTAAAGTTTAGTTTCTTTGTCACTTCTTGATAAGGCATCCTATTGATTGACAGCTGGAAGTTGATTATATTGTGGTCGCTGTTCCCCAAGTGCCCCTCAACCTGCACCCCCTTTATACGTTCCGGTTTGTTAGTTAGCACTAGGTCCAGAATGGCTTTCCCTCTTGTTGGTTCCTGCACAAGTTGGTTCAGGTAATTGTCTTTAATTACTCTCAAGAACTTATCACCCCTGTGAGATTTGCAGGTTTCGTTCTCCCATGTTATATCTGGGTAATTAAAGTCCCCCATGATAATTACTTCGTTTCGTTTTGACACCTCCTCTATCTGCCTTAGTAGTAAGTCTTCAGTTTCTTCTGTTGCTTTTGGTGGTCGATAGAAGACCCCTATCAGGATTTTGTTATTTTTTCCCCCCTGTATTTCTACCCACAGAGATTCCACCTGTTCGTCTCCTACCCCTATATCCTCCCGTAGCCTCGGCTTCAAGTTCGATTTGACGTACAGACATACCCCTCCCTCTTTCTGGTTCCTTCGGTCTCTTCTGAAGAGATTGTACCCCTGCAAATTCACCGCCCAATCGCACTTATCATCAAGCCATGTTTCAGTAATTCCGACCATATCATAGTTTTCATCAGTCATTCTCGCTTCAAGCTCGCCCACTTTACCGATCAGACTTCGTGCATTCGTGATCATACAATTTATTTCATTTTTTTTGTTTTTTAAATTTGTTTTGTTGCTATTCGTACTTATGGCTGATCTGTCAGTTCTAACTGTACTAACCCCACCCCCTGCTCATCCCCCATTCCCTTTGCTTGGACCCAGATCACTAATTACACTGGCTACCCCACTATTTCTCATTTTACCCTCCCCCCCAGTCCCTAGTTTAAACACTCCTCCAGCCTTCTAGCCATCTTTTCCCCCAGCACAGCTGCACCCTCCCCATTTAGATGCAGCCTGTCCCTACGGTAGAGCCTGTAGCCGACCGCAAAGTCAGCCCAGTTCTCCAGGAACCCAAATCCCTCCTTCTTGCACCAACTCCGGAGCCACTTGTTTACCTCCCTAAGGTCCTGCTGCCTTTCTAGTGTGGCTTTAGGTACAGGTAGTATTTCCGAGAAAACTACCCTGGAGGTCCGCGCCCTGAGCTTGGACCCTAAGTCCCTGAAATCATTTTTGAGGGCCCTCCATTGACCTCTAACTTGTTCATTGGTGCCAACGTGCACCATGACTGCTGGATCCTCACCAGCCCCTCCCAGTAACCTGTCAATCCGATCCGCGATGTGTCGAACTCGAGCGCCAGGAAGACAACACACCGTTCGACGATCCCGGTCTTTATGGCAGATTGCCCTCTCTGTCCCCCTAATAATTGAGTCCCCCACCACTAGAACCTGTCTAGCCTGCCCTGCGCTCCCCGTCCCCGTCTCACTGGAGCAGTCATCCCCCTGGCGTTCAGAGGGCGTGTCGTGCTGCAGCGGTGCTGGCTCTGTAATGGCATCCCCCTCATCTGCCAATCGTGCAAACTTGTTGGGTTGTGCCAGTTCAGGACTAGCCTCCCTGGTTCTCTTCCCTCTATCCCTCCTTCTTTCTGTCACCCAGCTGACTGCCTGCTCCCCCTGCTCTTCCGTACTACCATCCGCCCCCGCCTCTACCCCAGCGAGTGCCTGCTCAGTGAGCACCAAACTCCTTTCCATGATGTCAATGGCTCTCAGTGTTGCCAGTTGCCCATTTAGATCCAGAATTTGGGCTTCTAAATTTGCAACGTGCATGCATCTTGCGCAACAGTATGCACCCTCGATCGGCTGATCAAGGACCGCATACATTGCACAAGTAGCACACTGGATGACATTGCCAGGCATGGAGCTCATCCTAATGGGGATCTACAATTTACTTGTGGAAGAAGTGAAGATAGACTTGCTCACACTCCGCTCACACGCTGCCGCAACCGCTGTCCCGCTGCCGCAACCGCTGTCCCGCTGCCGCAACCGCTGTCCCGCTGCCGCAACCGCTGACCCGCTGCCGCAACCGCTGTCGCAACCGCTGTCCCGCTGCCGCAACCGCTGTCCCGCTGCCGCAACCGCTGACCCGCTGCCGCAACCGCTGGTCCGCTGCCGCAACCGCTGACCCGCTGCCGCAACCGCTGGCCCGCTGCCGCAACCGCTGACCCGCTGCCGCAACCCCTCACCCGCTGCCGCAACCCCTCACCCGCTGCCTCTCTCGCGCAACCTCTTACCCGCTGACACTTATGCGCAAGCAGTCAAATTTATTTATTTTTTTTTTTCCCCCCCCTCACAAACACTTAGACCCCCAGACACACACACACACAGAAGACACAACTAACCAGATACACAGAAGACACACAGCTCACAAACACACACAGAGGTAGATACTCAGCTCCTCCGCTCCTCCTGGTGACGTCACCCGCTGTCCCGGCGGCCGCTCACTCTGCCCTCCTGTCTCAGCTGCTCCGCTGAACTCCTGGTGGCCTCTTGGCGCCGGCTGCTGCGCTCCGGTCACACTGGTCACTCCTGCCCCCGCACCTGCTTCGGCTGCCGCTGCCCCCGCGCCTGCTTCGGCTGCCGCTGCCCCCGCACCTGCTTCGGCTGCTGAGCTGCTCCGCTGTCCCCTTCAGCTCCCCGCTCGCTCGTGCCTCCGTCTCGTGTCGCTACTCCTGGCGTCTGACGTCACTTCCGGAACGCTAAGCATCTTGCAATTCTTCCATTCTTCCGTCATCTGTGATTGGCCATCAGGTGGTGGATGAAATGAGTGGGTTGTCTTGGAGCCACGTGGGGTTCCTTCGATATGATTGGATGTTACATCATGAACTATAAATTGCACAAACCTCCCATGTTATTTGCATACGTTTCCAGTAAAATTGCTTGGGTAATTTCTGCGGTTGTCCATGTCTGAGTTACTGTCCTCCAAAATTGCGAAACAGATGGAAAATGTAACGTGTTTATACTATATATTATCTTGTCAGCGTTTTGAGTACAGAAGTTTCCATGTCAGCAGAATTATAAAACAGATACTTTCATATGAGCGGAAGTACCTATTGCACAACTGCCATGAACTATATTTGTAGCAAGACAGAAAGCAAAATATGTATACAGAATGTTAAATTGATAACTGTCTACTGCCAAGGCCCACCGATCCAAAATATAGGAATACTGGACTTCCACCACATAGTATGTAGTAATGTTTCATCCTTCTTGTCCAAGGGAGGAGTGAGGAGTTTGAGCAGCTAGTAAAAGTTTTTGTTTTGTTTTGTTTTTTTTCCTCCTGATAAGACATTGCAGGCAGGAACAGACTAATAATGAATTCACTTAAAGGGATCTCACATTTCAAATATGAATAGATGTTTGTAGATTATTCTGTCCCGATGTAACTCATGTCTGTTATTGGTGCTAACATCTTACAGGCCTTATCTGCATCCATCAAATCTTTTTACAATGTTGTACTAACTTAAACCCGGCTACTATTGTTCCAATTGAGTACCCTGGTTTAAAGGGGGGGAGGAGAAGGCATAGGTGATCTAGGTATTGCAAGTCAGCCATTTTTAAATTCAGCCATTTTTAAATTTTTTGCAAGCCATTTTTAAATTTTTAAATTTTTTTGCAACAAGATTCTGATCTTTTTGAAATAGAATATCAGCCTGATTGTCTAGCATTGATGCAACAAGAAAATTTAAGTTTTAAAAAGTTACTGAAAGCCCTTGTTAATAATGCATATTTTGAGTTGTTTTTTATAGATGGTACCCAGGGTGATTGACGACTCCACACTGGATATACAGTGGTTACACAACAAGATGTCCTAAAAGCAGAATGTCTCCGCATGTCGCAGCACAAGAAGCGGAACTAAAAGCCCTCGCTGAGGCGTGTGGAGTGGCCACAGGTAAGACGGCAAACATTTACACTGACTCCCGGTATGCATTTGGCATAGCTCATGATTAAGGCCCAAAATGGAAGGCCAGACAGTTTTTTTACCTCAGCAGGACAGCCAATTAAGAATGATGCAGCGGTGCAGTCTCATGGAGACCCTATTTCTACCTGACAAAGTGGAAAGCTCACACCAATTCCTACACCAGAGAAGCAAGAGGCAATGCCATCACAGGCCACACAGCAAAAGCAGCGGCCCTCAAGCCGTGGAAGAAAGAAGAAAAGAAGAATTTCATAAAAACTTGTACTTTGATAAAAACTTGTACTTTGATAAAAACTTGGACTTTGATAAAAACTTGGACTTTGATAAAAACTTGGACTTTGATAAAAACTTGGCCTTTGATATGCTAAAGACTTTACAGTTACAAGCCAGCAAGGAAGAAAAAGGAAAAATGGACTAAAAAGGGACAGCGTATGGTGAACAGTCAACAGAACTTGCTTACCATAGTCCCTGTGCCCCATGATGGCCCAGCTGACGCACGGAAAGACGCACCTCTCAAAGCAGCAATGATGTCGATGCTTGAACAAGGACGGGTGGCTCCTTGGTTTTCTGTAGCTGCTGCATCATTTGTCCAATTTTGCATGATCTTTGCCGTAAAGCAACAGGGCAGAAGTAAATTTGCCACATAACACTTGCCTAGACCACTCTACCCATTTCAGGGATTGCAAATTGGCTACACTCAGCTCCCACTTGTTGGGAAGTTTTGAATATGTGCTTGTTGTTGTTGATTTCTTTTCAGGTTGGAGACCTACCCTGTTACCAAAGTAAATAAGCAGGTAACCGCACAGAAGCTCATGAATGAGGTAATTTGCAGATACAGGGTACCGGAAGTGATTGAGTGAAACAAAGGTACAAATGTAACAGGTGAAATAATGCAACACATCATGTCTGTTTTGGGGTATATTCCAGGCTTTTCGCACACCCTACCGTCCACGGAGTAGGGGAAAGTAGATACAAAAGGCAATGGAGGAAATGGTCAAATTTTGAATTGAGTGTCTTCCATTAGTTTTTCTTTTTCTCCGGAGGGTACATGCCACAGTAGCTGAGTTTGGGGAATGATTTTCTTGTTAATTTTGTCATGAGCCTCTCCAAGGAATTGTTAGTAATGCATTCTGCAGTCTCTGCTTTCCTCCCAGGTCCTACAGATGAGTGTCACAATCTGAAACCAGGTGACAGGGTCTATGTGAAAAAGTTTGAGAGAGAAACCCGGTTTGAAGGCCCTTACCAGATGTTGTTCACCACCCCAACTGCAGTCAAGCTCGAAGGAAAACCCACTTGGATCCACACATCGCACTGCAAAAACTAATGATCCTGTATATCCTTTACATGCTATAATGTGGTACAATTCCTCTAACACACACCTTTGACTACTGTACACTAGCCCCTGTTTCAGAACAAATTAATACAATCAAATGTGCAATATGTAGACTACACTGAGGGTGAGAACCCAACACCGCATCGTGCTAAGAGAGAAGTTGACACTCAAGGTGGTAACTTTGACCCACATGTACACATAGATGCAATAGGAGTGCCAAGGGGGGTGCGAGATTAATTTAATTCTAGAGATCAGGTTAAAGCAGGTTTTGAGTCCTTATTTGCTATTGTCACTGTTAATAATAATGTAGATTGGATGAATTATATCTATTACAATCAGCAGAGGTTTGTAAACTACACCAGAGATGCTTTACAAGGGTTAGCTGACCAGTTAGGGCCCACTGCATCCATGGCGTTCCAAAATAGAGTGGCCCTGGATATGATTTTAGCAGAAAGAGGTGGGGTATGTAATTTCCTTTTTGTGTATTATCCCTTTAATGTGACCAAAATTTCCCTTGTTTGAAAAAAGATGAAGAGCCAGTTCCGATAATGCCAACCAGATACGTTACCAGAAGAATGGAGAAATGGACTAGTACTGCGCCTGCCTCAGTCTCATAAGATGGACTGTCAGTGGACTTCCCATTTGCCTAGGGAAAGTGCAGAAGACCTTAGGTTCCGGCGAGGGCACACCCTGCGGGGTGTTAACTCGTACAGATAGAGGGTATGGATGCCCGGAAATAAGCCCAGGGAATCCATGGCCTCCTTCTGAGGTGAGGTAGGGATCCTTCCCTTTTAGGAGTAGGGACTTACGGGCAGTGGAGAAACCCTGACGCAAGGGAGAGACGACCGAGGAAGAGGGCAAAGTCTGATGCTTGATCTCCATATTAAGTTTTTTAGGGGGGTTTGTGAGGGTATATATATATATATTGCCATATGTTTTTTTTTATGTTTTATACCTATATGCAAGTTTTATTCAATTCCAAATGAAAAAAACTTATATGTCGCCTTACATCAGATATTCCAAGAGGCTTTGCAAGGCTGAGAGAGATGTTCTAGAAATTCAGAGAAAACCACCGAACCAGACATGAAGGACGCGTGTACTTGGCCATTTTCCCAGAAACAAGATATCAAGATGTTCAACCATGTACATAATTTTCACTATCAGGCCGAAAATCCGGACTGCCCATATATGGTTATGAGCCCATCACCCCGTGCTGGGGATGGGACAAAGGGGATAAGATCTCATGTAATCTGTAATAAAGCACGTCGGCACAGCTGAGAGCCATGTCCCGTGTGAGAAACTATACCAGACCTCTGTGTGGTGTCTCTTCTTACGGCCGGCAGCGGGGCAAGTGGGGTGGGCCCGATTGGTGCTGTACTTAGAAAGAATTACCCTGATATCTGTATATACAGGTGAGAGGTGCAATAGGGTGTGTGGGGGATAGAGTGGGAAGAAGGGGGTCAGCTTTCCAAAGGAGCGTGAATAAGTAACGTAAATGGAGAAGAGTTAAATTGGGGAAGACGGAAGGCCTCCCTAAAAAGATGTGTTTTTAGGGTATGCTGGGTGCTGGGAATAAACCTGATTCTCTGGGTTAGCACATTGCACAGAACTGGTGCAGCTCTGGGAAAATCTTGCAGCCGGGAGTGGGAACTCAGCAGTTGGCACAGCATTGGAGTTGTGGGTCTGAATCCCACCCAGGGCCGGGCGTTGGGGGGGTAAACTGGGCAGTTGCCCCAAGCTCCTACTTCAGGTATTCCGCTGCCTGTTCATTGAAGCTAGTGAGCAGTCAGCTGATGAACACCATATTACAATGGAAGAGTATAGGCAGGGTGACCTACTGCTGGAGTACTGCCTTGTGTCTGGAATGGGACTCCTGGAGGGAAACAAGAGAGGACTCTAAAGTTTTTCATGGGATGATATGATAAAAGAGCTAAAGGGAGGGGAATTGAGGTTTTTACAAGGGACTGTATTTTTCGTTATGGGATTGTATTTTATATGTTGGCGCTGCAAGAGCAACTCCATTCTAGATGCAACCCTGATCTGTTGGCTTTTCGCAGTTCACTGTCAAAGCCCACAACGTGGTGACGATTGTACAATTCAAAGGCGTCCAACGTCATAGGAGGATAACTTAGAATGAACCAAGCAGCCCGACTCATCCACAGTTCTCTATCTGGGGTTTGCAGACGTCACCTGCGATCTCTGAATACATAGCGGTACTGTAATCACTTAGACTGTCTACAGAGCACCTGTCAGAGCTGGTATCTACTGCTACATGGTCACTTTATGAGGGTAATATTTGTCATTGCACAGCGGTCTTTATTCAGTACCACTAAACCTCAGTACTTCTGGAAGCGCTGGAAATTAGTGCTACAGATCTGATCGTACCACCTTCTATATTAACTGAATATCACAGTGTTGTTGATAATATAATTGAGCATTTGGGGCCCCATTTATAATTTTGCCCATCGCCGCACTCTGTCTAAGATCGGCCCTGAATCGCAACTTTGCAACATCTGCAAACTGCTTGAGGAGTGCAATGATTTTCTCTCTTCCTCCAAATAAAAGCCCATATGATTGTCTATGAGATGGTTTACAGAGATAGATATTTCCAATACATGCTGGCAGATTTTCTGATGGCATACGAAGAAACTAGTTATTATGTTGCCAAAGCGGTCTTACACTATGCCATCCTGTGTGCACGAGTAATTACAGTAGATCTGGCCATTATATGACTTGGAGCCCACAGAGGGGAAACTAGTGATAAATGCAAGCTTCATCTCCCTGAGCTCAACTCTCGAAGGGGTGAAGATGAGCAGTCATGTCGGTCTGTTCTGGGTCTGGGTATAATCTTGTACAGAACAGGCAATGTCATAGGAATTATATATTTATTTTGACTACTTGTTAGACAAGGCTTGTTGAGATGTTATAAAGTAATTTTTGATAGTAGTGTCCCTTCCCTTGTTGAAATGGTAAAATCTGGCTAGAGAGCAGAGGGGAAGAAGGGAAGGACTCTATGACTATGTTGAGATGTCTATAACAAGGCTCCTCATGGGAAGTGCTGCACTAACCGTTAAGCTACAGTGTCGGCCAATCACAGCGCTCGCTCAGTAATCTATGCAAATGAGCTGGTGCCAACAGCAATTTCTTGTCAATCAAATTCGCCTAACAATTCATTTTAGTTCGCCCTTTCTATGGGATTCGGCTCTTCAGCAGCGAGTGAGTCATTCTGTGTAGATATTTTAGATATTTTTCCATTCTCCTCTGGTAAGTATAAAACATGCGTCTCCCTAAGGTCAAAGTCTCTGCATCTAGTGGCGCATAAATACAGCAGAGATCTATGTTATCATTGGGTGGGCACATAAGGTCTGACTAGCAGCGCTTCGCCTGGTGCTTGAGGACGGTGAAACGGGCTTGAGGACTGTGAAACGGCCAGGCCACCCCAACCTTTTCCCACAGGCCGGGTGGCCAAGAGTAATATGATTTATTTATATAGCGCCATTGTAATCCACAACACTTTACAAGTCAGAAACAACATACACAAAATAAGATACAACATACAGTATCAACAATAGGAATGAGGGCCAGCTGGCAAGAGCTTACGGAATAAAAGGAAATAGCGGTAACGCACATGGTGTAAGAGCTTGTTCTGTGCAACCCTGGAAATAAGATAGGGGGCTCTACATCTATATATATAAAGGTGAAAGCCCTCACTGACTGACTGATTGACTGACTTGCCACTCATTGTCTAACTTACCGGTGTTGTGCAAATGTGAAATTTGGCACAAGCATTCTTAAGGTCCTATATAGGAAGAGAAAAGGGGTCGCAACTTCAATATTCAATTCTAAGTGCAAAAGTGACCTCTTATGTTATGTAATTTCCCGGTGTCGTACAAACGTGGAATTCGGCACAAGCTTTCTTTATGTCCTACATAGGAAAAGTAAAGGGGTCACAACATGGTTTATCAATTCTAAGTGCAAAAGTAAGAGAACCCCTATGTTATGTACCTAATCTAATTCTCTAATTTCCTGGTGTCGTACAAACTTGAAATTTGGCACGCCCAATCTTTAGGTCCCACAGAGCAAAAGTAAAAGGGTTGCAACTTGATTATTCAATTGTAATTGCAAACGTATGTGACTCCCTATGTAATGTAAATAATACCACACATCTGTACCGCACAAACGTGACATTTGGTATGAGCATTCTTTAGGTTGTAAATAGGAAAAGTAAAGCAGTCACAATTTGACTATTCAATACTATGTGCAAAATTAAGTGACCCCCTGTGTTATGTAACTTCCCAGTGTCATAAAAACGTGAAAGTTAGCACGACCTTTCTTTAAATACTGACTAGGAAAAGTAAAGGGGTCGCAACTTGATCATTCGATTCTAAGAGCAAAAGTGAGCGACCCCCTATTTTATGTACCTAATCTAAATCTCTAACTTCCTGGGGTCGTACAAACTTGAAATTTGGCATGACCATTCTTTAGTTGCCACATAGGAAAAGTAAAGGTTTGTAATTGTTTGTTCAATTCTTAGTACAGAAGTAAGTGACCCCCTATGTTATGTAACTAATAACACACATCTGAACCGCACAAACATGAAATTTGCCACAACCATTCTTTACATCCTAAATAGGAAAAGTAAAGGGGTCACAACTTCAATATTCAATTCAAAGCGTGAGAAACTGCAAAAATCTGCTATACATGGGATAGTTGCTTTCTCAGAAACCGTAAAGCCTATGGAAATGATTTGTATGCTGAGGAGAATCTATCTCTCCTCTATTTGTATATACTGAGGACAATCTAACTGACCTCTGTGTGCATGTTAAAAGGCTGTAAAGTATTTAGGGAAGCAGCCACGGACTGCATGGATGGAGCATGGCTTCTTAGGCTAAGAAAGGGCTGCAATCCCCAGTCTGGGGTTAAATCTGAATAAAAAGCGGCTTAACATTTAAGGGTAAAAAGTGAGCAGAGTGAGAGGGATGGCACATTCTGCAGAGGGACATCGGTACATGCAGCCTGAGGAGAATCTAAAGCTCCACTGTGCGTATACATATTTTATTCTTGGTTCCTCTGAAGTAATCACGACTTCATAACATTTTCTGGGCGAACAAGACGTAAACACCTGTAATAAGTTAACTTGGGCAAAGCCGGCTATATCAGCTAGTGTCTACATAAAGCTGTATGAAGCAGTCACCAGCCATATCTCTGTATATACAGGTGAGAGGTGCAATAGGGTGTGTGGAGGATAGAGTGGGAAGAAGGGGGTCAGCTTTCCAAAGGAGCGTGAATAAGTAACGTAAATGGAGAAGAGTTAAATTGGGGAAGACGGAAGGCCTCCCTAAAAAGATGTGTTTTTAGGGTATGCTGGGTGCTGGGAATAAACCTGATTCTCTGGGTTAGCACATTGCACAGAACTGGTGCAGCTCTGGAAAAATCTTGCAGCCGGGAGTGGGAACTCAGCAGTTGGCACAGCATTGGAGTTGTGGGTCTGAATCCCACCCAGGGCCGGGCGTTGGGGGGGTAAACTGGGCAGTTGCCCCAAGCTCCTACTTCAGGTATTCCGCTGCCTGTTCATTGAAGCTAGTGAGCAGTCAGCTGATGAACACCATATTACAATGGAAGAGTATAGGCAGGGTGACCTACTGCTGGAGTACTGCCTCGTGTCTGGAATGGGACTCCTGGAGGGAAACAAGAGAGGACTCTAAAGTTTTTCATGGGATGATATGATAAAAGAGCTAAAGGGAGGGGAATTGAGGTTTTTACAAGGGACTGTATTTTTCGTTATGGGATTGTATTTTATATGTTGGCGCTGCAAGAGCAACTCCATTCTAGATGCAACCCTGATCTGTTGGCTTTTCGCAGTTCACTGTCAAAGCCCACAACGTGGTGACGATTGTACAATTCAAAGGCGTCCAACGTCATAGGAGGATAACTTAGAATGAACCAAGCAGTCCGACTCATCCACAGTTCTCTATCTGGGGTTTGCAGACGTCACCTGCGATCTCTGAATACATAGCGGTACTGTAATCACTTAGACTGTCTACAGAGCACCTGTCAGAGCTGGTATCTACTGCCACATGGTCACTTTATGAGGGTAATATTTGTCATTGCACAGCGGTCTTTATTCAGTACCACTAAACCTCAGTACTTCTGGAAGCGCTGGAAATTAGTGCTACAGATCTGATCGTACCACCTTCTATATTAACTGTATATCACAGTGTTGTTGATAATATAATTGAGCATTTGGGGCCCCATTTATAATTTTGCCCATCGCCGCACTCTGTCTAAGATCGGCCATGAATCGCAACTTTGCAACATCTGCAAACTGCTTGAGGAGTGTAATGATTTTCTCTCTTCCTCCAAATAAAAGCCCATATGATTGTCTATGAGATGGTTTACAGAGATAGATATTTCCAATACATGCTGGCAGATTTTCTGATGGCATACGAAGAAACTAGTTATTATGTTGCCAAAGCGGTCATACACTATGCCATCCTGTGTGCACGAGTAATTACAGTAGATCTGGCCATTGTATGACTTGGAGCCCACAGAGGGGAAACTAGTGATAAATGCAGGCTTCATCTCCCTGAGCTCAGCTCTCGAAGGGGTGAAGATGAGCAGTCATGTCGGTCTGTTCTGGGTCTGGGTATAATCTTGTACAGAACAGGCAATGTCATAGGAATTATATATTTATTTTGACTACTTGTTAGACAAGGCTTGTTGAGATGTTATAAAGTAATTTTTGATAGTAGTGTCCCTTCTCTTGTTGAAATGGTAAAATCTGGCTAGAGAGCAGAGGGGAAGAAGGGAAGGACTCTATGATGATGTTGAGATGTCTATAACAAGGCTCCTCATGGGAAGTGCTGCAATAACCGTTAAGCTACAGTGTCGGCCAATCACAGCACTCGCTCAGTAATCTATGCAAATGAGCTGGTGCCAACAGCAATTTCTTGTCAATCAAATTCGCCTAACAATTCATTTTAGTTCGCCCTTTCTATGGGATTCGGCTCTTCAGCAGCGAGTGAGTCATTCTGTGTAGATATTTTAGATATTTTTCCATTCTCCTCTGGTAAGTATAAAACATGCGTCTCCCTAAGGTCAAAGTCTCTGCATCTAGTGGTGCATAAATACAGCAGAGATCTATGTTATCATTGGGTGGGCACATAAGGTCTGACTAGCAGCGCTTCGCCTGGTGCTTGAGGACGGTGAAACGGGCTTGAGGACTGTGAAACGGCCAGGCCACCCCAACCTTTTCCCACAGGCCGGGAGGCCAAGAGTAATATGATTTATTTATATAGCGCCATTGTAATCCACAACACTTTACAAGTCAGAGACAACATACACAGAATAAGATACAACATACAGTATCAACAATAGGAATGAGGGCCAGCTGGCAAGAGCTTACGGAATAAAAGGAAATAGCGGTAACGCACATGGTGTAAGAGCTTGTTCTGTGCAACCCTGGAAATAAGATAGGGGGCTCTACATCTATATATATAAAGGTGAAAGCCCTCACTGACTGACTGATTGACTGACTTGCCACTCATTGTCTAACTTACCGGTGTTGTGCCAATGTGAAATTTGGCACAAGCATTCTTAAGGTCCTATATAGGAAGAGTAAAGGGGTCGCAACTTCAATATTCAATTCTAAGTGCAAAAGTGACCTCTTATGTTATGTAATTTCCCGGTGTCGTACAAACGTGGAATTCGGCACAAGCTTTCTTTATGTCCTACATAGGAAAAGTAAAGGGGTCGCAACATGATTTATCAATTCTAAGTGCAAAAGTAAGAGAACCCCTATGTTATGTACCTAATCTAATTCTCTAATTTCCTGGTGTCGTACAAACTTGAAATTTGGCACGCTCAATCTTTAGGTCCCACAGAGCAAAAGTAAAAGGGTTGCAACTTGATTATTCAATTGTAATTGCAAACGTATGTGACTCCCTATGTAATGTAAATAATACCACACATCTGTACCGCACAAACGTGACATTTGGTATGAGCATTCTTTAGGTTGTAAATAGGAAAAGTAAAGCAGTCACAATTTGACTATTCAATACTATGTGCAAAATTAAGTGACCCCCTGTGTTATGTAACTTCCCAGTGTCATAAAAACGTGAAAGTTAGCACGACCTTTCTTTAAATACTGACTAGGAAAAGTAAAGGGGTCGCAACTTGATCATTCGATTCTAAGAGCAAAAGTGAGCGACCCCCTATTTTATGTACCTAATCTAAATCTCTAACTTCCTGGGGTCGTACAAACTTGAAATTTGGCATGACCATTCTTTAGTTGCCACATAGGAAAAGTAAAGGTTTGTAATTGTTTGTTCAATTCTTAGTACAGAAGTAAGTGACCCCCTATGTTATGTAACTAATAACACACATCTGAACCGCACAAACATGAAATTTGCCACAACCATTCTTTACATCCTAAATAGGAAAAGTAAAGGGGTCACAACTTCAATATTCAATTCAAAGCGTGAGAAACTGCAAAAATCTGCTATACATGGGATAGTTGCTTTCTCAGAAACCGTAAAGCCTATGGAAATGATTTGTATGCTGAGGAGAATCTATCTCTCCTCTATTTGTATATACTGAGGACAATCTAACTGACCTCTGTGTGCATGTTAAAAGGCTGTAAAGTATTTAGGGAAGCAGCCACGGACTGCATGGATGGAGCATGGCTTCTTAGGCTAAGAAAGGGCTGCAATCCCCAGTCTGGGGTTAAATCTGAATAAAAAGCGGCTTAACATTTAGGGGTAAAAAGTGAGCAGAGTGAGAGGGATGGCACATTCTGCAGAGGGACATCGGTACATGCAGCCTGAGGAGAATCTAAAGCTCCACTGTGCGTATACATATTTTATTCTTGGTTCCTCTGAAGTAATCACGACTTCATAACATTTTCTGGGCGAACAAGACGTAAACACCTGTAATAAGTTAACTTGGGCAAAGCCGGCTATATCAGCTAGTGTCTACATAAAGCTGTATGAAGCAGTCACCAGCCATATCTCTGTATATACAGGTGAGAGGTGCAATAGGGTGTGTGGGGGATAGAGTGGGAAGAAGGGGGTCAGCTTTCCAAAGGAGCGTGAATAAGTAACGTAAATGGAGAAGAGTTTAATTGGGGAAGACGGAAGGCCTCCCTAAAAAGATGTGTTTTTAGGGTATGCTGGGTGCTGGGAATAAACCTGATTCTCTGGGTTAGCACATTGCACAGAACTGGTGCAGCTCTGGAAAAATCTTGCAGCCGGGAGTGGGAACTCAGCAGTTGGCACAGCATTGGAGTTGTGGGTCTGAATCCCACGCAGGGCCGGGCGTTGGGGGGGTAAACTGGGCAGTTGCCCCAAGCTCCTACTTCAGGTATTCCGCTGCCTGTTCATTGAAGCTAGTGAGCAGTCAGCTGATGAACACCATATTACAATGGAAGAGTATAGGCAGGGTGACCTACTGCTGGAGTACTGCCTTGTGTCTGGAATGGGACTCCTGGAGGGAAACAAGAGAGGACTCTAAAGTTTTTCATGGGATGATATGATAAAAGAGCTAAAGGGAGGGGAATTGAGGTTTTTACAAGGGACTGTATTTTTCGTTATGGGATTGTATTTTATATGTTGGCGCTGCAAGAGCAACTCCATTCTAGATGCAACCCTGATCTGTTGGCTTTTCACAGTTCACTGTCAAAGCCCACAACGTGGTGACGATTGTACAATTCAAAGGCGTCCAACGTCATAGGAGGATAACTTAGAATGAACCAAGCAGCCCGACTCATCCACAGTTCTCTATCTGGGGTTTGCAGACGTCACCTGCGATCTCTGAATACATAGCGGTACTGTAATCACTTAGACTGTCTACAGAGCACCTGTCAGAGCTGGTATCTACTGCCACATGGTCACTTTATGAGGGTAATATTTGTCATTGCACAGCGGTCTTTATTCAGTACCACTAAACCTCAGTACTTCTGGAAGCGCTGGAAATTAGTGCTACAGATCTGATCGTACCACCTTCTATATTAACTGTATATCACAGTGTTGTTGATAATATAATTGAGCATTTGGGGCCCCATTTATAATTTTGCCCATCGCCGCACTCTGTCTAAGATCGGCCATGAATCGCAACTTTGCAACATCTGCAAACTGCTTGAGGAGTGTAATGATTTTCTCTCTTCCTCCAAATAAAAGCCCATATGATTGTCTATGAGATGGTTTACAGAGATAGATATTTCCAATACATGCTGGCAGATTTTCTGATGGCATACGAAGAAACTAGTTATTATGTTGCCAAAGCGGTCATACACTATGCCATCCTGTGTGCACGAGTAATTACAGTAGATCTGGCCATTATATGACTTGGAGCCCACAGAGGGGAAACTAGTGATAAATGCAGGCTTCATCTCCCTGAGCTCAACTCTCGAAGGGGTGAAGATGAGCAGTCATGTCGGTCTGTTCTGGGTCTGGGTATAATCTTGTACAGAACAGGCAATGTCATAGGAATTATATATTTATTTTGACTACTTGTTAGACAAGGCTTGTTGAGATGTTATAAAGTAATTTTTGATAGTAGTGTCCCTTCCCTTGTTGAAATGGTAAAATCTGGCTAGAGAGCAGAGGGGAAGAAGGGAAGGACTCTATGACTATGTTGAGATGTCTATAACAAGGCTCCTCATGGGAAGTGCTGCACTAACCGTTAAGCTACAGTGTCGGCCAATCACAGCACTCGCTCAGTAATCTATGCAAATGAGCTGGTGCCAACAGCAATTTCTTGTCAATCAAATTCGCCTAACAATTCATTTTAGTTCGCCCTTTCTATGGGATTCGGCTCTTCAGCAGCGAGTGAGTCATTCTGTGTAGATATTTTAGATATTTTTCCATTCTCCTCTGGTAAGTATAAAACATGCGTCTCCCTAAGGTCAAAGTCTCTGCATCTAGTGGCGCATAAATACAGCAGAGATCTATGTTATCATTGGGTGGGCACATAAGGTCTGACTAGCAGCGCTTCGCCTGGTGCTTGAGGACGGTGAAACGGGCTTGAGGACTGTGAAACGGCCAGGCCACCCCAACCTTTTCCCACAGGCCGGGTGGCCAAGAGTAATATGATTTATTTATATAGCGCCATTTTAATGCACAACACTTTACAAGTCAGAGACAACATACACAAAATAAGATACAACATACAGTATCAACAATAGGAATGAGGGCCAGCTGGCAAGAGCTTACGGAATAAAAGGAAATAGCGGTAACGCACATGGTGTAAGAGCTTGTTCTGTGCAACCCTGGAAATAAGATAGGGGGCTCTACATCTATATATATAAAGGTGAAAGCCCTCACTGACTGACTGATTGACTGACTTGCCACTCATTGTCTAACTTACCGGTGTTGTGCCAATGTGAAATTTGGCACAAGCATTCTTAAGGTCCTATATAGGAAGAGTAAAGGGGTCGCAACTTCAATATTCAATTCTAAGTGCAAAAGTGACCTCTTATGTTATGTAATTTCCCGGTGTCGTACAAACGTGGAATTCGGCACAAGCTTTCTTTATGTCCTACATAGGAAAAGTAAAGGGGTCGCAACATGATTTATCAATTCTAAGTGCAAAAGTAAGAGAACCCCTATGTTATGTACCTAATCTAATTCTCTAATTTCCTGGTGTCGTACAAACTTGAAATTTGGCACGCTCAATCTTTAGGTCCCACAGAGCAAAAGTAAAAGGGTTGCAACTTGATTATTCAATTGTAATTGCAAACGTATGTGACTCCCTATGTAATGTAAATAATACCACACATCTGTACCGCACAAACGTGACATTTGGTATGAGCATTCTTTAGGTTGTAAATAGGAAAAGTAAAGCAGTCACAATTTGACTATTCAATACTATGTGCAAAATTAAGTGACCCCCTGTGTTATGTAACTTCCCAGTGTCATAAAAACGTGAAAGTTAGCACGACCTTTCTTTAAATACTGACTAGGAAAAGTAAAGGGGTCGCAACTTGATCATTCGATTCTAAGAGCAAAAGTGAGCGACCCCCTATTTTATGTACCTAATCTAAATCTCTAACTTCCTGGGGTCGTACAAACTTGAAATTTGGCATGACCATTCTTTAGTTGCCACATAGGAAAAGTAAAGGTTTGTAATTGTTTGTTCAATTCTTAGTACAGAAGTAAGTGACCCCCTATGTTATGTAACTAATAACACACATCTGAACCGCACAAACATGAAATTTGCCACAACCATTCTTTACATCCTAAATAGGAAAAGTAAAGGGGTCACAACTTCAATATTCAATTCAAAGCGTGAGAAACTGCAAAAATCTGCTATACATGGGATAGTTGCTTTCTCAGAAACCGTAAAGCCTATGGAAATGATTTGTATGCTGAGGAGAATCTATCTCTCCTCTATTTGTATATACTGAGGACAATCTAACTGACCTCTGTGTGCATGTTAAAAGGCTGTAAAGTATTTAGGGAAGCAGCCACGGACTGCATGGATGGAGCATGGCTTCTTAGGCTAAGAAAGGGCTGCAATCCCCAGTCTGGGGTTAAATCTGAATAAAAAGCGGCTTAACATTTAGGGGTAAAAAGTGAGCAGAGTGAGAGGGATGGCACATTCTGCAGAGGGACATCGGTACATGCAGCCTGAGGAGAATCTAAAGCTCCACTGTGCGTATACATATTTTATTCTTGGTTCCTCTGAAGTAATCACGACTTCATAACATTTTCTGGGCGAACAAGACGTAAACACCTGTAATAAGTTAACTTGGGCAAAGCCGGCTATATCAGCTAGTGTCTACATAAAGCTGTATGAAGCAGTCACCAGCCATATCTCTGTATATACAGGTGAGAGGTGCAATAGGGTGTGTGGGGGATAGAGTGGGAAGAAGGGGGTCAGCTTTCCAAAGGAGCGTGAATAAGTAACGTAAATGGAGAAGAGTTTAATTGGGGAAGACGGAAGGCCTCCCTAAAAAGATGTGTTTTTAGGGTATGCTGGGTGCTGGGAATAAACCTGATTCTCTGGGTTAGCACATTGCACAGAACTGGTGCAGCTCTGGAAAAATCTTGCAGCCGGGAGTGGGAACTCAGCAGTTGGCACAGCATTGGAGTTGTGGGTCTGAATCCCACGCAGGGCCGGGCGTTGGGGGGGTAAACTGGGCAGTTGCCCCAAGCTCCTACTTCAGGTATTCCGCTGCCTGTTCATTGAAGCTAGTGAGCAGTCAGCTGATGAACACCATATTACAATGGAAGAGTATAGGCAGGGTGACCTACTGCTGGAGTACTGCCTTGTGTCTGGAATGGGACTCCTGGAGGGAAACAAGAGAGGACTCTAAAGTTTTTCATGGGATGATATGATAAAAGAGCTAAAGGGAGGGGAATTGAGGTTTTTACAAGGGACTGTATTTTTCGTTATGGGATTGTATTTTATATGTTGGCGCTGCAAGAGCAACTCCATTCTAGATGCAACCCTGATCTGTTGGCTTTTCACAGTTCACTGTCAAAGCCCACAACGTGGTGACGATTGTACAATTCAAAGGCGTCCAACGTCATAGGAGGATAACTTAGAATGAACCAAGCAGCCCGACTCATCCACAGTTCTCTATCTGGGGTTTGCAGACGTCACCTGCGATCTCTGAATACATAGCGGTACTGTAATCACTTAGACTGTCTACAGAGCACCTGTCAGAGCTGGTATCTACTGCCACATGGTCACTTTATGAGGGTAATATTTGTCATTGCACAGCGGTCTTTATTCAGTACCACTAAACCTCAGTACTTCTGGAAGCGCTGGAAATTAGTGCTACAGATCTGATCGTACCACCTTCTATATTAACTGTATATCACAGTGTTGTTGATAATATAATTGAGCATTTGGGGCCCCATTTATAATTTTGCCCATCGCCGCACTCTGTCTAAGATCGGCCATGAATCGCAACTTTGCAACATCTGCAAACTGCTTGAGGAGTGTAATGATTTTCTCTCTTCCTCCAAATAAAAGCCCATATGATTGTCTATGAGATGGTTTACAGAGATAGATATTTCCAATACATGCTGGCAGATTTTCTGATGGCATACGAAGAAACTAGTTATTATGTTGCCAAAGCGGTCATACACTATGCCATCCTGTGTGCACGAGTAATTACAGTAGATCTGGCCATTATATGACTTGGAGCCCACAGAGGGGAAACTAGTGATAAATGCAGGCTTCATCTCCCTGAGCTCAACTCTCGAAGGGGTGAAGATGAGCAGTCATGTCGGTCTGTTCTGGGTCTGGGTATAATCTTGTACAGAACAGGCAATGTCATAGGAATTATATATTTATTTTGACTACTTGTTAGACAAGGCTTGTTGAGATGTTATAAAGTAATTTTTGATAGTAGTGTCCCTTCCCTTGTTGAAATGGTAAAATCTGGCTAGAGAGCAGAGGGGAAGAAGGGAAGGACTCTATGACTATGTTGAGATGTCTATAACAAGGCTCCTCATGGGAAGTGCTGCACTAACCGTTAAGCTACAGTGTCGGCCAATCACAGCACTCGCTCAGTAATCTATGCAAATGAGCTGGTGCCAACAGCAATTTCTTGTCAATCAAATTCGCCTAACAATTCATTTTAGTTCGCCCTTTCTATGGGATTCGGCTCTTCAGCAGCGAGTGAGTCATTCTGTGTAGATATTTTAGATATTTTTCCATTCTCCTCTGGTAAGTATAAAACATGCGTCTCCCTAAGGTCAAAGTCTCTGCATCTAGTGGCGCATAAATACAGCAGAGATCTATGTTATCATTGGGTGGGCACATAAGGTCTGACTAGCAGCGCTTCGCCTGGTGCTTGAGGACGGTGAAACGGGCTTGAGGACTGTGAAACGGCCAGGCCACCCCAACCTTTTCCCACAGGCCGGGTGGCCAAGAGTAATATGATTTATTTATATAGCGCCATTTTAATGCACAACACTTTACAAGTCAGAGACAACATACACAAAATAAGATACAACATACAGTATCAACAATAGGAATGAGGGCCAGCTGGCAAGAGCTTACGGAATAAAAGGAAATAGCGGTAACGCACATGGTGTAAGAGCTTGTTCTGTGCAACCCTGGAAATAAGATAGGGGGCTCTACATCTATATATATAAAGGTGAAAGCCCTCACTGACTGACTGATTGACTGACTTGCCACTCATTGTCTAACTTACCGGTGTTGTGCAAATGTGAAATTTGGCACAAGCATTCTTAAGGTCCTATATAGGAAGAGTAAAGGGGTCGCAACTTCAATATTCAATTCTAAGTGCAAAAGTGACCTCTTATGTTATGTAATTTCCCGGTGTCGTACAAACGTGGAATTCGGCACAAGCTTTCTTTATGTCCTACATAGGAAAAGTAAAGGGGTCACAACATGATTTATCAATTCTAAGTGCAAAAGTAAGAGAACCCCTATGTTATGTACCTAATCTAATTCTCTAATTTCCTGGTGTCGTACAAACTTGAAATTTGGCACGCTCAATCTTTAGGTCCCACAGAGCAAAAGTAAAAGGGTTGCAACTTGATTATTCAATTGTAATTGCAAACGTATGTGACTCCCTATGTAATGTAAATAATACCACACATCTGTACCGCACAAACGTGACATTTGGTATGAGCATTCTTTAGGTTGTAAATAGGAAAAGTAAAGCAGTCACAATTTGACTATTCAATACTATGTGCAAAATTAAGTGACCCCCTGTGTTATGTAACTTCCCAGTGTCATAAAAACGTGAAAGTTAGCACGACCTTTCTTTAAATACTGACTAGGAAAAGTAAAGGGGTCGCAACTTGATCATTCGATTCTAAGAGCAAAAGTGAGCGACCCCCTATTTTATGTACCTAATCTAAATCTCTAACTTCCTGGGGTCGTACAAACTTGAAATTTGGCATGACCATTCTTTAGTTGCCACATAGGAAAAGTAAAGGTTTGTAATTGTTTGTTCAATTCTTAGTACAGAAGTAAGTGACCCCCTATGTTATGTAACTAATAACACACATCTGAACCGCACAAACATGAAATTTGCCACAACCATTCTTTACATCCTAAATAGGAAAAGTAAAGGGGTCACAACTTCAATATTCAATTCAAAGCGTGAGAAACTGCAAAAATCTGCTATACATGGGATAGTTGCTTTCTCAGAAACCGTAAAGCCTATGGAAATGATTTGTATGCTGAGGAGAATCTATCTCTCCTCTATTTGTATATACTGAGGACAATCTAACTGACCTCTGTGTGCATGTTAAAAGGCTGTAAAGTATTTAGGGAAGCAGCCACGGACTGCATGGATGGAGCATGGCTTCTTAGGCTAAGAAAGGGCTGCAATCCCCAGTCTGGGGTTAAATCTGAATAAAAAGCGGCTTAACATTTAAGGGTAAAAAGTGAGCAGAGTGAGAGGGATGGCACATTCTGCAGAGGGACATCGGTACATGCAACCTGAGGAGAATCTAAAGCTCCACTGTGCGTATACATATTTTATTCTTGGTTCCTCTGAAGTAATCACGACTTCATAACATTTTCTGGGCGAACAAGACGTAAACACCTGTAATAAGTTAACTTGGGCAAAGCCGGCTATATCAGCTAGTGTCTACATAAAGCTGTATGAAGCAGTCACCAGCCATATCTCTGTATATACAGGTGAGAGGTGCAATAGGGTGTGTGGGGGATAGAGTGGGAAGAAGGGGGTCAGCTTTCCAAAGGAGCGTGAATAAGTAACGTAAATGGAGAAGAGTTAAATTGGGGAAGACGGAAGGCCTCCCTAAAAAGATGTGTTTTTAGGGTATGCTGGGTGCTGGGAATAAACCTGATTCTCTGGGTTAGCACATTGCACAGAACTGGTGCAGCTCTGGAAAAATCTTGCAGCCGGGAGTGGGAACTCAGCAGTTGGCACAGCATTGGAGTGGTGGGTCTGAATCCCACGCAGGGCCGGGCGTTGGGGGGGTAAACTGGGCAGTTGCCCCAAGCTCCTACCTAAGGTATTCCGCTGCCTGTTCATTGAAGCTAGTGAGCAGTCAGCTGATGAACACCATATTACAATGGAAGAGTATAGGCAGGGTGACCTACTGCTGGAGTACTGCCTTGTGTCTGGAATGGGACTCCTGGAGGGAAACAAGAGAGGACTCTAAAGTTTTTCATGGGATGATATGATAAAAGAGCTAAAGGGAGGAGAATTGAGGTTTTTACAAGGGACTGTATTTTTCGTTATGGGATTGTATTTTATATGTTGGCGCTGCAAGAGCAACTCCATTCTAGATGCAACCCTGATCTGTTGGCTTTTCGCAGATCACTGTCAAAGCCCACAACGTGGTGACGATTGTACAATTCAAAGGCGTCCAACGTCATAGGAGGATAACTTAGAATGAACCAAGCAGCCCGACTCATCCACAGTTCTCTATCTGGGGTTTGCAGACGTCACCTGCGATCTCTGAATACATAGCGGTACTGTAATCACTTAGACTGTCTACAGAGCACCTGTCAGAGCTGGTATCTACTGCTACATGGTCACTTTATGAGGGTAATATTTGTCATTGCACAGCGGTCTTTATTCAGTACCACTAAACCTCAGTACTTCTGGAAGCGCTGGAAATTAGTGCTACAGATCTGATCGTACCACCTTCTATATTAACTGTATATCACAGTGTTGTTGATAATATAATTGAGCATTTGGGGCCCCATTTATAATTTTGCCCATCGCCGCACTCTGTCTAAGATCGGCCATGAATCGCAACTTTGCAACATCTGCAAACTGCTTGAGGAGTGTAATGATTTTCTCTCTTCCTCCAAATAAAAGCCCATATGATTGTCTATGAGATGGTTTACAGAGATAGATATTTCCAATACATGCTGGCAGATTTTCTGATGGCATACGAAGAAACTAGTTATTATGTTGCCAAAGCGGTCATACACTATGCCATCCTGTGTGCACGAGTAATTACAGTAGATCTGGCCATTATATGACTTGGAGCCCACAGAGGGGAAACTAGTGATAAATGCAGGCTTCATCTCCCTGAGCTCAACTCTCGAAGGGGTGAAGATGAGCAGTCATGTCGGTCTGTTCTGGGTCTGGGTATAATCTTGTACAGAACAGGCAATGTCATAGGAATTATATATTTATTTTGACTACTTGTTAGACAAGGCTTGTTGAGATGTTATAAAGTAATTTTTGATAGTAGTGTCCCTTCTCTTGTTGAAATGGTAAAATCTGGCTAGAGAGCAGAGGGGAAGAAGGGAAGGACTCTATGACGATGTTGAGATGTCTATAACAAGGCTCCTCATGGGAAGTGCTGCACTAACCGTTAAGCTACAGTGTCGGCCAATCACAGCACTCGCTCAGTAATCTATGCAAATGAGCTGGTGCCAACAGCAATTTCTTGTCAATCAAATTCGCCTAACAATTCATTTTAGTTCGCCCTTTCTATGGGATTCGGCTCTTCAGCAGCGAGTGAGTCATTCTGTGTAGATATTTTAGATATTTTTCCATTCTCCTCTGGTAAGTATAAAACATGCGTCTCCCTAAGGTCAAAGTCTCTGCATCTAGTGGTGCATAAATACAGCAGAGATCTATGTTATCATTGGGTGGGCACATAAGGTCTGACTAGCAGCGCTTCGCCTGGTGCTTGAGGACGGTGAAACGGGCTTGAGGACTGTGAAACGGCCAGGCCACCCCAACCTTTTCCCACAGGCCGGGAGGCCAAGAGTAATATGATTTATTTATATAGCGCCATTGTAATCCACAACACTTTACAAGTCAGAGACAACATACACAAAATAAGATACAACATACAGTATCAACAATAGGAATGAGGGCCAGCTGGCAAGAGCTTACGGAATAAAAGGAAATAGCGGTAACGCACATGGTGTAAGAGCTTGTTCTGTGCAACCCTGGAAATAAGATAGGGGGCTCTACATCTATATATATACAGGTGAAAGCCCTCACTGACTGACTGATTGACTGACTTGCCACTCATTGTCTAACTTACCGGTGTTGTGCAAATGTGAAATTTGGCACAAGCATTCTTAAGGTCCTATATAGGAAGAGTAAAGGGGTCGCAACTTCAATATTCAATTCTAAGTGCAAAAGTGACCTCTTATGTTATGTAATTTCCCGGTGTCGTACAAACGTGGAATTCGGCACAAGCTTTCTTTATGTCCTACATAGGAAAAGTAAAGGGGTCGCAACATGATTTATCAATTCTAAGTGCAAAAGTAAGAGAACCCCTATGTTATGTACCTAATCTAATTCTCTAATTTCCTGGTGTCGTACAAACTTGAAATTTGGCACGCTCAATCTTTAGGTCCCACAGAGCAAAAGTAAAAGGGTTGCAACTTGATTATTCAATTGTAATTGCAAACGTATGTGACTCCCTATGTAATGTAAATAATACCACACATCTGTACCGCACAAACGTGACATTTGGTATGAGCATTCTTTAGGTTGTAAATAGGAAAAGTAAAGCAGTCACAATTTGACTATTCAATACTATGTGCAAAATTAAGTGACCCCCTGTGTTATGTAACTTCCCAGTGTCATAAAAACGTGAAAGTTAGCACGACCTTTCTTTAAATACTGACTAGGAAAAGTAAAGGGGTCGCAACTTGATCATTCGATTCTAAGAGCAAAAGTCAGCGACCCCCTATTTTATGTACCTAATCTAAATCTCTAACTTCCTGGGGTCGTACAAACTTGAAATTTGGCATGACCATTCTTTAGTTGCCACATAGGAAAAGTAAAGGTTTGTAATTGTTTGTTCAATTCTTAGTACAGAAGTAAGTGACCCCCTATGTTATGTAACTAATAACACACATCTGAACCGCACAAACATGAAATTTGCCACAACCATTCTTTACATCCTAAATAGGAAAAGTAAAGGGGTCACAACTTCAATATTCAATTCAAAGCGTGAGAAACTGCAAAAATCTGCTATACATGGGATAGTTGCTTTCTCAGAAACCGTAAAGCCTATGGAAATGATTTGTATGCTGAGGAGAATCTATCTCTCCTCTATTTGTATATACTGAGGACAATCTAACTGACCTCTGTGTGCATGTTAAAAGGCTGTAAAGTATTTAGGGAAGCAGCCACGGACTGCATGGATGGAGCATGGCTTCTTAGGCTAAGAAAGGGCTGCAATCCCCAGTCTGGGGTTAAATCTGAATAAAAAGCGGCTTAACATTTAAGGGTAAAAAGTGAGCAGAGTGAGAGGGATGGCACATTCTGCAGAGGGACATCGGTACATGCAGCCTGAGGAGAATCTAAAGCTCCACTGTGCGTATACATATTTTATTCTTGGTTCCTCTGAAGTAATCACGACTTCATAACATTTTCTGGGCGAACAAGACGTAAACACCTGTAATAAGTTAACTTGGGCAAAGCCGGCTATATCAGCTAGTGTCTACATAAAGCTGTATGAAGCAGTCACCAGCCATATCTCTGTATATACAGGTGAGAGGTGCAATAGGGTGTGTGGGGGATAGAGTGGGAAGAAGGGGGTCAGCTTTCCAAAGGAGCGTGAATAAGTAACGTAAATGGAGAAGAGTTAAATTGGGGAAGACGGAAGGCCTCCCTAAAAAGATGTGTTTTTAGGGTATGCTGGGTGCTGGGAATAAACCTGATTCTCTGGGTTAGCACATTGCACAGAACTGGTGCAGCTCTGGAAAAATCTTGCAGCCGGGAGTGGGAACTCAGCAGTTGGCACAGCATTGGAGTGGTGGGTCTGAATCCCACGCAGGGCCGGGCGTTGGGGGGGTAAACTGGGCAGTTGCCCCAAGCTCCTACCTAAGGTATTCCGCTGCCTGTTCATTGAAGCTAGTGAGCAGTCAGCTGATGAACACCATATTACAATGGAAGAGTATAGGCAGGGTGACCTACTGCTGGAGTACTGCCTTGTGTCTGGAATGGGACTCCTGGAGGGAAACAAGAGAGGACTCTAAAGTTTTTCATGGGATGATATGATAAAAGAGCTAAAGGGAGGGGAATTGAGGTTTTTACAAGGGACTGTATTTTTCGTTATGGGATTGTATTTTATATGTTGGCGCTGCAAGAGCAACTCCATTCTAGATGCAACCCTGATCTGTTGGCTTTTCGCAGTTCACTGTCAAAGCCCACAACGTGGTGACGATTGTACAATTCAAAGGCGTCCAACGTCATAGGAGGATAACTTAGAATGAACCAAGCAGCCCGACTCATCCACAGTTCTCTATCTGGGGTTTGCAGACGTCACCTGCGATCTCTGAATACATAGCGGTACTGTAATCACTTAGACTGTCTACAGAGCACCTGTCAGAGCTGGTATCTACTGCCACATGGTCACTTTATGAGGGTAATATTTGTCATTGCACAGCGGTCTTTATTCAGTACCACTAAACCTCAGTACTTCTGGAAGCGCTGGAAATTAGTGCTACAGATCTGATCGTACCACCTTCTATATTAACTGTATATCACAGTGTTGTTGATAATATAATTGAGCATTTGGGGCCCCATTTATAATTTTGCCCATCGCCGCACTCTGTCTAAGATCGGCCATGAATCGCAACTTTGCAACATCTGCAAACTGCTTGAGGAGTGTAATGATTTTCTCTCTTCCTCCAAATAAAAGCCCATATGATTGTCTATGAGATGGTTTACAGAGATAGATGTTTCCAATACATGCTGGCAGATTTTCTGATGGCATACGAAGAAACTAGTTATTATGTTGCCAAAGCGGTCATACACTATGCCATCCTGTGTGCACGAGTAATTACAGTAGATCTGGCCATTATATGACTTGGAGCCCACAGAGGGGAAACTAGTGATAAATGCAGGCTTCATCTCCCTGAGCTCAACTCTCGAAGGGGTGAAGATGAGCAGTCATGTCGGTCTGTTCTGGGTCTGGGTATAATCTTGTACAGAACAGGCAATGTCATAGGAATTATATATTTATTTTGACTACTTGTTAGACAAGGCTTGTTGAGATGTTATAAAGTAATTTTTGATAGTAGTGTCCCTTCCCTTGTTGAAATGGTAAAATCTGGCTAGAGAGCAGAGGGGAAGAAGGGAAGGACTCTATGACGATGTTGAGATGTCTATAACAAGGCTCCTCATGGGAAGTGCTGCACTAACCGTTAAGCTACAGTGTCGGCCAATCACAGCACTCGCTCAGTAATCTATGCAAATGAGCTGGTGCCAACAGCAATTTCTTGTCAATCAAATTCGCCTAACAATTCATTTTAGTTCGCCCTTTCTATGGGATTCGGCTCTTCAGCAGCGAGTGAGTCATTCTGTATAGATATTTTAGATATTTTTCCATTCTCCTCTGGTAAGTATAAAACATGCGTCTCCCTAAGGTCAAAGTCTCTGCATCTAGTGGCGCATAAATACAGCAGAGATCTATGTTATCATTGGGTGGGCACATAAGGTCTGACTAGCAGCGCTTCGCCTGGTGCTTGAGGACGGTGAAACGGGCTTGAGGACTGTGAAACGGCCAGGCCACCCCAACCTTTTCCCACAGGCCGGGAGGCCAAGAGTAATATGATTTATTTATATAGCGCCATTGTAATCCACAACACTTTACAAGTCAGAGACAACATACACAAAATAAGATACAACATACAGTATCAACAATAGGAATGAGGGCCAGCTGGCAAGAGCTTACGGAATAAAAGGAAATAGCGGTAACGCACATGGTGTAAGAGCTTGTTCTGTGCAACCCTGGAAATAAGATAGGGGGCTCTACATCTATATATATAAAGGTGAAAGCCCTCACTGACTGACTGATTGACTGACTTGCCACTCATTGTCTAACTTACCGGTGTTGTGCAAATGTGAAATTTGGCACAAGCATTCTTAAGGTCCTATATAGGAAGAGTAAAGGGGTCGCAACTTCAATATTCAATTCTAAGTGCAAAAGTGACCTCTTATGTTATGTAATTTCCCGGTGTCGTACAAACGTGGAATTCGGCACAAGCTTTCTTTATGTCCTACATAGGAAAAGTAAAGGGGTCACAACATGATTTATCAATTCTAAGTGCAAAAGTAAGAGAACCCCTATGTTATGTACCTAATCTAATTCTCTAATTTCCTGGTGTCGTACAAACTTGAAATTTGGCACGCTCAATCTTTAGGTCCCACAGAGCAAAAGTAAAAGGGTTGCAACTTGATTATTCAATTGTAATTGCAAACGTATGTGACTCCCTATGTAATGTAAATAATACCACACATCTGTACCGCACAAACGTGACATTTGGTATGAGCATTCTTTAGGTTGTAAATAGGAAAAGTAAAGCAGTCACAATTTGACTATTCAATACTATGTGCAAAATTAAGTGACCCCCTGTGTTATGTAACTTCCCAGTGTCATAAAAACGTGAAAGTTAGCACGACCTTTCTTTAAATACTGACTAGGAAAAGTAAAGGGGTCGCAACTTGATCATTCGATTCTAAGAGCAAAAGTGAGCGACCCCCTATTTTATGTACCTAATCTAAATCTCTAACTTCCTGGGGTCGTACAAACTTGAAATTTGGCATGACCATTCTTTAGTTGCCACATAGGAAAAGTAAAGGTTTGTAATTGTTTGTTCAATTCTTAGTACAGAAGTAAGTGACCCCCTATGTTATGTAACTAATAACACACATCTGAACCGCACAAACATGAAATTTGCCACAACCATTCTTTACATCCTAAATAGGAAAAGTAAAGGGGTTACAACTTCAATATTCAATTCAAAGCGTGAGAAACTGCAAAAATCTGCTATACATGGGATAGTTGCTTTCTCAGAAACCGTAAAGCCTATGGAAATGATTTGTATGCTGAGGAGAATCTATCTCTCCTCTATTTGTATATACTGAGGACAATCTAACTGACCTCTGTGTGCATGTTAAAAGGCTGTAAAGTATTTAGGGAAGCAGCCACGGACTGCATGGATGGAGCATGGCTTCTTAGGCTAAGAAAGGGCTGCAATCCGCAGTCTGGGGTTAAATCTGAATAAAAAGCGGCTTAACATTTAAGGGTAAAAAGTGAGCAGAGTGAGAGGGATGGCACATTCTGCAGAGGGACATCGGTACATGCAGCCTGAGGAGAATCTAAAGCTCCACTGTGCGTATACATATTTTATTCTTGGTTCCTCTGAAGTAATCACGACTTCATAACATTTTCTGGGCGAACAAGACGTAAACACCTGTAATAAGTTAACTTGGGCAAAGCCGGCTATATCAGCTAGTGTCTACATAAAGCTGTATGAAGCAGTCACCAGCCATATCTCTGTATATACAGGTGAGAGGTGCAATAGGGTGTGTGGGGGATAGAGTGGGAAGAAGGGGGTCAGCTTTCCAAAGGAGCGTGAATAAGTAACGTAAATGGAGAAGAGTTAAATTGGGGAAGACGGAAGGCCTCCCTAAAAAGATGTGTTTTTAGGGTATGCTGGGTGCTGGGAATAAACCTGATTCTCTGGGTTAGCACATTGCACAGAACTGGTGCAGCTCTGGAAAAATCTTGCAGCCAGGAGTGGGAACTCAGCAGTTGGCACAGCATTGGAGTGGTGGGTCTGAATCCCACGCAGGGCCGGGCGTTGGGGGGGTAAACTGGGCAGTTGCCCCAAGCTCCTACCTAAGGTATTCCGCTGCCTGTTCATTGAAGCTAGTGAGCAGTCAGCTGATGAACACCATATTACAATGGAAGAGTATAGGCAGGGTGACCTACTGCTGGAGTACTGCCTTGTGTCTGGAATGGGACTCCTGGAGGGAAACAAGAGAGGACTCTAAAGTTTTTCATGGGATGATATGATAAAAGAGCTAAAGGGAGGGGAATTGAGGTTTTTACAAGGGACTGTATTTTTCGTTATGGGATTGTATTTTATATGTTGGCGCTGCAAGAGCAACTCCATTCTAGATGCAACCCTGATCTGTTGGCTTTTCGCAGATCACTGTCAAAGCCCACAACGTGGTAACGATTGTACAATTCAAAGGCGTCCAACGTCATAGGAGGATAACTTAGAATGAACCAAGCAGCCCGACTCATCCACAGTTCTCTATCTGGGGTTTGCAGACGTCACCTGCGATCTCTGAATACATAGCGGTACTGTAATCACTTAGACTGTCTACAGAGCACCTGTCAGAGCTGGTATCTACTGCCACATGGTCACTTTATGAGGGTAATATTTGTCATTGCACAGCGGTCTTTATTCAGTACCACTAAACCTCAGTACTTCTGGAAGCGCTGGAAATTAGTGCTACAGATCTGATCGTACCACCTTCTATATTAACTGAATATCACAGTGTTGTTGATAATATAATTGAGCATTTGGGGCCCCATTTATAATTTTGCCCATCGCCGCACTCTGTCTAAGATCGGCCATGAATCGCAACTTTGCAACATCTGCAAACTGCTTGAGGAGTGTAATGATTTTCTCTCTTCCTCCAAATAAAAGCCCATATGATTGTCTATGAGATGGTTTACAGAGATAGATATTTCCAATACATGCTGGCAGATTTTCTGATGGCATACGAAGAAACTAGTTATTATGTTGCCAAAGCGGTCATACACTATGCCATCCTGTGTGCACGAGTAATTACAGTAGATCTGGCCATTATATGACTTGGAGCCCACAGAGGGGAAACTAGTGATAAATGCAGGCTTCATCTCCCTGAGCTCAACTCTCGAAGGGGTGAAGATGAGCAGTCATGTCGGTCTGTTCTGGGTCTGGGTATAATCTTGTACAGAACAGGCAATGTCATAGGAATTATATATTTATTTTGACTACTTGTTAGACAAGGCTTGTTGAGATGTTATAAAGTAATTTTTGATAGTAGTGTCCCTTCTCTTGTTGAAATGGTAAAATCTGGCTAGAGAGCAGAGGGGAAGAAGGGAAGGACTCTATGACGATGTTGAGATGTCTATAACAAGGCTCCTCATGGGAAGTGCTGCACTAACCGTTAAGCTACAGTGTCGGCCAATCACAGCACTCGCTCAGTAATCTATGCAAATGAGCTGGTGCCAACAGCAATTTCTTGTCAATCAAATTCGCCTAACAATTCATTTTAGTTCGCCCTTTCTATGGCATTCGGCTCTTCAGCAGCGAGTGAGTCATTCTGTGTAGATATTTTAGATATTTTTCCATTCTCCTCTGGTAAGTATAAAACATGCGTCTCCCTAAGGTCAAAGTCTCTGCATCTAGTGGTGCATAAATACAGCAGAGATCTATGTTATCATTGGGTGGGCACATAAGGTCTGACTAGCAGCGCTTCGCCTGGTGCTTGAGGACGGTGAAACGGGCTTGAGGACTGTGAAACGGCCAGGCCACCCCAACCTTTTCCCACAGGCCGGGAGGCCAAGAGTAATGATTTATTTATATAGCGCCATTGTAATCCACAACACTTTACAAGTCAGAGACAACATACACAAAATAAGATACAACATACAGTATCAACAATAGGAATGAGGGCCAGCTGGCAAGAGCTTACGGAATAAAAGGAAATAGCGGTAACGCACATGGTGTAAGAGCTTGTTCTGTGCAACCCTGGAAATAAGATAGGGGGCTCTACATCTATATATATAAAGGTGAAAGCCCTCACTGACTGACTGATTGACTGACTTGCCACTCATTGTCTAACTTACCGGTGTTGTGCAAATGTGAAATTTGGCACAAGCATTCTTAAGGTCCTATATAGGAAGAGTAAAGGGGTCGCAACTTCAATATTGAATTCTAAGTGCAAAAGTGACCTCTTATGTTATGTAATTTCCCGGTGTCGTACAAACGTGGAATGCGGCACAAGCTTTCTTTATGTCCTACATAGGAAAAGTAAAGGGGTCACAACATGATTTATCAATTCTAAGTGCAAAAGTAAGAGAACCCCTATGTTATGTACCTAATCTAATTCTCTAATTTCCTGGTGTCGTACAAACTTGAAATTTGGCACGCTCAATCTTTAGGTCCCACAGAGCAAAAGTAAAAGGGTTGCAACTTGATTATTCAATTGTAATTGCAAACGTATGTGACTCCCTATGTAATGTAAATAATACCACACATCTGTACCGCACAAACGTGACATTTGGTATGAGCATTCTTTAGGTTGTAAATAGGAAAAGTAAAGCAGTCACAATTTGACTATTCAATACTATGTGCAAAATTAAGTGACCCCCTGTGTTATGTAACTTCCCAGTGTCATAAAAACGTGAAAGTTAGCACGACCTTTCTTTAAATACTGACTAGGAAAAGTAAAGGGGTCGCAACTTGATCATTCGATTCTAAGAGCAAAAGTGAGCGACCCCCTATTTTATGTACCTAATCTAAATCTCTAACTTCCTGGGGTCGTACAAACTTGAAATTTGGCATGACCATTCTTTAGTTGCCACATAGGAAAAGTAAAGGTTTGTAATTGTTTGTTCAATTCTTAGTACAGAAGTAAGTGACCCCCTATGTTATGTAACTAATAACACACATCTGAACCGCACAAACATGAAATTTGCCACAACCATTCTTTACATCCTAAATAGGAAAAGTAAAGGGGTCACAACTTCAATATTCAATTCAAAGCGTGAGAAACTGCAAAAATCTGCTATACATGGGATAGTTGCTTTCTCAGAAACCGTAAAGCCTATGGAAATGATTTGTATGCTGAGGAGAATCTATCTCTCCTCTATTTGTATATACTGAGGACAATCTAACTGACCTCTGTGTGCATGTTAAAAGGCTGTAAAGTATTTAGGGAAGCAGCCACGGACTGCATGGATGGAGCATGGCTTCTTAGGCTAAGAAAGGGCTGCAATCCGCAGTCTGGGGTTAAATCTGAATAAAAAGCGGCTTAACATTTAAGGGTAAAAAGTGAGCAGAGTGAGAGGGATGGCACATTCTGCAGAGGGACATCGGTACATGCAGCCTGAGGAGAATCTAAAGCTCCACTGTGCGTATACATATTTTATTCTTGGTTCCTCTGAAGTAATCACGACTTCATAACATTTTCTGGGCGAACAAGACGTAAACACCTGTAATAAGTTAACTTGGGCAAAGCCGGCTATATCAGCTAGTGTCTACATAAAGCTGTATGAAGCAGTCACCAGCCATATCTCTGTATATACAGGTGAGAGGTGCAATAGGGTGTGTGGGGGATAGAGTGGGAAGAAGGGGGTCAGCTTTCCAAAGGAGCGTGAATAAGTAACGTAAATGGAGAAGAGTTAAATTGGGGAAGACGGAAGGCCTCCCTAAAAAGATGTGTTTTTAGGGTATGCTGGGTGCTGGGAATAAACCTGATTCTCTGGGTTAGCACATTGCACAGAACTGGTGCAGCTCTGGAAAAATCTTGCAGCCGGGAGTGGGAACTCAGCAGTTGGCACAGCATTGGAGTTGTGGGTCTGAATCCCACGCAGGGACGGGCGTTGGGGGGGTAAACTGGGCAGTTGCCCCAAGCTCCTACCTCAGGTATTCCGCTGCCTGTTCATTGAAGCTAGTGAGCAGTCAGCTGATGAACACCATATTACAATGGAAGAGTATAGGCAGGCTGACCTACTGCTGGAGTACTGCCTTGTGTCTGGAATGGGACTCCTGGAGGGAAACAAGAGAGAACTCTAAAGTTTTTCATGGGATGATATGATAAAAGAGCTAAAGGGAGGGGAATTGAGGTTTTTACAAGGGACTGTATTTTTCGTTATGGGATTGAATTTTATATGTTGGCGCTGCAAGAGCAACTCCATTCTAGATGCAACCCTGATCTGTTGGCTTTTCGCAGTTCACTGTCAAAGCCCACAACGTGGTGACGATTGTACAATTCAAAGGCGTCCAACGTCATAGGAGGATAACTTAGAATGAACCAAGCAGCCCGACTCATCCACAGTTCTCTATCTGGGGTTTGCAGACGTCACCTGCGATCTCTGAATACATAGCGGTACTGTAATCATTTAGACTGTCTACAGAGCACCTGTCAGAGCTGGTATCTACTGCTACATGGTCACTTTATGAGGGTAATATTTGTCATTGCACAGCGGTCTTTATTCAGTACCACTAAACCTCAGTACTTCTGGAAACGCTGGAAATTAGTGCTACAGATCTGATCGTACCACCTTCTATATTAACTGAATATCACAGTGTTGTTGATAATATAATTGAGCATTTGGGGCCCCATTTATAATTTTGCCCATCGCCGCACTCTGTCTAAGATCGGCCATGAATCGCAACTTTGCAACATCTGCAAACTGCTTGAGGAGTGTAATGATTTTCTCTCTTCCTCCAAATAAAAGCCCATATGATTGTCTATGAGATGGTTTACAGAGATAGATATTTCCAATACATGCTGGCAGATTTTCTGATGGCATACGAAGAAACTAGTTATTATGTTGCCAAAGCGGTCATACACTATGCCATCCTGTGTGCACGAGTAATTACAGTAGATCTGGCCATTATATGACTTGGAGCCCACAGAGGGGAAACTAGTGATAAATGCAGGCTTCATCTCCCTGAGCTCAGCTCTCGAAGGGGTGAAGATGAGCAGTCATGTCGGTCTGTTCTGGGTCTGGGTATAATCTTGTACAGAACAGGCAATGTCATAGGAATTATATATTTATTTTGACTACTTGTTAGACAAGGCTTGTTGAGATGTTATAAAGTAATTTTTGATAGTAGTGTCCCTTCTCTTGTTGAAATGGTAAAATCTGGCTAGAGAGCAGAGGGGAAGAAGGGAAGGACTCTATGACTATGTTGAGATGTCTATAACAAGGCTCCTCATGGGAAGTGCTGCACTAACCGTTAAGCTACAGTGTCGGCCAATCACAGCACTCGCTCAGTAATCTATGCAAATGAGCTGGTGCCAACAGCAATTTCTTGTCAATCAAATTCGCCTAACAATTCATTTTAGTTCGCCCTTTCTATGGCATTCGGCTCTTCAGCAGCGAGTGAGTCATTCTGTGTAGATATTTTAGATATTTTTCCATTCTCCTCTGGTAAGTATAAAACATGCGTCTCCCTAAGGTCAAAGTCTCTGCATCTAGTGGTGCATAAATACAGCAGAGATCTATGTTATCATTGGGTGGGCACATAAGGTCTGACTAGCAGCGCTTCGCCTGGTGCTTGAGGACGGTGAAACGGGCTTGAGGACTGTGAAACGGCCAGGCCACCCCAACCTTTTCCCACAGGCCGGGAGGCCAAGAGTAATGATTTATTTATATAGCGCCATTGTAATCCACAACACTTTACAAGTCAGAGACAACATACACAAAATAAGATACAACATACAGTATCAACAATAGGAATGAGGGCCAGCTGGCAAGAGCTTACGGAATAAAAGGAAATAGCGGTAACGCACATGGTGTAAGAGCTTGTTCTGTGCAACCCTGGAAATAAGATAGGGGGCTCTACATCTATATATATAAAGGTGAAAGCCCTCACTGACTGACTGATTGACTGACTTGCCACTCATTGTCTAACTTACCGGTGTTGTGCAAATGTGAAATTTGGCACAAGCATTCTTAAGGTCCTATATAGGAAGAGTAAAGGGGTCGCAACTTCAATATTGAATTCTAAGTGCAAAAGTGACCTCTTATGTTATGTAATTTCCCGGTGTCGTACAAACGTGGAATTCGGCACAAGCTTTCTTTATGTCCTACATAGGAAAAGTAAAGGGGTCACAACATGATTTATCAATTCTAAGTGCAAAAGTAAGAGAACCCCTATGTTATGTACCTAATCTAATTCTCTAATTTCCTGGTGTCGTACAAACTTGAAATTTGGCACGCTCAATCTTTAGGTCCCACAGAGCAAAAGTAAAAGGGTTGCAACTTGATTATTCAATTGTAATTGCAAACGTATGTGACTCCCTATGTAATGTAAATAATACCACACATCTGTACCGCACAAACGTGACATTTGGTATGAGCATTCTTTAGGTTGTAAATAGGAAAAGTAAAGCAGTCACAATTTGACTATTCAATACTATGTGCAAAATTAAGTGACCCCCTGTCTTATGTAACTTCCCAGTGTCATAAAAACGTGAAAGTTAGCACGACCTTTCTTTAAATACTGACTAGGAAAAGTAAAGGGGTCGCAACTTGATCATTCGATTCTAAGAGCAAAAGTGAGCGACCCCCTATTTTATGTACCTAATCTAAATCTCTAACTTCCTGGGGTCGTACAAACTTGAAATTTGGCATGACCATTCTTTAGTTGCCACATAGGAAAAGTAAAGGTTTGTAATTGTTTGTTCAATTCTTAGTACAGAAGTAAGTGACCCCCTATGTTATGTAACTAATAACACACATCTGAACCGCACAAACATGAAATTTGCCACAACCATTCTTTACATCCTAAATAGGAAAAGTAAAGGGGTCACAACTTCAATATTCAATTCAAAGCGTGAGAAACTGCAAAAATCTGCTATACATGGGATAGTTGCTTTCTCAGAAACCGTAAAGCCTATGGAAATGATTTGTATGCTGAGGAGAATCTATCTCTCCTCTATTTGTATATACTGAGGACAATCTAACTGACCTCTGTGTGCATGTTAAAAGGCTGTAAAGTATTTAGGGAAGCAGCCACGGACTGCATGGATGGAGCATGGCTTCTTAGGCTAAGAAAGGGCTGCAATCCGCAGTCTGGGGTTAAATCTGAATAAAAAGCGGCTTAACATTTAAGGGTAAAAAGTGAGCAGAGTGAGAGGGATGGCACATTCTGCAGAGGGACATCGGTACATGCAGCCTGAGGAGAATCTAAAGCTCCACTGTGCGTATACATATTTTATTCTTGGTTCCTCTGAAGTAATCACGACTTCATAACATTTTCTGGGCGAACAAGACGTAAACACCTGTAATAAGTTAACTTGGGCAAAGCCGGCTATATCAGCTAGTGTCTACATAAAGCTGTATGAAGCAGTCACCAGCCATATCTCTGTATATACAGGTGAGAGGTGCAATAGGGTGTGTGGGGGATAGAGTGGGAAGAAGGGGGTCAGCTTTCCAAAGGAGCGTGAATAAGTAACGTAAATGGAGAAGAGTTAAATTGGGGAAGACGGAAGGCCTCCCTAAAAAGATGTGTTTTTAGGGTATGCTGGGTGCTGGGAATAAACCTGATTCTCTGGGTTAGCACATTGCACAGAACTGGTGCAGCTCTGGAAAAATCTTGCAGCCGGGAGTGGGAACTCAGCAGTTGGCACAGCATTGGAGTTGTGGGTCTGAATCCCACGCACGGACGGGCGTTGGGGGGGTAAACTGGGCAGTTGCCCCAAGCTCCTACCTCAGGTATTCCGCTGCCTGTTCATTGAAGCTAGTGAGCAGTCAGCTGATGAACACCATATTACAATGGAAGAGTATAGGCAGGCTGACCTACTGCTGGAGTACTGCCTTGTGTCTGGAATGGGACTCCTGGAGGGAAACAAGAGAGAACTCTAAAGTTTTTCATGGGATGATATGATAAAAGAGCTAAAGGGAGGGGAATTGAGGTTTTTACAAGGGACTGTATTTTTCGTTATGGGATTGAATTTTATATGTTGGCGCTGCAAGAGCAACTCCATTCTAGATGCAACCCTGATCTGTTGGCTTTTCGCAGTTCACTGTCAAAGCCCACAACGTGGTGACGATTGTACAATTCAAAGGCGTCCAACGTCATAGGAGGATAACTTAGAATGAACCAAGCAGCCCGACTCATCCACAGTTCTCTATCTGGGGTTTGCAGACGTCACCTGCGATCTCTGAATACATAGTGGTACTGTAATCATTTAGACTGTCTACAGAGCACCTGTCAGAGCTGGTATCTACTGCTACATGGTCACTTTATGAGGGTAATATTTGTCATTGCACAGCGGTCTTTATTCAGTACCACTAAACCTCAGTACTTCTGGAAACGCTGGAAATTAGTGCTACAGATCTGATCGTACCACCTTCTATATTAACTGAATATCACAGTGTTGTTGATAATATAATTGAGCATTTGGGGCCCCATTTATAATTTTGCCCATCGCCGCACTCTGTCTAAGATCGGCCATGAATCGCAACTTTGCAACATCTGCAAACTGCTTGAGGAGTGTAATGATTTTCTCTCTTCCTCCAAATAAAAGCCCATATGATTGTCTATGAGATGGTTTACAGAGATAGATATTTCCAATACATGCTGGCAGATTTTCTGATGGCATACGAAGAAACTAGTTATTATGTTGCCAAAGCGGTCATACACTATGCCATCCTGTGTGCATGAGTAATTACAGTAGATCTGGCCATTATATGACTTGGAGCCCACAGAGGGGAAACTAGTGATAAATGCAGGCTTCATCTCCCTGAGCTCAGCTCTCGAAGGGGTGAAGATGAGCAGTCATGTCGGTCTGTTCTGGGTCTGGGTATAATCTTGTACAGAACAGGCAATGTCATAGGAATTATATATTTATTTTGACTACTTGTTAGACAAGGCTTGTTGAGATGTTATAAAGTAATTTTTGATAGTAGTGTCCCTTCTCTTGTTGAAATGGTAAAATCTGGCTAGAGAGCAGAGGGGAAGAAGGGAAGGACTCTATGACGATGTTGAGATGTCTATAACAAGGCTCCTCATGGGAAGTGCTGCACTAACCGTTAAGCTACAGTGTCGGCCAATCACAGCGCTCGCTCAGTAATCTATGCAAATGAGCTGGTGCCAACAGCAATTTCTTGTCAATCAAATTCGCCTAACAATTCATTTTAGTTCGCCCTTTCTATGGGATTCGGCTCTTCAGCAGCGAGTGAGTCATTCTGTGTAGATATTTTAGATATTTTTCCATTCTCCTCTGGTAAGTATAAAACATGCGTCTCCCTAAGGTCAAAGTCTCTGCATCTAGTGGTGCATAAATACAGCAGAGATCTATGTTATCATTGGGTGGGCACATAAGGTCTGACTAGCAGCGCTTCGCCTGGTGCTTGAGGACGGTGAAACGGGCTTGAGGACTGTGAAACGGCCAGGCCACCCCAACCTTTTCCCACAGGCCGGGAGGCCAAGAGTAATATGATTTATTTATATAGCGCCATTGTAATCCACAACACTTTACAAGTCAGAGACAACATACACAAAATAAGATACAACATACAGTATCAACAATAGGAATGAGGGCCAGCTGGCAAGAGCTTACGGAATAAAAGGAAATAGCGGTAACGCACATGGTGTAAGAGCTTGTTCTGTGCAACCCTGGAAATAAGATAGGGGGCTCTACATCTATATATATAAAGGTGAAAGCCCTCACTGACTGACTGATTGACTGACTTGCCACTCATTGTCTAACTTACCGGTGTTGTGCAAATGTGAAATTTGGCACAAGCATTCTTAAGGTCCTATATAGGAAGAGTAAAGGGGTCGCAACTTCAATATTCAATTCTAAGTGCAAAAGTGACCTCTTATGTTATGTAATTTCCCGGTGTCGTACAAACGTGGAATTCGGCACAAGCTTTCTTTATGTCCTACATAGGAAAAGTAAAGGGGTCGCAACATGATTTATCAATTCTAAGTGCAAAAGTAAGAGAACCCCTATGTTATGTACCTAATCTAATTCTCTAATTTCCTGGTGTCGTACAAACTTGAAATTTGGCACGCTCAATCTTTAGGTCCCACAGAGCAAAAGTAAAAGGGTTGCAACTTGATTATTCAATTGTAATTGCAAACGTATGTGACTCCCTATGTAATGTAAATAATACCACACATCTGTACCGCACAAACGTGACATTTGGTATGAGCATTCTTTAGGTTGTAAATAGGAAAAGTAAAGCAGTCACAATTTGACTATTCAATACTATGTGCAAAATTAAGTGACCCCCTGTGTTATGTAACTTCCCAGTGTCATAAAAACGTGAAAGTTAGCACGACCTTTCTTTAAATACTGACTAGGAAAAGTAAAGGGGTCGCAACTTGATCATTCGATTCTAAGAGCAAAAGTGAGCGACCCCCTATTTTATGTACCTAATCTAAATCTCTAACTTCCTGGGGTCGTACAAACTTGAAATTTGGCATGACCATTCTTTAGTTGCCACATAGGAAAAGTAAAGGTTTGTAATTGTTTGTTCAATTCTTAGTACAGAAGTAAGTGACCCCCTATGTTATGTAACTAATAACACACATCTGAACCGCACAAACATGAAATTTGCCACTACCATTCTTTACATCCTAAATAGGAAAAGTAAAGGGGTCACAACTTCAATATTCAATTCAAAGCGTGAGAAACTGCAAAAATCTGCTATACATGGGATAGTTGCTTTCTCAGAAACCGTAAAGCCTATGGAAATGATTTGTATGCTGAGGAGAATCTATCTCTCCTCTATTTGCATATACTGAGGACAATCTAACTGACCTCTGTGTGCATGTTAAAAGGCTGTAAAGTATTTAGGGAAGCAGCCACGGACTGCATGGATGGAGCATGGCTTCTTAGGCTAAGAAAGGGCTGCAATCCCCAGTCTGGGGTTAAATCTGAATAAAAAGCGGCTTAACATTTAAGGGTAAAAAGTGAGCAGAGTGAGAGGGATGGCACATTCTGCAGAGGGACATCGGTACATGCAGCCTGAGGAGAATCTAAAGCTCCACTGTGCGTATACATATTTTATTCTTGGTTCCTCTGAAGTAATCACGACTTCATAACATTTTCTGGGTGAACAAGACGTAAACACCTGTAATAAGTTAACTTGGGCAAAGCCGGCTATATCAGCTAGTGTCTACATAAAGCTGTATGAAGCAGTCACCAGCCATATCTCTGTATATACAGGTGAGAGGTGCAATAGGGTGTGTGGGGGATAGAGTGGGAAGAAGGGGGTCAGCTTTCCAAAGGAGCGTGAATAAGTAACGTAAATGGAGAAGAGTTAAATTGGGGAAGACGGAAGGCCTCCCTAAAAAGATGTGTTTTTAGGGTATGCTGGGTGCTGGGAATAAACCTGATTCTCTGGGTTAGCACATTGCACAGAACTGGTGCAGCTCTGGAAAAATCTTGCAGCCGGGAGTGGGAACTCAGCAGTTGGCACAGCATTGGAGTTGTGGGTCTGAATCCCACGCAGGGCCGGGCGTTGGGGGGGTAAATTGGGCAGTTGCCCCAAGCTCCTACCTCAGGTATTCCGCTGCCTGTTCATTGAAGCTAGTGAGCAGTCAGCTGATGAACACCATATTACAATGGAAGAGTATAGGCAGGGTGACCTACTGCTGGAGTACTGCCTTGTGTCTGGAATGGGACTCCTGGAGGGAAACAAGAGAGAACTCTAAAGTTTTTCATGGGATGATATGATAAAAGAGCTAAAGGGAGGGGAATTGAGGTTTTTACAAGGGACTGTATTTTTCGTTATGGGATTGTATTTTATATGTTGGCGCTGCAAGAGCAACTCCATTCTAGATGCAACCCTGATCTGTTGGCTTTTCGCAGTTCACTGTCAAAGCCCACAACGTGGTGACGATTGTACAATTCAAAGGCGTCCAACGTCATAGGAGGATAACTTAGAATGAACCAAGCAGCCCGACTCATCCACAGTTCTCTATCTGGGGTTTGCAGACGTCACCTGCGATCTCTGAATACATAGCGGTACTGTAATCACTTAGACTGTCTACAGAGCACCTGTCAGAGCTGGTATCTACTGCTACATGGTCACTTTATGAGGGTAATATTTGTCATTGCACAGCGGTCTTTATTCAGTACCACTAAACCTCAGTACTTCTGGAAACGCTGGAAATCAGTGCTACAGATCTGATCGTACCACCTTCTATATTAACTGTATATCACAGTGTTGTTGATAATATAATTGAGCATTTGGGGCCCCATTTATAATTTTGCCCATCGCCGCACTCTGTCTAAGATCGGCCATGAATCGCAACTTTGCAACATCTGCAAACTGCTTGAGGAGTGTAATGATTTTCTCTCTTCCTCCAAATAAAAGCCCATATGATTGTCTATGAGATGGTTTACAGAGATAGATATTTCCAATACATGCTGGCAGATTTTCTGATGGCATACGAAGAAACTAGTTATTATGTTGCCAAAGCGGTCATACACTATGCCATCCTGTGTGCACGAGTAATTACAGTAGATCTGGCCATTATATGACTTGGAGCCCACAGAGGGGAAACTAGTGATAAATGCAGGCTTCATCTCCCTGAGCTCAACTCTCGAAGGGGTGAAGATGAGCAGTCATGTCGGTCAGTTCTGGGTCTGGGTATAATCTTGTACAGAACAGGCAATGTCATAGGAATTATATATTTATTTTGACTACTTGTTAGACAAGGCTTGTTGAGATGTTATAAAGTAATTTTTGATAGTAGTGTCCCTTCTCTTGTTGAAATGGTAAAATCTGGCTAGAGAGCAGAGGGGAAGAAGGGAAGGACTCTATGACGATGTTGAGATGTCTATAACAAGGCTCCTCATGGGAAGTGCTGCACTAACCGTTAAGCTACAGTGTCGGCCAATCACAGCACTCGCTCAGTAATCTATGCAAATGAGCTGGTGCCAACAGCAATTTCTTGTCAATCAAATTCGCCTAACAATTCATTTTAGTTCGCCCTTTCTATGGCATTCGGCTCTTCAGCAGCGAGTGAGTCATTCTGTGTAGATATTTTAGATATTTTTCCATTCTCCTCTGGTAAGTATAAAACATGCGTCTCCCTAAGGTCAAAGTCTCTGCATCTAGTGGTGCATAAATACAGCAGAGATCTATGTTATCATTGGGTGGGCACATAAGGTCTGACTAGCAGCGCTTCGCCTGGTGCTTGAGGACGGTGAAACGGGCTTGAGGACTGTGAAACGGCCAGGCCACCCCAACCTTTTCCCACAGGCCGGGAGGCCAAGAGTAATGATTTATTTATATAGCGCCATTGTAATCCACAACACTTTACAAGTCAGAGACAACATACACAAAATAAGATACAACATACAGTATCAACAATAGGAATGAGGGCCAGCTGGCAAGAGCTTACGGAATAAAAGGAAATAGCGGTAACGCACATGGTGTAAGAGCTTGTTCTGTGCAACCCTGGAAATAAGATAGGGGGCTCTACATCTATATATATAAAGGTGAAAGCCCTCACTGACTGACTGATTGACTGACTTGCCACTCATTGTCTAACTTACCGGTGTTGTGCAAATGTGAAATTTGGCACAAGCATTCTTAAGGTCCTATATAGGAAGAGTAAAGGGGTCGCAACTTCAATATTCAATTCTAAGTGCAAAAGTGACCTCTTATGTTATGTAATTTCCCGGTGTCGTACAAACGTGGAATTCGGCACAAGCTTTCTTTATGTCCTACATAGGAAAAGTAAAGGGGTCGCAACATGATTTATCAATTCTAAGTGCAAAAGTAAGAGAACCCCTATGTTATGTACCTAATCTAATTCTCTAATTTCCTGGTGTCGTACAAACTTGAAATTTGGCACGCTCAATCTTTAGGTCCCACAGAGCAAAAGTAAAAGGGTTGCAACTTGATTATTCAATTGTAATTGCAAACGTATGTGACTCCCTGTGTAATGTAAATAATACCACACATCTGTACCGCACAAACGTGACATTTGGTATGAGCATTCTTTAGGTTGTAAATAGGAAAAGTAAAGCAGTCACAATTTGACTATTCAATACTATGTGCAAAATTAAGTGACCCCCTGTGTTATGTAACTTCCCAGTGTCATAAAAACGTGAAAGTTAGCACGACCTTTCTTTAAATACTGACTAGGAAAAGTAAAGGGGTCGCAACTTGATCATTCGATTCTAAGAGCAAAAGTGAGCGACCCCCTATTTTATGTACCTAATCTAAATCTCTAACTTCCTGGGGTCGTACAAACTTGAAATTTGGCATGACCATTCTTTAGTTGCCACATAGGAAAAGTAAAGGTTTGTAATTGTTTGTTCAATTCTTAGTACAGAAGTAAGTGACCCCCTATGTTATGTAACTAATAACACACATCTGAACCGCACAAACATGAAATTTGCCACTACCATTCTTTACATCCTAAATAGGAAAAGTAAAGGGGTCACAACTTCAATATTCAATTCAAAGCGTGAGAAACTGCAAAAATCTGCTATACATGGGATAGTTGCTTTCTCAGAAACCGTAAAGCCTATGGAAATGATTTGTATGCTGAGGAGAATCTATCTCTCCTCTATTTGTATATACTGAGGACAATCTAACTGACCTCTGTGTGCATGTTAAAAGGCTGTAAAGTATTTAGGGAAGCAGCCACGGACTGCATGGATGGAGCATGGCTTCTTAGGCTAAGAAAGGGCTGCAATCCCCAGTCTGGGGTTAAATCTGAATAAAAAGCGGCTTAACATTTAAGGGTAAAAAGTGAGCAGAGTGAGAGGGATGGCACATTCTGCAGAGGGACATCGGTACATGCAGCCTGAGGAGAATCTAAAGCTCCACTGTGCGTATACATATTTTATTCTTGGTTCCTCTGAAGTAATCACGACTTCATAACATTTTCTGGGTGAACAAGACGTAAACACCTGTAATAAGTTAACTTGGGCAAAGCCGGCTATATCAGCTAGTGTCTACATAAAGCTGTATGAAGCAGTCACCAGCCATATCTCTGTATATACAGGTGAGAGGTGCAATAGGGTGTGTGGGGGATAGAGTGGGAAGAAGGGGGTCAGCTTTCCAAAGGAGCGTGAATAAGTAACGTAAATGGAGAAGAGTTAAATTGGGGAAGACGGAAGGCCTCCCTAAAAAGATGTGTTTTTAGGGTATGCTGGGTGCTGGGAATAAACCTGATTCTCTGGGTTAGCACATTGCACAGAACTGGTGCAGCTCTGGAAAAATCTTGCAGCCGGGAGTGGGAACTCAGCAGTTGGCACAGCATTGGAGTTGTGGGTCTGAATCCCACGCAGGGCCGGGCGTTGGGGGGGTAAACTGGGCAGTTGCCCCAAGCTCCTACCTCAGGTATTCCGCTGCCTGTTCATTGAAGCTAGTGAGCAGTCAGCTGATGAACACCATATTACAATGGAAGAGTATAGGCAGGGTGACCTACTGCTGGAGTACTGCCTTGTGTCTGGAATGGGACTCCTGGAGGGAAACAAGAGAGAACTCTAAAGTTTTTCATGGGATGATATGATAAAAGAGCTAAAGGGAGGGGAATTGAGGTTTTTACAAGGGACTGTATTTTTCGTTATGGGATTGTATTTTATATGTTGGCGCTGCAAGAGCAACTCCATTCTAGATGCAACCCTGATCTGTTGGCTTTTCGCAGTTCACTGTCAAAGCCCACAACGTGGTGACGATTGTACAATTCAAAGGCGTCCAACGTCATAGGAGGATAACTTAGAATGAACCAAGCAGCCCGACTCATCCACAGTTCTCTATCTGGGGTTTGCAGACGTCACCTGCGATCTCTGAATACATAGCGGTACTGTAATCACTTAGACTGTCTACAGAGCACCTGTCAGAGCTGGTATCTACTGCTACATGGTCACTTTATGAGGGTAATATTTGTCATTGCACAGCGGTCTTTATTCAGTACCACTAAACCTCAGTACTTCTGGAAACGCTGGAAATCAGTGCTACAGATCTGATCGTACCACCTTCTATATTAACTGAATATCACAGTGTTGTTGATAATATAATTGAGCATTTGGGGCCCCATTTATAATTTTGCCCATCGCCGCACTCTGTCTAAGATCGGCCATGAATCGCAACTTTGCAACATCTGCAAACTGCTTGAGGAGTGTAATGATTTTCTCTCTTCCTCCAAATAAAAGCCCATATGATTGTCTATGAGATGGTTTACAGAGATAGATATTTCCAATACATGCTGGCAGATTTTCTGATGGCATACGAAGAAACTAGTTATTATGTTGCCAAAGCGGTCATACACTATGCCATCCTGTGTGCACGAGTAATTACAGTAGATCTGGCCATTATATGACTTGGAGCCCACAGAGGGGAAACTAGTGATAAATGCAGGCTTCATCTCCCTGAGCTCAACTCTCGAAGGGGTGAAGATGAGCAGTCATGTCGGTCAGTTCTGGGTCTGGGTATAATCTTGTACAGAACAGGCAATGTCATAGGAATTATATATTTATTTTGACTACTTGTTAGACAAGGCTTGTTGAGATGTTATAAAGTAATTTTTGATAGTAGTGTCCCTTCTCTTGTTGAAATGGTAAAATCTGGCTAGAGAGCAGAGGGGAAGAAGGGAAGGACTCTATGACGATGTTGAGATGTCTATAACAAGGCTCCTCATGGGAAGTGCTGCACTAACCGTTAAGCTACAGTGTCGGCCAATCACAGCACTCGCTCAGTAATCTATGCAAATGAGCTGGTGCCAACAGCAATTTCTTGTCAATCAAATTCGCCTAACAATTCATTTTAGTTCGCCCTTTCTATGGCATTCGGCTCTTCAGCAGCGAGTGAGTCATTCTGTGTAGATATTTTAGATATTTTTCCATTCTCCTCTGGTAAGTATAAAACATGCGTCTCCCTAAGGTCAAAGTCTCTGCATCTAGTGGTGCATAAATACAGCAGAGATCTATGTTATCATTGGGTGGGCACATAAGGTCTGACTAGCAGCGCTTCGCCTGGTGCTTGAGGACGGTGAAACGGGCTTGAGGACTGTGAAACGGCCAGGCCACCCCAACCTTTTCCCACAGGCCGGGAGGCCAAGAGTAATGATTTATTTATATAGCGCCATTGTAATCCACAACACTTTACAAGTCAGAGACAACATACACAAAATAAGATACAACATACAGTATCAACAATAGGAATGAGGGCCAGCTGGCAAGAGCTTACGGAATAAAAGGAAATAGCGGTAACGCACATGGTGTAAGAGCTTGTTCTGTGCAACCCTGGAAATAAGATAGGGGGCTCTACATCTATATATATAAAGGTGAAAGCCCTCACTGACTGACTGATTGACTGACTTGCCACTCATTGTCTAACTTACCGGTGTTGTGCAAATGTGAAATTTGGCACAAGCATTCTTAAGGTCCTATATAGGAAGAGTAAAGGGGTCGCAACTTCAATATTCAATTCTAAGTGCAAAAGTGACCTCTTATGTTATGTAATTTCCCGGTGTCGTACAAACGTGGAATTCGGCACAAGCTTTCTTTATGTCCTACATAGGAAAAGTAAAGGGGTCACAACATGATTTATCAATTCTAAGTGCAAAAGTAAGAGAACCCCTATGTTATGTACCTAATCTAATTCTCTAATTTCCTGGTGTCGTACAAACTTGAAATTTGGCACGCTCAATCTTTAGGTCCCACAGAGCAAAAGTAAAAGGGTTGCAACTTGATTATTCAATTGTAATTGCAAACGTATGTGACTCCCTATGTAATGTAAATAATACCACACATCTGTACCGCACAAACGTGACATTTGGTATGAGCATTCTTTAGGTTGTAAATAGGAAAAGTAAAGCAGTCACAATTTGACTATTCAATACTATGTGCAAAATTAAGTGACCCCCTGTGTTATGTAACTTCCCAGTGTCATAAAAACGTGAAAGTTAGCACGACCTTTCTTTAAATACTGACTAGGAAAAGTAAAGGGGTCGCAACTTGATCATTCGATTCTAAGAGCAAAAGTGAGCGACCCCCTATTTTATGTACCTAATCTAAATCTCTAACTTCCTGGGGTCGTACAAACTTGAAATTTGGCATGACCATTCTTTAGTTGCCACATAGGAAAAGTAAAGGTTTGTAATTGTTTGTTCAATTCTTAGTACAGAAGTAAGTGACCCCCTATGTTATGTAACTAATAACACACATCTGAACCGCACAAACATGAAATTTGCCACAACCATTCTTTACATCCTAAATAGGAAAAGTAAAGGGGTCACAACTTCAATATTCAATTCAAAGTGTGAGAAACTGCAAAAATCTGCTATACATGGGATAGTTGCTTTCTCAGAAACCGTAAAGCCTATGGAAATGATTTGTATGCTGAGGAGAATCTATCTCTCCTCTATTTGTATATACTGAGGACAATCTAACTGACCTCTGTGTGCATGTTAAAAGGCTGTAAAGTATTTAGGGAAGCAGCCACGGACTGCATGGATGGAGCATGGCTTCTTAGGCTAAGAAAGGGCTGCAATCCGCAGTCTGGGGTTAAATCTGAATAAAAAGCGGCTTAACATTTAAGGGTAAAAAGTGAGCAGAGTGAGAGGGATGGCACATTCTGCAGAGGGACATCGGTACATGCAGCCTGAGGAGAATCTAAAGCTCCACTGTGCGTATACATATTTTATTCTTGGTTCCTCTGAAGTAATCACGACTTCATAACATTTTCTGGGCGAACAAGACGTAAACACCTGTAATAAGTTAACTTGGGCAAAGCCGGCTATATCAGCTAGTGTCTACATAAAGCTGTATGAAGCAGTCACCAGCCATATCTCTGTATATACAGGTGAGAGGTGCAATAGGGTGTGTGGGGGATAGAGTGGGAAGAAGGGGGTCAGCTTTCCAAAGGAGCGTGAATAAGTAACGTAAATGGAGAAGAGTTAAATTGGGGAAGACGGAAGGCCTCCCTAAAAAGATGTGTTTTTAGGGTATGCTGGGTGCTGGGAATAAACCTGATTCTCTGGGTTAGCACATTGCACAGAACTGGTGCAGCTCTGGAAAAATCTTGCAGCCAGGAGTGGGAACTCAGCAGTTGGCACAGCATTGGAGTGGTGGGTCTGAATCCCACGCAGGGCCGGGCGTTGGGGGGGTAAACTGGGCAGTTGCCCCAAGCTCCTACCTAAGGTATTCCGCTGCCTGTTCATTGAAGCTAGTGAGCAGTCAGCTGATGAACACCATATTACAATGGAAGAGTATAGGCAGGGTGACCTACTGCTGGAGTACTGCCTTGTGTCTGGAATGGGACTCCTGGAGGGAAACAAGAGAGGACTCTAAAGTTTTTCATGGGATGATATGATAAAAGAGCTAAAGGGAGGGGAATTGAGGTTTTTACAAGGGACTGTATTTTTCGTTATGGGATTGTATTTTATATGTTGGCGCTGCAAGAGCAACTCCATTCTAGATGCAACCCTGATCTGTTGGCTTTTCGCAGATCACTGTCAAAGCCCACAACGTGGTGACGATTGTACAATTCAAAGGCGTCCAACGTCATAGGAGGATAACTTAGAATGAACCAAGCAGCCCGACTCATCCACAGTTCTCTATCTGGGGTTTGCAGACGTCACCTGCGATCTCTGAATACATAGCGGTACTGTAATCACTTAGACTGTCTACAGAGCACCTGTCAGAGCTGGTATCTACTGCCACATGGTCACTTTATGAGGGTAATATTTGTCATTGCACAGCGGTCTTTATTCAGTACCACTAAACCTCAGTACTTCTGGAAGCGCTGGAAATTAGTGCTACAGATCTGATCGTACCACCTTCTATATTAACTGAATATCACAGTGTTGTTGATAATATAATTGAGCATTTGGGGCCCCATTTATAATTTTGCCCATCGCCGCACTCTGTCTAAGATCGGCCATGAATCGCAACTTTGCAACATCTGCAAACTGCTTGAGGAGTGTAATGATTTTCTCTCTTCCTCCAAATAAAAGCCCATATGATTGTCTATGAGATGGTTTACAGAGATAGATATTTCCAATACATGCTGGCAGATTTTCTGATGGCATACGAAGAAACTAGTTATTATGTTGCCAAAGCGGTCATACACTATGCCATCCTGTGTGCACGAGTAATTACAGTAGATCTGGCCATTATATGACTTGGAGCCCACAGAGGGGAAACTAGTGATAAATGCAGGCTTCATCTCCCTGAGCTCAGCTCTCGAAGGGGTGAAGATGAGCAGTCATGTCGGTCTGTTCTGGGTCTGGGTATAATCTTGTACAGAACAGGCAATGTCATAGGAATTATATATTTATTTTGACTACTTGTTAGACAAGGCTTGTTGAGATGTTATAAAGTAATTTTTGATAGTAGTGTCCCTTCCCTTGTTGAAATGGTAAAATCTGGCTAGAGAGCAGAGGGGAAGAAGGGAAGGACTCTATGACGATGTTGAGATGTCTATAACAAGGCTCCTCATGGGAAGTGCTGCACTAACCGTTAAGCTACAGTGTCGGCCAATCACAGCACTCGCTCAGTAATCTATGCAAATGAGCTGGTGCCAACAGCAATTTCTTGTCAATCAAATTCGCCTAACAATTCATTTTAGTTCGCCCTTTCTATGGGATTCGGCTCTTCAGCAGCGAGTGAGTCATTCTGTGTAGATATTTTAGATATTTTTCCATTCTCCTCTGGTAAGTATAAAACATGCGTCTCCCTAAGGTCAAAGTCTCTGCATCTAGTGGCGCATAAATACAGCAGAGATCTATGTTATCATTGGGTGGGCACATAAGGTCTGACTAGCAGCGCTTCGCCTGGTGCTTGAGGACGGTGAAACGGGCTTGAGGACTGTGAAACGGCCAGGCCACCCCAACCTTTTCCCACAGGCCGGGAGGCCAAGAGTAATATGATTTATTTATATAGCGCCATTGTAATCCACAACACTTTACAAGTCAGAGACAACATACACAAAATAAGATACAACATACAGTATCAACAATAGGAATGAGGGCCAGCTGGCAAGAGCTTACGGAATAAAAGGAAATAGCGGTAACGCACATGGTGTAAGAGCTTGTTCTGTGCAACCCTGGAAATAAGATAGGGGGCTCTACATCTATATATATAAAGGTGAAAGCCCTCACTGACTGACTGATTGACTGACTTGCCACTCATTGTCTAACTTACCGGTGTTGTGCAAATGTGAAATTTGGCACAAGCATTCTTAAGGTCCTATATAGGAAGAGTAAAGGGGTCGCAACTTCAATATTCAATTCTAAGTGCAAAAGTGACCTCTTATGTTATGTAATTTCCCGGTGTCGTACAAACGTGGAATTCGGCACAAGCTTTCTTTATGTCCTTCATAGGAAAAGTAAAGGGGTCACAACATGATTTATCAATTCTAAGTGCAAAAGTAAGAGAACCCCTATGTTATGTACCTAATCTAATTCTCTAATTTCCTGGTGTCGTACAAACTTGAAATTTGGCACGCTCAATCTTTAGGTCCCACAGAGCAAAAGTAAAAGGGTTGCAACTTGATTATTCAATTGTAATTGCAAACGTATGTGACTCCCTGTGTAATGTAAATAATACCACACATCTGTACCGCACAAACGTGACATTTGGTATGAGCATTCTTTAGGTTGTAAATAGGAAAAGTAAAGCAGTCACAATTTGACTATTCAATACTATGTGCAAAATTAAGTGACCCCCTGTGTTATGTAACTTCCCAGTGTCATAAAAACGTGAAAGTTAGCACGACCTTTCTTTAAATACTGACTAGGAAAAGTAAAGGGGTCGCAACTTGATCATTCGATTCTAAGAGCAAAAGTGAGCGACCCCCTATTTTATGTACCTAATCTAAATCTCTAACTTCCTGGGGTCGTACAAACTTGAAATTTGGCATGACCATTCTTTAGTTGCCACATAGGAAAAGTAAAGGTTTGTAATTGTTTGTTCAATTCTTAGTACAGAAGTAAGTGACCCCCTATGTTATGTAACTAATAACACACATCTGAACCGCACAAACATGAAATTTGCCACAACCATTCTTTACATCCTAAATAGGAAAAGTAAAGGGGTCACAACTTCAATATTCAATTCAAAGCGTGAGAAACTGCAAAAATCTGCTATACATGGGATAGTTGCTTTCTCAGAAACCGTAAAGCCTATGGAAATGATTTGTATGCTGAGGAGAATCTATCTCTCCTCTATTTGTATATACTGAGGACAATCTAACTGACCTCTGTGTGCATGTTAAAAGGCTGTAAAGTATTTAGGGAAGCAGCCACGGACTGCATGGATGGAGCATGGCTTCTTAGGCTAAGAAAGGGCTGCAATCCGCAGTCTGGGGTTAAATCTGAATAAAAAGCGGCTTAACATTTAAGGGTAAAAAGTGAGCAGAGTGAGAGGGATGGCACATTCTGCAGAGGGACATCGGTACATGCAGCCTGAGGAGAATCTAAAGCTCCACTGTGCGTATACATATTTTATTCTTGGTTCCTCTGAAGTAATCACGACTTCATAACATTTTCTGGGCGAACAAGACGTAAACACCTGTAATAAGTTAACTTGGGCAAAGCCGGCTATATCAGCTAGTGTCTACATAAAGCTGTATGAAGCAGTCACCAGCCATATCTCTGTATATACAGGTGAGAGGTGCAATAGGGTGTGTGGGGGATAGAGTGGGAAGAAGGGGGTCAGCTTTCCAAAGGAGCGTGAATAAGTAACGTAAATGGAGAAGAGTTAAATTGGGGAAGACGGAAGGCCTCCCTAAAAAGATGTGTTTTTAGGGTATGCTGGGTGCTGGGAATAAACCTGATTCTCTGGGTTAGCACATTGCACAGAACTGGTGCAGCTCTGGAAAAATCTTGCAGCCGGCAGTGGGAACTCAGCAGCTGGCACAGCATTGGAGTTGTGGGTCTGAATCCCACCCAGGGCTGGGCGTTGGGGGGGGGGGGGTAAACTGGGCAGTTGCCCCAAGCTCCTACTTCTGGTATTCCGCTGCCTGTTCATTGAAGCTAGTGAGCAGTCAGCTGATGAACACCATATTACAATGGAAGAGTATAGGCAGGGTGACCTACTGCTGGAGTACTGCCTTGTGTCTGGAATGGGACTCCTGGAGGGAAACAAGAGAGGACTCTAAAGTTTTTCATGGGATGATATGATAAAAGAGCTAAAGGGAGGGGAATTGAGGTTTTTACAAGGGACTGTATTTTTCGTTATGGGATTGTATTTTATATGTTGGCGCTGCAAGAGCAACTCCATTCTAGATGCAACCCTGATCTGTTGGCTTTTCGCAGTTCACTGTCAAAGCCCACAACGTGGTGACGATTGTACAATTCAAAGGCGTCCAACGTCATAGGAGGATAACTTAGAATGAACCAAGCAGCCCGACTCATCCACAGTTCTCTATCTGGGGTTTGCAGACGTCACCTGCGATCTCTGAATACATAGCGGTACTGTAATCACTTAGACTGTCTACAGAGCACCTGTCAGAGCTGGTATCTACTGCTACATGGTCACTTTATGAGGGTAATATTTGTCGTTGTACAGCGGTCTTTATTCAGTACCACTAAACCTCAGTACTTCTGGAAGCGCTGGAAATTAGTGCTACAGATCTGATCGTACCACCTTCTATATTAACTGTATATCACAGTGTTGTTGATAATATAATTGAGCGTTTGGGGCCCTATTTATAATTTTGCCCATCGCCGCACTCTGTCTAAGATCGGCCATGAATCGCAACTTTGCAACATCTGCAAACTGCTTGAGGAGTGTAATGATTTTCTCTCTTCCTCCAAATAATAGCCCATATGATTGTCTATGAGATGGTTTACAGAGATAGATATTTCCAATACATGCTGGCAGATTTTCTGATGGCATACGAAGAAACTAGTTATTATGTTGCCAAAGCGGTCATACACTATGCCATCCTGTGTGCACGAGTAATTACAGTAGATCTGGCCATTATATGACTTGGAGCCCACAGAGGGGAAACTAGTGATAAATGCAGGCTTCATCTCCCTGAGCTCAGCTCTCGAAGGGGTGAAGATGAACAGTCATGTCGGTCTGTTCTGGGTCTGGGTATAATCTTCTACAGAACAGGCAATGTCATAGGAATTATATATTTATTTTGACTACTTGTTAGACAAGGCTTGTTGAGATGTTATAAAGTAATTTTTGATAGTAGTGTCCCTTCCCTTGTTGAAATGGTAAAATCTGGCTAGAGAGCAGAGGGGAAGAAGGGAAGGACTCTATGACGATGTTGAGATGTCTATAACAAGGCTCCTCATGGGAAGTGCTGCACTAACCGTTAAGCTACAGTGTCGGCCAATCACAGCACTCGCTCAGTAATCTATGCAAATGAGCTGGTGCCAACAGCAATTTCTTGTCAATCAAATTCGCCTAACAATTCATTTTAGTTCGCCCTTTCTATGGGATTCGGCTCTTCAGCAGCGAGTGAGTCATTCTGTGTAGATATTTTAGATATTTTTCCATTCTCCTCTGGTAAGTATAAAACATGCGTCTCCCTAAGGTCAAAGTCTCTGCATCTAGTGGTGCATAAATACAGCAGAGATCTATGTTATCATTGGGTGGGCACATAAGGTCTGACTAGCAGCGCTTCGCCTGGTGCTTGAGGACGGTGAAACGGGCTTGAGGACTGTGAAACGGCCAGGCCACCCCAACCTTTTCCCACAGGCCGGGTGGCCAAGAGTAATATGATTTATTTATATAGCGCCATTTTAATGCACAACACTTTACAAGTCAGAGACAACATACACAAAATAAGATACAACATACAGTATCAACAATAGGAATGAGGGCCAGCTGGCAAGAGCTTACGGAATAAAAGGAAATAGCGGTAACGCACATGGTGTAAGAGCTTGTTCTGTGCAACCCTGGAAATAAGATAGGGGGCTCTACATCTATATATATAAAGGTGAAAGCCCTCACTGACTGACTGATTGACTGACTTGCCACTCATTGTCTAACTTACCGGTGTTGTGCAAATGTGAAATTTGGCACAAGCATTCTTAAGATCCTATATAGGAAGAGTAAAGGGGTCGCAACTTCAATATTCAATTCTAAGTGCAAAAGTGACCTCTTATGTTATGTAATTTCCCGGTGTCGTACAAACGTGGAATTCGGCACAAGCTTTCTTTATGTCCTACATAGGAAAAGTAAAGGGGTCACAACATGATTTATCAATTCTAAGTGCAAAAGTAAGAGAACCCCTATGTTATGTACCTAATCTAATTCTCTAATTTCCTGGTGTCGTACAAACTTGAAATTTGGCACGCTCAATCTTTAGGTCCCACAGAGCAAAAGTAAAAGGGTTGCAACTTGATTATTCAATTGTAATTGCAAACGTATGTGACTCCCTATGTAATGTAAATAATACCACACATCTGTACCGCACAAATGTGACATTTGGTATGAGCATTCTTTAGGTTGTAAATAGGAAAAGTAAAGCAGTCACAATTTGACTATTCAATACTATGTGCAAAATTAAGTGACCCCCTGTGTTATGTAACTTCCCAGTGTCATAAAAACGTGAAAGTTAGCACGACCTTTCTTTAAATACTGACTAGGAAAAGTAAAGGGGTCGCAACTTGATCATTCGATTCTAAGAGCAAAAGTGAGCGACCCCTTATTTTATGTACCTAATCTAAATCTCTAACTTCCTGGGGTCGTACAAACTTGAAATTTGGCATGACCATTCTTTAGTTGCCACATAGGAAAAGTAAAGGTTTGTAATTGTTTGTTCAATTCTTAGTACAGAAGTAAGTGACCCCCTATGTTATGTAACTAATAACACACATCTGAACCGCACAAACATGAAATTTGCCACAACCATTCTTTACATCCTAAATAGGAAAAGTAAAGGGGTCTCAACTTCAATATTCAATTGAAAGCGTGAGAAACTGCAAAAATCTGCTATACATGGGATAGTTGCTTTCTCAGAAACCGTAAAGCCTATGGAAATGATTTGTATGCTGAGGAGAATCTATCTCTCCTCTATTTGTATATACTGAGGACAATCTAACTGACCTCTGTGTGCATGTTAAAAGGCTGTAAAGTATTTAGGGAAGCAGCCACGGACTGCATGGATGGAGCATGGCTTCTTAGGCTAAGAAAGGGCTGCAATCCGCAGTCTGGGGTTAAATCTGAATAAAAAGTGGCTTAACATTTAAGGGTAAAAAGTGAGCAGAGTGAGAGGGATGGCACATTCTGCAGAGGGACATCGGTACATGCAGCCTGAGGAGAATCTAAAGCTCCACTGTGCGTATACATATTTTATTTTTGGTTCCTCTGAAGTAATCACGACTTCATAACATTTTCTGGGCGAACAAGACGTAAACACCTGTAATAAGTTAACTTGGGCAAAGCCGGCTATATCAGCTAGTGTCTACATAAAGCTGTATGAAGCAGTCACCAGCCATATCTCTGTATATACAGGTGAGAGGTGCAATAGGGTGTGTGGGGGATAGAGTGGGAAGAAGGGGGTCAGCTTTCCAAAGGAGCGTGAATAAGTAACGTAAATGGAGAAGAGTTAAATTGGGGAAGACGGAAGGCCTCCCTAAAAAGATGTGTTTTTAGGGTATGCTGGGTGCTGGGAATAAACCTGATTCTCTGGGTTAGCACATTGCACAGAACTGGTGCAGCTCTGGAAAAATCTTGCAGCCGGCAGTGGGAACTCAGCAGTTGGCACAGCATTGGAGTTGTGGGTCTGAATCCCACCCAGGGCCGGGCGTTGGGGGGGGGGTAAACTGGGCAGTTGCCCCAAGCTCCTACTTCTGGTATTCCGCTGCCTGTTCATTGAAGCTAGTGAGCAGTCAGCTGATGAACACCATATTACAATGGAAGAGTATAGGCAGGGTGACCTACTGCTGGAGTACTGCCTTGTGTCTGGAATGGGACTCCTGGAGGGAAACAAGAGAGGACTCTAAAGTTTTTCATGGGATGATATGATAAAAGAGCTAAAGGGAGGGGAATTGAGGTTTTTACAAGGGACTGTATTTTTCGTTATGGGATTGTATTTTATATGTTGGCGCTGCAAGAGCAACTCCATTCTAGATGCAACCCTGATCTGTTGGCTTTTCGCAGTTCACTGTCAAAGCCCACAACGTGGTGACGATTGTACAATTCAAAGGCGTCCAACGTCATAGGAGGATAACTTAGAATGAACCAAGCAGCCCGACTCATCCACAGTTCTCTATCTGGGGTTTGCAGACGTCACCTGCGATCTCTGAATACATAGCGGTACTGTAATCACTTAGACTGTCTACAGAGCACCTGTCAGAGCTGGTATCTACTGCTACATGGTCACTTTATGAGGGTAATATTTGTCGTTGTACAGCGGTCTTTATTCAGTACCACTAAACCTCAGTACTTCTGGAAGCGCTGGAAATTAGTGCTACAGATGTGATCGTACCACCTTCTATATTAACTGTATATCACAGTGTTGTTGATAATATAATTGAGCATTTGGGGCCCCATTTATAATTTTGCCCATCGCCGCACTCTGTCTAAGATCGGCCATGAATCGCAACTTTGCAACATCTGCAAACTGCTTGAGGAGTGTAATGATTTTCTCTCTTCCTCCAAATAAAAGCCCATTTGATTGTCTATGAGATGGTTTACAGAGATAGATATTTCCAATACATGCTGGCAGATTTTCTGATGGCATACGAAGAAACTAGTTATTATGTTGCCAAAGCGGTCATACACTATGCCATCCTGTGTACACGAGTAATAACAGTAGATCTGGCCAATATATGACTTGGAGCCCACAGAGGGGAAACTAGTGATAAATGCAGGCTTCATCTCCCTGAGCTCAGCTCTCGAAGGGGTGAAGATGAGCAGTCATGTCGGTCTGTTCTGGGTCTGGGTATAATCTTGTACAGAACAGGCAATGTCATAGGAATTATATATTTATTTTGACTACTTGTTAGACAAGGCTTGTTGAGATGTTATAAAGTAATTTTTGATAGTAGTGTCCCTTCCCTTGTTGAAATGGTAAAATCTGGCTAGAGAGCAGAGGGGAAGAAGGGAAGGACTCTATGACTATGTTGAGATGTCTATAACAAGGCTCCTCATGGGAAGTGCTGCACTAACCGTTAAGCTACAGTGTCGGCCAATCACAGCACTCGCTCAGTAATCTATGCAAATGAGCTGGTGCCAACAGCAATTTCTTGTCAATCAAATTCGCCTAACAGTTCATTTTAGTTCGCCCTTTCTATGGGATTCGGCTCTTCAGCAGCGAGTGAGTCATTCTGTGTAGATATTTTAGATATTTTTCCATTCTCCTCTGGTAAGTATAAAACATGCGTCTCCCTAAGGTCAAAGTCTCTGCATCTAGTGGCGCATAAATACAGCAGAGATCTATGTTATCATTGGGTGGGCACATAAGGTCTGACTAGCAGCGCTTCGCCTGGTGCTTGAGGACGGTGAAACGGGCTTGAGGACTGTGAAACGGCCAGGCCACCCCAACCTTTTCCCACAGGCCGGGTGGCCAAGAGTAATATGATTTATTTATATAGCGCCATTGTAATCCACAACACTTTACAAGTCAGAGACAACATACACAAAATAAGATACAACATACAGTATCAACAATAGGAATGAGGGCCAGCTGGCAAGAGCTTACGGAATAAAAGGAAATAGCGGTAACGCACATGGTGTAAGAGCTTGTTCTGTGCAACCCTGGAAATAAGATAGGGGGCTCTACATCTATATATATAAAGGTGAAAGCCCTCACTGACTGACTGATTGACTGACTTGCCACTCATTGTCTAACTTACCGGTGTTGTGCAAATGTGAAATTTGGCACAAGCATTCTTAAGGTCCTATATAGGAAGAGTAAAGGGGTCGCAACTTCAATATTCAATTCTAAGTGCAAAAGTGACCTCTTATGTTATGTAATTTCCCGGTGTCGTACAAACGTGGAATTCGGCACAAGCTTTCTTTATGTCCTACATAGGAAAAGTAAAGGGGTCACAACATGATTTATCAATTCTAAGTGCAAAAGTAAGAGAACCCCTATGTTATGTACTAGAGATGAGCGAACGTACTCGTCCGAGCTTGATATTCGTGCGAATATTAGGGTGTTCGGGATGCTCGTTACTCGTAACGAGTACCACGCGGTGTTCCGGTTACTTTCAGTTTCCTCTCTGAGACGTTAGCGCGCTTTTCTGGCCAATTGAAAGACAGGGAAGGCATTACAACTTCCCCCTGTGACGTTCAAGCCCTATACCACCCCCCTGCTGTGAGTGGCTGGGGCGATCAGATGTCACCCGAGTATAAAAGTCGGCCCCTCCCGCGGCTCGGCTCAGATGCCGTGTGAGTTAGTGAGGGAAAGTGCTGTTCTATTGAAGTTGCTGTAGGGAGAGTGTTTGTAGTGAGTGTAGGCTTCAAGAACCCCAACGGTCCTTCTTAGGGCCACATCTACGTGTGTGCAGGCTGCTGTTAGCAGTGGAAATTTTTATTTTTTTTTTCTCAAAATCGGCAGTGCAGAGCATTGCACCCGGTATTAGGGACAGAAGTGGTGCTTAGGCAGGGAGAGTGTTAGGAGTGAGTGTAGCCTTCAAGAACCCCAACGGTCCTTCTTAGGGCCACATCTACGTGTGTGCAGGCTGCTGTTAGCAGTGGAAATTTTTTTTTTTTTTCCTCAAAATCGGCAGTGCAGAGCATTGCACCCGGTATTAGGGACAGAAGCGGTGCTTAGGCAGGGAGAGTGTTAGGAGTGAGTGTAGCCTTCAAGAACCCCAACGGTCCTTCTTAGGGCCACATCTACGTGTGTGCAGGCTGCTGTTAGCAGTGGAAATTTTTTTTTTTTTTTCCTCAAAATCGGCAGTGCAGAGCATTGCACCCGGTGTTAGGGACAGAAGTGGTGCTTAGGCAGGGAGAGTGTTAGGAGTGAGTGTAGCCTTCAAGAACCTCAACGGTCCTTTCTAGGGCAAAATTTAACCGTGTGCAGTACTGTGCTGGCTGCTGTTAGCAGTGTTGCATTTTTTTTTTTTCAAAAAATCGTCTGTGCAGACCATTGCACCCTCCATTGATACTACAGGGACAGAATTGTGTAGGCAGGGCCACAACACAGTTATTGTTCATTGAATATCCGCAGTGGGGCCCTCCCTTTGCAAAAAAGCGAATTAATTATATTTGGCCTGCCTGTGTCAGTCCTAAGGTCTCCGTGTACGTGTGTGCTGCGTGGAGAACGTACAAAAATCAAACGCAACTAGCTACGGTTTACTGCAGGCTTGCGCCATTGTCTTTCCTGACTGGCAAATACCTGCTCTGCCAGAGGTAATAACTCTGCTACACTAAATTTGTGTGACACTTTTTCAGGGCCACACCACAGTTATTAAACGTATTGTTCATTGAATATCCGCAGTGGGGCCCTCCCTTTGCAAAAAAGCGAATTCAATTAATTATATTTGGCCTGCCTGTGTCAGTCCTAAGGTCTCCGTGTACATGTGTGCTGCGTGGAGAACGTACAAAAATCAGACGCAACCAGCTACGGTTGAGTGCAGCCTTGCGCCAATTTCTTTCCTGCCTGGGAAATCAAATCACTGGTAATACAGCATGCTGAGGGGTAGGGGTAGGCCTAAAGGATGTGGACGCGGCCGAGGACGCGGAGGGCCAAGTGAGGGTGTGGGCACAGGCCGAGCCAGTGCAGTGGCCAGGGGTAGAGGCAGGGCCAGACCGAATAATCCACCAACTGTTTCCCAAAGCGCCCCCTCGCGCCATGCCACCCTGCACAGGTCAAGGTGCTCTACGGTGTGGCAGTTTTTCACAGCGACGCCTGACGACCGACGAACAGTGGTGTGAAACCTTTGTCGCGCCAAGATCAGCTGGGGAGGCACCACCAACAGCATGCGCAGGCATATGATGGCCAAGCACCCCACAAGGTGGGACGATGCCCGTTCACCGCCTCCGGTTTGCACCACTGCCTCTCCCCCTGTGCCCCAACCTGCCACTGAGATCCAACCCCCCTCTGAGGACACAGGCACTACCGTCTCCTGGCCTGCACCCACACCATCACCTCCGCTGTCCTCGGCCCCATCCAGCAATGGCTCCCAGCGCAGCGTCCAGACGTCGCTAGTGCCACAGTTTGAGCGCAAGCGCAAGTACGACGCCACGCACCCGCACGCTCAAGCGTTAAACGTGCACATTGCAAAATTGATCAGCCTAGAGATGCTGCCGTATAGGCTTGTGGAAACGGAGGCTTTCAAAAGCATGATGGCGGCGGCTGCCCCGCGCTACTCGGTTCCCAGTCACCACTACTTTTCCCGATGTGCCGTCCCAGGCCTGCACGACCACGTCTCCCGCAACATTGTACGCGCCCTCACCAACGCGGTTACTGCCAAGGTCCACTTAACAACGGACACGTGGACAAGCACAGGCGGGCAGGGCCACTATATCTCCCTGACGGCACATTGGGTGAATTTAGTGGAGGCTGGGACAGAGTCAGAGCCTGGGACCGCTCACGTCCTACCCACCCCCAGAATTGCGGGCCACAGCTCGGTGGTGGTATCTGCGGCGGTGTATGCTTCCTCCACTAAAGCACCTTCCTCCTCCTCCTCCAACGCAACCTCTGTCTCGCAATCAAGATGTGTCAGCAGCACGTCGCCAGCAGCCGGTGTCACGCGGCGTGGCAGCACAGCGGTGGGCAAGCGTCAGCAGGCCGTGCTGAAACTACTCAGCTTAGGAGAGAAGAGGCACACGGCCCACGAACTGCTGCAGGGTCTGACAGAGCAGACCGACCGCTGGCTTGCGCCGCTGAGCCTCCAACCGGGCATGGTCGTGTGTGACAACGGCCGTAAGCTGGTGGCGGCTCTGCAGCTCGGCAGCCTCACGCACGTGCCATGCCTGGCCCATGTCTTTAATTTGGTGGTTCAGCGCTTTCTGAAAAGCTACCCCCACTTGTCATACCTGCTCGGAAAGGTGCGCCAGCTCTGCGCACATTTCCGCAAATCCCACACGCACGCTGCCACCCTGCGGACACTGCAACATAGGTTTAATCTGCCAGTGCACCGACTGCTGTGCGACGTGCCCACACAGTGGAACTCTACGCTCCACATGTTGGCCAGACTCTATGAGCAGCGTAGAGCTATAGTGGAATACCAACTCCAACTTGCGCGGCGCAGTGGGAGTCAGCCTCCTCAATTATTTACAGAAGAGTGGCCCTGATTGGCAGTCATCTGCCAGGTCCTTGGAACATTTGAGGAGTCTACCCAGGTGGTGAGCGGCGATGCTGCAATCATTAGCGTCACCATTCCTCTGCTATGCATCTTGAGAAGTTCCCTGCAAAGCATAAAGGCAGACGCTTTGCGCTCGGAAACAGAGCCGGGGGAAGACAGTATGTCGCTGGATAGTCAGAGCACCCGCCTGTCTATATCTCAGCGCGTTGAGGAGGAGGAGGAGGAGCATGAGGAGGATGAGGAGGAGGGGGAAGAAACAGCTTGGCCCACTGCTGAGGGTACAGATGCTGCTGGGCTGTCATCCTTTCAGCGTGTATGGCCTGAGGAGGAGGAAGAGGAGGAGGAGGAGGATCCTGAAAGTGATCTTCCTAGTGAAGACAGCCATGTGTTGCGTACAGGTACCCTGGCACACATGGCTGACTTCATGTTAGGATGCCTTTCGCGTGACCCTCGCGTTGCACGCATACTGGCCACAACGGATTACTGGGTGTACACACTGCTCGATCCACGGTATAAGGAGAGCCTTTGCACTCTCATTCCCGAAGAGGAAAGGGGTTCGAGAATGATGCTATACCACAGGGCGCTGGTGGACAAACTGATGGTAAACTTCCCATCCGACAGCGCTAGTGGCAGAAGGCGCAGTTCCGAGGGCCAGGTAGCAGGCGAGGCGCAGAGATCAGGCAGCATGTACAGCGCAGGCAGGGGAACATTATCCAAGGCCTTTGCCAGCATTATGGCTCCCCAGCAAGACTGTGTCACCGCTCCCCAGTCAAGGCTGAGTCGGCGGGAGCACTGTAAAAGGATGGTGAGGGAGTACGTAGCGGATCGCACGACCGTCCTCCGTGACGCCTCTGCCCCCTACAACTACTGGGTGTCGAAGCTGGACACGTGGCCTGAACTCACGCTGTATGCCCTGGAGGTGCTTGCTTGTCCTGCGGCTAGCGTCTTGTCAGAGAGTGTGTTTAGTGTGGCTGGGGGAATCATCACGGATAAGCGTACCCACCTGTCAACCGACAGTGCCGACAGGCTTACACTCATCAAGATGAACAAAGCCTGGATTTCCCCAGACTTCTCTTCTCCACCAGCGGACAGCAGCGATACGTAAGCAATACGTAGGCTGCACCCGCGGATGGAAGCTACGTTCTCTCTCACCATCCAAAACGGGGACATTTCTGCTTCATCAATCTGTGTCTAATATTCCTCCTCCTCCTCCTGCTCCTCCTCCTGAAACCTCACGTAATCACGCTGAACGGGCAATTTTTCTTAGGGCCACAAGGCTCACTCATATAATTTTTCTAAACAATTTTTATATGTTTCAATGCTCTTAAAAGCGTTGAAACTTTAACTTGAACCAATTTTTCGTTAAACTGGGCTGCCTCCAGGCCTAGTTACCACTTAAGCCACATTAACCAAAGCGATTAATAGGTTTCACCTGCCCTCTTGGTTGGCCATGGCCAATTTTTTTGATGTACATTAGTACTGTTGATACAGCAATTTTTGTGGGCCCTCGCCTACAGTGTAATCAAATGAATTTTTAGCCCACCTGCATTACAGCTGACGTTACATCCGCTGTGTTGGGCAATGCAATGGGATATTTTTGTGTATCGCCGGTGGGTTCCAGGGAGCCACCCATGCTGTAGGTGCACACGGAGTTTAACCTACATCTGTCCACTTGTAAAGAACCCCAGTCTGACTGGGGCATGCAGTGTGGGCCGAAGCCCACCTGTATTAAGCACGACATTACTACCTCAGCTGTGTTGGGCAATGCAATGGGATATTTCTATGTACCGCCGGTGGCTTCCTGGCACCCACCCATGCTGTGGGTCCACAGAGAATTATAAATGCATTTGTTTCCACTTGTAAAGAACCCCAGTCTGACTGGGGCATGCAGTGTGGGCCGAAGCCCACCTGCATTAAACATGACATTACTACCTCAGCTGTGATGGGCACTGCAATGGGATATTTTTATGTACCGCCGGTGGGTTCCAGGGAGCCACCCATGCTGTCGGTCCACAGGGACTTCACAATAGGGAGTTGTACCTGCCTGTGTCTATGAATTAAAAAGCCCGGTCTGACTGGGGCATGCAGACACCTTGACAGAATGAATAGTGTGTGGCACATAGGTTCCCCATTGCTATGCCCACGTGTGCAGCTCCTGATGGCGGTGGCACAGAATTATATTTCTCATTGCTTCTGTACAGCATTGTGGGCTATCGCCCCGCCCCTTTTAAAGACGGTCGCTGCCTAGCCGTGCCAACCCTGTGCAGTGTGTGCCTGCGGTTCCTCCTCATGGCAGACGCACTTCTAAATAGACATGAGTGTGGCGTGGCATGAGGGCAGCTGAAGGCTGCGCAGGGACACTTTGGTGTGCTCTGTGGGGGGGAGGGGGGGCGGTTGGGCAGCATGTAAGCCAGGAGAAGTGGCAGTGGAGTGTCATGCAGGCAGTGATTGTGCTTTGTTGGAGGTAGTGTGGTGCTTAGCTAAGGTATGCATTGCTAATGAGGGCTTTTCAGAAGTAAAAGTTTTTGGGAGGGGGGGGGCCCACTCTTGCCGCTATTGTGGCTTAATAGTGGGACCTGTGAACTTGAGATGCAGCCCAACATGTAGCCCCTCGCCTGCCCTGTCCATTGCTGTGTCGTTCCCATCACTTTCTTGAACTGCCCAGATTTTCACACATGAAAACCTTAGCGAGCATTGGCGAAATACAAAAATGCTCGGGTCGCCCATTGACTTCAATGGGGTCCGTTACTCGAAACGAACCCTCGAGCATCGCGGTAACTTCGTCCCGAGTAACGAGCACCCGAGCATTTTGGTGCTCGCTCATCTCTATTATGTACCTAATCTAATTCTCTAATTTCCTGGTGTCGTACAAACTTGAAATTTGGCACGCTCAATCTTAAGGTCCCACAGAGCAAAAGTAAAAGGGTTGCAACTTGATTATTCAATTGTAATTGCAAACGTATGTGACTCCCTGTGTAATGTAAATAATACCACACATCTGTACCGCACAAACGTGACATTTGGTATGAGCATTCTTTAGGTTGTAAATAGGAAAAGTAAAGCAGTCACAATTTGACTATTCAATACTATGTGCAAAGTTAAGTGACCCCCTGTGTTATGTAACTTCCCAGTGTCATAAAAACGTGAAAGTTAGCACGACCTTTCTTTAAATACTGACTAGGAAAAGTAAAGGGGTCGCAACTTGATCATTCGATTCTAAGAGCAAAAGTGAGCGACCCCCTATTTTATGTACCTAATCTAAATCTCTAACTTCCTGGGGTCGTACAAACTTGAAATTTGGCATGACCATTCTTTAGTTGCCACATAGGAAAAGTAAAGGTTTGTAATTGTTTGTTCAATTCTTAGTACAGAAGTAAGTGACCCCCTATGTTATGTAACTAATAACACACATCTGAACCGCACAAACATGAAATTTGCCACAACCATTCTTTACATCCTAAATAGGAAAAGTAAAGGGGTCACAACTTCAATATTCAATTGAAAGCGTGAGAAACTGCAAAAATCTGCTATACATGGGATAGTTGCTTTCTCAGAAACCGTAAAGCCTATGGAAATGATTTGTATGCTGAGGAGAATCTATCTCTCCTCTATTTGTATATACTGAGGACAATCTAACTGACCTCTGTGTGCATGTTAAAAGGCTGTAAAGTATTTAGGGAAGCAGCCACGGACTGCATGGATGGAGCATGGCTTCTTAGGCTAAGAAAGGGCTGCAATCCCCAGTCTGGGGTTAAATCTGAATAAAAAGCGGCTTAACATTTAAGGGTAAAAAGTGAGCAGAGTGAGAGGGATGGCACATTCTGCAGAGGGACATCGGTACATGCAGCCTGAGGAGAATCTAAAGCTCCACTGTGCGTATACATATTTTATTCTTGGTTCCTCTGAAGTAATCACGACTTCATAACATTTTCTGGGCGAACAAGACGTAAACACCTGTAATAAGTTAACTTGGGCAAAGCCGGCTATATCAGCTAGTGTCTACATAAAGCTGTATGAAGCAGTCACCAGCCATATCTCTGTATATACAGGTGAGAGGTGCAATAGGGTGTGTGGGGGATAGAGTGGGAAGAAGGGGGTCAGCTTTCCAAAGGAGCGTGAATAAGTAACGTAAATGGAGAAGAGTTAAATTGGGGAAGACGGAAGGCCTCCCTAAAAAGATGTGTTTTTAGGTTATGCTGGGTGCTGGGAATAAACCTGATTCTCTGGGTTAGCACATTGCACAGAACTGGTGCAGCTCTGGAAAAATCTTGCAGCCGGGAGTGGGAACTCAGCAGTTGGCACAGCATTGGAGTTGTGGGTCTGAATCCCACCCAGGGCCGGGCGTTGGGGGGGTAAACTGGGCAGTTGCCCCAAGCTACTACTTCAGGTATTCCGCTGCCTGTTCATTGAAGCTAGTGAGCAGGCAGCTGATGAACACCATATTACAATGGAAGAGTATAGGCAGGGTGACCTACTGCTGGAGTACTGCCTTGTGTCTGGAATGGGACTCCTGGAGGGAAACAAGAGAGGACTCTAAAGTTTTTCATGGGATGATATGATAAAAGAGCTAAAGGGAAGGGAATTGAGGTTTTTACAAGGGACTGTATTTTTCGTTATGGGATTGTATTTTATATGTTGGCGCTGCAAGAGCAACTCCATTCTAGATGCAACCCTGATCTGTTGGCTTTTCGCAGTTCACTGTCAAAGCCCACAACGTGGTGACGATTGTACAATTCAAAGGCGTCCAACGTCATAGGAGGATAACTTAGAATGAACCAAGCAGCCCGACTCATCCACAGTTCTCTATCTGGGGTTTGCAGACGTCACCTGCGATCTCTGAATACATAGCGGTACTGTAATCACTTAGACTGTCTACAGAGCACCTGTCAGAGCTGGTATCTACTGCCACATGGTCACTTTATGAGGGTAATATTTGTCATTGCACAGCGGTCTTTATTCAGTACCACTAAACCTCAGTACTTCTGGAAGCGCTGGAAATTAGTGCTACAGATCTGATCGTTCCACCTTCTATATTAACTGAATATCACAGTGTTGTTGATAATATAATTGAGCATTTGGGGCCCCATTTATAATTTTGCCCATCGCCGCACTCTGTCTAAGATCGGCCATGAATCGCAACTTTGCAACATCTGCAAACTGCTTGAGGAGTGTAATGATTTTCTCTCTTCCTCCAAATAAAAGCCCATATGATTGTCTATGAGATGGTTTACAGAGATAGATATTTCCAATACATGCTGGCAGATTTTCTGATGGCATACGAAGAAACTAGTTATTATGTTGCCAAAGCGGTCATACACTATGCCATCCTGTGTGCACGAGTAATTACAGTAGATCTGGCCATTATATGACTTGGAGCCCACAGAGGGGAAACTAGTGATAAATGCAGGCTTCATCTCCCTGAGCTCAGCTCTCGAAGGGTTGAAGATGAGCAGTCATGTCGGTCTGTTCTGGGTCTGGGTATAATCTTGTACAGAACAGGCAATGTCATAGGAATTATATATTTATTTTGACTACTTGTTAGACAAGGCTTGTTGAGATGTTATAAAGTAATTTTTGATAGTAGTGTCCCTTCCCTTGTTGAAATGGTAAAATCTGGCTAGAGAGCAGAGGGGAAGAAGGGAAGGACTCTATGACTATGTTGAGATGTCTATAACAAGGCTCCTCATGGGAAGTGCTGCACTAACCGTTAAGCTACAGTGTCGGCCAATCACAGCGCTCGCTCAGTAATCTATGCAAATGAGCTGGTGCCAACAGCAATTTCTTGTCAATCAAATTCGCCTAACAATTCATTTTAGTTCGCCCTTTCTATGGTATTCGGCTCTTCAGCAGCGAGTGAGTCATTCTGTGTAGATATTTTAGATATTTTTCCATTCTCCTCTGGTAAGTATAAAACATGCGTCTCCCTAAGGTCAAAGTCTCTGCATCTAGTGGCGCATAAATACAGCAGAGATCTATGTTATCATTGGGTGGGCACATAAGGTCTGACTAGCAGCGCTTCGCCTGGTGCTTGAGGACGGTGAAACGGGCTTGAGGACTGTGAAACGGCCAGGCCACCCCAACCTTTTCCCACAGGCCGGGTGGCCAAGAGTAATATGATTTATTTATATAGCGCCATTGTAATCCACAACACTTTACAAGTCAGAGACAACATACACAAAATAAGATACAACATACAGTATCAACAATAGGAATGAGGGCCAGCTGGCAAGAGCTTACGGAATAAAAGGAAATAGCGGTAACGCACATGGTGTAAGAGCTTGTTCTGTGCAACCCTGGAAATAAGATAGGGGGCTCTACATCTATATATATAAAGGTGAAAGCCCTCACTGACTGACTGATTGACTGACTTGCCACTCATTGTCTAACTTACCGATGTTGTGCAAATGTGAAATTTGGCACAAGCCTTCTTAAGGTCCTATATAGGAAGAGTAAAGGGGTCGCAACTTCAATATTCAATTCTAAGTGCAAAAGTGACCTCTTATGTTATGTAATTTCCCGGTGTCGTACAAACGTGGAATTCGGCACAAGCTTTCTTTATGTCCTACATAGGAAAAGTAAAGGCGTCACAACATGGGTTATCAATTCTAAGTGCAAAAGTAAGAGAACCCCTATGTTATGTACCTAATCTAATTCTCTAATTTCCTGGTGTCGTACAAACTTGAAATTTGGCACGCTCAATCTTTAGGTCCCACAGAGCAAAAGTAAAAGGGTTGCAACTTGATTATTCAATTGTAATTGCAAACGTATGTGACTCCCTGTGTAATGTAAATAATACCACACATCTGTACCGCACAAACGTGACATTTGGTATGAGCATTCTTTAGGTTGTAAATAGGAAAAGTAAAGCAGTCACAATTTGACTATTCAATACTATGTGCAAAATTAAGTGACCCCCTGTGTTATGTAACTTCCCAGTGTCATAAAAACGTGAAAGTTAGCACGACCTTTCTTTAAATACTGACTAGGAAAAGTAAAGGGGTCGCAACTTGATCATTCGATTCTAAGAGCAAAAGTGAGCGACCCCCTATTTTATGTACCTAATCTAAATCTCTAACTTCCTGGGGTCGTACAAACTTGAAATTTGGCATGACCATTCTTTAGTTGCCACATAGGAAAAGTAAAGGTTTGTAATTGTTTGTTCAATTCTTAGTACAGAAGTAAGTGACCCCCTATGTTATGTAACTAATAACACACATCTGAACCGCACAAACATGAAATTTGCCACAACCATTCTTTACATCCTAAATAGGAAAAGTAAAGGGGTCACAACTTCAATATTCAATTCAAAGCGTGAGAAACTGCAAAAATCTGCTATACATGGGATAGTTGCTTTCTCAGAAACCGTAAAGCCTATGGAAATGATTTGTATGCTGAGGAGAATCTATCTCTCCTCTATTTGTATATACTGAGGACAATCTAACTGACCTCTGTGTGCATGTTAAAAGGCTGTAAAGTATTTAGGGAAGCAGCCACGGACTGCATGGATGGAGCATGGCTTCTTAGGCTAAGAAAGGGCTGCAATCCCCAGTCTGGGGTTAAATCTAAATAAAAAGCGGCTTAACATTTAAGGGTAAAAAGTGAGCAGAGTGAGAGGGATGGCACATTCTGCAGAGGGACATCGGTACATGCAGCCTGAGGAGAATCTAAAGCTCCACTGTGCGTATACATATTTTATTCTTGGTTCCTCTGAAGCAATCACGACTTCATAACATTTTCTGGGCGAACAAGACGTAAACACCTGTAATAAGTTAACTTGGGCAAAGCCGGCTATATCAGCTAGTGTCTACATAAAGCTGTATGAAGCAGTCACCAGCCATATCTCTGTATATACAGGTGAGAGGTGCAATAGGGTGTGTGGGGGATAGAGTGGGAAGAAGGGGGTCAGCTTTCCAAAGGAGCGTGAATAAGTAACGTAAATGGAGAAGAGTTAAATTGGGGAAGACGGAAGGCCTCCCTAAAAAGATGTGTTTTTAGGGTATGCTGGGTGCTGGGAATTAACCTGATTCTCTGGGTTAGCACATTGCACAGAACTGGTGCAGCTCTGGAAAAATCTTGCAGCCGGGAGTGGGAACTCAGCAGTTGGCACAGCATTGGAGTTGTGGGTCTGAATCCCACCCAGGGCCGGGCGTTGGGGGGGTAAACTGGGCAGTTGCCCCAAGCTCCTACTTCAGGTATTCCGCTGCCTGTTCATTGAAGCTAGTGAGCAGTCAGCTGATGAACACCATATTACAATGGAAGAGTATAGGCAGGGTGACCTACTGCTGGAGTACTGCCTTGTGTCTGGAATGGGACTCCTGGAGGGAAACAAGAGAGGACTCTAAAGTTTTTCATGGGATGATATGATAAAAGAGCTAAAGGGAGGGGAATTGAGGTTTTTACAAGGGACTGTATTTTTCGTTATGGGATTGTATTTTATATGTTGGCGCTGCAAGAGCAACTCCATTCTAGATGCAACCCTGATCTGTTGGCTTTTCGCAGATCACTGTCAAAGCCCACAACGTGGTGACGATTGTACAATTCAAAGGCGTCCAACGTCATAGGAGGATAACTTAGAATGAACCAAGCAGCCCGACTCATCCACAGTTCTCTATCTGGGGTTTGCAGACGTCACCTGCGATCTCTGAATACATAGCGGTACTGTAATCACTTAGACTGTCTACAGAGCACCTGTCAGAGCTGGTATCTACTGCCACATGGTCACTTTATGAGGGTAATATTTGTCATTGCACAGCGGTCTTTATTCAGTACCACTAAACCTCAGTACTTCTGGAAGCGCTGGAAATTAGTGCTACAGATCTGATCGTTCCACCTTCTATATTAACTGAATATCACAGTGTTGTTGATAATATAATTGAGCATTTGGGGCCCCATTTATAATTTTGCCCATCGCCGCACTCTGTCTAAGATCGGCCATGAATCGCAACTTTGCAACATCTGCAAACTGCTTGAGGAGTGTAATGATTTTCTCTCTTCCTCCAAATAAAAGCCCATATGATTGTCTATGAGATGGTTTACAGAGATAGATATTTCCAATACATGCTGGCAGATTTTCTGATGGCATACGAAGAAACTAGTTATTATGTTGCCAAAGCGGTCATACACTATGCCATCCTGTGTGCACGAGTAATTACAGTAGATCTGGCCATTATATGACTTGGAGCCCACAGAGGGGAAACTAGTGATAAATGCAGGCTTCATCTCCCTGAGCTCAGCTCTCGAAGGGTTGAAGATGAGCAGTCATGTCGGTCTGTTCTGGGTCTGGGTATAATCTTGTACAGAACAGGCAATGTCATAGGAATTATATATTTATTTTGACTACTTGTTAGACAAGGCTTGTTGAGATGTTATAAAGTAATTTTTGATAGTAGTGTCCCTTCCCTTGTTGAAATGGTAAAATCTGGCTAGAGAGCAGAGGGGAAGAAGGGAAGGACTCTATGACTATGTTGAGATGTCTATAACAAGGCTCCTCATGGGAAGTGCTGCACTAACCGTTAAGCTACAGTGTCGGCCAATCACAGCGCTCGCTCAGTAATCTATGCAAATGAGCTGGTGCCAACAGCAATTTCTTGTCAATCAAATTCGCCTAACAATTCATTTTAGTTCGCCCTTTCTATGGTATTCGGCTCTTCAGCAGCGAGTGAGTCATTCTGTGTAGATATTTTAGATATTTTTCCATTCTCCTCTGGTAAGTATAAAACATGCGTCTCCCTAAGGTCAAAGTCTCTGCATCTAGTGGCGCATAAATACAGCAGAGATCTATGTTATCATTGGGTGGGCACATAAGGTCTGACTAGCAGCGCTTCGCCTGGTGCTTGAGGACGGTGAAACGGGCTTGAGGACTGTGAAACGGCCAGGCCACCCCAACCTTTTCCCACAGGCCGGGTGGCCAAGAGTAATATGATTTATTTATATAGCGCCATTGTAATCCACAACACTTTACAAGTCAGAGACAACATACACAAAATAAGATACAACATACAGTATCAACAATAGGAATGAGGACCAGCTGGCAAGAGCTTACGGAATAAAAGGAAATAGCGGTAACGCACATGGTATAAGAACTTGTTCTGTGCAACCCTGGAAATAAGATAGGGGGCTCTACATCTATATATATAAAGGTGAAAGCCCTCACTGACTGACTGATTGACTGACTTGCCACTCATTGTCTAACTTACCGATGTTGTGCAAATGTGAAATTTGGCACAAGCCTTCTTAAGGTCCTATATAGGAAGAGTAAAGGGGTCGCAACTTCAATATTCAATTCTAAGTGCAAAAGTGACCTCTTATGTTATGTAATTTCCCGGTGTCGTACAAACGTGGAATTCGGCACAAGCTTTCTTTATGTCCTACATAGGAAAAGTAAAGGCGTCACAACATGGGTTATCAATTCTAAGTGCAAAAGTAAGAGAACCCCTATGTTATGTACCTAATCTAATTCTCTAATTTCCTGGTGTCGTACAAACTTGAAATTTGGCACGCTCAATCTTTAGGTCCCACAGAGCAAAAGTAAAAGGGTTGCAACTTGATTATTCAATTGTAATTGCAAACGTATGTGACTCCCTGTGTAATGTAAATAATACCACACATCTGTACCGCACAAACGTGACATTTGGTATGCGCATTCTTTAGGTTGTAAATAGGAAAAGTAAAGCAGTCACAATTTGACTATTCAATACTATGTGCAAAATTAAGTGACCCCCTGTGTTATGTAACTTCCCAGTGTCATAAAAACGTGAAAGTTAGCACGACCTTTCTTTAAATACTGACTAGGAAAAGTAAAGGGGTCGCAACTTGATCATTCGATTCTAAGAGCAAAAGTGAGCGACCCCCTATTTTATGTACCTAATCTAAATCTCTAACTTCCTGGGGTCGTACAAACTTGAAATTTGGCATGACCATTCTTTAGTTGCCACATAGGAAAAGTAAAGGTTTGTAATTGTTTGTTCAATTCTTAGTACAGAAGTAAGTGACCCCCTATGTTATGTAACTAATAACACACATCTGAACCGCACAAACATGAAATTTGCCACAACCATTCTTTACATCCTAAATAGGAAAAGTAAAGGGGTCACAACTTCAATATTCAATTCAAAGCGTGAGAAACTGCAAAAATCTGCTATACATGGGATAGTTGCTTTCTCAGAAACCGTAAAGCCTATGGAAATGATTTGTATGCTGAGGAGAATCTATCTCTCCTCTATTTGTATATACTGAGGACAATCTAACTGACCTCTGTGTGCATGTTAAAAGGCTGTAAAGTATTTAGGGAAGCAGCCACGGACTGCATGGATGGAGCATGGCTTCTTAGGCTAAGAAAGGGCTGCAATCCCCAGTCTGGGGTTAAATCTAAATAAAAAGCGGCTTAACATTTAAGGGTAAAAAGTGAGCAGAGTGAGAGGGATGGCACATTCTGCAGAGGGACATCGGTACATGCAGCCTGAGGAGAATCTAAAGCTCCACTGTGCGTATACATATTTTATTCTTGGTTCCTCTGAAGCAATCACGACTTCATAACATTTTCTGGGCGAACAAGACGTAAACACCTGTAATAAGTTAACTTGGGCAAAGCCGGCTATATCAGCTAGTGTCTACATAAAGCTGTATGAAGCAGTCACCAGCCATATCTCTGTATATACAGGTGAGAGGTGCAATAGGGTGTGTGGGGGATAGAGTGGGAAGAAGGGGGTCAGCTTTCCAAAGGAGCGTGAATAAGTAACGTAAATGGAGAAGAGTTAAATTGGGGAAGACGGAAGGCCTCCCTAAAAAGATGTGTTTTTAGGGTATGCTGGGTGCTGGGAATAAACCTGATTCTCTGGGTTAGCACATTGCACAGAACTGGTGCAGCTCTGGAAAAATCTTGCAGCCGGGAGTGGGAACTCAGCAGTTGGCACAGCATTGGAGTTGTGGGTCTGAATCCCACCCAGGGCCGGGCGTTGGGGGGGTAAACTGGGCAGTTGCCCCAAGCTCCTACTTCAGGTATTCCGCTGCCTGTTCATTGAAGCTAGTGAGCAGTCAGCTGATGAACACCATATTACAATGGAAGAGTATAGGCAGGGTGACCTACTGCTGGAGTACTGCCTTGTGTCTGGAATGGGACTCCTGGAGGGAAACAAGAGAGGACTCTAAAGTTTTTCATGGGATGATATGATAAAAGAGCTAAAGGGAGGGGAATTGAGGTTTTTACAAGGGACTGTATTTTTCGTTATGGGATTGTATTTTATATGTTGGCGCTGCAAGAGCAACTCCATTCTAGATGCAACCCTGATCTGTTGGCTTTTCGCAGTTCACTGTCAAAGCCCACAACGTGGTGACGATTGTACAATTCAAAGGCGTCCAACGTCATAGGAGAATAACTTAGAATGAACCAAGCAGCCCGACTCATCCACAGTTCTCTATCTGGGGTTTGCAGACGTCACTTGCGATCTCTGAATACATAGCGGTACTGTAATCACTTAGACTGTCTACAGAGCACCTGTCAGAGCTGGTATCTACTGCTACATGGTCACTTTATGAGGGTAATATTTGTCTTTGCACAGCGGTCTTTATTCAGTACCACTAAACCTCAGTACTTCTGGAAGCGCTGGAAATTAGTGCTACAGATCTGATCGTACCACCTTCTATATTAACTGAATATCACAGTGTTGTTGATAATATAATTGAGCATTTGGGGCCCCATTTATAATTTTGCCCATCGCCGCACTCTGTCTAAGATCGGCCATGAATCGCAACTTTGCAACATCTGCAAACTGCTTGAGGAGTGTAATGATTTTCTCTCTTCCTCCAAATAAAAGCCCATATGATTGTCTATGAGATGGTTTACAGAGATAGATATTTCCAATACATGCTGGCAGATTTTCTGATGGCATACAAAGAAACTAGTTATTATGTTGCCAAAGCGGTCATACACTATGCCATCCTGTGTGCACGAGTAATTACAGTAGATCTGGCCATTATATGACTTGGAGCCCACAGAGGGGAAACTAGTGATAAATGCAGGCTTCATCTCCCTGAGCTCAGCTCTCGAAGGGGTGAAGATGAGCAGTCATGTCGGTCTGTTCTGGGTCTGGGTATAATCTTGTACAGAACAGGCAATGTCATAGGAATTATATATTTATTTTGACTACTTGTTAGACAAGGCTTGTTGAGATGTTATAAAGTAATTTTTGATAGTAGTGTCCCTTCCCTTGTTGAAATGGTAAAATCTGGCTAGAGAGCAGAGGGGAAGAAGGGAAGGACTCTATGACTATGTTGAGATGTCTATAACAAGGCTCCTCATGGGAAGTGCTGCACTAACCGTTAAGCTACAGTGTCGGCCAATCACAGCACTCGCTCAGTAATCTATGCAAATGAGCTGGTGCCAACAGCAATTTCTTGTCAATCAAATTCGCCTAACAATTCATTTTAGTTCGCCCTTTCTATGGGATTCGGCTCTTCAGCAGCGAGTGAGTCATTCTGTGTAGATATCTATATATATAAAATTGAATGTATGTCTGTCTGCGTGCGTGTGTGTCTGTCTGTCTGCGTGTCTGTCTGTTTGTCCTTTATGCGCTACTACACCATTCATCCGATCGCCATGAAACTTTGGGAAGTTGTTGAGTACACTCCTGGGAAGATTATAGGCATAGTAAAACTATCCTACGACAAATGGCGCGCGCGCGAGCGTCGTCGAAAGTTACCACCCCCCCACGTAGATCGAATAAGTAAGCCACCTGCTATTGTGATGTCATCACTGATGTCATCAACATCAGACGCCCTTGAACATGCCCCAACATGTTCTATAAAGCTGCATTGTGATGTCATTAAGGCTGTTAGTTCTATGGCGACATGTAAAGAACTTGACTTTGAAAACCAATATGCGTGTTCAACTACAAAATGATGCATCCGCCGAACGCTTCGCAAAACTATTGCTGGATATTGGAAATGGGAAAATGCCTATCGACAGATCTACACAATGTATCACATTGCCAACAAACTTTGGAAAGATGACATCAACCAAAGACGAATTGATCCAAAAGGTGTTCCCAAATATTGCGCGGAATTACCAAAATCATCAGTGGCTCAGCGCACGAGCTATATTAGCAGCTACCAACAACGATGTCAATGCCATCAATTTCAGCATTCAAAACGGAATACCAGGCGAAGCGACAACGTAGAAGTCCATCGATACTGTGATGAATCAAGATGAAGCTGTCAATTACCCAACGGAATTCTTGAATTCACTCGATTTTCCAGGTATGCCACCGCATATTTTAACATTGAAAATAGGCGTGCCTATCATTCTTCTCCGAAACATCCATCCACCACGACTTTGCAACGGTACAAGACTTTCAGTGAAAAAGATGATGAACAATGTCATCGAAGCTACAATTCTGAATGGGAAATTCAAGGGGAAGATGTCCTGTTGCCACGGATTCCAATTATCCCAACAGATATGCCATTTGAATTCAAACGTTTACCGTTTCCGGTGCGACTCGCTTTTGCAATGACCATCAACAGAGCACACAAGGGGGAAGCAGCGGCCTACAAAATCTCATTCAGGTAGGTAGGTTCAGTTCTTGGAGGTTGGGGAATGCTTATGGGCAAGGCCTTATGTCTCATCCCAACTCGATTATTCAGTTCTAAGCGCAAAAGAATTAGCGTCCAAATTTTATGTACGGAATTTAATTCTCTCACTTCCCAATGTCATAGAAACTTGAAATTTGGCAGGGGGAAGCAGCAGCCTACAAAATCTCATTCAGGTAGGTAGGTTCAGTTCTTGGAAGTTGGGGAATGCTTATGGGCAAGGCCTTATGTCTCATCCCAACTCGATTGTTCAATTCTAAGCGCAAAAGAATTAGCGTCCAAATTTTATGTACGGAATTTAATTCTCTCACTTCCCAATGTCATAGAAACTTGAAATTTGGCACGAGCATTGATTATGTCATAAATAGGAAAAGTTAATGGGTCCCAACTCGATTATTCAATTCAAAACGCCAAAGAATTAGCGTTCAAATTTTATGTACGGAATCTAATTCTCTCATTTCCGGATGTCATAGATAGATAGACTGTATGCAATAACCTAGATAGATAGATAGATAGATAGATAGATAGATAGATAGATAGATAGACTGTATGCAATGACACGTACAGCTTGAAACCATAAATACTAGAGCACGCCAGCCATTTACAGTCAGTCTCCATTGGAGTTGGAAGTGGGCAAACATGTACTAGGCTATCTTCCCAAGAAGCCACAGCAGCCGGATAAATTGGATGTTCCATACAACGGCTAGATATATAAAAACGAATGTATGTATGTATGTCTGTCTTCGCAGCAACGCGCGACGGGTACGCTAGTTTTAGATATTTTTCCATTCTCCTCTGGTAAGTATAAAACATGCGTCTCCCTAAGGTCAAAGTCTCTGCATCTAGTGGCGCATAAATACAGCAGAGATCTATGTTATCATTGGGTGGGCACATAAGGTCTGACTAGCAGCGCTTCGCCTGGTGCTTGAGGACGGTGAAACGGGCTTGAGGACTGTGAAACGGCCAGGCCACCCCAACCTTTTCCCACAGGCCGGGTGGCCAAGAGTAATATGATTTATTTATATAGCGCCATTGTAATCCACAACACTTTACAAGTCAGAGACAACATACACAAAATAAGATACAACATACAGTATCAACAATAGGAATGAGGGCCAGCTGGCAAGAGCTTACGGAATAAAAGGAAATAGCGGTAACGCACATGGTGTAAGAGCTTGTTCTGTGCAACCCTGGAAATAAGATAGGGGGCTCTACATCTATATATATAAAGGTGAAAGCCCTCACTGACTGACTGATTGACTGACTTGCCACTCATTGTCTAACTTACCGGTGTTGTGCAAATGTGAAATTTGGCACAAGCATTCTTAAGGTCCTATATAGGAAGAGTAAAGGGGTCGCAACTTCAATATTCAATTCTAAGTGCAAAAGTGACCTCTTATGTTATGTAATTTCCCGGTGTCGTACAAACGTGGAATTCGGCACAAGCTTTCTTTATGTCCTACATAGGAAAAGTAAAGGGGTCACAACATGATTTATCAATTCTAAGTACAAAAGTAAGAGAACCCCTATGTTATGTACCTAATCTAATTCTCTAATTTCCTGGTGTCGTACAAACTTGAAATTTGGCACGCTCAATCTTTAGGTCCCACAGAGCAAAAGTAAAAGGGTTGCAACTTGATTATTCAATTGTAATTGCAAACGTATGTGACTCCCTATGTAATGTAAATAATACCACACATCTGTACCGCACAAACGTGACATTTGGTATGAGCATTCTTTAGGTTGTAAATAGGAAAAGTAAAGCAGTCACAATTTGACTATTCAATACTATGTGCAAAATTAAGTGACCCCCTGTGTTATGTAACTTCCCAGTGTCATAAAAACGTGAAAGTTAGCACGACCTTTCTTTAAATACTGACTAGGAAAAGTAAAGGGGTCGCAACTTGATCATTCGATTCTAAGAGCAAAAGTGAGCGACCCCCTATTTTATGTACCTAATCTAAATCTCTAACTTCCTGGGGTCGTACAAACTTGAAATTTGGCATGACCATTCTTTAGTTGCCACATAGGAAAAGTAAAGGTTTGTAATTGTTTGTTCAATTCTTAGTACAGAAGTAAGTGACCCCCTATGTTATGTAACTAATAACACACATCTGCACCGCACAAACATGAAATTTGCCACAACCATTCTTTACATCCTAAATAGGAAAAGTAAAGGGGTCACAACTTCAATATTCAATTCAAAGCGTGAGAAACTGCAAAAATCTGCTATACATGGGATAGTTGCTTTCTCAGAAACCGTAAAGCCTATGGAAATGATTTGTATGCTGAGGAGAATCTATCTCTCCTCTATTTGTATATACTGAGGACAATCTAACTGACCTCTGTGTGCATGTTAAAAGGCTGTAAAGTATTTAGGGAAGCAGCCACGGACTGCATGGATGGAGCATGGCTTCTTAGGCTAAGAAAGGGCTGCAATCCCCAGTCTGGGGTTAAATCTGAATAAAAAGCGGCTTAACATTTAAGGGTAAAAAGTGAGCAGAGTGAGAGGGATGGCACATTCTGCAGAGGGACATCGGTACATGCAGCCTGAGGAGAATCTAAAGCTCCACTGTGCGTATACATATTTTATTCTTGGTTCCTCTGAAGTAATCACGACTTCATAACATTTTCTGGGCGAACAAGACGTAAACACCTGTAATAAGTTAACTTGGGCAAAGCCGGCTATATCAGCTAGTGTCTACATAAAGCTGTATGAAGCAGTCACCAGCCATATCTCTGTATATACAGGTGAGAGGTGCAATAGGGTGTGTGGGGGATAGAGTGGGAAGAAGGGGGTCAGCTTTCCAAAGGAGCGTGAATAAGTAACGTAAATGGAGAAGAGTTAAATTGGGGAAGACGGAAGGCCTCCCTAAAAAGATGTGTTTTTAGGGTATGCTGGGTGCTGGGAATAAACCTGATTCTCTGGGTTAGCACATTGCACAGAACTGGTGCAGCTCTGGAAAAATCTTGCAGCCGGGAGTGGGAACTCAGCAGTTGGCACAGCATTGGAGTTGTGGGTCTGAATCCCACCCAGGGCCGGGCGTTGGGGGGGTTAACTGGGCAGTTGCCCCAAGCTCCTACTTCAGGTATTCCGCTGCCTGTTCATTGAAGCTAGTGAGCAGTCAGCTGATGAACACCATATTACAATGGAAGAGTATAGGCAGGGTGACCTACTGCTGGAGTACTGCCTTGTGTCTGGAATGGGACTCCTGGAGGGAAACAAGAGAGGACTCTAAAGTTTTTCATGGGATGATATGATAAAAGAGCTAAAGGGAGGGGAATTGAGGTTTTTACAAGGGACTGTATTTTTCATTATGGGATTGTATTTTATATGTTGGCGCTGCAAGAGCAACTCCATTCTAGATGCAACCCTGATCTGTTGGATTTTCGCAGTTCACTGTCAAAGCCCACAACGTGGTGACGATTGTACAATTCAAAGGCGTCCAACGTCATAGGAGGATAACTTAGAATGAACCAAGCAGCCCGACTCATCCACAATTCTCTATCTGGGGTTTGCAGACGTCACTTGCGATCTCTGAATACATAGCGGTACTGTAATCACTTAGACTGTCTACAGAGCACCTGTCAGAGCTGGTATCTACTGCTACATGGTCACTTTATGAGGGTAATATTTGTCATTGCACAGCGGTCTTTATTCAGTACCACTAAACCTCAGTACTTCTGGAAGCGCTGGAAATTAGTGCTACAGATCTGATCGTACCACCTTCTATATTAACTGTATATCACAGTGTTGTTGATAATATAATTGAGCATTTGGGGCCCCATTTATAATTTTGCCCATCGCCGCACTCTGTCTAAGATCGGCCATGAATCGCAACTTTGCAACATCTGCAAACTGCTTGAGGAGTATAATGATTTTCTCTCTTCCTCCAAATAAAAGCCCATATGATTGTCTATGAGATGATTTACAGAGATAGATATTTCCAATACATGCTGGCAGATTTTCTGATGGCATACGAAGAAACTAGTTATTATGTTGCCAAAGCGGTCATACACTATGCCATCCTGTGTGCACGAGTAATTACAGTAGATCTGGCCATTATATGACTTGGAGCCCACAGAGGGGAAACTAGTGATAAATGCAGGCTTCATCTCCCTGAGCTCAGCTCTCGAAGGGGTGAAGATGAGCAGTCATGTCGGTCTGTTCTGGGTCTGGGTATAATCTTGTACAGAACAGGCAATGTCATAGGAATTATATATTTATTTTGACTACTTGTTAGACAAGGCTTGTTGAGATGTTATAAAGTAATTTTTGATAGTAGTGTCCCTTCCCTTGTTGAAATGGTAAAATCTGGCTAGAGAGCAGAGGGGAAGAAGGGAAGGACTCTATGACTATGTTGAGATGTCTATAACAAGGCTCCTCATGGGAAGTGCTGCACTAACCGTTAAGCTACAGTGTCGGCCAATCACAGCGCTCGCTCAGTAATCTATGCAAATGAGCTGGTGCCAACAGCAATTTCTTGTCAATCAAATTCGCCTAACAATTCATTTTAGTTCGCCCTTTCTATGGGATTCGGCTCTTCAGCAGCGAGTGAGTCATTCTGTATAGATATTTTAGATATTTTTCCATTCTCCTCTGGTAAGTATAAAACATGCGTCTCCCTAAGGTCAAAGTCTCTGCATCTAGTGGCGCATAAATACAGCAGAGATCTATGTTATCATTGGGTGGGCACATAAGGTCTGACTAGCAGCGCTTCGCCTGGTGCTTGAGGACGGTGAAACGGGCTTGAGGACTGTGAAACGGCCAGGCCACCCCAACCTTTTCCCACAGGCCGGGTGGCCAAGAGTAATATGATTTATTTATATAGCGCCATTGTAATCCACAACACTTTACAAGTCAGAGACAACATACACAAAATAAGATACAACATACAGTATCAACAATAGGAATGAGGGCCAGCTGGCAAGAGCTTACGGAATAAAAGGAAATAGCGGTAACGCACATGGTGTAAGAGCTTGTTCTGTGCAACCCTGGAAATAAGATAGGGGGCTCTACATCTATATATATAAAGGTGAAAGCCCTCACTGACTGACTGATTGACTGACTTGCCACTCATTGTCTAACTTACCGGTGTTGTGCAAATGTGAAATTTGGCACAAGCATTCTTAAGGTCCTATATAGGAAGAGTAAAGGGGTCGCAACTTCAATATTCAATTCTAAGTGCAAAAGTGACCTCTTATGTTATGTAATTTCCCGGTGTCGTACAAACGTGGAATTCGGCACAAGCTTTCTTTATGTCCTACATAGGAAAAGTAAAGGGGTCACAACATGATTTATCAATTCTAAGTACAAAAGTAAGAGAACCCCTATGTTATGTACCTAATCTAATTCTCTAATTTCCTGGTGTCGTACAAACTTGAAATTTGGCACGCTCAATCTTTAGGTCCCACAGAGCAAAAGTAAAAGGGTTGCAACTTGATTATTCAATTGTAATTGCAAACGTATGTGACTCCCTATGTAATGTAAATAATACCACACATCTGTACCGCACAAACGTGACATTTGGTATGAGCATTCTTTAGGTTGTAAATAGGAAAAGTAAAGCAGTCACAATTTGACTATTCAATACTATGTGCAAAATTAAGTGACCCCCTGTGTTATGTAACTTCCCAGTGTCATAAAAACGTGAAAGTTAGCACGACCTTTCTTTAAATACTGACTAGGAAAAGTAAAGGGGTCGCAACTTGATCATTCGATTCTAAGAGCAAAAGTGAGCGACCCCCTATTTTATGTACCTAATCTAAATCTCTAACTTCCTGGGGTCGTACAAACTTGAAATTTGGCATGACCATTCTTTAGTTGCCACATAGGAAAAGTAAAGGTTTGTAATTGTTTGTTCAATTCTTAGTACAGAAGTAAGTGACCCCCTATGTTATGTAACTAATAACACACATCTGAACCGCACAAACATGAAATTTGCCACAACCATTCTTTACATCCTAAATAGGAAAAGTAAAGGGGTCACAACTTCAATATTCAATTCAAAGCGTGAGAAACTGCAAAAATCTGCTATACATGGGATAGTTGCTTTCTCAGAAACCGTAAAGCCTATGGAAATGATTTGTATGCTGAGGAGAATCTATCTCTCCTCTATTTGTATATACTGAGGACAATCTAACTGACCTCTGTGTGCATGTTAAAAGGCTGTAAAGTATTTAGGGAAGCAGCCACGGACTGCATGGATGGAGCATGGCTTCTTAGGCTAAGAAAGGGCTGCAATCCCCAGTCTGGGGTTAAATCTGAATAAAAAGCGGCTTAACATTTAAGGGTAAAAAGTGAGCAGAGTGAGAGGGATGGCACATTCTGCAGAGGGACATCGGTACATGCAGCCTGAGGAGAATCTAAAGCTCCACTGTGCGTATACATATTTTATTCTTGGTTCCTCTGAAGTAATCACGACTTCATAACATTTTCTGGGCGAACAAGACGTAAACACCTGTAATAAGTTAACTTGGGCAAAGCCGGCTATATCAGCTAGTGTCTACATAAAGCTGTATGAAGCAGTCACCAGCCATATCTCTGTATATACAGGTGAGAGGTGCAATAGGGTGTGTGGGGGATAGAGTGGGAAGAAGGGGGTCAGCTTTCCAAAGGAGCGTGAATAAGTAACGTAAATGGAGAAGAGTTAAATTGGGGAAGACGGAAGGCCTCCCTAAAAAGATGTGTTTTTAGGGTATGCTGGGTGCTGGGAATAAACCTGATATTCTGGGTTAGCACATTGCACAGAACTGGTGCAGCTCTGGAAAAATCTTGCAGCCGGGAGTGGGAACTCAGCAGTTGGCACAGCATTGGAGTTGCGGGTCTGAATCCCACCCAGGGCCGGGCGTTGGGGGGGTAAACTGGGCAGTTGCCCCAAGCTCCTACTTCAGGTATTCCGCTGCCTGTTCATTGAAGCTAGTGAGCAGTCAGCTGATGAACACCATATTACAATGGAAGAGTATAGGCAGGGTGACCTACTGCTGGAGTACTGCCTTGTGTCTGGAATGGGACTCCTGGAGGGAAACAAGAGAGGACTCTAAAGTTTTTCATGGGATGATATGATAAAAGAGCTAAAGGGAGGGGAATTGAGGTTTTTACAAGGGACTGTATTTTTCGTTATGGGATTGTATTTTATATGTTGGCGCTGCAAGAGCAACTCCATTCTAGATGCAACCCTGATCTGTTGGCTTTTCGCAGTTCACTGTCAAAGCCCACAACGTGGTGACGATTGTACAATTCAAAGGCGTCCAACGTCATAGGAGGATAACTTAGAATGAACCAAGCAGCCCGACTCATCCACAGTTCTCTATCTGGGGTTTGCAGACGTCACCTGCGATCTCTGAATACATAGCGGTACTGTAATCACTTAGACTGTCTACAGAGCACCTGTCAGAGCTGGTATCTACTGCTACATGGTCACTTTATGAGGGTAATATTTGTCATTGCACAGCGGTCTTTATTCAGTACCACTAAACCTCAGTACTTCTGGAAGCGCTGGAAATTAGTGCTACAGATCTGATCGTACCACCTTCTATATTAACTGTATATCACAGTGTTGTTGATAATATAATTGAGCATTTGGGGCCCCATTTATAATTTTGCCCATCGCCGCACTCTGTCTAAGATCGGCCATGAATCGCAACTTTGCAACATCTGCAAACTGCTTGAGGAGTGTAATGATTTTCTCTCTTCCTCCAAATAAAAGCCCATATGATTGTCTATGAGATGGTTTACAGAGATAGATATTTCCAATACATGCTGGCAGATTTTCTGATGGCATACGAAGAAACTAGTTATTATGTTGCCAAAGCGGTCATACACTATGCCATCCTGTGTGCACGAGTAATTACAGTAGATCTGGCCATTATATGACTTGGAGCCCACAGAGGGGAAACTAGTGATAAATGCAGGCTTCATCTCCCTGAGCTCAGCTCTCGAAGGGGTGAAGATGAGCAGTCATGTCGGTCTGTTCTGGGTCTGGGTATAATCTTGTACAGAACAGGCAATGTCATAGGAATTATATATTTATTTTGACTACTTGTTAGACAAGGCTTGTTGAGATGTTATAAAGTAATTTTTGATAGTAGTGTCCCTTCCCTTGTTGAAATGGTAAAATCTGGCTAGAGAGCAGAGGGGAAGAAGGGAAGGACTCTATGACTATGTTGAGATGTCTATAACAAGGCTCCTCATGGGAAGTGCTGCACTAACCGTTAAGCTACAGTGTCGGCAAATCACAGCGCTCGCTCAGTAATCTATGCAAATGAGCTGGTGCCAACAGCAATTTCTTGTCAATCAAATTCGCCTAACAATTCATTTTAGTTCGCCCTTTCTATGGGATTCGGCTCTTCAGCAGCGAGTGAGTCATTCTGTGTAGATATTTTAGATATTTTTCCATTCTCCTCTGGTAAGTATAAAACATGCGTCTCCCTAAGGTCAAAGTCTCTGCATCTAGTGGCGCATAAATACAGCAGAGATCTATGTTATCATTGGGTGGGCACATAAGGTCTGACTAGCAGCGCTTCGCCTGGTGCTTGAGGACGGTGAAACGGGCTTGAGGACTGTGAAACGGCCAGGCCACCCCAACCTTTTCCCACAGGCCGGGTGGCCAAGAGTAATATGATTTATTTATATAGCGCCATTGTAATCCACAACACTTTACAAGTCAGAGACAACATACACAAAATAAGATACAACATACAGTATCAACAATAGGAATGAGGGCCAGCTGGCAAGAGCTTACGGAATAAAAGGAAATAGCGGTAACGCACATGGTGTAAGAGCTTGTTCTGTGCAACCCTGGAAATAAGATAGGGGGCTCTACATCTATATATATAAAGGTGAAAGCCCTCACTGACTGACTGATTGACTGACTTGCCACTCATTGTCTAACTTACCGGTGTTGTGCAAATGTGAAATTTGGCACAAGCATTCTTAAGGTCCTATATAGGAAGAGTAAAGGGGTCGCAACTTCAATATTCAATTCTAAGTGCAAAAGTGACCTCTTATGTTATGTAATTTCCCGGTGTCGTACAAACGTGGAATTCGGCACAAGCTTTCTTTATGTCCTACATAGGAAAAGTAAAGGGGTCACAACATGGGTTATCAATTCTAAGTGCAAAAGTAAGAGAACCCCTATGTTATGTACCTAATCTAATTCTCTAATTTCCTGGTGTCGTACAAACTTGAAATTTGGCACACTCAATCTTTAGGTCCCACAGAGCAAAAGTAAAAGGGTTGCAACTTGATTATTCAATTGTAATTGCAAACGTATGTGACTCCCTATGTAATGTAAATAATACCACACATCTGTACCGCACAAACGTGACATTTGGTATGAGCATTCTTTAGGTTGTAAATAGGAAAAGTAAAGCAGTCACAATTTGACTATTCAATACTATGTGCAAAATTAAGTGACCCCCTGTGTTATGTAACTTCCCAGTGTCATAAAAACGTGAAAGTTAGCACGACCTTTCTTTAAATACTGACTAGGAAAAGTAAAGGGGTCGCAACTTGACCATTCGATTCTAAGAGCAAAAGTGAGCGACCCCCTATTTTATGTACCTAATCTAAATCTCTAACTTCCTGGGGTCGTACAAACTTGAAATTTGGCATGACCATTCTTTAGTTGCCACATAGGAAAAGTAAAGGTTTGTAATTGTTTGTTCAATTCTTAGTACAGAAGTAAGTGACCCCCTATGTTATGTAACTAATAACACACATCTGAACCGCACAAACATGAAATTTGCCACAACCATTCTTTACATCCTAAATAGGAAAAGTAAAGGGGTCACAACTTCAATATTCAATTCAAAGCGTGAGAAACTGCAAAAATCTGCTATACATGGGATAGTTGCTTTCTCAGAAACCGTAAAGCCTATGGAAATGATTTGTATGCTGAGGAGAATCTATCTCTCCTCTATTTGTATATACTGAGGACAATCTAACTGACCTCTGTGTGCATGTTAAAAGGCTGTAAAGTATTTAGGGAAGCAGCCACGGACTGCATGGATGGAGCATGGCTTCTTAGGCTAAGAAAGGGCTGCAATCCCCAGTCTGGGGTTAAATCTGAATAAAAAGTGGCTTAACATTTAAGGGTAAAAAGTGAGCAGAGTGAGAGGGATGGCACATTCTGCAGAGGGACATCGGTACATGCAGCCTGAGGAGAATCTAAAGCTCCACTGTGCGTATACATATTTTATTCTTGGTTCCTCTGAAGTAATCACGACTTCATAACATTTTCTGGGCGAACAAGACGTAAACACCTGTAATAAGTTAACTTGGGCAAAGCCGGCTATATCAGCTAGTGTCTACATAAAGCTGTATGAAGCAGTCACCAGCCATATCTCTGTATATACAGGTGAGAGGTGCAATAGGGTGTGTGGGGGATAGAGTGGGAAGAAGGGGGTCAGCTTTCCAAAGGAGCGTGAATAAGTAACGTAAATGGAGAAGAGTTAAATTGGGGAAGACGGAAGGCCTCCCTAAAAAGATGTGTTTTTAGAGTATGCTGGGTGCTGGGAATAAACCTGATTCTCTGGGTTAGCACATTGCACAGAACTGGTGCAGCTCTGGAAAAATCTTGCAGCCGGGAGTGGGAACTCAGCAGTTGGAACAGCATTGGAGTTGTGGGTCTGAATCCCACCCAGGGCCGGGCGTTGGGGGGGTAAACTGGGCAGTTGCCCCAAGCTCCTACTTCAGGTATTCCGCTGCCTGTTCATTGAAGCTAGTGAGCAGTCAGCTGATGAACACCATATTACAATGGAAGAGTATAGGCAGGGTGACCTACTGCTGGAGTACTGCCTTGTGTCTGGAATGGGACTCCTGGAGGGAAACAAGAGAGGACTCTAAAGTTTTTCATGGGATGATATGATAAAAGAGCTAAAGGGAGGGGAATTGAGGTTTTTACAAGGGACTGTATTTTTCGTTATGGGATTGTATTTTATATGTTGGCGCTGCAAGAGCAACTCCATTCTAGATGCAACCCTGATCTGTTGGCTTTTCGCAGTTCACTGTCAAAGCCCACAACGTGGTGACGATTGTACAATTCAAAGGCGTCCAACGTCATAGGAGGATAACTTAGAATGAACCAAGCAGCCCGACTCATCCACAGTTCTCTATCTGGGGTTTGCAGACGTCACCTGCGATCTCTGAATACATAGCGGTACTGTAATCACTTAGACTGTCTACAGAGCACCTGTCAGAGCTGGTATCTACTGCCACATGGTCACTTTATGAGGGTAATATTTGTCATTGCACAGCGGTCTTTATTCAGTACCACTAAACCTCAGTACTTCTGGAAGCGCTGGAAATTAGTGCTACAGATCTGATCGTACTACCTTCTATATTAACTGTATATCACAGTGTTGTTGATAATATAATTGAGCATTTGGGGCCCCATTTATAATTTTGCCCATCGCCGCACTCTGTCTAAGATCGGCCATGAATCGCAACTTTGCAACATCTGCAAACTGCTTGAGGAGTGTAATGATTTTCTCTCTTCCTCCAAATAAAAGCCCATATGATTGTCTATGAGATGGTTTACAGAGATAGATATTTCCAATACATGCTGGCAGATTTTCTGATGGCATACGAAGAAACTAGTTATTATGTTGCCAAAGCGGTCATACACTATGCCATCCTGTGTGCACGAGTAATTACAGTAGATCTGGCCATTATATGACTTGGAGCCCACAGAGGGGAAACTAGTGATAAATGCAGGCTTCATCTCCCTGAGCTCAGCTCTCGAAGGGGTGAAGATGAGCAGTCATGTCGGTCTGTTCTGGGTCTGGGTATAATCTTGTACAGAACAGGCAATGTCATAGGAATTATATATTTATTTTGACTACTTGTTAGACAAGGCTTGTTGAGATGTTATAAAGTAATTTTTGATAGTAGTGTCCCTTCCCTTGTTGAAATGGTAAAATCTGGCTAGAGAGCAGAGGGGAAGAAGGGAAGGACTCTATGACTATGTTGAGATGTCTATAACAAGGCTCCTCATGGGAAGTGCTGCACTAACCGTTAAGCTACAGTGTCGGCCAATCACAGCACTCGCTCAGTAATCTATGCAAATGAGCTGGTGCCAACAGCAATTTCTTGTCAATCAAATTCGCCTAACAATTCATTTTAGTTCGCCCTTTCTATGGGATTCGGCTCTTCAGCAGCGAGTGAGTCATTCTGTGTAGATATTTTAGATATTTTTCCATTCTCCTCTGGTAAGTATAAAACATGCGTCTCCCTAAGGTCAAAGTCTCTGCATCTAGTGGTGCATAAATACAGCAGAGATCTATGTTATCATTGGGTGGGCACATAAGGTCTGACTAGCAGCGCTTCGCCTGGTGCTTGAGGACGGTGAAACGGGCTTGAGGACTGTGAAACGGCCAGGCCACCCCAACCTTTTCCCACAGGCCGGGTGGCCAAGAGTAATATGATTTATTTATATAGCGCCATTGTAATCCACAACACTTTACAAGTCAGAGACAACATACACAAAATAAGATACAACATACAGTATCAACAATAGGAATGAGGGCCAGCTGGCAAGAGCTTACGGAATAAAAGGAAATAGCGGTAACGCACATGGTGTAAGAGCTTGTTCTGTGCAACCCTGGAATAAGATAGGGGGCTCTACATCTATATATATAAAGGTGAAAGCCCTCACTGACTGACTGATTGACTGACTTGCCACTCATTGTCTAACTTACCGGTGTTGTGCAAATGTGAAATTTGGCACAAGCATTCTTAAGATCCTATATAGGAAGAGTAAAGGGGTCGCAACTTCAATATTCAATTCTAAGTGCAAAAGTGACCTCTTATGTTATGTAATTTCCCGGTGTCGTACAAACGTGGAATTCGGCACAAGCTTTCTTTATGTCCTACATAGGAAAAGTAAAGGGGTCACAACATGGGTTATCAATTCTAAGTGCAAAAGTAAGAGAACCCCTATGTTATGTACCTAATCTAATTCTCTAATTTCCTGGTGTCGTACAAACTTGAAATTTGGCACGCTCAATCTTTAGGTCCCACAGAGCAAAAGTAAAAGGGTTGCAACTTGATTATTCAATTGTAATTGCAAACGTATGTGACTCCCTATGTAATGTAAATAATACCACACATCTGTACCGCACAAACGTGACATTTGGTATGAGCATTCTTTAGGTTGTAAATAGGAAAAGTAAAGCAGTCACAATTTGACTATTCAATACTATGTGCAAAATTAAGTGACCCCCTGTGTTATGTAACTTCCCAGTGTCATAAAAACGTGAAAGTTAGCACGACCTTTCTTTAAATACTGACTAGGAAAAGTAAAGGGGTCGCAACTTGATCATTCGATTCTAAGAGCAAAAGTGAGCGACCCCCTATTTTATGTACCTAATCTAAATCTCTAACTTCCTGGGGTCGTACAAACTTGAAATTTGGCATGACCATTCTTTAGTTGCCACATAGGAAAAGTAAAGGTTTGTAATTGTTTGTTCAATTCTTAGTACAGAAGTAAGTGACCCCCTATGTTATGTAACTAATAACACACATCTGAACCGCACAAACATGAAATTTGCCACAACCATTCTTTACATCCTAAATAGGAAAAGTAAAGGGGTCACAACTTCAATATTCAATTCAAAGCGTGAGAAACTGCAAAAATCTGCTATACATGGGATAGTTGCTTTCTCAGAAACCGTAAAGCCTATGGAAATGATTTGTATGCTGAGGAGAATCTATCTCTCCTCTATTTGTATATACTGAGGACAATCTAACTGACCTCTGTGTGCATGTTAAAAGGCTGTAAAGTATTTAGGGAAGCAGCCACGGACTGCATGGATGGAGCATGGCTTCTTAGGCTAAGAAAGGGCTGCAATCCCCAGTCTGGGGTTAAATCTGAATAAAAAGCGGCTTAACATTTAAGGGTAAAAAGTGAGCAGAGTGAGAGGGATGGCACATTCTGCAGAGGGACATCGGTACATGCAGCCTGAGGAGAATCTAAAGCTCCACTGTGCGTATACATATTTTATTCTTGGTTCCTCTGAAGTAATCACGACTTCATAACATTTTCTGGGCGAACAAGACGTAAACACCTGTAATAAGTTAACTTGGGCAAAGCCGGCTATATCAGCTAGTGTCTACATAAAGCTGTATGAAGCAGTCACCAGCCATATCTCTGTATATACAGGTGAGAGGTGCAATAGGGTGTGTGGGGGATAGAGTGGGAAGAAGGGGGTCAGCTTTCCAAAGGAGCGTGAATAAGTAACGTAAATGGAGAAGAGTTAAATTGGGGAAGACGGAAGGCCTCCCTAAAAAGATGTGTTTTTAGGGTATGCTGGGTGCTGGGAATAAACCTGATATTCTGGGTTAGCACATTGCACAGAACTGGTGCAGCTCTGGAAAAATCTTGCAGCCGGGAGTGGGAACTCAGCAGTTGGCACAGCATTGGAGTTGTGGGTCTGAATCCCACCCAGGGCCGGGCGTTGGGGGGGTAAACTGGGCAGTTGCCCCAAGCTCCTACTTCAGGTATTCCGCTGCCTGTTCATTGAAGCTAGTGAGCAGTCAGCTGATGAACACCATATTACAATGGAAGAGTATAGGCAGGGTGACCT